>NC_085843.1:229525045-230132545 GCF_035594765.1 Anolis carolinensis
TGAGTGGTAATGAGCACCCTCTTAAACATTTAGTGCAGGGGTGAGCAATAGCAAAGAATTAGTGCTCATCACTGGCCTTCAGCAGGATCATGGAGGGCTGCACCATGACTGTGCTTCTTGCTTTTTTCCTTTTTTCCTTTTTAGGAATTAAAAAAAATATATCTTCATGTTTATTCAGGGAATTGAGAAGTATTGATTTATTTCCTTGTTTCTAAAAAGACTTGTGATGGAACCCTTATCTGAAGTGGACCTGCAGGACCATTAGCCTTGGGAGTTGAATGAACACCCAGCTTTTTCACAAATGGATGGGACCGCCTTAGGGGGGGTGCAGTTCATCAAAGAGCTCTGACTGGTTAGCAAAAGGCACTGAGGACTATAGTAGATCAGGATACAGAAAGTTCATAATGTACTGATATAGATAGAGGTTGTATTTTATTGTTCATCTAATGCAAAGAATTCAAAACAACATTTTGATGCAGGATTTTGTCTCTTCAACATGGACAGTTATAATTTTTGTTACAAAGCAAATCAATACTGAACTAAATAATAATAATAATTAACATACTTGAAAGGACTTTCACAATTACGCAGTCAGAGGAACTATTTTTGAATATATTCAGATTGTTAAATACACGTGCGCCCACACCTTTACACATAGCATATGGATGCATGGAGAATTTGACCATCCATTTACCATTCCATATTTGCTTTATGTCTATAGATGCTGAAAAAGGCTGCCATCTCCGTCACATTCACAATTGTGTAAATCAGAACTACAGCCCTTATGTCACCGAAATTGTGGTCCGTTGCCTCCTGGACTGGTTGGAGACCAACAGTGATATTGTCACTACCATGGAAGGATACTATACTGTATTTTAAATTGTGGTATGCCATGCCTCCCTAGAGCCAAACTTTGTACAGCAGGCCCAGTAGATATAATTTCTCTACCACATAGGATTTGATTGTGTAGTTCCTGAATTGTTTCTCATTTAAAAGATTATGTGCCCTGACATTCCTAGCTACTATATGTTACTAAAAATTTCAGAAAATACTGCTATTCCTCACATAACACAGTATCTGTTCTAAACATAAGAATCTTTCTAAACAGAAAGGAAACTGTCATGTTGTGAATGCCCTCTTGTGGTTGGATAGACGACAAAGCAACATACGGATGTCATAGTTCAATAAATAACAATGGCCTAAACAATAGGTAGGTAACCTGTTACCCTCCCAGTGCCTTGCACTACAAACACATAATCTTTGACGACTGTGCTGCCTGAGGATCATGAAGGTTATAATCCAAATATTTGGAGGGTACTCAGTTGCCTACTACTGATCTACAGGTATAGACTTTTGGCATTTCAGATTTTAAGTCTGTGAGTTGAACTGATTATGGTTTATGTTACATAGACATCCTTATGCATACTATTTATGTCTTCTACATACTCTAAGAATTATATTCATTCTACTTCTAAAAAGATACAGAAGTGCCTTTAATTAGATCCTTCTGACGCCATAAGAATTTTTCAAGTCCCATATTCTTTTTAAACAATGCCTTTGTGTGCTCCATAAAAAGCTTATATACCCGTTTCTATCCCATTCAAGGAATATTGTGAGAAATGGCAGTCTATTAGGAAATTATTATCTTATTTCCTGTAAGAAATGGACTTATTGTAGAATCTGAGGTACCTCATGCCACATTACCATGTGATTTTTGCATCCTTGTTTAACTTTGCTTTAAACTGGTTTTCTTAATGTGATCACACTTTTTACTAATAATGCTCCTCAGAAGAGGTTTCTTTCTAGCTATTTCAGCAAATACTGTATGATGTTCCATATTTCAATTACCTTATTTATTTTTGGAAAGTTATTTGGCATTATCACAAAGAAGCAAGCAGAGAAACCCTCTCAAGCTTAAAATGCATTATCTCTATAGAAAAGTTAAGGTTTCTGGAAAGCTGAAGCAAGTGTCAAATTAAATATAATGATATGAGATGGAAAAAATAAAAGTATATACATTCTTGCCCACAGTCATTTTAAAAATGGGTACATTTCGACTTCACCATAATTCAGTATTGCAAAATTGCTTCTACAAGTAGGCCAATGCATAGGACGAATTCCAGTAGTAAATAAAATCCTTGTGCTTTTTGGATCTCTGCAGGGATTATTCAAAACAGAAAGGTAACCCTGGCTACATCTTCTGATCTGGACATAACAGGAAAGCACCTGACTTTACTAAAGGGTCTAGCAGGGCTAAAACATGTTCAAAGTTCAAAGCTGAGGACATGCAGATAGAAATATCTAATATGCCACAAACTACCAGATAGCTTGTTGCTCTTCTCCAGACTCTAGTTGACTAAGCTTACAGACAGTGAGCCAAGGATCTGAACTAGAGGCTCTGGTGACTGACTGTTTTTCTCAAGAGATATGTCCTAACCTGTTGTTATTACAAGTGTTTGCTAAATAACATTCAATTTGTAAAAACCTTGTTTAAAAGAAAAGGACAGTGAGCGAAGAAGATTCTGGAAGGTAGTTCTATTGCCAATTGAGCAATTTCTTCTAGAACTACCAGAAAGAAATTAAGTTAATTCTGCAGTGAAAAGTATGTGTGAAACTGTAAGCATACTAGAAAGATCAAACGTATACATATAGTGTTTCATGTTGGAGCATCTTATTCTAGGACACTCTTAAGAATGTTCAAGAATAACATGCCTCAGTCCCACAGTGATTAATATCTTCATTTTTTTAAAGTTGAAACACACTCTGGGTCTTGTCTTTCTCCACTCTCCATTACCTATTCCATAATGCGGTTGGAATGCTTCATGTTCTACAGATGCCCTTGTTTAGCACAAACATCCTAGTGGCAGGCCTCAAGCAGATAAGAGCTCTACAGCAGTGATACCGTCTGTCAAGAACCTCTTCTCTGCTCCAGTGTTTCACAGTTTTGGCATAGGAATACTCTATGTGTCATTCCAGCTGCCGCGTGGACTTATTTGTAAATGCATGACTTTAGCTGTCTGTTTGTGTGAAGTGAACAAATCCAGATCTGCTGTCATTGTTCTGTATCATCAGTCTCTGACAAGAACAAAAGTATTATGTATTTTCTTCTTCCAATTATTTCAGTCTTCAGACACTAGCTTTTGAAGGAGCCAGTATCTTGGAGATTAGTGTTTGGCCATTTTTGGCAGTGAATGATATGTTGGGGGATGTTATACTGTACTTCCGTTTTCTAATGTCAATCTTTGTTTACAGAAGAAAGCTAGTCGGGGATTATTTTTCTCACTGTGTTTTTTTTATATATTCTCTTACTTTTGTTAACTTAATTGAAAGGATGGTGTGTCCTTTTACATCACAGTGGAAAATCTTTGCTTCTCTATATGTTTTTGGTTTAAAACTACCATAATCCCTTACCACACTGGCCAGAGAGAATTGAAGCATCTGAACGGTCAAGAATTTTGCACTCCTGCCTTACATCTTAGCAATACGAACTTGTTGTCTCAATATTCTTTCTTAAAATGTTCTTACAGTAAAATTACTTTATTAAATAAAACAGATGCATTATTACATTACTCTATTGATATGAAGTCTAATTAATAGAACTTGAGAGATATTAGTCTTCTGATATATGTACAGCCAGCCTCCACATTTGCTGGAAGACAGAATACCTGTGGAAATTTTAAAAAATTCTCTAAACCTGAGACAACCTCTCTAGGAACCTTTACTTACTTACTTTACTTAGGTGATCCCTTGTTGTTTGAGTGTGATGGCCTTCGGTGGTGGATACGTAGGTGACTGTAGAGCCCTATTTTTGATGTGCATGTTCTTCCACAGTGAGGACATCGGTTTCCAGGTGGAAGGTGGTCCTAATCAGGGTTGGCTTCACGGGCCTTCCTCTTAGCATATTTCTCCCTTTTGCCCTTCATTTGTGCCTGTTCCAATTCCACAGCACTGCTGGTCACAGCTGACCTCCAGCTAGAGTGCTCAAGGGCCAGGGTTTTCCAGTTCTCAGTGTCTATGCCACCGTTTTTAAGGTTAGCTTTGAGCCCATCTTTAAATCTCTTTTCCTGTCCAACAACATTCCATTTTCCGTTCTTAAGTTGGGAGTAGAGTAACTGCTTTGTGAGATGGTGATCGGGCATTCAGACAATGTGGCCAGTCCAGCAGAGTTGATGGCATAGGAGCATCACTTCAGTGCTAGTTGTCTTTGCTTCTTCCAGCATGCTGACATTTGTCCGCCTGTCTTCCCAAGAGATTTGCAGGATTTTTCAGAGGTAAACATGATGGAATTGTTCCAGGAGTTGAGTGTGACGTCTATACACAGTCCATATTTCGCAGGCATATAACAGGGTTTGGAGGACAATAGCTTTATAAACAAGCACCTTGGCATCCCTATGGATGTCCTGATCCTCAAACCGGGTTTGAGGAACCTTTAGGTTTCTACTGAAAGTTGGCCATAGAATCACAGCAGGGAACCTAAAGATCTCTAGGTCCTCCAGCAGAAGTTGACACTGGAGAATCTAGGGCACTGGTTCTCAACCTGGAGTACCCAGATGTTTTTGGCCTACAACTCCCAGAAATCCCAGCCAGTTTACCAGCTGTTAGGATTTCTGGGAGTTGAAAGCCAAAAATATCTGGGTACTCCAGGTTGAGAACCACTGATCTAGGAGATTCCTAGAGAGAACATTTATGTCAAATCTATGAACAATCAAATCTGCAAAAGAAAAACCTGCATATGTGGAGGCCTGAATGTACCTTGTTGACAAATGTGCAACAAAACACTGTATGCAGATATGTATCTGACCACAGTGTGGTGCTGTTGATGCAGGCTTGAACTACAGCTGGAATTTTCAACAGTATTCCATAAAAAGATTTCTCTATGCATTGAAAAATGTAATAGAATATTTATTGTCATATTCAAGAGACAGACAGAGCTTGAGAGAGTGAACAAGGAACAGATATGTTAAATTATTGAAAGGAAACCTAAATGGAAGTATGTAGTCAATGTGCTGTTGGTAAACCATGTCTGATTTAAAATAAAATTAATATTTTCTTTAAGATAGCGAGTCACAATTTTTATCAACTGAGCAATGTAGAATTGGCATCTCAATCAAGTCCAGTGGCTCAGTTAGGTTGAAAGACACAGCTAGCTTTAAAGCTTGAAAGTAATGAATTGCAATCATATTAGTTATCTGTAGCGGTACTTGGGGAGGTAACAAAGACAAAATAAGGTGCATTCTAAAAGAAACATAATGAGTAGGAATTACACCTTATTTTATGTCAAGTAATACTTTTATATATTTAGAGAATTTTAGAGGCATTTTAATGGATTTTTTCACATTTTGTGCTATTCTCTTGTAATGAATAACAGTATGTAACACAAATTTTGTTCCTGGGTTCATTTACTAATTGGCTGTATCACAGAAACATGGAAAAAGTTTCATTAAACTGCAAAAACTTTGTTTTTGCGGGACATTCTTCAGCATATTTTGCTACAGCTTTTCAATTAATATCTCATCAAGTCTCAACCAATTCAACATAGTTTGTGGCAGCCACAAAAACAAAGTTTCTGAAGTATAACAACTACTTTCAAAGTAAGTATCACACAATTAAACACATAACACTTTCAAGCCAGGAAGAGATTTTTTTTCAATTTTGTTATATAGTTTAATAAGTTTTTTAAAAGATGCTGCAATTTTACAGTGTTATACATTGTAATTAATTACTTAAAAAGTAAATATCCGACACTATGGCTAGGTTAGATCTAGAAATAAATATAAATATGGCCTAGTGTTCCAAGCTATAGCATGCAGATGTAAGGAGGGGAAATGTAAAATCTAGTCAGGTAGCTCAAACACTCAAAATCTGTGAGTAAGAGGGTATTGATTATACACCACCGTGTCATTTTTGATACCACATTCTAGGCTATCAGGGCCTCAGCACAATGGGGCACATGTAAATTATATGATGTTGTATCCTTTTGTCAGATCTTTACCAAAAGATCTGACAAAAGGTTACAACATTAGTCATCCTGATGAAATATGGACTAAGTATACTTTCTCTGTCTTTGGAATGCCATGGGGTTCTGTTTTTGTTTGCATGTAACAAATAATTCCTTTATAACAAATAATTTGGTTGGGCAATCTGTAGCTCATTTGTTTCTTAATCAAAACGCCAGTAATGTTGATGAGTCAACATTCGTATTTGAATTTTTTCTAGTTTTTCAGTTATAGTTTTGTAACCACTTAACTGAATTAGCCAGGCTGCTTTATCTAAATAACAGACAGGAATCTGATATTTATGTATTATCTTTACAAAAAGATCTTGTTTGTATTAGTTAAGGTAAATGCAAAGGTTTTCTCGACATTAAGCCTGGTCGTGCCTAACTCTGGGGGTTAGTGCTCATATCCATTTCTAAGCTGAAGAGCCGGCATTGTCCATAGACACCTCCAAGGTCATGTGGCCAGCATGACTGCATGGAGTGCCGTTACCTTCCTGCCAGAGCGGTACCTATTGATCTACTCACATTTGCATGTTTTTGAACTGCTAGGTTGATAGAAGTTATATTAATTACTGGAGTATTATTCTAGCTAATGTCACAGAGAAGAGATTAGGCCGGTATGTTACCTGTTTTCTGTATGCCATGACTTTTTTTGGATGGGTTGGAAGCATTGGATGGCAAGCGGCCTGTTGTGTTATGCAATATTCAGTAATATTTTTAGCATGGTTCTACTGTTGAGCATTTCCGACTGATGGCATTTTCAGTTTTTCTTAATTTTTCATGGACTTGAAAGTTAATATAAAAGTAAACATTTTTCATATTTAACACATATCTTATCAGCTCATTGAGATAAGTGTTACTGAATCAAAATAATGGAATGAAATGTGAATGGGGAGGAAGAATTTCTTTATTTCTATCAGAACTATCCTGCCCTTAATATAGGGCAGTCTCTGTATGTGTGTCTTCTGTGAAGACCTGCTTGTCCTTGATTGTTTTTCCTGATCAAATTCTCAATTTAAAAGTCAAGGAGTTTAAGACCCTGAAATATAGCCAGATAAAAAACAGCTAACAAATGAAACCTCTCTGACAGTCAGACACATAAAGATGCTTGTCATCTGTACAGCCTAGGAGAAATCAACATATGCTTCCTTCTGGGTGCATTCATTTACAAATGTGTTATTTTTCTCTCCACCTTGATAAAATAAGCAGTCTCTCCCCCCCCCCCCCCAACTGAGTAGTTAATTGAGACATACACATTGAGGAACATAGCCAGCCTTCCTCTTCAGCTTGGTCACTGGATCATTTTCCTTGCTTCCATTTCACTCAACAAGAAATTCAACCGCTGTGTTTGGGGAGAGGGAGGGGAAAGCCTATCCCTAACCTTTCGTTCTATTAAAAACAAACGGGCTTTTTCTTGGGACTTTTCCCTCACTGTTTGTGAAATTAATATAGTAAGAGGCAATAACCACAAATTATAGCTCAGCATGCCATGAAGGTAATCCTAGAGTGGGCAAGGTTAGTAAACTAATTCATTTATATGTGAGAATTTAATCTGCACAGGATAAGCGCAGATGTCTCTAGTTGCAGTCTTGCTTATACTTACCTGAAAAGATGTGCCATTTGCCTCTGTAGGGGATTTCTTCTGAGTACACGTTTTCTGTTTTCTCAGCATCTCAAAATGGGCCTGGTCCAGACTAGGAAACACTTTTGTGTTATCAGTATTTCCTTGATGCCTTATTTACACCAATGGTGGGCAACTAAAAAATATAGTAAACAAGGTCAACCCTGTACCAGTCCAAAAGTGAAAGAAAAGACAACTGAAAGCAAATCTGAGAGTACATTTTGGTTTCCATTTTTGGAAAATGTTTTGGCATGGAATATGTTGTATTTTTAAAGGAGAAAGGTAAAGCACTCCTGCTTTTCGGTTATGGGTGCTTTTCCTTTCCTCAGTTGTCGGAGTAGTAGAAGCTTTGACCCTTTGGAGGGCTGCAAAAAATCACTAAGGTAAAGATAAAGGTTTCCCCTGACATTAAATCTAGTCAAGTCCGACTCTGGGGGTGGTACTCATTTCACTAAGCTGAAGAGCCGTTGTTGTCGGTAGAGACCTCCAAGGTCATGTGACCGGCATGACAGCGTGGAGCATTGTTACCTTCCCGCGGCAGCGGTACCTATTGATCTACTCACATTTGCATGTTTTCGAACTGCTAGGTTAGCAGACACATCATTTTGGCTACATCATGAGAAGAAAGGAAAGCTTGGATAAGATCATGACGAGAAGCTCTGTCGTGGGCTGGTCCATGAGGTCACAAAGAGTTGGAAACGACTGAATGAATAAACAACAAGGTTGGCAGGAGTTGGGACTAACAATGGTAGCTCACCCTGCTCCCCGGATTCAAATTGCTGACCTTTCAGTCAGCAAGTTCAGTTCATTTATTTGTTGTTTCTCCATCTCAGATTTACGCAATGGATTAGCAGTTCTTTGTTTTATTCCTTATGAGTCCTTGAGATGAAATGGTTAGAAGAACCCAACTGGAATCCTACAGAAGTTCATATATTTGAAAAAGGAAGAACATTATGTCATTTGTTTTCTCACAATGTTCACACATCTCTCATCTCCCCTTTGGATTGTGTGTGGCTTCTACAAGGCTGTTTGCTAATAAGAGGAGTTGTAGTCTTATCTAGAGAGCACCAAGTTGTGAGATCATAGAATTACAGAGTTGGAAAAAACCCCAAGGGTCATCCAGTCCAACCCCCACCATGTAGTTCAACCCCCCTGCCACACAAGTAAAGCACCCCGGCAGATGGTCATCCAGCCTCTGCTTGAAAACCTCAAGAGAGGCTGGACTTGGGTTTGATGTGTGCTTTCAAATTGTTTCTGACTTGTGGTGACCCTATTCACAGGCTTTCCTTGGAAAGAGTTGTTCAGAGAGGTTTGCCTTTGCCTTCTGACATGACTTGCCCAAGACCTCCCAGTAAGTTTCGATGGCGGAGTAGAAATCCAAAGCCTAAATCGTATTCCAATGTTCAAACCATTACATTACATGAGCTCTGTTGGAGTTCAGCATCAGACAATAATTGAGAACACAATTGTTCACATTCCCATTCATTTATTATGCCGATTTGGATGATTGCAGGCTAGTCAATATCTCTCAGCTCTAACCTACCTGATTTGGAAATTAAAGAAAAGTGAGGATGGGAAGCAAACTGCTCAACCAGGGTCCCATCTATACTGCCATGTAAAATCCAGATTATCTGCTTTGAACTGGATTATATGGCAGTGTAGACTCATATAATCCAGTTCAAAGCAGATAATCTGGGTTATCTGATTTGATAATCCAGATTATATGGCAGTGTAGATCCAGACCACCTTAAACTACTTGGTGAAATATTAAAATGTTAAAGAAATAACTGAGCCAATAGGGCATACTTAATTAAATGTTGAACTTGGAATCCAGAAGATCAGGTTTCATATGCTTAAGGATGGAAACCCACTGAATGACCTTGTACAAGATACACACAATATCAGAGAAAGGCAAACCTTTGAATACATCTTGCTTGGAACCCTCTGATAAAATCAGCTTAGGATCATCATAAGTTACCGACAAATTGAAGGCACGAAAAATGAATACACAATGTCTTTTTTAGAGAGTTCATATACTGCATTCATTAAAAAAAGGATTATTCATATAAGCATTCATGCCTCTTCTTCTTGCACTCATTTAACTAGCTCTTCTCTAAACTGGGAAAAGCCTTTCTTCAAACATAATGACATAAAGCATATTCAGAAGAAAAGAAGAGACTTATCTTCATGTCTGGGCTCTAGACAAGGAGTAGGAAATGAAGCCAAGAGGGATAATGCAAAATAACCAGAAAAAAATGATCAAAGAAAAAAATTGACTGGGCTAACTTTTTTTATCGTGTCAGAAGTGACTTGAGGATATACTGCAAGTCGCTTCTGGTGTGAGAGTATTGGCCATCTATGGAGGATGTGTTACCATCCTTCTGGGAGGCTTCTCTCATGTCCCCACAAACTAGAGCTGACAAACAGGCAGGAGCTCATCCTGTCTCATGGATTTGAACCAGCAACCTTCAAGTCAGCAACTCAACCTTCAGGTCATCAGTTCAGCTGGCACAAGGGTTTAACCCACTGTGCCATTGCGGCTTCACTGGGCTTACTTGACCAATCACATTCCTGAAAATATACAAGTTTTTGTGTATTTGTGTACAGTTCTTTGTTACAAATAACAAAACTGTAAATAAGATTGAAACAGTAATAGTAAACTTTAAAAGTCACAAAACTGAATCAGCAACAACAGGTAGCACAGCAAAATGAAAACTTATTCTTAAGCTACATCTTAGAGCACAAAAGGGGAAAAGATGCTGAATGCTGACTCACAAAGGTGCCACTTTCATAGAAAAATGTCTTGAAACTTTTCTATTGCTGTGTGGATCATGCAATCACATCTCCCTTGCGGAAATGATTTCATGGGTGATATCACTGCCTGCCAGCTGTATAGCCTTGTTTGTAATTTGCCATAGCAATTTTGACTGTTGGCAGGAATATCTTGTCATATTTTCCAGGCTATGGTAGGATTGCATCCTATTTATTACGGTTGTAAGACATATATGTACATTACAATACACTGCAAATTTGCTGTAAAAGACATTCAGCTACTGTCCATGAAGGAAAAAATGCTCTGTGCACCATGTTTGCTCATAGAGAATGGCTCCTTCAGAGTGACCCACTCATATTCAAAACAATCCTGTACCGTATATAATCTAGGCAACTGGCTACATCCTAAACCTAAAAATAGAGCAATTCCATAACTCAACAAAGTGCCAGTTCTGGGAAAGGCTTCTTCAACATTTCAAATTAGTATTAGCTCAGATCATTAACTATCTAGAGTTTACAAATGTTTCCTAAAAGACTTTCATTTCGGCTTTACCAACTCATCAGTAACAGGTACAGCCAAGTAATCCTTCTGGCCCAAGAAAATTTTCACATACAGCCTGCTAATGTTACTGTACACACTTCTGGAAGTGTAATCTGGAACCCGTGTCTCGTATTTTTGAACTGTTAATTTAAGAGATAGCATACATTAAAATTACTTGCCTCAAGTAGCCAGTTTATACATTCTGGTAGAGCAAGAGTGCTGCCTTGTTTCGAAATGTAACAGCACATATAAACACACAGTAAATTTCTCATTTTGTCTCTTAATCATCTCAATCAAATTTTATAGCATGCTTATAAGAGGCACCTCTCTCTCTTTGAATGACAAGATGTGAACAGCTGCAGTTGATACAGTACTTATGGGCAATGCTGAATGGCATCCCCAATGCCATCCCTCCGTCTCTGGTTTCAACGTGGAAACCTGATTTGGGATAGTCTTGAACTGGCAACTCTAACCTGGCCTTGGTTTGCCCATCTCTCCAACTGGATCAGCCAGGATTGTTATTATGTGCCTTGAAGTCAACTCTCACTTATGGCATCCTTATTCTAGGGTACCGTGGCAGGGTTTATTCAGAGGAGGTTGCTATGCCCTCCTTCCGAGTCTGAGAAACTGAGACTTGCCCAAGACTGCCCAGTGGGTTTCCATGGTTGAAGGGGAGTAAGAATCCTGGTGGGCCGGGCCAGTGGCAGATGGATGGAGAGTGTTTGAAAAAAGCATGAACAAATTCCTATGCACACTACACATATCCCATTTGTAGTGCAAAAAAAGGAAAGAAGACAATACATCCCGTTCAACCCCCTTCTGCCATGCAGGAAAAGCACAATCAAAGCACCCCCAACAGATCGGCCACCCAACCTTTGTACTAATAATAAAAACAACAACAGCAGAAACCTCAAGGGCCATTCAGCTCCCTTTCGCCATGCAGGAAAAGCACAATCAAAGCACCCCTTGAGCAGTGGGAGGGAAAAGGGGTTTTGGAAGCAAAGGCTCCTGGCAGCAAAGGAGTGGGAGAGGAAGGCTTTTGGTGGGGGAGGAGGGGAGCAGCAGGAAAGAGGAGGAAAAGTTTGGAGGAGGAACCACTGAGCCTCTCAGTATGCTTTGCGGAGCCCTAAGTGCTCCACGGATCCACTTTGAGAACCACTGTCCTAGACCAACAAGCAAACTACTATGCCATGCTGTCTGCCACCATCTGTTACAATCCTTTTCAAGAAAGGGATACAATTATTTTGTTTTCTGGATGCAAATGTTCAGAATCCTTTGTTGACTTCTCAGGTGAGGTTGGTGGGGAAGAGAGACAGGGCCCCTCATCTATGGAACTCCCTCCCCAGCGAGAATAGATCAGCCTCCTCCCTCCTAGCCTTCAGGAAAAAGCTAAAAATATGGCTTTGGGATCAAGCCTTTGGTCAGTAAATTTGAACAGTGCAATAAGAAATTACAAAAAAAATACAATGACAAATGGAACGGCTCTGGAGTATGATTTGGATTGCATGATTTTAACTGATGTTTTATTGTCAATATCTTTTTAATTTTTTAGTTTTTGATGTGTTGTTTATTTACCGATATGTATATGTGTGGCATCAAGTTGTTGGCTTTGTAAGGTTGCTCTGAGTCCCCTTTGGGGTGAGAAAGAAGGGTGGGGTATAAATGTGGTACATAAATCTATCTATCTATACACATAATAAACGTGAAAATGTATATGTGTGTATGTGGAGTATGTATATGTGTGTATGTGTGTGTTCACTTACACACACAGTCTCCTGCCTCCACAAACAGCTATAGTTCCCACTGAGCAGGAGACACCAATGGCCCTCCTTCCACTGACATGCAGGTTGTAGTGAGTGCCATGAACATGTAGCCCAAACCCTGCCAGTGCCCTCCACAAACACCACCCTGCCCCCCACCAAAGCGAAGGCTTTCATGAGGGGATAATTTCATCCTAGATGTTCTGTTGGTGGATTGCAGTCTTTATTAATAGCTGAAGGGTTAGAAAGCATGACAATCAAGTTTGCAGACAAAACCAAATTGGGAGGGATAGCCAATATTCCAGAAGACAGGAGCAGAATTCAAAATGATTTTAATAGATTAGGGAGATGGGCCAAAACTAACAAAATGAACTTCAACAGGGACAAATGCAAGATACTCCATTTAGGCAGAAAAAATGAAATGCAAAGATACAGAATGGGGGGCACCTGGCTTGACAACAGTATGTGTGAAAAAGATCTTGGAGTCCTTGTGGACAATAAGTTAAACATGAGCCAACAATGTGATGCGGCGACTAAAAAAGCCAACAGGATTTTGGAGTATAGTGTGTAGATCTAGGGAAGTCATGCTACCCCTCTATTCCGCCTTGGTCAGACCACACCTGGAATACTGTGTCCAATTCTAGGCATCTCAAATGAAGGGAAATGTTGACAAGCTGGAGGGCCAGAATGATCAAGGATCTGGAGAACAAGCCCTATGAGGAGCGGTTTAAAGAGCTGGGCATGTTTAGCCTGCAGAAGAGAAGGCTGAGAGGAGACATGATGAGGGCCATGTATAAATATGTAAGGGGAAGTCATAGTTTTCTGCTGCTGTGGAGACTAGGACATGGAACAATGGCTTTAAACTACAGGAAAGGAGATTCCACCTGACCATTAGAAAGAACTTCCTCACTGTGAGAGCTGTTCCCTGGTGGAATGCTCTGCCGCACAGTGTGGCGGAGGCTCCTTCTTTGGAAGCTTTTAAGCAGAAGCTGGATGACCATCTATCGGGGTGCTTTGAATGCGATTTCCTGCTTCTTGGCAGGTGGTTGGACTGGGTGGCCCATGAGGTCTCCTCTAGCTCTATGATTCTATGGTTCTTCTAACAACCTGGGCACCTCCGGGTCCCAAGCTTTTATCTTTCCTCCAGAAAACCCAATCACTCCCTCCAAGACTCTAAACCAGTTTTGTCTCCAAGCTCTAAGTCTTCCGGATGTGTTGGACTTCAATTCCCAGAAACTGGGATTCTGGGAGCTGAAGTCCAAGAGCACTTAGGAGAGCAGAGGATTCTTCAATGCCTTCTGCTGAGTGAAGCACTAGCCTATGGAGCGAGCCCAGTGTCGGCCTCAACACTGAGAATGATACAGCCTTTTCTGCCAAAGTTTGGTGCTTCACCAAACCACAACTCCCAGGCTGCAGGGCAGTTGAAGTGGCGCCAAAATACAATGAGTCTACAGTAGGGAGGCACAGGAGTTTTGGCAGGAGTTTTCCCTCCCGACTTAGAACTACAGAAGGGCCAGGCGCGGAATCCCGGGAAGCTTTGCTTTTGCGCGCAAAGCGGGCGCTTCTCCTCAGCCTGAAACGAGGCAAGGCAAAGGTCCTGGTGCCCGGGGTGGGGGGTGGGGGCTTTCCAGAGGCGGGAGACACCCCTTCTTCCTGGGGCAGGAGGAGCCGGGCTGAAGGGGGATTTTCCCTCTCCTGGCACGCTTCCCTCGGGGCTCGCTCTCGGGACAGAGAGAGAAAGACACACACACACACACACAGAGGGGGAGACCCGGCTTTCTCCTTTCCTCTGCTCCTCCTCCTCCTTGAAGTCCAGCCCCTCGCCTCGTCCGGCGAAGAGGCGAGCGAGGAGAGGGAGCCCCTCGCCCTGCCTTCCTTTTGCCTCCTTCCTTCCCTCCTTGCCTGCCTGCCTTCCTTCCCTTCAGCAGCAGAAACAGCAGCAGCCACCGCTGCACCAAGGAGCGTTGCCAAAGGAACGCAAATTACCCCTGGGAGCGAAGATAGAACAGCCCAGCATTGGAAGGGAAAAGGAAGGAGGGAGGGAAGGCGTATCAACAAACACAACAAACACGCCGGGAACTGCACGAGGGCACTCGATTTCCCCCCGCAGCCCCTCAATGCAGCCTGTCTCCCGAAAGCGGGAGGAAAGCGCGGCTTCTCTTGGAAGCGACTCTTCTGCAAGGAAGGGGTCTGGGCTTCGCCGGCATGCCTGCAGCAGCGCTTGGGGGCACCATCCGTGCTGACAAACCCCCTGCCTATTGAAAGCTCGCCTGGAAAGTTTGGGGTTGCTCTCTCCGCCCAAGCAGGGAGCGAGAAGGCACCCCAGGAAATCCTCCTGGAGCGAATACAAGGATACATCTGGACGGCGTTGGCGTTTCCTGGCTTTCCTGGACGGGTCCAAGATGCTGTCCTACAGCGTCCTGGATGCTAACGTGGTGGACGTGGAGAAAAGACGAAGCCCTTCCAAGCATTATGTGAGTAGAGGGGACCGTCTCATCATCGCCATCAGAATAACACGCGTGTCATGGCAGGGGAGCGGGTGTCGCCCTGGAGCGGTTATGGTTGGACTGAAGGCTGCAAGTGCAAGATCTCTCTAAAAAAAACTCATCACACTAGAGCTTGGATCCACTTTAAGTCCACTTTAAGGAGGGGGCTTTGAAACAGCTCAGCCGCACAGGTCCTGGGCTTCACCAAACTACACATCCCAGAACTCTGCAGGAGGTAGAAACCGGATTTAAAGTGGATTCATGCTCTAGTGTGACGTGACAGTAAAAGAGCTCTTTACAGAGTATAAGGACCTCATCACACTAGAGCTTGGACCCACTTTAAATCCATTTTAAGAAGGGGGAGGAGCCCTGGGTGGCACAGCATGTTAAATCGCAGAGCTGCTGAACTTGCGGACCAAAAGGTCACAGGTTCGAATCCAGGGAGTGGAGTGATCACTGTTAGCCCCAGCTTCTGCCGACCTAGCAGTTCAAAAACATTCAAATGTGAGTAGATCAATAGGTACTGCTCCGGTGGGAAGGTAATGACGCTCTATGCAGTCATGCCGGCCACATGACCTTGGAGGTGTCTACGGACAATGCTAGCTCTTTGGCTTAGAAATGGAGATGAGCACCAACCGCCAGAGTCTGACTCGACTGGACTTAATGTCAGGGGAAAACCTTTACCTCGGGAGGGGGCTTTAAACAGCTCAGCCAGACAGGTCCTGGGCCTCACCAAACTGCAAACGCCAGAATTCTGCAGGAGGCAGGAACCGGATTTAAAGTGGATTCATGGTCTAGTGGAATGAGGCAGTAAGAAAGGGGGATGGAAGTTCTTTATTTTATCCTTTTCCCTGTCCCAAACCTTTTGATGTAGTTTGAGGGTCAGGCATGACAAGCTTCAGAGGAAGGCAAGGGCAAACCCCCCTCTGATCAAATTCTGCCAAGTGATACCTTCACCTTCAGGTTGTCACAAATCAGAGACACATATTAATTGCTGTGTCCTTGTATTTGTGCCTGCATAAACAAAAAACACAGAAGCTTTGGCAAGTGATGTCATTGTCCCTTGAGAATGCACTTCTGTGTAAACAATAACAACAACAAAGTCTCATGACACCTTCACTGCAGAGTGGCACATTTATAATGACATAATCTTCAATGGGCATCGGTGGCGTTCTTGGTTGCAGACAATGTCTACAACTCATATGTATGACTTTTTAAAGAGCCCCAAGATACTTTATTATTGTGTTGTCGAAGGCTTTCATGGCCAGAATCACTAGATTGCTGTGAGTTTTCCGGGCTGTATGGCCATGTTCCAAAAGCATTCTTTCCTGGCATTTCGCCCACATCTATGGCAGGCATCCTCAGAGGTTTTGAGGTCTGTTGGAAACTAGGCAAGTGGGGCTTATATATCTGTGAAATGTTTAGGTTGGGAGAAATAACTCTTATTCTTAATTCTGAGGATGCCTGGCATAGATCCGGAAGATTGCTTCTGGAACAGTGGCTTGAAACCCATTTTATTATTTTTTGCTGCAATTGGCTAATTTGAGATGGAATTGTGTGTGAGAGAGTGCCCATGACTTGGGCACCAAAACTGGACCAAGTTTCTGTGTGAGGCAAGTGATTTTCCTAGGCAGTTTCAACAGACAGACAAAACAAGATACTCTGTGACTGAATTTTGCAAGTGGCAATGTCAGGTGCATTGAATAATCCAGTCCCAAAGAAAGGATCTCTGACATTTTCCTGATTTCTGTTCTGCATTTGGTGGCACAGTAAGATTTGGTGCAGGAAAGTGGACTAGCCTGGATGGTGTACTGAGCAGCACTCTGTTTGGCATGGCAGTGCCAATTTATTCATGTACAAGAATGTTGCCCTCTAGCCAGATTGGCTGACCATTATTTGCTCTTCCTGTATACAGTGAGGCACATCTGAGCCATCTGGGTTTTCTTGACCCAGCTTATTATTTGGGTCTTGATGAACAACAAGATTTCATCTGTTCTGAGACGTATATTAATAGCCATGTCCTTGCTTTTTCTGAACGACTATTTGAGCCTTACAGATTTGAAAAGAATTCTCCTTTGGAGCTAATCCAGATATTGGTGTAAGGACACTGCCACTCTCTTAAGTGGGTGCCTTGGTTTCTATGTCATCCTTTATTGGCAAATTGTCATTGCTTGACTTCTTCATTGGAGATCCAGGCAGTGACCCTGCATGAACCCTCAATTTTCCTCTATAGCTGAGCCAGTTTAATCAATGTGCAATGCTTGTTACGCTCCCATGACAGACATTATATGAACAAGTACCCATGGAGAATATAGGGCTGGTGCTATCTGTAGGCAACATGAAGTGACTGCCTGAAGTAGCAGATTTTTGAGTATTATACTAGAGCAGCAAATTGTCACTTGCTTCATTATAGCTTCTACTGCCAGGAAGAGGAAAAGATGTTTGCTAGAATGTCTGTGTCATGTTCTCAAAGAACGGTCCTGGCTTTGGGTACCATGCATCTCGACTTGGCTCATTTGATCTTTGGCCATTTTGGCTAGTTAGGATGGAACTTTCAGATCTTGGCTTTACAAACTCCTTCCAGGCATGATGGAAGTTGGCTTCGACAAACAACCTCAAAGGAGCTGATCAAGTATAGCTCCTTTATGAAGATGAGTAGGATAGAGATGAAGCCAGGAATTGGCATTTAATGGTTGCAAAGGAATTTCCCCATTATTTGCAATGGATCTAGTTTATTAATTTATTTATAAACTGTTTATATTTGAAGATATAAACTGACAATGTTTACATTGTTCATATGGTAGCTTGGAATGCATAGGGAATGCTTGCAAAAAGGAGGAAATCATCAAAACATACCGATAAATAAGAATTGTTAGAGCTTCTCTGATATTGGGGAAAGAATTCAAAGACATAGTTGTGCTAGTCTGGAATATCTGTATGCAAAGGGATTTTAGTGACTGAGAGAGTGGATTTGAGAGAATAAGGTGCATTGGAAGGAAGTAGACTCAGATTGTGAAAGCTTATGCTAGTTTGTTTCTCAGTCTCTAAGGTGTTACAAGATTCCTTTGCATATTGAGAGAAGTGCATGCAGTGGATTTTAAGGGTTTGGTGCACAATCAGGAGGGCTTCTCTAGATGTCCTGAAGTGTCAATTGTGACTGTAAAGGAATTAACCAGGTCATTTAAGGCATTATACGGACAGAAGCCTTAACTCTGATCCAGAATCTAATAGGCAGCCAGTAGAATTCATTTAGCAGAATGTTTATGTTTTGAGAAAGCCACTCCATTCAAAACACTTAACCAAATCGTTCCGTCCCTGCTCCAAATTTTGATATAGCGTTAAGGGCATTCTGTGTTGGTCTAGTTTTGACTTTGCCAATATATGAATCACTGATTCCAGAACAAGAATGTGTGGCTGTCATGCCAAAGTTACCAAAAGGATACCAAGCCATCAAGACAATCTGGACTATCAGCAACAAAGATGGATCTAAGCTGTTCCCTTGCTTCTTTTGAAGGAATGACCTCTGTTTTAGGTTTCCTGTCTCTCAAACTTAGGAACCACTCACTCAGAAGGCCTACGATTCAGTCCCAGACTTTTTGCTGACATCCAACAATTGTGATGTTCAGGACTTACACAGCGACCTCTGATTCAGATGCAGCAGAAGAAGAGTACTTGGTTTTGTCAGCATAATGACGGTACTTTATCCTGTCCCCAGTGGCTTATTGGCTTAAACAAGACAGTGTTGGGATACAATCCTTTGAAACTATCAGCCCTCAATTGTCCAGACACCTTGAAAAATTGATTTACGTATGTGCTCCTATTCAGCAATGAGGCAGTGTGATACAGTGATGATGTGAGCACTGAACCTGAGATTTCAGGAAACCAGGTTCAAATCTGTCCTCAGCCATGAAAAACTACTGATGACCTTGGACAATTTACACTCTCTTAGCCTTAGAGGGAAGCCAAACCTTGTCTGACAATAATCTTATCAAGAAAAAAATCTATGAGAAGGTCTCCATAAATTGGAATCAACATGAAGCCACATAATAAGAATTCAGTGTTATGAAATAGGATACAAAGATGCATTGCAGATACAGAAGATACAATGGTGAATGACAGAGATTTATTGCTCAATTGGAATGGAAATGAAAAACAATATTTGGTCAGAAAATAACTTAAAATTGAGACAGATCATAGTCAATAAGCACTCAAACATTATCAAAGGCTTTTATTTCAGTTATGTAATTCTTTGATCGATAGTGTCAGGGGATTAGCCGTTTGTAAATGATTGGCCTGCACTGCAGAATAGCTTAAACATACCTCTGTAACTGCATTCAATCTGCATTCCTGTGTGTACTCTGATGCAAGTGCATCTTACATCAGAGTATCCACCACAAGACTGTCCAGCAGGATTGTGCTGTATGTCCTAGTGTCACGATTCCAGGGCTCTGCCAGTACGCACGCAGAGGTGAACCAAAACAAACACCCGGCTTGTGTTAAACTGTTTAATTAAAGCAGCACTTACTGTCTGGCTATTTTCAAAGTCCCAATATAAAACATAAAGATAGCACTCAGCCACAAAATCAAAACAAAACTGATAGCAAACGCTGATGCAGGTACAAGAAGACACCATAGTCAAAAAAGACTCAGTCCAATTGTCAAACACTGAGTTCAATGAGTAAAGTCCAAGGATCAAGAGTCTATATAATAGTCAATGCTAATCAGAGGCTCCAGGGTTCAGAAGACAGGCCAGGATACCAAAAATCCACAAACCCGGAGGAAAAACCAGCAGCCTCCCCAGCCAAAGTAGAACAAATACTTTTCTCCCAAAGATCATTCTCCAGGCTAGCTCCTTATATCCAGTACAACCCGGCTGCAAACTATCTCTTGCATACCTCCATCCTTACTTGCTTTCACTTGTAACTCCTACTTATAGATTATTCAGTCCTGTAGAACTAAGACTTACATTAACCCCTTCCATCACCAACTGTTGAACATGATACATGACACTTAGAAAGGCTGGACAAAGCTTATCAATGTCAAATCTGTTTTATCACAAATCATTGTTCTGCCAAATACCACTGGTTTCACTGTTTCCTTATAACACGCAGCCTCAGTACATGGGCAAAGGAACTTGTGATTCTTCAGATATTGTTGGTTTCTAAGGCCCCTTCTACACTGCTCAATATCCCAGGATCTGATCCCAGATTATCTGTTTTACACTGGATTATATGAGTCTCCACTGTCAGATAATCCAGTTCAAAGCAGATAATATTGATTTTTATCTGGAAGCGTAGATGAGATCTAAGTCCAAACAGCCCCTGCTAACCTTCCTGGCAATGAAGGATGGGGAGACTGTTGTTCATGAACATCTCACTGTCCAGTGGTTCCCCATCCCTGTTCTGTTTGAACTGGATTCTAGCACTTTGACTATCTATAGCGGTGGTTCCCAACCTTTGGGCCTCCAGGTGTTTTGGACTTCAGCTCCCACAGTTCCTAACAGCTGGTAAGCTGGCTGGGATTTTTGGGAGCTGCAGTCCAAAACATCTGGAGGCCCAAAGGTTGGGAACCACTGGTCTATAGAGTGGAAATCTTTGTAAACCGTATCATGGCTGGGATACAAAAGCAATGGTAATGGGAAAGCTTCTTAAATTTTGTTGAATTACAGAAAATATTTATGATTCTTAACAGGTTCATATCACAGGAAATAAGTGGCTGGTTCTGTTGTGTTTGGTTGTAAGTGACTATTCAATTTTGCTTAATCCCTTTGGGAATTTTTAAAAAGAAGCAAAATGCAAATATTTTCCCTTTGCAAAATAAGAAAACTGCCCTGGCATTAGGAACCTACCAGTAATTAGTTCTAGCTATATATTTGTGAATTATTGGGCAATAAAAGCGAGATTCTGTTGCTAATTCAGACAAATTGGATGCATATGCTTGATTGAAATAATCCTATATTTCCCCTCTTCCATTGTTATCATATATTGTATATGATTTGCAAATCCAGTGTAAACAAGTTTAGAACAAGGGAAGTTCTGTAGCAGTATGCCCATCATTTCCTGTGTTAGCCCGAGGACTAGCAACTTATTCTGTATAACAATATGAAAACTGAACTGTTTAAACATTATTCAGCTGCAAAAGGATTCTGATTTCATGGTTATAAAGATTGCAAGAGCTCTGCCATCCATAATGCGGTCATGCAGTACTAACTTTAGACTTGCTCTGCTGAAAATGTTCCCTGCTTCTATATGAATTAATTAACACTGCTGCCGCTCAGAGGCGGTCCAACCATAAGGCGAAATAGGCATTTGCCTGTGGCGCCATCGTCCCGGGGGCACCATCGTCCTGGGAGGAGGGCACCACTCTCCACCTCCTTCTCTTTCGGGCCTTCCAGCGGCCGCGCTGGGCCTTCCGGCCGGCGCAGACCCACCTTCGCACCACGCAAGCTCACCTTTGGGGCCTTCAGAGATTGTGAGGTCTGTAGGAACTTGGAAGCTAGGTATGTGGGGTTTATATATCTGTAGAAGGTCCAGGGTGGGAGAAAGAACTTTTCTTTGAAGCAGGTGTGAATGTTGTAATTAATCACCTTGATTAGCATTTAATGGCCCTGTGGCTTCAAGACCTGGCTTTTTCTTGCCTGGGAGAATCTTTTTTTGGGAGGTGTTAGCTGTCCCTGATTGTTTACTGTCTGGATTTCTTCTGTTTTCAGAGTGTTGTTCTTTATTTATTGTCCTGATTTTAGAGTTTTTTTTTTAATGCTGAGGGCTATCTGGGTTATCTAAGTCCACACTGCCCTATATCCCTGTTCAATGTTTAGTGTTAAATTTGCAAATATAGTAATTCCTACATAACATTACCATGTATTGAACTGCTTTTTCTATTGATTTGTTGTCTAACATGATGTTTTGGTGCTTAATATTTAAAATCATAATGTAATTTGATGTTTTATAGGCTTTTCCTTTATACTTCCTTATTATCCAACATTTTCGCTTATCCAACGCTTTTATTTTTCAGTGATTGGTTTGGGGGGGCGCCAAAATTCTGTTCACCTACACTTGAAAAATACCTAGGGCCGGCTCTGCTGCCGCTTAATTGGAGCTTCTCATTCTCATTCTCCTCTTCTCTTTTGTTCCCTGGAGGATGCCCTTTGATTCCTCGAGACCACTGCCAGGTTGTCTGATCTATCAGATCAATATTGGCTACCTCTATTCATACAAGAATGTGTTCATGTGCAATGTTCAGCTTGATCTTTAAGATGCATATTGAGAATGGGTGATCAAAACCTATCCACAGCCTCTAGGCTAATGCAATGTGTGTCTTTTCCTCATTTTTATATGTTAGCACTGGCTAAGTGAATCCAGCTGCCATTATAATATGTATTATTCCCTACTTTTCCCTTAGGTCTTTTTCATGTGCTTTGTTCAGTCTCATTTTAAAATAACTCACTATTGTCACAAGTAAGGCTTTCATTTTTGCCTGTGTGGGAAAAAAGAAATCTGTGACATTTTCCATCCAAGGTCAACATTGCAAGGGGGTTAGTTTCAGTATATTGATTGCTAGCTGTTATCTCTCACTTTCCTTCAGATGTTTGGGAGTATATGTTTGGGAGCAGCATGCTCAAATATTTGTGCATATGGTTCAGCAATACCCACCAAAATTTTAATTAGAGTTCCAGGATTCCTGGAAATACATGAGACAACATCTACCCTGTAATAGCTTAGGTAAAGGTAAAGGTTTTCCCCTGACATTAAGTCTATTCATGTCCATATTGTTATGTATAAAAAATATGGTGGATAAAATGGATAGGATAAAAGATTATTTAGAGACATTTGGAAGGACAAAAGGTTTACAAATAAATTGGAATAAATCAGAAATGATGCTATTGAATTACACAAAAAAGGAAGAAAAGGATTTTATAGAACAGAGCAAGATGGGAATAAGAATTAAGAATAAATTAAAATTTTTGGTAATAATTATAACCAAGGATTTAAAAGAAATGGAAGAGGAAAATATAATAGTCTTAAGGGATAAGGTTAAAAAGCAGTTATTAGAATACGAAAATTTAAATTTATCATGGTTTGGGAAAATTGCATTAATAAAAATGAAAATACTTCCAAGGATAAATTTTATATTTAGAATGCTACCACTTCAAATTACGGAAAAAGAATTGAATAAATGGCAGCTAATGATAAATAATTATTGTAATGGTAATAAGAGAAATAGGATAAACAAACAATTATGGTACAGACCGCAAAAGGAAGGGGGACTAGCACTCCCAAATATAAAACAATATTATGAAGCTAATAGATTAAGACTGGTTATTGAAGGAATGATAAACAAGGATGATATAGAATGGTTAAAAATAGATTCTGAAAAAGTAGAGGAAGAAATTCGGAATATATTTTTTAAGGATTTCACGAGAAAGGAAATTAGGGAAATTGGAAACCCAATGTTAAAGAATGTATTAGATATATGGATTAAATATAAGAAAAAGTTAATACCGGAGGGTTCAAGAATAATCCCAGTTATAATGGAAAGGAAGTTCCCAAAAAATTTAAAAAATATATTGGATAAAGTATTAAGGGAAAAAAACCTAGACAAAATAGGGGACTGGATTAAGAGGGGAATGAAGAAAGAAAAGATAAAGGAGGAATTTGGGGAAATAAAATTGACATGGTTCCATGGTGTTCAGCTAGAGCAATGGTAAAAGAATTGGGTAAAAAATAATAAAGAGGGGAAGGAACCTAACCAATTTGAACAAATAATACAAAATGGAAGGGATATAGATGATTATAAAAAAATGAAAGGTGTAACTGGTAGAATCTATAGAATATTGGGTGGAATAAAAGAAGGAGAGAGAAAAAATATTACTCTTAAGGAATTATGGGAGGAGGAGTTAGAGATGAAAATAAATGAAATGGAATGGTCGCAATTGTGGAAACAAAGGCACTTGAAAAATTTATCAATAAGAGTTAAAGAAAATTATTATAAGATAATTTGGAAATGGTATTTAACGCCATTAAAAATGTCAAATATTAATAAAAACCATCCAAAAAATTGCTGGAGAGGCTGTCAGGAAGTGGGAACATATATACATATGTGGTGGCACTGTAAATATGTTAGGAAATTTTGGTACAAAATATTTAAAGAGATAGAGGATATAATGAACATTAAATTGGAAAGAAACCCTGGTATTGCATTATTATCAATATATAATAATAATAAGATAGATAAAAAAGAAAAAGAAGCAATAACAAATTTATTGACAGTAGCAAGACTGCTTATAGCAAGGAACTGGAGAAAAGTAATAGATGTACAGATTGAAGAATGGTACAAGGAAGTATGGAAATTGGCAATAAATGATAAGCTAACATGTAAATTAAAAGTTAAAAGAGGGATATGGGAAAAAAATGATTTTGAAGATGTATGGGGGAAATTTATTGAGAAAGGACTCCAAAAAAGGGATGGAGGGCTACCGCCTCAGGAAGAAATGAGATTTTGGTTAGACAATACATAAGAAATGGCTCGGGGAGGGAGGGGGGGATACACAGTGGTGAAGAAATATAGATAGACAAATGTTAACGATGTAGTAGGTATTAATCAACAGTAGATATAAAAGAATGATGCAAGTATTGTATGATAAACTAAATATCTGCTATGTGATAAAAGCAATTATTGTATGAAAAATTTTAAAATCAATAAAAACGATAAAAAAAAAAGTCTATTCATGTCCGACTATGGGAGTTGGTGCTCATCTCCATTTCTAAGCCAAAGAGCCGGCATTGTCTGTAGACGTTTCCAAGATCATGTGGCTGGCATGACTGCATGGAGTGCTATTATCTTCCCGCCGGAGCTGTACCTATTGATCTACTCACATTTGCATGTTTTTGAACTGCTAGGTTTGCAGAAGCTGGGGCTAACAGGGAAGCTCACCCCGCTCCCTGGATTTGAACCGCTGACCTCTTGGTTGGCAAGTTCAGCAGCTCAGTGGTTTAACCCGCCTTGCCTCTGGGGGCTCCAATAAAGCTACATATTAGACTAGTAAGTGCAGATACTGAAGTATTTGGAAATGAGGAGAAAATACTACTAAAGGATGCTTGTTTTGGTCAGAGAACCATTTTTCTTGTTTCACTTCTTTTCTGGGCAGGTCTAAGTAAATGAGTACTCTCAGCTTTATTTCATGCAAGGAGCTTCAAATTAATAGTTGCCTGGCATTAGAAGGTGAAACTGTCCACAGTTTAACCCGCTGCACTACATTTTCCTTTTCCTCTTCTCTCCTTATCTTGTTGCTCCATCTTCAGATTGCAATATCTTTAGCACAAGCCTTTTTCTTAATGCTGCAAAATGCATCCTAGGTTATTTCAAAAATTGGCAAGTGATGCTCCATTCACAGACTTCACTTGGTAATGGAAATAGCAGAAGTCCCAAATCAGTTTCCACCTGCAGCCTCTGAATCCCTCCCAGATTTGCTGTGCAGGCATGGAAAATGCTCAACAACAGTATAGGCAGTATAAAAGAAACCACATGAAAAGAAGGGAAGGAAATGGAGGAAGGAGTCCCATGAGTTGTTGCATCGCTTCAACTCATTTCTAACCTATAGCTTCCCTAAAAGAAATGTCATAGGATTTTCTTGATAGAATTTGCTCAGAGAAGGTTTGCCATTGCCTTCTTCTGAAGCTGAGAGAATGTGACTTACACAAGGGCACTCATTTTGTTTCAATGGTCAGGTGAGGCTTTGAACCCCAATCTCCCAGTGTCCTAGTCCAACACACAACCACTGCATCTTCATGGCACATTTAAGACGCTGGTTTATTTTAGCATGACCTTTTATTAAGATACTCTGATGGAATATAATTGCCAAGCTTCAGGGAGAAATGTGTTTATACAGGAAGGTTGACTATTGTACTCCGTCAGGGCATCAGAGGAAGTGGATGGTAATGCATGTAAGTTTATGCTAAAATAAATATTTAAGATTTTAAGAATGGTATCTGAAGCATCAAAGGAATTGAAATTCAGTGACTGTTCAGTGGCATTTACCATATCCCTTTTGCTCTTTTGGATTAAAGGTTCCAAAATACCCCTACCCTAGCAGCCATTCTGGAAACTGTAATTTCCCAGAGTAATTTTCCTGCCCCCATATTTATTCATACATGCTATCTGTGATTTTAAAAATAGTAATAGATAAAGGTAAAGGTTTCTCCTGACATTGAGTCCAGTCGGGTCCAACTTGGAGGTTGGTGCTCATCTCCATTTCTAAGCCAAAGGGCTGGCATTGTCCTTAGACACCTCCTAGGTCACATGGCCAGCATGACTGTATGGAGCACCATTACCTTCCTGCAGAAGCGGTACTTATTGATCTACTCACATTTGCATGTTTTCGAACTGCTAGGTTGGCAGAAGCTGGGGCTAATAGTGGGAGCTCACACCGCTCCCAGGATTTAAACCGCCGACCTTTCGTTCAGCAAGTTCAGCAGCTCAGTGGTTTAATCCACTGTGCCACTGGGAACTCAAACATAGTAATAGATAAGATTGATTACGTTATACATTCATTTGAATCCCAACTGGTATATATATGAAATAGGGGCAGCCTGTGGTTCATACAGTGGTGATCTTGCAAAATACCCAACCTTCACAGATCATGGGCTACAACAAGAGCTTGGGATGCCTTTTAAACAGATGCATTTGCCATGGTTCAATTCTCAAACTCCTTGCCTATGCAATTTGGTTTTTCTCTTCCATGGATGGATCTGCTTTCCACAGGCAAAAATCTGGCTTCTGGTATAGTAAGAAGAGTAGAAGAAACAAATAGTACATTTCCAAAATACTTTGCCAAACTTATTTCCTTTCTGTGTTGTAAATGTATCTATTTATTGATTTGGCAGATTTTCGCTCAATTATGCCCTCTTGTCTTAAAATGTATCTATTGTATTTTGAAAACTGAACATCTCTCCTGAATAATCCTTACAATATGCCCACTTTGAAAAATCTTAAAAATTATTTTTTGTGCCATTTGAAAACTAAAAACATCACTTTCCATATTTTTTTTACTTTCTCTGGACCTACTATCAATGGAGCTGTTATGCCAGCTTCAGGTAATGACTCTGAGCTGTTGTCATTTGCAGCCTCAAATTGGCTTTCCTATTGAGTAATTATGAGAAAAGTTTAAAATAATACCATTTGATTCCCAGTTGTATAGGCTGTCTTGGGAGGAAACAGCTGGCTTTCACACAGTGGATAGGTGTTTCTTTGTCAACAGCCATTTTTATTTAGCTTCCTCTTCACAGCCGTATTTCCTCACAAAAGGAAACTGCTTATAGTTGGCAAAGCAGCAGTACTGCTGGCTGCAAAGCAGTTTGCAATGCTGTGTTAATGTGTATGTCATCAAATGCTTTGATGTCTCTCCATAGAGCTGACTTTTTTTTAGCCTCAGGGATCAATTAATGTGTGAACATAGGAAGCTGTCTTATACTGAGTCAGATATTGGGTTTACCCAGCCCCATATTGCCAATTGTCAGCAGCTGTTTTCTGCAGTCAGGGACATAGATTTTTTCCTAGTCCTGCTATCAAAGTTTCTGCGTTGTTATTGACATTTAATCTAGACCCTTCTACATGCAATGCATGTACTTTAGCAGTGAGTTACTGTTTTCCCTCAGGGTAAACTATACCTACTGAAGGGAGTCAAGAGAGAAATGCATATATTTACAACAGAGAAAATTTTCATTCTTTCTTTTTAAAATTGCTGTATTGTTTAATAAATTGAGACTGCTCCATGCTCTCATTAAGCCTGTGAAAAGATTCCAAAGGCATGGTCATGTTAGTCTGGATCAGTATGCAAAGGGATCTTGTAGCCCATTTGAGACTAAGATTAAGCTGTGTCACTTTCAGATCAAAATGAAAACTAGATTCATGCTCACGTCTCCCAGACTGGTCAGGATGTGAAAAATGACACAGGTTGGCTCCTGTTGGCTCGTAGGAATTTTTACTTATGATATGTGTACAACACATTCTTGCAGCATTTTCACATGGTTACCTGATTCAGTGCCTTGTCTAGATGTCACAGCCAAACGAAAAGTAAAGTCTTGCAACAGCTCAGTTCCAACCACTACTTTGTGGTTTTGACCATTGATTGTCACAGTTTCCAAATCACCACAGGCATACAATCTAGGGTGAGAAATCCACCATGTTTTCAATATACAGGCAACCATATGGCTTACAATAGCTATAGATTACCCAAATAGATTTTCTATTTTATAAAAACAGAAGAGATGTGTAACATGTCTGGGTAGGAAACAGGGGGACCAAAAATAAACTACAGGATGTACAATGCCCTCTATCCATTACTGTTATTCTCCCTGATCCCCAACTCAAAACAAAAGGGTAGTAAGCTGAACTGATGGAAGTTCACTCAAAACTTCACAGCTGGAAACTTCACCTTAGAAGGGCATTGTATTGTAACTAGGGTTTAACTAAAGTTATACTTGTCAAAAAGATCAGTGTTCGACGTGGCCTCAACTAAGGGCCCGTCCGGATAGTACCTTTATCCCAGGAGCTCCCACTTTAAAATGGAGGCTGGCCAAATGATGTCTCCTGAAAATGTGGGAGCAATTTCTACCAAGGCCAAAAAACACGAGATTTTCATGTATGGGAATATTCCGGTTCTGGGCGGAAAATGCAGATATTGGAATCTGTATATCTCTACACTCAGAAAATACGGGATTTTTAAATGTTGGTTTGTTCCTGGGTTATACATGTCAGTTCCTGATTGGTTGTATCCTAAAAACATGGCAACAGTTGATTAGAGGGTGGGCAAAAACTTTATCCTGGCAAGAGAAATTTTGTCCTCCACACGTTTAATGAAATTTGTGACACACAAAGGTTTTGCCATGTAATCAACTTTCCCCATGTTTTTAATGATAAAAGCAATCAGGAACAGACATGTATAACCCATGAACAGCACCCTGTAGTTCCCAGGCTCAAGTACGTGGCCAAACTCAGACAGCCACGCAGCCCCTATAACCAAGGAACAGAACTTGTACAATGATTTGCATAGTCTCATATTCACATCTTTCTTTTTTTTTAAAATCTGCCAACATTTCTGGTGGATGTTCTGCAGCTGCCATCTTGGTGGCTGCAAAATTCCAGGAGAAAGCAGCAAATGTGGGTGGCAGAGGCAGAAATCCTGGGACCAACAGGTCTGTGTGCAATCCTCTTCTTAGGTCCCCGGTTTTTTTTGCCCCTGATTAAAACCCATGATTTGGTGCTGTCTGGAAGCACCCTAAGTTCACATTTAAGTAGTGCAGGTGTAAAGGTGAACATAAGGTTAACCTTTTGCTCACCTTTACATCTGCACAACTTAAGCCCATTGCCTTGTTTAGATATCATGGAAAAATAATACAAGAATTAGGGCAAAGCTATTCTTTAAGATATATCCTCTCTGAAGTGGTTGCTAAAGAATGACACACATTTACAGTTTCTAGATACACTGGGCATGTTCCAGCAGAGTGAAATATGTTGGAACTCTTGGCAGTTACAATAAGAAGATGGAAACAATGAGTCTGCAGTCATGTAGATCTTTTCCTTGGAATAAGTTTCATTGAACTAATAAAAATGTATTTTTTTAAGATTAGTTGTCTTGAACTACATTTCAAACCATTGGAACCAAGAATGCACAAAAATGATCATATTGTAGTATCAGCAATGTGTAAGCAGTGCATAGTTTAGTGCAGTGGTTCTCAACCTGTGGGTCCCCAAATGTTTTGGCCTTCAACTCCCATGAATCCTAACAGCTGGTAAACTGACTGGGATTTCTGGGAGTTGTAGGCCTGAACACCTGGAGACCCACAGGTTGAGAACCACTGGTTTAGTGGAATAAATGAATGCATGTGTTTGGACACTCAGGTCTCCTGTTGACTCAAGGCAACCTCATGAATGTTATAAGGTTTTCTAAGGCAAGGAAATCTTGCCAGTTGCTGTTTCTGAAATATAGCCAACAGCACCTGATATTTGTTGGTGGCCTCCCATGCAAATACTAACCAGAGGTAACCCTGCTTAACCTCTAGGCTCAGATTAGATGTGGTCTTCTTTAGCTGGAAAGCAAGCTTTAAATTGTGAATATGGATGACAATGTTAGAGAGTTAGAAAGTAGTATTGCTTTAGCTATGTTATGTTGTTTTCCTTTTGTAACATAGGATTTTTTCCCCAATGGTATTAATATTTGTGGTTGCACTCAACTTAGTACAAATGTTTACCTTTAATTTTAAACAAAGTTATAATAAGCCCAGTCTTTTTTCCTTCCTCTAAGTGAGTGTTTCCTTCCAGCTTGGAATGAAGAAATATTATGGTGAAGAATATAGTGAGGATGCTTAGATGCAGAAATATTTTGAAAGGGGATACTTGTCTTCTGACTTTAAAATAAGCTAAGTTCCCTAATTAATGTGTGAATGAATGATAATAGCTTGAAATAAACATTCAGCTCTTCGAGTGAGTTTAATTAAAGGATCACCTAGGAAACAAATGTTTTATATGGGAGGGCAATAGTGTTGAAGCTATTTTATTGCAGCCCAATACTAACACTGGAACTCAGATGAAGGATACAAATGTGGGACATGGCAAAGTGAAGGAGAGAGGGGGCATGATTTATCTCCCTCTCCTCAAATTTAATTTTAATTTTGAAATTAGCCCCCCCTCAATTGTATAGCTCAGTCAAAAAGTAGTTGTTTTACAGACATGCATACAGTTTAAAGTACACCATAAAGAATATCTTGCTCGATTATTTTGTAGGTTCTAAGCTTTCCAAAAGAACACTCAAGATTTTATGTGGAAACAAGGTAACTAAAGCAAGACAGAGTGAAAAAAATGATTCTGCAAGTGGTGATTACAAGTCTCTTCTGGCTTCCTTTCCAACCTATGGGCAGAGTAATAGCAAGCAATCTGAGATTAGATGAATGTCACTTCCTTAATGGATCTAAAGAAGCAGGCCAACAGAGAAGAGGAAGTGAAGAGACAATTAGATCATGGAGGAGTCACTTTCTGATGTCTGAACTTCCAAACCTGGGACCCTTCTACACAGCTGAATAAAATCCCACATTATCTGCTTCGAACTGGAATATATCCTAATTCTTAAATGATAGCAAGACTAACAAAAGACTTTTCTCTCCAGCAATATTGCTCGATCCCTGACATGAAGCAGATTACATGGAGTGACCTTTGCCTTGCACTGCTCATGCAATGGAGCAAGCATTCAATGCCAACTCTACAGCCTTTTCTATCTGGCTCCACTCCCAAGCTACTCTTTTTAGCATTAGGTGGCTGATTTTATTATGATTGTAGACATAACTGTAGACTCCATGAGTTTAGCCACACTTATTTAAAGGCAGCTACTAGTTCTCATACACTTGCCTTCGATTAAAAGGAAGCAGCCTGCTTTACAGCGTTGAAGACTTTATTCTTAACATCTCTGAATCTTGCGACAGGCTGAATTAGGAAAGAGCAGGCAGCTAAAGGCATCTTAGGTCCCTTCCAAACAGCTATATAACCTAGAATATCAAAGCAGAAAATCCCACAATATCTGCTTTGAACTGGGTTATCTGAGACCACGGTGCCATATATCCCAGTTCAAAGCAGAAAATGTGGGATTTTATTCAGCTGTTTGGAGGATTTCTCAGTTGTAAATCCTAAGTATCCATAAAGGGCATGTGTATCAAAAGCAGTATGAACTACAGCTGAGTATCTTATAGATTGACTCCAGTTCTGTCCAACATATCTCAGTGCATCATTCAGTTTTAGTTTGATAATCCCAAAACTTTCCCAAGAGGTTTTGTTTGGCTTTTCCACTACTAGAAATAAATAAAAAAACAGCACTTTGTGAGAAATGAGGGCAATGTTTAGCATCAGAGGTCTGGGAACACAAACTGATGACCTCAAATGAGCGGCCTTCCGCTGACAAGAGCTTGAAGCCAAGTTGACTAGTAAGCCAGGCTTCTGGTAAAATTCAGACATGCTGCTATGTCACAAGGCAGGAAATTCGAAGTGGTGGAAATGTGACTGTGAAAATGTTTTTTGCATCATGTTTTCAGACAAGCCAAGAGATTGCAAAGTATTATCACTGGGATGGAGCCAGTCCTTGTTGGAGACTCTCCAGAAGTTTGAGGTCACTAGTGAGTCTGACACAACATCAGCTGTAGTACATTCCCATGTCTTCTCATTCTTACTTTCACATTGTTTGGTTTCAGGACACCACAGATACCAAATCCATGAGTTCCCAAGTTCCATTATATAGAATGGTGTATGAAAGTGGTGTCCCTTATATTTAATGGTGTTAGATATTCAAAATACATTTTCAAGTTGTGGATTGTTGAACCCATGGATAGAGAATCTGTGGCTACAGAAGGCCAACTGTATAAGAGAATAAATGTCCTGGGGAACTTACAAACTAAAACTAAGGGAAATATAATCAGAGGTAAATGGAGAAACAGCAGTCAAGTAACACAGCCTTCTTTTCCTACCACCTTATAACTGACAAGCTTTGTTGTCTTTTCTAGTGAGATGTGTTTTCTCATAATAAGTCCAAAGCACAATAGTCTTAGTTTAGTCACTTTGACTTATAAAGAGAGTTTAGACCTGATTTGCTCAAGGACCCACTCATTTTCTTTTCAGTAGTACAGGGTATCTGCAGAACTCTCCTCTTGCATCAAATTTCAAATGAGTTAGTTTTCTTTCTGTCAGCTTTCTTGACGGTTTAATTGTAACCACCATTCATAGAAATAAGAAATATGATGGCATTGACAAACCTTACTTTCATATTCAATTATATATCTTAATAAACAGTTCAGTATTTTTTTCTAGTTCCTTCATAACTACCTTTCCAAATCCTCGTCTCTTCCTGCCTCCACCAAAAGAGGAAATATAAAATCATAATAAACAAAATAATTTTTGAGGAATGTATGTGTATATTTGCATAAAATGTGTGTGCGTGCTATATATATGCATTGGCACAAACATGGAAATTCTTCCTGTAATTCAAATAGAAGGAAAATGCTTCTCATAGTATTCATGTGACTGCTCAGTCTGCTGTCCAAATGCTAACTGCTGAGTCCTTATCACATCAGGGCTTTAAAGAGGGCAACTACGTATTTCTGCTGCCTGCTTAATTCTACGAAATGTAGTTTGGGAAGGCGAGGAAATTATTTTAGCTGAGAATTCAAAAGGCCCTGCTCTAAACTACATTTCCCAGAATTCTGCAGATGGCAGAAACATGGGGCTGTCCACTTTAAAGCCCTGGTGTGATAACATAGTAAGACCTCACCTTCCTGCCCTCTTATAATTCTTGAACTTCAACCTAGACTCAGCCCAAACAAGCCTTCATATAGTTGGTGGCTTAAAAAGGTAACAGTTAAATAGATGACTGCTTTCAGAACACAGTTACCTTATCAAACTCATTTTATCAATTCTCAAGAAACAGATGGGAAGTGGCAGAAAGGGTAGAGCTGGCTGCCAGGAACAATTATTAACATGAGTAATAGTTATATGATTGCTATGTTTGCTCAGAATGATGTACAGCTCCTAACCTAGAGTTAATAGACTGCAGAAGATTATAGGGAACTTTAAAATTAATGAATATAATCACTATTTTCTGGAAAGGCAGTATATATTGTGTTAAAGAGATAACCAGGAATTGGATAATATTGGCTGTTTGTATATATTTCTGTAACACATACATGTCTCTCTATCAGACACAGTTTGAATTTGGAAAATTAGGGATTTTAGAAAGCAATTGCCCTGTAGCATTACACTACTAAATGCAGCCAAAACTCAACCAACAATATTGGCCTTTTCATGTTTAAGAGATCTTGATGTTCCTAAGAGCCTCTACACACATTATCATTTCCATCTGTGGATTTTATCTGCATTTCAATAAAGTTCTATTTTCTATTAGGTAAGGTTGTTTGGTTTTCTTTTTTAAATCCACTTCAAATGTTTAGGTCTTGAGAGCCAACTATAAACAATTACGATAAAGCATCACAACTCTTCTGGTCTGTGTTTCCTGATGGTGGGAGCCAAATGCAAGGAATGTAACTAAAACAGCTGTGTTTTGATGGAGCTTTTTTGACGCATACGAGTTTTGTTCCAATTGTACTTTCAGATTACATCTCTGGTGGGATTGCTGATATTATAATACTGCTATTGTCTTAGTAGCTTTCTTGCAGAGAGAAAGTCATCAACTAACAATACAACTGTACTTATGTCTGGTTTTTGGGCAAAGGCTTCTGCACCTTTGATTGCTCTTTGACTAAAACCTGCAACAGATTTACTGTCCCTTGAACATGGAAACTACAAACTGCTGTCATTCTAGTAGCAGTTGAATTCCAGTTTCCTCACATTCCTCTGCACTGGCTAGAAGTGAAAGCTGCAATTCAGCAACAGCTAGAGGGCCACAACATTTCCACACCTAGGTTTAGATTTCGGGCTCATTGGGGCTTGTTTTCAGTTGCTTTTATATAAGACTGAACTTTAAAATAATTTCCAGTGCACGATTAAACAGCACATGGCCTGTGTGCAAGCTGCATGGAATCCCAAGATCACTTTTTTGACTTGTGAGGCACCTCAGAAAACCAGGTTGATAAAAATCAATACACAGCCAGATTTCATTGGTACATTGGGAGAAATCTATTTAATTTTTTTCTTGTTCCAATGCCTTGTAGTGGTCTCAGCCCCAAATTAAAAGAAGCATCTCAAAGAAGGCAAAATGCTTGTTTTAAGTCAGCTTTCCCAGTTTGTTGCCAAAATTTGGCTGTGTGATACGCTGAATGTCAGCAGTGGCAGGACAGAGTATGTGTGGATTTGTGAAATTGGCCCTGATCCTATGAGGAGCCAAATGCCCTTGATTCAAGGACTTTAGAAAGGAAAGGGCAGGGAGGGCTTATGATTTTTTCCCCAAGTCTCTTGAGCTTTTTACAGCTCATGGGAAAGAAAATGGTTGGGGCAATAAAATCCTGGCAAAGTGCTTCAGCAAGCAAGGCTCATCTTTCATGCTCTATGACAAGTATTCACACACTGTGTTCCAAGGAATCCTGGGGATTCCTCAGACCGGTGTTTCTCAAACTGTGCTCCTTCAGGTGTTTTGGACTTCAGCTTCCAGAAATCCCAGCCAGCTTACCAGATGTTAGGAATTGTTGGAGTTGAAGTCCAAAACATCTGGAGCAGCACAGATTGAGCAACTCTGCCTCAGATACTTTCTGGGTCTTCCTGAATTAGAGTTATAGTTAAGGATGATGAGTATCTTCATGTTGTGCTTTCCTTAGCCGTTCCAATCACCTTGACTTCATAGCTGCATATTGCACTGTAACTACTCTCCAAATGCTTGGTTCTAAAGCCAAGTTTTAACTTTTTTTTCCTCTTAAAGCCAGGAGGGAGGAAGCCAATCTAATGTCGCTGGGAAGGGAGTTCCACAGCCAAGGGGTCAGCACTGAGAAGGCCCTGTCTCTCGTCCCCATCAGCAGTACCTGCAAGGGAGGCGGGACCGAGAGCAGGGCCTCCCCAGAAGATCTTAACATCTGGGCTGGTTCATATGGGGAGATATGTTCAGAAAGGTAAACTGGGCCAGAACCATTTAGGGCTTTATAGGCTAAAGCCAGCACTTTGAATTGTGCTCGGTAGCAAATTGGAGCTGACACAGCAGAGGAGTTCCCTGTAAGCCACTCCAGTGAGCAATCTGGCTGCCTCCCATTGTACCACTTGGAGTTTCCAAACAGTCTTCAAAGCCTACCCCACATAGAGCACATTGCAGTAGTCCATTCAAGATGTAACAAGAGCGTGGATAACCGTGGCCAAGTCTAGCTTCTCAAGGTATGGGCAGAGCTGGTGCGCAGCTTCCCTGGTCACCACCGAAGCTTGGGGCTCCAGGCTCAGTGATGAATCCAGGAGGACTCCCAAGCTGCGAACCTATGATTTTAGCATGAGTATAACCCCATCCAGCACAGGCTATACCCTGTTCAGCCTTTCAACTGACCAGGAGCACCTCTGTCTTGTCTGGATTCAATTTCAATTTGTTTGCCCTCATCCAGATCATTACAGCTGCTAGGTATCAGTTCAAGATCTGGTCTGCCTCCTTAGCAGTAGGTGGAAATGAGTGATAGAGTTGGAAAACATGAGGGACAATACTGAGCCCTGTGGGACCCTCAGGACAAGAGCCGTGGGGCTGAGCAGATGTCCCCCATCAACACCTTTTGGGAGTGACCCCCCAAGAAAGACCAGAGCCCCTGCAGGACAGTACCTGTACCTCCAAGTTCTGGTTCCCGCATGGCATTCCAAAAGGATACCATGGCCTACAACAGTGTGGTCCAGCCCACGGGTCGCATGTGGTCCACCAATTCATTTTTGTTGGCCCTTACCCTTCTTACTAGAAAAAAATATTTTAATTAAACTAGTTTATTAAACTTCTTTTAATAAACATTTTAATAAAAGGTTTCGAATACAATGTGTAATTTGTTTTCTTTCTGAAATGTCTCTGCCACTCACATTCCTATACTAAAGTTTGATTGGCCCTCAGGTAACTAAAGGTTGGACCACACTGGTCTACGGTATTGAAGGCCACTGAGAGGTCCAAAAGAACCAAAGGAGACACACTCCCCTTGTCAAGTTCCCTGTGTAATATTATTATTATTATTATTATTATTATTATTATTATTATTATTATTATTATTATTATTATTACCCTGCTTTATCTCCCAAAGCAGGACTCAAACTGTTTGACATTAAAGTATTAGTATACAATTTAAAATATACAAAAATGCAAACAAAACAGAATTAAACACAAACAGCACTGAAAATGCACAGTCAATATCTATCAAAACATATTCAAAGTTAAAAACCACAGTACCCCCGACTAGATCTTAAACACCTTCATCTTTAAAAGCTTATCTGAATGAAAAGGTTTTAGCCTGCTGCCGGAAGGACTGCCAGGAGGGGCCATTCTGGCTTCCCTTGGCAGGGAGTTTCAGAGTCGAGGGGCAGCCACTGTATGTCATGTAAGTCATTCTGCAGCCTTTGCTATTGGAGTGTTTTATCAATTCTGGATTTGCAGAAAGGTTCATGAATGAGGCAGGAAGGAGAGCCAGGGAGAAGCTTGTAGCAACAAGAACCTCTGGCATTGCAGAGCTAATTTCTCTGCATGCCATGTAGGTCAACTGTCTTTTTATATCACAGCAGATCTGAGCAAACTGCCAACAGGTTTATGCATATTGGAATTCCCCTATTAGAAATCTGACTCAAACAAGCTGCTTACCTGATAACTTCTGTATTTTGCCAGGTTTCAGAAAAGAGGGTTCAGTGATGCATTTAATATGCATTTGTTGCCTTTGCTTAGTTCAAATATATCGGTTCTGCATTTGGGGTGGGGGGGGGGGATCAGGTTTGCCATTTCCAGATCTGTTGAAAGCAAGGAACAACTTTCTGGCATCTTGAGTCAAACAGCAATATGGATCAGGTTGATATGCATTTTGGAAGACCTGTGTATGTAAATATTTTCTGTTTCTGATTTGTTCTTGGGGATGTGATTTTGATCATCTAGATACGCACATGCAGTACAACCTTGGGCATGTTGACTTGGAAGTTAGTTCCACTATATTTTAAAATAAAAATATATAAATAAGTCTAGCACAATACATGGCATATACAGTTTATTCTAAAGTAAGTCCCATTGCGTTCAGGGGATTTATTGTCAGGGTAAAGAGTATAAGATGTATCTTCAGTTGGTATGCCATTCTGAGCAAAGATGTAGGAGTTCTTTTGAATTTTTTTCTGAAATACCAGTTAATCTCACACTTGAGTGTCAGACTGGTTCTGAAGCAAAGATGTATCCAACTTCTCAGAATCTGAAATCAAGGTGACTGTTGTGTAGATAGAAACTGAAAATGGATTTCACCTTAACTCTGCCTTCAAAAAATTGTTACTCATAGATAGCAACAATTCTTATCACCGAAACCTTTTGTTTTTTTGGTGCATGGGACTTTTGGTATCATATCTTTATCAAGCTACTAAACAAGGATTAAAGTACTTGTCCTTAATTGCCAGGTAAATAGACTGTTTCCATCTAAATTGGAAGCAGCTCAACTTTATGTACCAGAGGTGTTTGTTTGTCAGAGATATTTTATAAAAGCCTAAGCATGTAGATATAGTCACCAAAATATGCACACTATTCCAAGTGGTTATGCTATAGCTTAGTTTAATGGTACTGTGGCATTGGCATTTTCAATTCATGAGCCCCAAAATGTAATTTATTCTTTTTTTTTTTTTAACAGCAACTATACCTTGGTTTCACATTTTCATTGTTTGGGAGAACAGGCAGAGCAAAAAAGAGATCATTGCCCCAGCAGCCCTTTCTGCTCATATCTCAAGCATTTCCATAAATTAAATTAAGGATTTGGCATTCAGAGCCAAGGAGCAGGAAAGTAACCAAGGGAATATGAACAAAGCAAAGTTTATAAGAATTCTAGCTGTGGATGATTTGCAATGTCTCACTCTCTTCAATTCTAGAAATTTAGGGACTGAAGAAATTGTAATTTTTAAGGGCTAGATTCTTATTTGAGGTAAAAAGGTAAAGGTTTCCCCTGACATAAAGTCCAGTCATGTCTGACTCTGGGGGTTGGTGCGCATTTCCATTACTAAGCCAAAGAGCCGGCGTTGTCCGTAGACACCTCCAAGGTCATGTGGCCGGCATGACTGCATGGAGCGCTGTTACCTTCCCACCGGAGCGGTACCTATTGATCTACTCACGTTGGCATGTTTTCGAACTGCTAGGTTGGCAGGAGCTGGAGCTAACAGTGGCCGCTCACTCCGCTCCCAGGGTTTGAACCTGGGACCTTTCGGTCTCCAGCTCAATGCTTTAATGCACTTCGCCACCGGGGTTCCTCTTATTTGAGGACAACACCCTAATTCCCGTTGGTAGCCACAGTCCAGGAACACACCTATTGAAAAACAGCAGTTTACACTGATTGATATAGAGCTTGGGAAAAGTATATTATACCAACTGATCATGGTTAGTGCCATGATTCTGGTAATTGTAGTCTAAACAATAATGTTTCCAAGTTGTGGACTGGAAATGACAAACTCCATCCAAATTTCCTCAGATATCTTAACCAATGATGGCAGAAACTGCATGCAGAGAACGTGCTATGTGACAGAATTATCTCCTGCCTTGTATTTGGATTATAAAATACTGTATTTTGCTAAATAGCCTCAGGGTTTGATTGCAGTTACCCCCCCCCCTTTTTTTTGAAAACCTATGGCAATTGTCAATGGCAGGTTGTTGTGTTTAATGTCACACTTCAGTGAAGTCTCTTGAATGGATTAACTGGAAAGGTGACCTTCAGTATTGTAGCCAGATGCAGCTCTTGGCTTTGTTCATGAGCTGTAGCCCTCACTTACAAGTTGTGCTTGGCTAATTTTCCCTGTCAAGAAGATTTGCAAGTCAATGATGCGTTGGAATAGGCTTTCAACTTTAAAAGGGATCTGGGTTGTCTAAAGGATACATGGGACTCTAAAAGTTATAGCAGATGCCGCTTTATCAAAACAACGAAAGGACTTGGGGTATGTCCAGACCCAAGTATATTTGGAAATTGTGCTGTTGCCACCCAAGTACACAGTGATAAGAACACATAAGCTGGTGTTTGCATAATGTATTGGGAACTTGTAATGTAATCTGATAGCAACTTCAGTATCTTGAATTCCAACATACCTTATCTGAATGACTTAATAATTCTATTTTTAAGGCTACAATTTCTGCTATTATAAAATATTATATCAAATTACAGCTCTGTTGCAGATATTTGGGGGAATGGCTGAACTCCCAATGACTGGATGTGTTGCAGAGTATTGTAGGGAAAAGTATCTGATTGGATTTTGCCCAGGCCTGAGTTTAAGTAAAATTCAGTTATGGGTTGATTCAAGACATGTCTCTCTTGGCACTTCCATATCAAAGACTCTTTGACATTTTCCTATTCTTGGGGTAAGTGTTTTCTGTTTAAAAATGTGCTGGAAATATATTATCTAGGGTTCAACTGTGTACTGGCTGGACACTGTGTGAACAGAATATGGCCTAGATCTGATCAACATGGCTCTCTTTATGTTCTTACAGACTAGAAACTACAGTGTACCAAACCTAATGCCCTAAAGAGGGTCATATCTATTGTCTGAACTCATGTAACTCCATTGTCAAAGAAGAAACATGTAAAAAGTAGTTTCATTAACTTTGTCTGTCTTGCTGTTTTTCTTTTCAATTTTTCCCTAGCTACTTTCCATCCCGTACAGAACTAAATGCACTTCTACTTTGCAAGTGTAGTAAAAAGGTGGCTGGAGGAACTGCAATAAAATGCTGTGTAGACTGAGGAAAGCATTTGTTCTGACTTGCTTCTTCCTAATTCTGTTTTGCATCAAAACAATGAAGCACAGGGGTAGTTTGTTGTTGTTGTGTACTGTCAAGTTATATTTTTATAAGATAAATCTATGATGAAGTTCTCTTAGCAAGATTTATTCGGAGATGGTGTGCCTTTGCCATCCTCTTGAGATAGAGAGTGTGTGGTTTGCCTAAGATCACCCAATGGATTTCGATGGCTAGGCTTTAGGATTACCAGTGCGCCGTTGTATGAACTGAATTTTATGGGACGTTTACAGCATAAGAGCAGGACAAGCACACAAAAATTAGAGAAGCACTGAAAAAAGGCACTTAGTTCTGTATAGTCATAGAATCTGTGTGCTTGCTTTTCTCATTCCAATGCTGCTACTAGTTTCAGGACTCATTCAGCAAGGTAATACAAGTGCCTTTCCATGGTGACAAATGCTGCCTTCCATGTAAAAGTGTTTGTTTTCAACAAAGAAGTAACCACACCACCTACTCAAAACAAACGGTGCAAATATTTCATCTATATATCATCACTTTGGAGTCCCTTTGTTTGCTATCAGCATGATGCTAATTCTGTTGAATCTCCAGAAGAGCTATACACTCATTCAGCCTGAGTAATCAGACCTTTTGGGTAATGTTTGCTCAAGCAATGTTGGTTTTGTTTCATGTGGCTGGCATGTGGAGGCTAATTTAAAATATTCCATGTGGTAGTTGGTCTCATTTGCTAAGCTGTCTGGATAAGAATGGCACATCATTTAGATCAGCTATCTCTAGAGAACGTCTTTCTGTCCATAGCAGACATAATTCCTCAGCATATTACACTCTGTTGTAGCCCAGCCTCCTACTTGATCCCTCTTTTCACCCAGACATCACACAGATGTACAAGAATAGTAAGATTATTAAGGAAAGAGTATCTAATATAAAACAGTTTGAATATACATCAATGAGCTAGATTTCCAGAAGCTTAACAAAAGGCAACGATCAACTCTGAATAGGAATTCCAAAAACCACTTAAGGCTAAAAGCAAGCCTGAAAGCATGAACATGACCATAATCCAAAAGCTTGATGCTCGAACTTGACTACAATCCCAAAGGCTTGAAACTTGAAAAAAGAGTTGTAATCCAAACAGGAGGGATTAAATTTAAACAGGAGAACAAGATACAAACTCAAGAACATAACTCCTAACTCAAAGCTCCCAAGACAGGAGACTTGGCTCATGGAAATCCAACATTGATCTCCCCACTGAACATTGACTCCAGTTCCTTAAGAATACTCTCTCTTGCCCATGACCTCACTCTTTCTCATACTTGCATTCCATTTGTTTATCTTTCAGTCTCTGGGAACACTGGATTTGTCTCTGTTTCGCACTATCCCATCTGATCTGTAAATGCTGGGTTATCTGTAACCCTCCTGTCACCTCCACATTCCTTTCAGAGTCAATGTCTGGCCGATTCTCATGAAAATTGCTGCCTGTTTCCCTGACAACAGATCTACCCAAAATATTCCCATCTTCTTGAAAAACACTTTTGCTTTCCCCCACAGAAACACCAGGCTGAATCAGAAAATCCTTGTCCTCATCCTCAGAGGCTTCACAGGCCTCAAAACACTCTACATCTCAAAATCTCGAAGTCAACATTCAAATAGGGAGTTTCCTAAAAGCAGTTTAAAAATGAGCCTGTTATAATTCATCAGGTAATAATTTTTTCACAAGGCCAATAAAGAAGATCCATTGTTCTTTGGGTTCACAGTGCACCCTGAATGTGAACTACAATTCCTATAAATCAAGGTCATTGCCTCCAACCCTCTTGAGTATTTTTAGTTGGTCATGGGAGTTCTGTGTGCCAAATTTGGACCAGGTCATTTGCTGGTGGGGGTCACAGTGCTCTGTCTTGATGCAGGATGAACTACAACTTCCATCATGTTGAGTCAGGTCCCCAATCCCTTCCAGTATGTTCAGTTGCTGATCAGTTCTGCTCTGTTTGCTGTGCACCATAGAAAAGAGTAGGAAAGGATTATGGTAGAGGCAGTGGGTGGGATCATGTAAATTTCACACCAATGGAGATTCTAAGAAATACTGGGATGTCTATGGTGGAACAAACACATAAAATCTAAGATGAAATTGCTGTAAATAGCTACAATTACCAATTTGGCTTCAATTGACTTTTTCCCTTAGTGTACCTCCTTGCTGATGTAAAGACCACTGTGCTGCTTCTATACCTCTACTTTGAGCCATTACAGGAGTCTGTATGCTTTCACTGAGATGATAAACAGATCTCTAGGGTTTGAAATCATGGAGTCCTCCAGGAATTGTTTGACTGGAGCTCTCCACGGTCTTCACCATTGGCTGTGCTGTCAAAGGCTGTTGAGATTTAAAGTTCAACATTTGGAGAGATGCTTAATTGCTACCCTTGTTGTTTCCGCTAAGCCTTTGTCCTCAGATAGGAGCTGTAAACTTTAACACCTTTTTCCTTCACTAGATTTGCAATATCCATATTAGCCTAGAGATACTAACCTCTAATCTGGCTAGATTTTTTTGGGTTTTTAAATTCTTTCTTCCTGCAAATTCTGTAGCATCTAAGCCTAAAAAAGATGTCTCGTTAACTTGAAATATCATCTTGCTTATGGCCACCTTGGGTCCGATACTGGGCAAAAGGTGAGATATAAAGTAAGGTAAAGGTAAAGATTTTCCTCTGACATGAAGTCTAGTCATGTCTGACTCTGGGGGTTGGTGCTTATCTCCATTTCTAAGCCGAAGAGCCAGCGTTGTCCATAGACACCTCCAAGGTCATGTGGCTGGCATGATTGCATGGAGCACCATTACCTTCCCACTGGAGCAGTACCTATTGATGTACTTACATTTGTATGTTTTTTAACTGTTTGGTTGGCAGAAGCTGGGGCTGACAGCAGGAGCTCAACCCACTTCCCGGATTCGAACTGCTGACCTTTCAGTCAGCAAGTTTAGCAGCTCAGTGGTTTAACCTGTTGCACCACCGGGGACTCCATAAAGTAAGCAAACATAGAAATAAATTTTAGATGTTATCCAATCCCAAACTACCACACCATGCAGGTCAAAGGCCTAGCATGGTGTAGTTGTTTGAGTGTTGAATTACAGATCTAGAGATCAAGGTTTCAATCCCTGCTTGGTCATGGGTGACCTTGGGCAATTTACACTCTTTTCAGTCTCAGAGAAAGGCAAAGGCAAACTGCCACTGAACAAACCTCGCCAAGAAAACCCTTGATAAGTTCACCTTAGGGTCATCATAAATCTGAAACAACTTGAAGGCCCCTAACAGTAAGAACAAGAGGATATTTCTGCTTGTGATTATCATAGCTGGGTAGCTCTAAAAGTGTTAATGGAAAGATTGTTTGTAATATGTGAATTATTGTTCTACCAATATTTGCACTGGATGTTTCAGCCTGAAGTGTATACATTGTTCATCTTCAAGTTAAAGTCTAGCACTTTAGCACTTGTTTGTGAATGTGATTTATTATGTTTAGAGGAGAAGATCAAAGGAACCCATTGTGATTTGCTGCTTGATTAAAGAGGTGTCCTCTTTTATGATCATGACAGACTGAAAGTGTTCGAATGGGGGCAAAAGCAATTGGAAGGGATCAGTTTCCCCTTCACCGGAACCCTAAATTGAAAGTACTTCAGCGGTAATATTTTGAGTTTTGTGAAGCTGAGGGTCTTAGAGCTTACATGAACTTTCTTTTCCTTTATGCTTAGAAAAGAGGGGGAAAGCTCCTGGAAGTATTCCCACTCTTTGGATCAAGAGAATCCCCAGAGCCTTAGCATTGTTCAACAGTGGCCTCAAAGGCTTTCAGGAATACATTGCTCTTCGATTCATTTCCCAGGACCTGGGTCTACTCATAGGGCACTGCATTTGGAGGTCAGTAGCAAGGTCAGTTGTAATGCGGGAAGATATCTGTGTTCCTATAAACTATACTACCCTGTTTCCCAAAAAATAAGACAGTGTCATATATTAATTTTTGCTCGAAAAGATGTGTTAGGGCTTGTTTTCAGGGGCAGTCTTATTTTTCCAAAATGATTTTTTAAATGAACTATATCTAGGGCTTATTTTTGAAATAGGGCTTATTTTTGAAATAGGGCTTATGGTATATTTCGAGCATCCGCAGAAATGCTGAAAAATTATGATAGGTCTTATTTTCGAGGTAGATCTTATTTTGAGGGAAACAGGGTAAATGTGTTGGTTTTAGAAAGGCCAAGACACATCTTGGCTTTTCAAGGTAGACGCAGGACACAGATTGAGTATAAAAAAGGAACACAGGATTACAAATCATATAGCTGTATAGGTAGCTGCCTTATACTGAGTCAGATCATTGATCCATCTATTTCAATATTGTTTACTCTGACTAGCAGCAGTTCTCTGGATAATGGGAAAATTGCCTGCTTTGAAATCCCTTGTGCCAACCATTGGTCTTCTATCAAAGTTAACTAAAAGACCTTATCACACTAGAGTTTGGATCCACTTTAAATCCACTTAAACCCACTTTACGGAGGGGTCTTTAAACAGCCAGACAGGTCCTGGACCTCACCAGGCTACAAACCCCTGAATTCTGCAGGCGGCAGAAACCAGATTTAAAGTGGATCCATGCTCTGGTGTGATGAGGCAGTAAGTCGAAAGTGACTTAGTTTTCAGATTCTGATGAGATGTATTCATTAATGTTCAAAAATACCAGTAAGGTATATTCCCAATCTTCTCAACTATAACTAATTTCTGCAGGTCCCAGGCTCGCCATTTGAAACCAACCACTCTAAAGAATAACATCTTTGTGAAATAATTGCTTCTATTAGGCACAGCTCCAGACCTGACACACATTTCTTGCCATGATTCATATTTTTTACCATGTGCACTGGAAATTTTGACTTGAGATTAAATGTAGTCTACAGCTTAAATGATGACTCTGGATAGATTTATTGACTGAAGACTGAAAATGCAGCCTTATTTCAAGCCAGGCTATTTGTCCATCTTGCTTAGCATTGCCTTTATTCTGATTAGCAATAGCTTTCCAATGTCTTAGTTAGCAACCTTTCACCAAGGCCAACTCTACTATTGGGCATAATAAAGCAGTATTCTGGTTGGTACAAATCAAGCTGGATACCTTGCCTACTGAATATTACCTATGATCTCTCCTGGCTATTTGCCTTCCTTGGGGTGAGAAAGCTTTGAATGCCACACAATCTTCCTTTATAGGGAGATAAATTATGACCTGATTTATTGCAAACAAAATTAGAAAGGCACCTACATCCAAAATCGTCTGACTACAACAGAGTGACATTTTTTTAAGGATAGGAATCAGTCTCAAAGAGCTTTTGTGCATTTGAAAGATGGACTTCTGTAAATGTTAGCAGCTGCCTTGTTGTTAGGGACAATTTAAAAAGCAGAAACATTTGGAGAGATTGTTTGTGTCATTGTGAACTATCAACCCACCCTGTTTTGCTTACTCTGTGTATCACAAAAGGAAAAGACACTAGAACCATTTTTTTTTTTGCACAGATTCTGTAAAACATAACCGATAAGGTTCTTACTGTCTTGGTCTTGCACTTGAGGTGAATGAAGAATCTCTTACAGGCTGTCTCACTATACTACCTGTCTTGGACTGGTCACCTTTCACTTTTTTGTTTTCGTGTCAGGACTGACTTGAGAAATTGCAAATCGCTTCTGGTGTGAGGGAATTGGCCGTCTGCAAGGACGTTGCTCAGGGGACTCCTGGATGTTGTTGTTTTTTTTGATGTTTTTACCATCCTTGTGGGAGGCTTCTCTCATGTCCCCACATGGAGCTGGAGCTGGTAGAGGGAGCTCATCCGTGCTCTCCCTGGGTTGGATTCGAACCAATAACCTTCAGGTTAGCAACCCAACCTTCAGGTCATCAGTCCTGCCAGCACAAGGGTTTAACCCATTGCACCACCGGGGGCTCCTAACTTTCACATGATATGGTGAACCCTATCAGCATGATTCCACTTTAATTGCAATTATTCCATCCCATGAAATACTGGGATTTGCAGACCAGGATGGGGCAGTTGCAATTCTCAGTCAGAGAGCTCCAGTGTCCCACCAGACTACAGATCTCAGGAGTCCATTGGAGGCAACAATGTAGCTATTGTTCTATGACACAGCTTATTCTGGAAGTGTCTCATCTTTTTTGAAGGATGGGGTCAAATCATGATATTTAGAATACATCTTTACCTGTACTTCAAAATGTGATTCTAGTTTGTAATTCTATTCCGGAAACTCTGACTCTCTGTATGCCTCCCAACCATCCCTTAGGCATAATGGGCCTGTCACAAAGTTCCACCTGCTTATCCAGTGTAGAGAGGAAGGAGCAGGTGGGATTTTGCAAAGCTGGTGATGAAAAGTCAGGAAACATTTTAGTAAGATGGAAAGTAGGCATAAGAGGCACTCAAAATAAATTCAACCAATCATCTCAAGGTCATTTGATAGGCAAGAGAGAACTTTGAATTCTTGCTTTATTGTGATTGAATGCCAAAAAAAATCTTCCCCAAGTCAGAAAAATAGGATTTGTTTAGATCCCCAAGATGTTGCCATAAATAAATGAATTCCTTGTATTTTGCTTCAAGTTGCAGCTTCTGTGCTAAGCAGTGATCTTATTTGTACCCAGGAGCCTTAAAAAGATTATCACAAGATGAACATTAAATTCTGCTGTGAAAATTCTTCTATGTTAAACGTTTAGTTCTACTATTCAATATCTTTTATTTCATCTATGTTTATTATTAACATGTTTAGCTACAAGAAGGATTTCATTATGCTCTTCCTAATGCTCTATACTGCATTTAGAAAAATGGTGCGAATGTGCTGCAAACACTCTGTTCATTATAAATTGTTGGAAGAATTTTGACTATTAACTTTTCATGACTACTCTATGTTTCTTGATGTTTTGGGTGGGGCTGCAGACCACATGATCAGATCTGGGACTAATGAGATCTCAGACTCCATTTTAGAACAGAAGAAATGCTTTAGCTATGAGATGCTTTAGACCTCAGACTGCTTAGAGCACAAGCTCCACCAGAAGCCATGTAGACTTTGGACTGCTAAGAGCAAACTCATGTTGCTCTTGATTATAAGAAAGATATCCTGTGTTATCTGTAACTGGATTGACAAGTTATGTACCTATATGCTGGATACATCAAGGTTGTGAGTAAACCAGATATGTTATTTTTAATGAACTCTATTTTTGTTTCTTGAGAGCATGATATAGAAACAAGATATTCTTATGGGAGAGTAGATGTTTTTGGGCACTGAAAAGAAACACATCTGAAGAACTGAGTTTCTGTACATTAGCACAATCTCTGTTCCTAAATGATCAGAGACAATGCGGTTATCAGTCTAACAACTGAAAACCAAATTGCCTTGCATAAGTACATGTCGTTATATACCACTGAAAAGAAGATTTTACTCAAACAAGTTTTTGGCTCTTCTCTGGAAGATCATACTTTTACAAAAGGTTATGATTTTCAAATGGTTGTGAATTCCATTATTCTCCAAAAGGTTATGGAGAGTCTGGTTTTCCAAAAGGGCATGATCTCTAAAGGGTCATGCCTTTCCAAAAGATTCGTATACACTGGGTAGGCATCTTCCTTTTGTCTCATGACCTAGTCTTTTTGAACAGCAGTCTCAAGGGAATTTTTACACATGAAGGGAATAGATTCATAAGCAGGGCCTGGGAATGACAGAAGAGATGGGCCAGTGAGATATGTTGCCTTCAGTGAACTGATGCAGATTTTACAGTTTTCTGATGGAGGAAGTCTCAAATTGAGGTTCCCATAAGAAGAGATTTGATGACATATCCTAATGCAATGTTTCCTTTCTAATGCAAAAGACAAGGTATCCTCTTCAAAAGACAGAGGTTGACATCAGGACATGATGTCACATTACCATCTGGATCTGTGTCAGGGACAGCTGGACATTTTCCATAGAAAACAATGCTTTGAATAATAAACTCCCACTGAGTAGCCCTTCAAATAGATCTTTGGTGACCTAGTATTGGATAATACATTCATATCCCTGCATTTTCAGGATAGCAACGAGGAAAAATGCACGGTGTGATCATACATTCTTTTACTATATTTATGACATTGCCCAAGGATTTGCATAACTACTATTAACATTATTTAGGAACTGACAACCCAGTTCATAATTCTGCATCCTTTATTGATCCCTAATATGCAGTAATAAAGAATTCTAAAATGTTTTTTAAGCCTTGTAAGGACTTTTCTGCAAAATTGTTGTTGTTCATGATCAATTTGTTCTATTTGGGAAGAACTGCTAGAACTTTGCCAATGTAGTAGTTTGGCTAAAGGAATGCTTCCCTTTATAAGGAACTGAAATCCACTTTTTGGTGTTTGGTAAAATGCATCTACCATACAGTGTTTTCTTAGGTAGGAGGGTCACTGAATTTTGTGCTCTGCCACTGAGTTACACCCCTACCCTTAAGTATGGCATTGAAAATGTTTTAAGGTAATGGAAAACATGAACACTAATTGAAGATTTTAAGTTCCCATAGAAGTCTTTATTATTTTGGGGTACAGATATGGGGATAGTCATAATTAGAAACAATTCTTGGATGATTTGCATTTGAGTTCTATAGCTATTGTCATTTGGGCACTTAGCAGCCAAGATGTTTCTAAAGTTATCTTTGAAATAATTAATTAGATTGTATTTGAAAGCTACTTTCCACTAAATTGTTTACAATTGTAGTTACAGTTTTGCAAAAATATTGCTTTCAGGTGTTGTTTCTCAAAAGTACACAAAATAGTGTCACCTTAGTAACTTTTTTAAAAATCTGAACGTAAAAGTTGTTGGCCCATGGGCCTAAATATACAGGGTGTCACAAAAGTCACCATACATAGAGAAAATGGAAAATTGTGACTATCTTTATTTACAAAATATTCATTAGAAAAATTTACAAAACAATTAAAATATTATCTATATGTTGTATATCTGAAAGTATAAAAACATAAACATATAAAATATTAAAATATATAATATGAAATGATATATTAGTGTGTTATTTTTTCCTGTATATGGAGACTATGGCCCCTTCTACACTGCCATATAAAATCCAGATTATCTGCTTTGAACTGGATTATATGGCAGTGTAGACTCATATAATCCAGTTCAAAGACGATAATGTAAATTATCTGCTTTGATAATCTGGACTATATAGCAGTGTAGAAGGGGCCAATGTTTGTACACCTGTATTCCCCCTTATGTACCTCACTGCTGCTTTAATACCCTCAACACAGCACAAAGAAATTGTCATTACACCACAGAAGCCCCCAGTGGTGCAGTGGGTTAAACCAGCAGAACTGCTAACCGACAGGTCGGTGGTTCAAATCCATAGAGAGTGGGATGAGCTCCCTCTGTCAGCTCCAACTTCCCATGCGGGGACACGAGAGAAGCCGCCCACAGGATGGTAAAACATCAAACATCTAGGTATCCCCTGGGCAACGTCCTTGCAGACGGCCAATTCTTTCACACCAGAAGCGACTTGCAGTTTCTCAAGTCCCTCCTGAAACACACGCACACACGCACACACACACACAAAAGGAGCAAAGTTACCTTATTTCTTGTTGCTTTTGCACTTTTCTTATTGGGAACATGAAAGGCAAGTAACTAGTTTTTCTCAAATGGTTAAAAGGTTTCCAGAAGTCAAGTCAACAGCTTGAATAATTGAGAATTGTGATGTCAAATAACATGATATTAACAACATTTATAGTTTGAATCATAAAGATATACCAATAAGCTGTGAACAGTAGAATACTGGATGATAATGTGGTATTGAGAAACCGAGAAGTTAACAGAAATTCTATTGGGATAAGAAAAGAGAGACAAAGATTTCATGATTCATAAAGCAAATTGTCATCTTTTCTGTCCGCTATTAGAATAGTAATTGCCCGGCTGATGTAGGGACTGGAATATTGTTGTCATGTATTATATTAGGAAGGATTTTCCCCATGTTTCTTAAAACTGGACTCCAACAAAAAGATAAGGAAAGAAAGAAGTGGACTTGTGAACGTTTCCCTCTCTACTGTCACCTATATGAATATTATGTGGTTATCTGTAAAAGACTGAAAGCAATCACTTTGCACTACAGCACAGAGGCATTGGCTGGTGCTTAGGCAATGAGCAATTACTCAGTCCCTATATCAGGAGAAAGGTGAGATAAAAATTAAATAATTACATAAGTAAATGAATGAATGAATCCTACTGTAATCTCAAAAAGATAGACTGATATTGACATTGCTTGCAAATGAGTGTGACTCTTTTGGTGCTGAGCAGTACTTGAAGCAGAGAGACAAAGCTTTACGTTACCTCTGAGAAAGATTGAAAGTTATGCTAAGGACATAGCAGAAGACCACTATTAGTGATACTGGCCATTGACCTTTATAGTCAATTGAAAGTACATTAAGTAATACAATTGGAGTTGCAAGTTTGAGTTGTTTTATTATATTAATTGGTTAAAGTCTTTGGATGAATAAAACCCAGTTATAGATTTAAACCAAAATGCCTTATGTTCTAACAAAAACCTCCAGAAGATGGGAAGAGAGAGCCCATCTGTATTGCTATATAAAATCCATATTATCTGCTTCGAACTGGATTATATGACAGTGTGGAAGGGGCCTTAGGCTGGATCTACACTGCGCAATATCCCAGGATCAGATCCCAGATTATCTACAAATCCCAGAGTATCTTGCAGTGTATAGTCGTGTACATTAGAGCTCTGGTGATGCAGCAAGTCAAAACCCCTGAGCTGCTGAACATGCTGACTGAAATACTATTGCTATAAACAACTAAGAAGATAGCCAACTGCAATGAGTACCTGAATAGATTATGTGCATCAAAAACACACACACACATATATAGTGAGATATCTTGGAGATGGAACCCAGGTCTAAACATGACATTTCATTTATATTTCATACACTTTTACACATATAGATAAAAGCTAATTTTATACAATATTTTAAATAATTTGAATATAAAATAAAGTTTTCATACATTGAATCAGGGGCTGCAGTGGTGTGAAACTGCTAAGATGCAGAACTTGCTGAGCGGTTCGAATCTGCAGTACGAGGTGAGCTCCTGTTGTTAGCCCCAGCTTCTGCCAACCTAGCAGTTTGAATACATGCAAATGTGAGTAAATCAATAGGTCCCACTCTGGTAGGAAGGTAACAGCGCTCCATGCAGTCATGCTGGCCATATGACCTTGGAGGTGTCTACGGACAACATCGGCTCTTCGGCTTAGCAATGGAGATGAGCACCAACCCCCTGACTTAATGTCAGGGGAAAACCTTTACTAAAACTTATATAATCTAGTTCAAAGCAGTTAATCTGGGATCAGATCCTGGGATACAGGTGTAGAAGGGACCTTAGAATGTTGGACTGAGACTTGAGAGAACCTGGTTCCAGTGCTATGTGTGTTAGGGAATTCAATTATTGATCTTTCATTTGTGATTCTCTCAGCTGACCAACCCTATGAGGCTGTTGTGATGATAAAACAGAAAAGATGGAAACTATGGAAACTTGGAACACAGAAAAAGTCAGCAAACTGATGAATCAACCTTATCAACCATTTTTGTGTTTGAAATTATCTTGAATACAAAGAGACCGCAGACTTGCCTTTAGGTTGCTTAAAATTTTATTTTAATTTTATTATTTTAATTTTAAAAAAAGATTTTAAAATTCATCTTTCATTTTACAATTCCAGAGAAGTACATCAAAATGAATAACATTTCTTCTCTCTCTCTCTCTCTCTCTCCCCCCCCCCCCCCCCCCCGTCTCTCTCTGCAGGTATATATCATAAAGGTAACATGGTCCGATTCAACTTGTCAGACAATCTACCGCAGATACAGCAAGTTCTTCGACCTCCAGGTAAACAATTGATTTTGCTTTGCATTGTTACAGATGGACCGGATTTCTTAAATTGTCTAATAATTGCATTCAGTAATAAGTGGTTTAAATCTAAAGCTTTCTGAGGATGTTGCAGATTTTCTGTTATAAGAGATATCACTTTAAAAAATGTAGAGTTTGAATGTTCATTAGTTTGAGAGATGGCTATTTAGAAAGGTCTGTCCTGTATGCTATTCTGTGGTATCTGCAGAGAGGCATTGTTACAATTTATTTGCACACTTTGAAGAAAATCAAAGCTTGCAGTAGCCACATTAGCCAGAGAATCTGGGAAGTGGGAGGCCAAAAATGTTATTTGTCAAATATTATCAAAATATTTATCAGACTGTCAGTGACTATTATCATTCGTCTGGGATGGCCTGGCTCCACAGAAAGGTTTCAATTTGTGAATGAAAGGCCAGTAAGGAGGGGGCCGATTGTATCTCATTAGGAAGGGAGTTCCAGAGCCTCGGGGCCACCACTGAAAAGGCTTTCTCTCTCGTTCCCACCAAACGCGCATGCAATGATGGTGGGACCAAGAGTAGGGTCTCTCTTGAGGAACTCAGAGTTTGAGTGGGTTGGTAGAAGGATTGCTTCAAATACAGCACAGGACTACTCAGAGCTCTTTTCAAATCCAAAATTGTATTGGGGTTGCCACTACTGCTGTTTCACAAGGCAAAAGTATCTTCCTGCTAGAGCCTGGCTGGCCATGGTTCTGTCAGGAATCTGCTTCAAGTCGACGGTGGTGGATGCTGGATTGACCTGGATCCAGCTGTCCATATTTCAAAAACACCAGGGTTACTCCAGAGCAGTGATTCTCAACCTGTGGGTCCCCAGGTGTTTTGGCCTACAACTCCCAGAAATCCCAGCCAGTTTACCAGCTTCTGGGAGTTGAAGGTCAAAACATATGGGGAACCACAGGTTGAGACTCACTGATGTAGAGCTTCCTGGAAGCTCCAGAGTAAATTGTGTTTCCCCTTGTGTCAGATTTACAGCTCCTGCTGTGAAACCAGTAGTATAACACATGGAGTCCTTGCATGGGTTGCAAGAGGTGAGTCCATTTTATCTGGCCTGTGTAGACATGGATGATGATGATGAGGAGGATGATGATGATGATTATTATTATTAACAACAACCACAACAACAACAACAACAACACCCACCTCTCTCCATGGAGAGTTAAGGAACAGCGTGCCTCTGAGCACACAAGGTTAATCTAGAAATCAGCACAGAAGTAATTCTTTCAGCAGCCTAAATTAGAAATAACAAGGATATTTTTGCTATTAATGCTGCCATTCATCTGAGGCTCAGGTGCCGATCTTTTGCAATTCCATTTGCAATCTACAGCAAATCACTCAGGGATCAATTAGCTCTCAGCCTACCTGCCTTTTACTTCTCCTGGCCAGAAACTGTGAAACCCCCAAATAATTGAGGAATTGCTACCATAATTCGCAATTCCTTGTCTTTTTATGTCCCAAATATGGCTGGAATAATGATTCTCTATTTCTGTTTTTGCTGTCCATATGATAGGTATAGTGCCATCCTTTAAATGTAGTGATCAAAGAAGTGGTTTCCTGCTTTGAAGCAATTTATACTGGGATCTTGCTCCATTCATTGTTGCAGACTTTGCTTCCTCACTAAGGGGAAGATGTGGAACAATTGACATCGGAAGTCCCCTCTCATCAAATGCAGGCTTCCCTTTCATAACCGCCCCTGCCTTTATGTGAAAAGATCTGATTGCCATTGGTGAAATCTGTGGCGTTATATCCTAATCAGGACTTTGTAGCTATTTCTCCCTATGGAAACAGGAAATAACTAAGATGTGACTCATGAGAACGAAGTGATGGAATACTGGTAGTATACAGTGTGGTTAGACTACAGTTTGGAGGAAACTTTGATCTCTATCATAGGCGTATGGCAAAGGGCTGCTATCTGTTCAGAATCCAGCCTGTGGTATTTGCATTTGTTTCTACAGTTGGATGAAGACATCAAAGCCTTGTGTCAGATTGGTTCATCATATTGAGCCTGAAACTGGCAAGGCCTTGTCTTTCATTATCTGTTTAAAATGTCCATTTGAAAGTAGGCGCCAGAGGCCGGGAGCCAAATGGCTATCACTACTTTTAATATTTATCATTGACACTTCTCATAGAAATATATTGCTTTTTCTCTAGCCAGTTTTAGGAACCTCCCCACTCCCACTAAAGCCTTTATGATCTTTTATATAAATTTGAACAAGCCTAGGGAGGGCAAGGTCTTTCTTATATCATTTTGTTTCCCATTCAAAGTGGACAGATTAGAAGAAATATCCGAGCCCCATGATTCCTCTAAATCTGATTTGTTTCTGAACTTCAGACAACAGTTTGAAAGAGGAAGAATTGCTCTCTTCAGTAGAACTTGTATTCCCAAGCTCTTTCTTTTTTGTTAAAGACTAGCTTGCTACCCCTGCCCCCCACTTGCCTGTGTTCTTGCAAGTCTCCCGGACTTTCCTGTTAGGTTTGAAAAGTTCCCATCAACCTAAAGTTATCAATGGGTTTAGTGTGTTGGACAGGAAATGATGTCTCCAATCAGGAGAGAAGGCCTCTTGAAAGGTCCCATTGATCAGTGGGAGGAGAGGGGGGCTGAGCACCAGTGGAAAATGTCTGCTGAACAACATCCATCCTTCAGCATTCCCACTTGAAAACACAGCAAGGAATAAACCCACTTCCTCCCACTGTCTAGATCCTTACCCATTTATTTTCATCACTTCATTCCAAGGCAGTTTAAGTGCCTTTGTTTTCTTGGTTGGCTTGAAGGACATTGGCAGCATCCCTGATAGGAATTGATTGGGAGCATCCAGGTTTGGAGCAAAGATTAGAGATGTGTATTCATGTAGAGATTCATTTATTCAAAATGCTTTTATCACTCTTTTCCACAAAGTGTTCCAGGTGTATAGATTAGAGATTTGTACACTGGTACTCTTTGTTCAAAACATTGTAATCACACTTGTCCACAAGGTGTCTAAGCTAGCTCAAGCCTAAAATATATGAAATATATGTACAAAAATACAATAGGTTAAGTACCTCCATAATAGCTTCCAAAAAGAAGGGTGGAGTATGCCCCCTGGCTTGCTATTTTGCAGGTATTGAAGGCTTATGCCCAAGAGCTGTATCTTTTAAAGCAAACAATGCAGATTTGGTATATGTGCAATGACTACGGAATGGCTTTAGACTACAATTTCTGGATGGAGTGATTTTAATAATGAATGTAATGTTTTAAAATGTTTAATATGTATAATTTTTAATATTTTAAGCTTAATGTTTTGTATTTGTTTAAGGCATTGAATAATTGCCATATGTAAGCTGCCTCGAGTCCTCTTCGCGGTAAAGAAAGGCGGGATATAAATAGGGTAAATAAATAAAGTCAGGATTCTTTTTGATGTGTGCTAATCATTCTTTGGAAGAAAAATCCATTTATACTGTGATCCTGTAACACTATACATCTAATTTGAGTCCATTTTTCTTGTCTATTTTTTCCACATCTCGCTTCCACATGCTTTCTTAAAACACAATGCATGTGTTCTAGTGGGCTTTCTTTGCTAAGCCCTATCCTTTTAAGAAACCACTTTCCTGTGAAGCCTTGTTGGAACTTTTCTAAAAGTCTTTGGAAAGTTGGCTAAACCCATTCCATTTCACAGAGCTGTTGACACAATTTTGGAAGGCTGAATAGTAGTTTAAATCTAGCTTGTTGTTTGTGAATGAAAGTATGTGACTGCATCTTAAAGAATGCTATATAAATAAAAGAATAAAAATGAGTTAAGAGCATATGAGTCAAATAGGGTTGATTTATGATTTATTCTTGTTCGCACAGTAGCCAGCCAGGCGCCTATGGGACTTTTAAAACTGCAGAATCATACATTAGGCCCACAGAGTCCATTTCTCTTGCAAGTTCATGTCTAGTAACCAAGAAGATCAGGTGGCTTCACTGATCCTGTCCATTGTAAAATGACATGCACACACACACTGACATTTGCTGAAACCTCTTTTCAGATTTTGCCACAATCACTTCAGAGGGCTATGTGTACACTCAAAACAAGTCACAATTATTTCTTAAAGATCTTATTTACAAGAGCTGATAGATTTATTTTTAAAGAATAGACATGAAGGTTTTTGTCAGGTGCAACATAGTCTCAAAAAGACCTATGGGATAATTGTAATAGGCAAGGAGCTTCTTCTAGTTCCTCACAGTATTGTGACACATATTTTAGGACTGAACAAAATGTATAACATGTATAACAAGTGTTATTGGGTGCTTCAGTGCTTACATCCATACAGTAATATGCAGATGACACTGTCCAAAGCTCCATTGAAACTGTGACTGTTTCTCAGGAGCCTGCGGTTAGAAGCAACCAGAACAACACATATCCTGTCTTGTGGTACTGTCTTGTGATGCTTAGCTTTGGTGATCCCATCAGACATGCTTCCTTTATCTTAAGGAACTCTGGACCTTGTAATTCTTGGTATAGTAGCCCATGTCGAACAGAGGAAGTAAAACTTCTCTGTCTCAGACTGAGACCATCCTAGTTTAATTGCACAAGCATAGTCCCATGGGTCTAGAGAAGGTCTTAGATTGGGATTGGACCAGGAGGCTGAGAACGTTCCTGAGATTAATTTAACGCTGCTCCCTACTTTCCCCAGCAAAACCCATAAGATATGGTCAAGAAATACATAGATACAAGGAAAGTAGCAGTTTCAGCTAGACAAGATTATCTCATTACCACTAGGTAAATTGTAAATTTATCCCAATTTGGGTTGGATACTCAGACTCCCTTAATCCTCTGGAACATATTAAGGTATACCTTTCCCTCTGCATGTATACAACATGGGTCCAACTTCTAGATTGGATCTCATGACATTAGTGCAGTTACAGAAGTTTTATTTCCAATTACATAGCCTGGTAATCTAGGTAGTGAGTAGATTTTTTAAACTAGAAATGATCTCTATACTTATTTAAGTAGTTGTAATGAGTCTCCCTCCCTCTTTCAAACACACACAGAGCAATATACTGAGTTGAAACTGTAGAGGAGGGGACATATCCTGTAAAAATGCAGTTTTGAACTGCATTTCCTAGAATCTTCCAGCTAGCATGGGCATTGGCTTTCCAAACTCCAGAGTAAATGGAGTTCTGTATTGGTCATACTTTACATGGTGATTCAGCATGCACTGGGTTAACATGGGAACTGGTATTTACTAAATTTGACCTCATTTATCTTTATTCTTGGAGCACTAGAGGTGTGACCCACTTGTTAAGTTTTATATGCTTTAGATGTATATGACATTCTGAGTATGCAGTCACTGTGACCCTCTCAGCCATGTGTACTGGTTTTATTGTCAGTGGCTTGCATCATTATTTTCCATGATGGACTTGGCTCTGTCCAGTTTTCGTGAGAGCTGCATCCGCTGTGTTGGGTTGATTTCAAATGGCTTTGGAGATGTATGAAAAATCAAGTAGCAGTTTGGGAAGAAGAGCCTGAAATCAGTATGTGCATTTAAAAAAGTCGTCCTATAGTTTTTATTTTAATTGCTTCAAGTGCAATTCTCAAGGTGGTTTTTAAGTTGGCCAGTGGGATTTTACTGTATTAGTTCTGTTATCGAGAAATTGATCCCCTTAAATATAAACTGACAGAGATGAATTAAACATTAATTAATTAATTTATTTTCCTTTTTACCAATTTCACAATGTCCAAATACTGCTCCTCCTCCATTCGGGAAAAGTCCACCCAGCTATATTTCCTATTACATATGAAATTCACCTTTATGAAATTGTATAAATCATTTTTTTTGTATGTATCAGGAGCAACCTGAGTTGCTTCTGGAGTGAGAGAATTGGCCGTTTGCAAGGACGTTGCCCAGGGGATGCCCGGATGTTTTGATGTTTTACCATCCTTGTGGGAGGCTTCTCTCCTCTCCCCATTGGAGCTGGAGCTGATAGAGAGAGCTCATCCGCGCTCTCCCCGGATGGGATTTGAACCTGACAGCCTTCAAGTCAGCAACCCAACCTTCAAGTCACAAGGCTTTTATCCCTTAGGCCACCGGAGGCTCCTGTATAAATCAAATGAAACCAACCTTTAAAGTGTAACTGGAACTGGGACAGGAAACAGGTTAAGATGGCTAATGTATGCAAGCCTGGTGGTTCCGACGTCTCATTGTTGGGATATCTATTGTGTTTATGTAAACCACAACTCGCTTCTATTGACAAACCTCATTTTCATTGATAAATCCGCTTATGTGCATTGGGAAACTTCCTGGCCCCAATGGATGGGATAGGAGCCATCAGCCAATACACAGCAGCGGACTAGCTGTGAGCAAGACCAGCCCACTGTTTCATCAAATAATCTCAATCACGTTTTGTATTTTCTGGACTATCTCTTCATGTCTAGACTGGACATTAAGTTAATCATGGAACTATTTGAATTTGATCTCAACACATTCCTGGACTCACACCCCTCACAGGGGTGGACCTTTAAATGGACTTGGACTTTGAATTCCTCAACCACAGCTGTTCCTTTTTCTTACCATGATGGGAGGAGCTACTCCAGTCAGTGACATCAGAAGGAATCCCCAGCCTGATTCCAAACTGGACCAGCTTTCCAGCCAATCAGGGAAGGGTTTGGGTATTTTGAATGGCTGTCAAGGTGGATTAAATACTCTGTACTGACATCCTTTCTTGCCAGAAAGAATAAACTTCTGTTTCTTGCCTTTAAACCCAGTTTGTATCTTGATCTGGCCTTTGGAGTAGTGAAGTGCACCAGACTCTGAACCTGCATTTCGTGGTTAGCTGAAATCACTCAACAGTTCTAAGAAGGACACCCTTTGTAAAAATAAGTGAAAGATGGTAATTGCTCTGGTAGATCAAACATGGCAGCCCTGCAGTGTCAGAAAAAGTCCCTTCTTTGAGCCCAAGTTAGAATCTTAGCAGGGACTCCAATGCGTTACCTACCTTTTAAGAAATTGTTGACAGGGTAGATGATAGCTTCCAGGCTTTTTATAGAAGGGTTAGTTCTACAGCTCCCTCTGCCTGGGAGTGTTTTTTCAGGTTAGCATCAGTGTGTGTATGTCTTGGGTCAGCAGAAGCATGAGGCTCGCTGGATACAGTCCTAGAACATTCACCCCCTCACACCATTATAATCCAGCCTTACTGTAGCATTATTTGTTCCCTTTGTTTGCTCCCTATAAGCCATGTACAATAATAATGAAAATGCCACTATTACCTGACCATTGATGCTTGCCCCACCCCATAGACGCTTTTGGTAGAGGTGATCATAAAATCATGCCAGGGCCATTTCATATGAGAGTTCTGTCAGTCAGTGCTCAACAGTTCCATAGTCATCTTGTGTATAAAAGGAAGGCGCCTCCATGTGCCAGACTGACATTGCAGGAGGAATTTTAGGTGGGCAGAAAACTGAATTTGTGCCACACTGTCCATTATCCCAAGCTGACATTTTGGCCACAAAGAACCATCTAAAGTCTTGGGATACTGCAAAGGCAAATAAATGGACAGCTTTCTTTCACACATTCTTCTCTGTGTATCAGTTTGCAGAGAACGACCTTTTGGATTGAGTCTGCTGATCTAAGTGGGTTTTCTTTGAAAGGGGCAAAGAGAGAGAGAGAGCCTTTTAGAATGGAAAAATAAAGAGTTTTATAGGGTGCCAGGAGGGGTTAAAGTGCTGCGGGGCTTTTTGGAGGATGAATATGAAACTTGCAAACTTTGCATGTTGTTCCTAAGATAGTCTTGATTATTTATAGAGTATGATGAACAGCTGAGTACTGAAGGGCATATTAAACAAAAATGTTACCATAAAAATCTATAATTGCTTGCTGTATAATGCTGTTCTTTCTACCAGTTCCATCGGTGCAACTCTAGAAGGGGCATGCTGATTGTTCTCGCCTGTCTATAAGCATCTATGTTCTAATAATGCACGACAATGGTGCATTATATCTCTCTAATGTTGCATATCTGGAGGCACCAGCATTAATTCTGTTGCATTTTAGCGTATAGCACTTACCTCCTATTCTGCTTTGTTCATCCAGTAAAGCATTTAAAAACTTGGTAGACTAATGTTTCTAAAGAAGGATTTCTACATAAACATTGGAAACCTACAAGAACCATTGAAATAAGACATTATGCAACAGGATATAAAACTGAAAGGAATGGCTATTTGACTAGCTCAAGACACATTCATTTAAAGTACCTGGACCAAAAGAATTTTTTACCACTGGAACTGAAAGGAATACAATGCTGTGGGGAAAGCATGGTGTCATGGATCCGTATCTGGAGTCTTACAGGCACCAGAACAACTCTGTGCCATGAGTTTCATAGCCAAGGTCGAGGAATGAAAACTTCTGATGCCCTAAGCAGGAAGGAGCCTGATAACATGAAACTGGCTCATACTGGAAGTCCTGGAGGCTGGAGAGGAGAACTTTCAGGAATTGAGGGAGGTGAGGTTTTGGGGATTGAAACTGGGAAGTTGCCCACATTTTCTTCATTTGTATCTTTGCTGTATAGTAGTAACCTAGCATTACCGATGGCACAGTAGGTTAAATCCTTGTGTCGGCAGGACTGATGACATGAAGGTTGGATTGCTGACCTGAAGGTTGCCCATTCGAATCCAACCCAGGGAGAGCCCGGATGAGCTCCCTCTATCAACTCCAGCTCCATGCTGGAGTTGATAGAGGCTCCATGAGAGAAGCCTCCCACAGGGATGGTAAAAGCATCAAAACATCTGGGTATCCCCTGGGCAACGTTCTTGCAGTTTCTCAAGTCCAGTCCAACAGTTTCTCAAGTCGCTGTGGACTTGAAAAAAAAATCCAATATTTCCTTATGAGTGAATTTAATTGCAACCAAGGTTCTGCACTCATCACACATGGATTACTTCATGCCTGAAAAAATAAATAACTTATGTGAAATCATTTGTTTATTTTATATGCTGGTTTCTCTCCACAATATACTGTTGTGATGCTATAGATCACCACTCCACCCTTGGACCGCCTCATTATCTTCAGCGTAAGAAATCTCCTGTTTATCAGTCCTATTTCCACTATTGTCTAAACATTCCTCCTTGGAAAGCAGTGTGTTTGGTTTCCACTTTTTGTTCTGGAAGAAATGTAACCCAGCAATCAGTGGCAAGATCTCTAAGAGGAAGTTGCCTGCCACGCAATAGTAGATGACAACGATCATTGGGAAATCACTGAATTTCCACAAGCTGCTAAAAAACTTGTCTTCTAAGTTCACCTGTTTGCAAGCACGTCCTCTATTCTCCTGTTTGACCTATCATTTAAAATAGATGCCATCTCAGTGTCCTCGATGTGTAACACAGTGTATGATGTAGTGTTAGATGTTGAACAGCACTGGGCCCAGGACCGAACCCTGCAGCACTCCACTAGTCACCTTTTTCCAGGATGAAGAGGAACTATTGGTGAGCACCTTTTGGGTTCAGTCATTTAACCAATTACAAATCCACCTAATAGTACTATTGTCTAGCTGACATTTGACTAGTTTGCTTGCAAGACAATCAGGGGGATTTTATCAAAGGCTTTACTGGAATCAAGACATGCTACATCCAAGCATTCGCTGCATCTACCAAACTTGTGCCTTTATTGAAAAAAGAGGTAAGTTTGGTCTGCATGACTTGTTTGAGAAATCCATGTTTACCTTTAGTAGTCACAGCATTCCTTTTTCAGTGATTACTGACTGCCTCCTTAATGATCTGCTCCATAATCTTTCCTGGTATTGATGTCAGACTGACTCTGATGCTATGAAATTAGTAATAAAACATTGTTTTAAATATATAAATGAAGATGTACATAAGATATGCTGTGTCCCATACATTTCATTACTACAATTCCTGTATGTTATCTGTATCTCTTATAATGATTTAATCTCTGGTTTGCTAGTAAAACTGAATTACTGTGTTAAAAAAGGATTTATGTCTTAAAAAGTGTGTCATAAACATGAAAGGTTTTGAAAGCTCTGATTTAGTGGCTTTCAGTCATATTCATGGGTTTACGTCACTGCAGTCAGGCTGGAAACATTTCCCCTATGGATCGGGAATCTTAATGTACATCTAGATTTTAGAACACACTGAAGTAGTGGGAGGTAATTCATTTCAGACAGAACCTTTCCCAGTTTTTTAGACTCAAAATAATGCTACATTTTGAAGCAATGCCTTGTGGACTTACATATGAAAACATTTTGTAGATACTGTATTTTTCCCTTGAGAGATTTATATTCAGAATCCTAGATTTCCTCTCAAATCTATTCAATGGATTATATTTTGGAGAAATTATATGGATAAACAATTCCCATGTTACTTTTGCACTTGCAGAATCCCATGAGTCAATCTCTTTGAAAATGCAATCAATGAATATATGGAGTTATTTTGGAAGAGGCCCGTAGGCTAATTACATCAGATGGGAAATGAATGTATGTAGTTAGTGACCACAGGACGATGGTGCCAGCCAGGGAATTATGATGATGTATTAACTCTTTCACAGAGTTGTAAAAGTGCAAACACACCCTCCAAGTCTAATTCACACACCCTCTAACTACTGTGCGCACTCAAGTTATTTATGGTACCAGAAAATAGCATGGAGTTCACGCCCACAGGCCTAAAACACAATTCCACTTTTGTATGGTGAATGCAGTCATTCACTTTTATGAAGGGTGCAGAAAACGAGATGAGAAGTGCCTGTTGTGTTCACATCCCTTGGCCTGTGATGAGAGAAGCTCTTTGCTTTCAGAAATAGCCAGCATAAGGTTATGGGGAGTTTATTTACATGATTGCATTTAAGCACCACTGGGAAATTGGATAGGAGAAGTTACAGATGGACCTGTCATTTGCTGTGTGTCCCCACCTCTTCTAATTTTATGGTAGCGTTTGCCAATAGCACTGGCATTATCCAGAGATCATTTGGGAGAACAAAATAGATACACACAGAGTTTCTTTAAGCTGGCATTGAGCACTGTTTGAAGTATGTTTCTGGATTTTGTGAGTGGGCACACAATGGCTATCTGCATAATGTGTGATTATTGTGAGCGGGAAAGAAACACACTAATGAATGCAGGGAAAAATTCCTGACACCCAAATGCTCTCATTTTAAAAGATTTGCTCCATCCATTTCCAGGTTTTTTTTTGTGTCTGTCAGGAGTGACTTGAGAAACTGCAAGTCACTTCTGGTATGAGAGAATTGGCTGTCTGCAAGGACATTACCCAGGGAATGCCCGGATGTTTTTGATGCTTTTACCATCCTTGTGGGAGGCTTCTCTCATGTCCCTGCATGGAGATGGAGCAAATAGAGGGATCTCATCCGTGCTCTCCCTGGGTTGGATTCAAACCGGCAACCTTCAGGTCAGCAACCCAACCTTCAAGTCATCAGTCCTGCCGGCACAAGAGTTTAACCCACTGCACCACTGGGAGCTATCCATTTCCAGTAATGATTCAGTGCTGACTTATCATCTACGAGATATGAAGTTCTGGGTATGCTTGCCTGAGGACTGAGGTCATCTGAGGTGGTGTGGGGTCTTCATTGATTTCCATCAGTGAAGTCAATGCAGGATCTATGCCATAAAATTAGAAGAGATGGGGACACACAGCAAATGACAGGTCCATCTTTTTTGTTGTGGCACACAACTGTGGAATGCCTGCCCATGTAAGCAATAAGTAAACATTTGGCTGTTCAAAGCCTTTGAGTCTCATTATTTTCCCTCAAATATTAATATACATCATTTTAAATTGTTTGATTCTTTCAAACCATTAATATTTTATTAATAATATATTTAATATATTTTAGTGTATTTAAATGTATTTCTATAGTCTGAAATTCTTTTAGTATGTTAATATTGATTGTACTTGTACTGTGCCCTGCCAACTTGTATATTATATGTGTGTGTGTGTTTACATTTGAATATGTTATATAATGTTATATATATTTAATAGTTAAAATGTAAATACATCACTTGCTTCTTTAACTTAAAAAAAGCTAGCATGAGTATGTAAAGTATGTCCCAAGATTGAGCAAAAATAATGACATGGAAAACCCTATACCTCTAGACTGTACAAAAACTATTCCTCCCCCCAGAACCTATCCCTGAGAGAAAAGTTTCCATTGCTGCCAGTAATAGGCACAAGTAGGAGACATATTTCATCAAGACCATGACTGAGGTGGAGAGGATCTATTAGCTGCCCCACACACTTTGGTTCCTCTTCTGCTATTAATCCTTGCTATAGCTTTACTATTGTTTCTTATCAAGTCAGCCTTGGGTTATTGCAAATATGAATGACAGACCTTCAGGATCCCATTGAGCCAGTGCTCTACTCATAACTTGCAGATCCAGATCATAGCTTCCTGCAGTGTGGTTCCCCCCCCCCCCTTTTCTGTTGCCTTTTCCTTTAGTAAGTGCAATGATATGAATGAGTGATGCTGTCTCATGACATGTCCAAAGTGTATGTGTTTGTATCAGTGTCATCTTTACTCAAGTTCCTTTTGAAAAAGAAAACACACAACCAAAACCTTGAATGCCTGATTGGAAAGTCAATGACAATAGTGTTCAAAGTGAATAGTTGGGTAGGAGAAGAAAAAAATCATGCAAGCTATGGGCAATATAGCAACAGCTCCCATTGACATTTTATTTCAGCTCCTCATACATTGCTACAAGTTGAACAGGAACTCAGCTGGTGCTGAAACTCTGCAGGGAGAGAGCTGAGCACGGAAAGGATTCCTTTTCCACCTGGAGCAGCTTCAGGAAGAGCCACACTAAAATCAAGAGTGAATTTGACACCCTTATGGTGGCAGATGCATTGGCTGCCTTGATGCACACTCTACTGTAGTATTTTCAGCCTGGAAAAATGTGTCTCTTATCGGCCTCAAACCTCAGGAAATCCATTCGTTTTATGGAAAGTGGAAGGAGATGAGCAAAAATTTTTATTAGGACATGGAGAACCTCACATCTGACAAGTTGTCTGTACTGGCTTGCCTGGAAGTAATATTGCAATCTTTGCAAGCAGCTCTCTTTTGGTAAGGGAGGGTGATATCAGACACCTAGCTTAATTTCCTTTAGTTTTCTTTTCCCTGAAAAGAATAGCTTCTTTCTCAGTGCTGTCCACACTCTTGGCAGAGTGATATGATCACCTCAGTGGCAGTTGCTAATGCTAATAGAAGTATTTTTCCCATCTGGTCTTCCTAAACTCTCCATCTGTTCTCCTTTGTTGTGGGATAGAACTGTGTCCACCACACCCTCTCCCTTGGGTCCCCACTGTAGTCTGTAATGTGAGTTATTGAAGACACTGTCCCATTGAAAGTACTGAAGTTTCAGCTGCTGATCCAGCTGGCTTCTGTATATAGAGCAGGAGGTAAGGTGTCATTGTATCCTTTGCCTGGGGCTGCAAAATGTCTTGGGTTTCTCTTCCTTCACCTTTGTCTTTTCAGAATGTTCTGCCAATGCTCTTTAGGGATATAGATGTCTCACCTATAAGGAGTTGCAAGTCCGCTATTTATAAGTAGCTAGCCCAGAATGACATATGAGGCAACAACAACAAAAATGTCTCTGTGAATTTGTCTCCATCTGCACAGCATCCTAGAGTCTTCCACAAATATCAGATTTGTCTCATATTCCCATCAGATATATGTCCCATGGCTGGACAGGATTGTGTTTAAGCCTGGAATCATATGTTCCACAAGGCTGGTAGCTCTATCTATGGCTGTGCATCCAAGACAGGATTTTTTCATAAATATATCAATTGCACCATTTTGAAATGAAGACTTTTAGCTTTTAAAATAAAAATAAGTGGTGCCCAGGGGAAAGTCTTCAGATTGTGGAATGGGGAGCTGAGGTTAATTGTTGGATATTACTCAGAAATATTGGGAGGGTGTGAGGAAGAAGATAAACTGGTGCTTTGGAGCTGGCCAAGGCACAGCATAGCAGGGTTTTGAAAGTCCAGAATAGAAAGAAACAGAATGTGTTGGGCCCGGATTGGAGCAGTGGATTGTTCAGGACTTCGAACAATTATTTTGGTACTGTAAATTCTAAAAAAAACAACAGTAAACTAGGACCCAAAATGTAACTTTTCCAAGCTTTAAGTTAGTGATGGGCTCAAGAGGTATCCAATAATGTGTGATATGCAGATCACAATGCAGAAGCTGTCAGATAAAGTATACACCTAAAAATAAAACAAGTTGAGGGGAGAAATAACCCTGTCCCTTTTTTCTTTTCTCATAAGAGCTCAAAGATACAGGGCAGAGTTTTGAGAGGTTTCTCCTCATTGAATAGTATTACTTATAAATGGCTGATAAAAACACTGCAGTAAGTGTGTTAATTATAAGTGTTTCATTGATTTTTAACACTGAGATTAGAATCCCCTCAGATAGTGGATTAGTTAAGAACAATGGTTTGAAGCCTGCTTCCTCAGAAGAAATCTCCTGTTCCCCACAATATCTCCAACATCGCAAGGAGCTTGACAAAGAAATCATATTCCCCTTAAGAGATCAACATCTGGCAGCCCGCTAGGAAGCAAAGCTCTGTTTTCATTATTCCAATCAAAATCTGGTGCAAATTAAACCATCATTATCTAGGGAACATGCTGGTGGAGTTGGGTGGAAATCATATTTTGAGTCAGATAACGTAGGTTTACAGTGATGTGAATAAGAGCAATTCAAGACCTTCTGTTCGTGTTAAATTAGAAACCCAGAACAAATTAATTACCAATATGTATGTCTTGTCCTCAGATCTATGATCCTGGGACATTTTCAAGGGCTGCCTTTCCATGTTTGTGTGCTCTCTATTTTGATGGAGGTTGCAGAAATAGCTGTTCGACTTAAATAGTTGTATTTTCCAACTTTGTACACAGTATAGTGAGTATGGTAATGAATGTACTACTCAATATTAGAAAACGTTTCTTCTTTCAAAATATTTCATTTATGCTTTCCCAATCTCTTGTGTCATCTAAATTAAGCTTTCCGAATTAAGCTTTCCAAATGTTTGCGCCTATAAGCAATTGTAGCTTTCTGGTCCCCACTCTTAGTGCAGGCTGACACCCAATTCCTGTTTTTTTTATTGTTGATATGGGTGTGTTGGGGAAACCAGTGTGACCTGCCAAGCTACTGTCTTTGGGTTTTCATCAGGACAAAACTGGCTAAACAATAAGAACAGAGCTTTTGGATGGGTGTGTGAGAAAAACAAAGGCAAAAGGAAGCATCTTTAACTATTGGAAAACTTATACATCTTCCTCTATCTGGATCAAACAAAAATGATTAAGGGAAAGAGATTATTGAGAAGGGCAAAGGTAAGTCTAGTAGTACCTATTTCCTGTTTGTAATCTTTTTTGTTTGTTTGTTTTTGTTTTGTAATTCATCTGCTAAAATAGACATGCACCTTCTTTCTACCTCTTACTAGGAATGAGGGGAGATTTAATCTACTATTAGTTTAACCTAACATTTCAGGACAGATTGTCTTACTTGGTACTCTTCTGTGAAACGGTGCAGTTTATGTATATTTGAGATTCTCAGAAACTGTAAACTGGTGGTTTGTTTATTTTATAGAATTGTGAAAAGGAGGCATCTTTGACCACAGCAAACCTAAGCTATCTCAACAGCACCTCAGACATGCTCCTTGTAAATTTTTGGTATTACTGATACATTTGTACCTTACCATCTTTTCCAGTTTCACCAACCTAAAGTCCTCCAGAGGTTCTCGAACTTGAGTTCTCAATATCTTTTGGATTTTGGCTCCCATTGGTATGCTAGTTAGGGCTAGTGGCTATTGAAATCCAAAACCTTTGAGGACCAAAATTTGAGAAGCACTGACCTAAATCATCTGGTGAGTACCAGATTGGGAAGCTGATCTGTTTATTTGCTCCCAAATCAGGAGTGAATGTGATTTATTATCTCATAAATGTGATCTATTATTTCACCCTCTGGGTGAGAAGGGTGGGATATAAATGTTGGAAATAAAATAAAGTTGTCTCAAGGAACTTGATATATGTCTTCTCATAGCTTGTTAGGCTGCGTTCGGTACAGCTTGCTTCTGGCAGAACAGGCATAAAGGTTTTAAAGTAGATTTGGATATGCTGTGATAATGTCTTTGAGATCCATCAACAAAGGGATATGCCTGATGTTCTTGTTGTGTACTTTAAAGTCATTTCTAACTTTTGACAATCCTAAGGTGAACCTACCATGGAGTTGGCAAGATTTGTTCAGATAAGGTTTGCCTTTACCCTTTTCTGAGGCTGAATGTGTGACTTGCCCAAGGTCAACCAGTGGGTTTCCATGGCCAAGTGGGAGTTCGAACCCTGGTCTCCAACCACTGCACTGCCCTGGCTCTTGATGCTATGATACATCAAAATAATTACATTGAAATTGGGAAGAAATGTGCAAAATGTGTGCAGGTTCCTGTACACAGCACCGGATGGAAATTAGCTTCCAGTACACATTAGTTAAGATTTAGTGATTGGTCAAAGATCACCTAGTAATGTAATATTTGGGGGTCTGAATCTGAGACATTCCAGTCTTAATCTGACACTCTTAAATATTATCCTCCACAACTGTGACTCTTTGGGGTTATGTTTGTATAATGAAATATTGTATGTAATCAGAAATTAGTTTCATTTACAACTAAGACTGATTCTACAACCCCTGGAAAAATCCAGTGTAAAGGGCTCCAGAACTGCTTTGATGCAGCCCAGGAACATGAGCAGCTGGGCCAATGGCATATTAGGGCTTGCAAACAGCTCCCTCTGAGAAACTTGCTGGCAATGTCACTTTTCTGGTCACATGGCTAGGTGCCAGTAATGACATTACCAGAAATGCAATGTCTCCAACAGGGAGGGAACTGCTTTTTGGCGGTAAAACAGTGGTGGATCCATTTGGCAATATGGACAGTGGTCCAGCTGTCCATACTTCCCAAATCTCCAGCTTTGTGTCCTGTTGACTCAGATTAATGGCTGGATGCTGCTATTCTTCTGTGAATCCACCCATGCATCATATTGACTCCTTGCAGCAGCTCAACAGTGACTCAGTTTTTTTAAATCTCAGCTTGCTGTTGTATTTTTAAAAAACAAAACATATCAAGGAGCTAGATAGCTGTACTCACCTCCCCCCCCCCCCCATGCACTCCGAGCTAATCCAAATCCATCTTCAAAATGTAGATAGGATCCTCCTGGTTGCCATGTTTTGCATAATATTTACTAAAGTTATAATTAAGGTTTAGAATTGGACATTAAAATCAATATTCACTTGCTTACTATTCCTTTCTTCCTCTGCTATTTCCCCTGTGAAAAACCTGTAAGAAGTAGCGTGTCACATATTGAGATAGCCCCACATTTAACTCCGTATTGTCGATGCGATGGTAGGAATCAAACATCTGTCCAGAGGTGGTTGGTCTCAGTTCTGCCACTCCCAGCATTCATCCACATTGACTATGCCGGTTAGGACTTCAGGAAATTCCAATTCAACAAAATTTGGTAGATTGCATGATTTACACCCTTGTGTATAATGAAGTACTATGTCTCTTTAGGGTTTTACGCTACGACATTTTTAATTGGAGATGTCAAAGGTGGACATTCATTTGTGACCTGCTCAGTGAGACATTAAATGCATATTCATGGTATATTATTTAAAAACTAGTGGTATAACCATTTAAATCTGTTTTACTACAAATTTGTTTATATACCTGCTAACCTCTAATGTTACCATATCGTTTCTACATTTTGTTGGATTAAAATAGCCAATGGCTATGCTAGCGTATACCACAATCAATGTGTTAGCTTTTAAGATTCCACAATTCTTTTTCCTATTACAATAAATAATAATAATAATAATACAGTGAGCCCTTACTGTTCATTACGGTTTGGTTCCAGGGTTCATCATGAATATCAAGGTCCATAATACAAAATGGTGCTTTAAAATGATGTCACTTATACAAAATGGTAAAATCCAGGTTTGTTTTTTGGATTTTCTTTCCCCAATATTTTCAGGCCCTGGATGGTTGAATTCTTCAATGCAGAATCTGTGAATATGGAGGGCCAACTATTATAGTATTCAGCAGTAGTTCTGTGCAAGAACCTCATGCTGATATTCACTTAACATGTATGTTTTAAGTAAACAGATCTCTCAATTCAATTTCCTTGGCTTAATTGCATCAGGAAATGTGGGTGTGAAAATGAGATTAGGTAAAAGCAGATGGGCTCATAGTTTTGGTAGTTTCAGGCCAGGTATAATGCAGATCTTTGATGAAAGAAGAGGAATCCTGAAATTTCTGCACTTGAGATCTTCTGTGCTAACTGATGGCAATTTTTTACAGTCTTTGAAATTCACTGAATTCTGATTAAACTGCACAAAAATGCATGTCTGATCGGGTGAGAAGATGATGGGAGTCATGATATCATGGAGAAACCAAAAAGAAATTATTTACAAAAGTAAAGTTTGGAAAACCCTTTATGGCCTGTAGTCATGCTAGCAGGGGAATTTTGAAAGTCATTGCTAAGAAAACTGATGTTTCCGCTCTGCTGAAGTATTTTTTATAAAAGTTTATCTCCTTGTGGAGAGAAAAAGTGGCATATAAATAAACATAATAATAATAATAAAAGGGATGACAGATTGGTGATAGAATCTTAATAGTACAGTATAGCTAATGTAGTATTGATGGAGATGTCTTATACAAAAGCCCAAAGTTATGATACAAAGGGAAATTTCATACATACACAAAGAAGCAGGCAAATGGATATGCTTCTTCATTAAGTAACTAAGGCCTCCATCATCTGTAACTCTAGTCAACCTGGACAGGAGACATATGTTAAAAAGGCTGTGATGAGAAAGAAGGGGAAGATATTTTTCTTTTGGTATCTGGACTGTGTGGTTAGTAAGAAAAAACAGGCAGACAAAGGGAGATACATTTATAAACTTTTAAATGTTGGAGGAATGCTGGAGTAATACATGATATTTTTTCACATAAGTTGTAGAGTAAAAGGACAATTTCATTTATAAAGTGTAATCTTTGGGCATGTTTTTGATTGACAGGCCAAGATTTGTATTTTTATCATATATTTTCCATAATTATGACCTTCAAATGCTTTACTGCAATCTAATCTGTGTTATCTTCATAGCAATATTGCAAAGAAGGTTAGGCTAAGAGAAACGTATCAATATGACTGGTGCCTTTATTGAGTAACAAAGCAAGTTCCTGTTCCAAAGTGATTAGAACAGCAACAACATAACAATCACCACCAAAACGTAGCACATCAACACTGTGAATGACAAGAACCATCAGGGACTTGAACTTCATTTTCACCAGTCAAAATCTAATTCTATAGCCACTAAGCAGCATTATTGGTAGTTTATGGTTACACAAAAATCAAGCAATGCCACCTTTATTCAGTACTAGTCATACCTGTCATGTTAGCTTCATTAGGATGCAAGTCAGAGATGGTTGGAGGCCTCTCCCAGTTCTGGGCAAGTGTAAACAATACAAATATTTAGCTAATAATCAACTACAAAGACCACAAGGCAGGATGACACAAGCCTAACCCTAGATAAGGAAAGAGAATAGCTTGCAGAAACAGACCTAATAGGAGAACCAATAACTCTGCCAATTTTGTGGGAATAGAACACTTGCCAGAGCATGCGTGGTTAATAAACTCAGTTTTCATATAAAAACAAAAATAATATATGGGAAATATTCTTTTGTGATTAAAAGCTTGGAGCTTAAAATATGGACACCTCACCTGTGGAAAGGGTCTCAATCTGGAGATATCACACATCACAGTGGAATTGTAGGGGTTTTGGTACACCTGGAAATAATGAAAAAAGGCTGTAGGCTGGACTGTGAAATAGTCTGAGGCCTAAAGTTTTACCTGTGTCTCCTGCTCTGGTTAGTATAAGTTCCGCATCCCATATCCTAACAACCTGGGACCAGAAGTTTTACATATTTTGGATTTAGCAAATTATTTTCAAGTGCCTTCATACACATAATGAGGTATCTTGTAGATGGGACCCAAGTCTAAACATGTAATTAATTCATGTTTCACGTACAATTTATATATATAGCCTGACATGTGATTTTATACATAATATTTTAATACTTTTGTGCATGAAACAAGCTTGTGAACATTAAGCAGTCAGAAAGCAAAGGCGTTTCAGCCACCTTCATAGACAGGTTTTTTAAAGATTTTTTTTGGGTATTTTGGAATTCTGGAAAATAGACAAATGCTATTAATCTGTTCCGGCCAGCCAATCCCCCCCCCCCCAAATTTTTTGTTACATATATTTCAATAAGAAAATGTTCTTTATAAATAACAAATAATATATAAATACACATTCACATGGAACAATAAAAAGCAAGTTCAACTTTAAAATGGTAGAAGCACAAAGTTGTGGCAAAGAAGCACGAAGCATAAAGTGAAAAGGCAGAACCATCATTTTCTTCATACCGTACTTATTCCAGCCTTCCTTCCACTCTTGCTCTCTTTTCCTCTCTCTCCATGAAGCCAAACATATCAGGAATAAAAGCCACACAAAATCATCTAACCTAAAGTTCCTCAAAGCGGACAAGAACAAAGCAGACAACAATCTCCCAAAGCGGACAAGAGTATGAGGCATGGAGGCTGCTCCCTTGAAGCCCTGAAGCTCTGTACTCTTGCACTTGCGCTCCCTCCGGTGCTAGCTCTTAACTCAAAATGCTGTTCTTATGTCAAAACAAAATGTGAGCCGTGATGCTCTTAACTCAAATGCTTTTAAGTTGGGATACTCTTAAGTTGAGGTTCCACTGTATACTGTTATTTTGAGTGTCCTTTCTGGAGAGAAAAAGTGGGTTATAAATAAACATAAATATAAGCATAATAATAATATTTTCAGAAGGAGATGGATTGCAATTAGATTATTTCTGTGGCAACCCAGACACTAGTTTGTGTCATTTCCCCCCATTTCCATAAAGTTATATAGTAAAGGTAAAGGTTTCCCCTGACATTAAGTCTAGTCATGTCCGGCTCTGGGGGTTGGTGCTCATCTCCGTTTCTAAGCCAAAGAGCTAGCGTTGTCCATAGACACTTCCAAGGTCATGTGGCTGGCATAACTGCATGGAGTGCTGTTACCTTCCCACCAGAGTTGTGCCTGTTGATCTACTCACATTTACATGTTTTCGAACTGCTAGGTTGGCAGAAGCTGGGGCTAACAGTGGGAGCTCACTGGAAGCTGTCCAAAGTATAATTGTACTGAAAAGTTTCCCATGTTAAATGTTAGTTATTATAATTCAACCCATGCTTACTCTTAGGTGGGAAAGGTGCACCCCATGACGTTTTAGTTTGTCATTTTAGTTTGTCATTTTCGCAGTCCATAGTATCTGTATTTATTTACGTAGTTATTTAAAAGCTACCCAGGAAGCAAAATCATCTGGTTTATATATAAATTATAATGGAACAGTATAAAATAAGTTAGATTAAAGCATATTCAATCCAGCACTAGCATGTTATAAAGGCAGAAGCAGGGAGTGAATAGAGCTGAGATACATACAAAGATACATGGATCTATGACAGTGAATTTCCCATCTTTTATCAAGGGCACTGGCAAAACAAATTTCACTGCCCACCACTTCACATCTGATCTGGTCCCTGGAAAGCCACAGAGACTCAAAAAAGGCCTGGGTGTGTTAATCATTCCATTTGATCCTGGATTGCTGAGCTAGTTTTACTTTTCTGAGCAGCTGCTGTTTTCTTTAATTAGCACAGATGAAGGATTGGAGGGATGAGGTACCTGGGCCTCAAATACACTGCCTATGTTCCTATATTAAGTTTCCAACTGTTGCATATTGTTTGATGGAGGAAATGACAGATTCTCCATTTAACCTGGGCTGTAGGGCCGAACACTTCTCCATGGCATTCTTCTGTCATGGGCCATCCAGTCCAACCCCTGCCAAGAAGCAGGAAATCGCATTCAAAGCACCTCCAATAGATGGCCATCCAGCCTCTGCTTAAAATCCTCCAAAGAAGGAGCCTCCTCCACACTCCAGGGCAGAGAGTTCCTCTGCTGAACAGCTCTCACAGTGAGGAAGTTCTTCCTTATGTCCAAGTGGAATCTCCTTTCCTGTAGTTTGAAGCCCTTGTTCCGCATCCTAGTCTCCAGGTCAGCAGAAAACAAGCTTGCTCCCTCCTTTCTATCACTTCCCCTCACATATTTATATATGGCCATCATATCATAGGTTTTTTTCCCTTTCAATTAATAAAATAAGTTTGAGATTTCTAACTACTGTTTATATTTAATCCTGTTTTAATGTTTGCATATTGGTATATTTTAAATTCTATGCTAATGCTTTTATGTTAAGTCACTTTGAGTCCCCTTCAGGAGAGATAAAGTGGGGTATACATAGTAACAATACTAATACTAATAATAATCATTGGATACATACTATTATTTCTCTTACCTGCAAAGGATTGTGAAGCTACATGGGAAAAATCACATTTCACCATTGTTGCCTCCTGTATTTCCAAATTGGGGAAAATATTTTAGGGCTTCATAGAATGATAGAGTTAGAACAGACCTCGTAGGCCATCCAGTCCAACCCCCTGCCAAGAAGCAGGAAAATCGCATTCAAAGCATCCCCAATAGATGGCCATCCAGCCTCTGCTTAAAAACCTCCAAACAAGGAGCTTCCTCCACACTCCAGGGCAGAGAGTTCCTCTGCCGAACAGCTCACATGATCAGTAATCACCTCGAGTCCATCTGTGACCCCTTATCTTTCTAAAGGATTATATGAATCTTTTTTCACAACAACAAGTGTCTGAATATTGAAAGTCCCTTCCACAATTTAAGGGCAGAGATGAGGACCCTTATAGATTGGGTTGGAGAAGCATGTAGCAATGGACTAACCATGTTGTAAGCCAGTGTTTCTCAAATGCTGCTCCTCCAGGTGTTTTGGACTTCAGGTCCCACAATTCTTAACAGCTGATAAACTGGCTGGAATTTCTGGGAGCTGAAGTCCAAAACACCTGGAGGAACAGATTTGAGAAACAGTGCTGTAAACTGATAGCACTTTTATGTATGTGAAGCCACTTTCAAAATATCTCTTGCTTCCTCTATGTTACTTCTTAGGAGTTACATTTTGAAGTTTTGATTATGTTTTGGTTGTGATTCTTCAGTTTGACTCACAGAGGTAACATAAAATATTATCAGCATGTCGTGGAAATACGTTGGCATGTACTATGTAGCGTCTGATTAATTATGGTTTGGAGAGAAGAGGATATTCAGAAGGATGCTTCCTACACGTTACAATCATGATGAAAGTTTTACATTCCTGATGATTGACAATCAGGCTGAACAAACAGAAGACAGTTTGTTTACTGTAAGGCATTATAGGATGTAATCAATTACCAGAGAAGGTCTATAGTTCTCCCACACTCATATACAGTAGAGTCTCACTTAGCCAACATTCGCTTATCCAATATTCTGGATTATCCAACGCATTTTTGTAGTCAATGTTTTCAATACATTGTGATATTTTGGTGCTAAATTCGTAAATACAGTAATTACTACGTAGCATTGCTGCGTATTTAACTATTTTTTCTGTCAAATTTGTTGTATAACATGATGTTTTGGTGTTTAATTTGTAAAATAATAATCTAATTTGGTGTTTAATAGGCTTCTCCTTAATCTCTCCTTATTATCCAACATATTCGCTTATCCAACAATACTAGGCTGGATAATGCAGTTTCCTCATTCGTGGTTTGCAAAAGGTATCTCAACTGAAGCTTTCTCACCAATCCTTGTTTCACAACCAACCAAATTTTTCAAAATCCAGTTATTACAGAAACAGGAAGTGAGGTGAAATCACCTGAACAGGTGCACACAGACAGCAAAACAAACATTACAGGGTGTTGACCCTTTCCTATGCGATCCAAAGCTAATATATGTATATATTTAGCTGGAGCTGCACTGAAAAAAATGTACCTGTTCTGACTTATATACAAATGTAATGTAAGAACAAATCTACAGAACCTATCTTGTTCATAACTTGACAGCTGCCTGTATATACTTTGTGTTTTGTTGTTCTGATGAGCACCTTCACTTAAATTAGTTTTTTTGCTTCTCGTTTACCACTTGAGGACACAGAAATAATTCCTAGCATTGTGGACATCAACTATGGTCAGTTCCATCCAATGTGGCCAGTTAGAAGGGATTGCGGGAACTGAAGTTCAAAGCGTCTCCAACCCTCCAGGTCTCAACAACATAACCACAATATTGTTTATATCAATAAAATTCAAAAGCTTCTTCCTCTCTTACAATTGACAGCAGTTTAGTATCAGCCATCCCTTATGAAGGACTCTCTGTTTCTTGGAATGAGTGCTCTGTATCAAATAATTGCTATAAGCAGATCAATGAAAACAAGTAGCAGAACTAGCTGCACCCTAATATTCCAAGATATTGGCCACAAGGTACTAGTTCCCAAGCCTCCATTTACCTCACTCTTTTGACTCAAATTAGATGATAGAAAAAAACAAAACAAAAAGGGAGATGCTCTGCTATATTTCAGCAGAAGGAATTAGTATTCCTTATCTTCGAAAATGCTATGAGATTAATGGGGTCACCATAAGTTCACAGTCAACTACATGCACACATTCATTCCAACATTCCGGAATGTTGGAATCGTAATGTTGGTGGGCAGGAAAAGAGATTTAAAGATGGGCTTAAAACCAACCTTAAAAACTGTGGCATAGACACTGACAACTGGGAAGCCCTGGTCCTTGAGAGCTCTAATTGCAGGTCAGCTGTGACCAGCAGTGCTGAGGAGTTCGAAGAGGCATGAATGGAGGGCTTAAAGGAGAAACGTGCCAAGAGGAAAGCCCGTCAAGCCAACCCTGACCGGGACTGTCTTCCACCTGGAAACTGCTGTCCTCACTGCGGGAGAACATGCAGATCAAGAATAGGTCTCTTCAGCCACCTAAGAACCCACCCCCAAGGCACCAAAGATGGAAGACAATCCTCCTCAAACTATGAGGGATCGCCTAAGTAAGTAAGACATGCACACACTGACACAGAGAGCTTTGCAGGTCAAGTTGTGTTGCACTTTGCTATTGGAAGAATTGGAGCATGATTCTCAGGAAACTTTGGCATTGCAAGGTAGTTCTACCCATTGCTTTGTCAGCCAAAACTGCGCAAGAAATCCATTTTCTTTGATAGACTTGGGTTTCCTGCTTCAGAGCGACAGGATATATTCTGATATTCTAAGAGGAGGATGGAAACATATCCCTGGCAAGATACTGAGAAGCCAGTGGAGATGAATTTTACTACTATTGAGGCATTTCACAAACAAACCTCTAAATAAAGTGGATGAACCACTGGAGATGTTTTGTTTAAATATCTGAAATGACAGACTGTCATCTGAATACAATTAGAGGTGATTGCTTGATTTCCACTATTGATATCTAAGAGAAGTGTTAACTAATATCTGCCATTTCAGACATGGCTGTAATCAACAGTGGAGATGGTGTGCCATGACCCACAAATACCTCTTTATATGGTGAAGAGTGTGTAAGTGATCTTTAGGTAGTGGCTTGCAGTTTGTACTATCATAGGTAAAGGTAAAGGTAAAAGTTTTCCCCTGACTTAATGTCCAGTCGTGTCCGACTCTGGGGGGTTGGTGCTCATCTCTGTTTCTAAGCCGAAGAGCTGGCGTTGTCTTTAGACGCCTCCAAGGTCATGTGGCCAACATGACTGCATGGAATGCCGTTACCTTCCCACTGGAGCGGTACCTATTGATCTACTCACAGGTTGGTAGAAGCTGACAGCGGGCGCTCACTCCACTCCCTGGATTCGAACCTGCGACCTTTCGTTCAGCAAGTTCAGCAGCTCAGCGCTTTAACACGCTGCACCATCGGGGGCTCCTTGTACTATTATAGTCACCCTTAGTTAAATAAAACTATTTTTGCTTGGTGTAAGGAACTTTCCATTGAGATAGCATAAAAGACTCATCCAAAGTCTAGCTGAAACCAAATCTGCCCAGACTCATGTTTTGCCTCCATGTGGAATGGAATGGCAGTATCTCTCTCTCTCTCATGTCCAGTTCTCTGTCTTGTCTGTCATATCACTGATTTGTGTGTGTTCATTAACCAAGACCTATACTCGAAGCGAATGAGGATTCCAATCTCCTGTTAGTCTTGATTTCCCAGAGGTACTCTTCAATTCCAGATAAAAAGACAGAGAGAAAGCTATCTCTTTCTACTCCCAGGCAGATGCACTGTCTGTACGTTTCATGTTCTGTTTTGCTATGCCAATACTAATCTCCCAGGCTCCAAGTCTGGGTAAAATTTCAAAGCCTGCCTCTATCTGCTTGCTATCTTCAGTTTGCCATTTCACTTTTGGAGAAGGCTTATAGAAATAAACATGTCTGTATCCCAGCACCTGTCAAAAGATTTGCTTGGGGCTTTAGGATGGTGGCTGTTTGTAGTTTTGGTGGTTTGGGAGGTACAGTCTTCAATGAGGTTAACCTGCAACCAGGAATGTTGTTTGTGTATGCTTTTGTTTTGTGGCAATTTTTCACATCAGAAATAATGGTCCAAGATGTTTTGCTGCCTGAACAGAACCAAAAAGCTTACCTCCCCACCCCTCTTTTAAGTTGCATTGCACTCCAAGGCTTCCCAGGTCAATTAGCAGTGAAGGGAAAAATTCCACAAGTCTCTCTCTGAAAGGGGGAAAAACACAAATTAATTTTGCTAACACAGCCACCCCTCCAGCTTCACAGGGGTGAGTGGTACAACCTTACCCATATCTCCGGAAAAATAATGGGAAAATGATGAATATCTCTAGGGGGAATGGGGCACTGCTGTTGGCGGGGAGGTGATCGTCATGGTCCAGGGGTAACTGAAGTGGTGCTTGTGGACAGCTTTTTCTCTTCCTGTGTAATGCAAGTACCTGTTTCACCTGGGCAAAGGAAGGGCGGTACAGGAGAAACAGAAACACATGGCATGCCTGGCTCCCTGCCCACTGACCTCCTGAGGATGGAGCTGCTGTGTGAATGTTCACAAGGCAGCTCCAGCTTTGGGAGGAATCTGTGAGAATACAAGCTCCTGAATAAAGGATAAGTCAAAGACACATAGACATTTTATTTACATATAGCTTTATTTGTAAATGCATAAGGTAAAGGTAAAGGTTTTCCTCTGACATTAAGTCTAGTTGTGTCTGACTCTGGGGGTTGGTGCTTATCTCCATTTCTAAGCTGGGCCACACATTGTCCATGGACACCTCCAAGGTCATGTGGCCGGCATGACTGCATGAAGCTGCGTTACCTTCCCACCAGAGCAGTACCTATTGATGTACTCACATTTGCATGTTTTCGAACTGCTAGGTTGGCAGAAGCTGGGGCTAACAGTGGAAGCTCACCCTGCTCCCAGGATTGAACGACTGACCTTTCGGTCAGCAAGGTTAGCAGCTCAGTGGTTTAACCCATTGCACTACCAGGGGCTCCTGTAAATCCATAGACTTCATCAATGTAAATATAATCCATCTTAAAGGAATCTTAGATATAGGTTGTTCATGATTTGGTGCTACATTAGTCATGCCAGTAAGTAGAACAAGGCAATTACTTCAGGTGGCAGATCTTGGGTTGCAACATCATGATGTTGGAATTAGTAATAAAATTCTGAATTTAATGTTTATTTAAAGATGTGTGTAAAACCTTCAGAAAATAATCCATAGTTATCTTCTGCATATAAGCAGCATCTGTTGTGTGCTTAAGGCTGTGATCGTTGACTGTTGTAGCAATCCTCTATTCGTGGCTAAATATAAGTTGGTGTGTTTTAGTTCTATGGACACTGTATTTGTTTATCTTGTTATCTCAGTCAAATTTGCCCCTTCCTCTCTAATGAAGCAAGATAGCTTTGTAACAGCTGAGCACTGAACCCTACCCATGAAATATCTTTCCTCTGTAGTGATACACCCAGCTAGTGTCATGGTTTCCTAACAACCAGTTTTGTTTGGGTGGAAGGCAGCTGGCATCCTGTTTCCAACTTCCTTTTTCTTTCCAGGACCCACCTTTTCTGTCCAGGTTCAGGGCTGCAATCCTATTCACCCTAACTTGGGAAAAACACCCTAAATATATATTTTTTCAGATTTTCACTGGAACATTTGGATTTTGCTAGGACATTTTATATTTGTGAAAGTAAGAAGAATGAAAGAAGAAACAACGAATTAATTAGGGGCAAGTCTAAGACTTACTTATGTATTTCCTTTATGCTGTGTCTATTTTACAGTATAGAGGAATTCAAGACAGTGTGTTTGAGATTCTTCTCATCACCCTTTTATCAATTCCTTGTGAAGTGTTGATAAAATTCAGGATCTAAGAGCTGAGTTTTAATTTGAAAAGACAATTGAGGACATCTTTCTATTTGTTTTGGGAGGATCAAAGCAAGCCAGGTGTGGCCAAAATCCAGTCCTCTGAGATATTGCTGCTAAGTATCTGTCCCAAGGTCATCCAGTGAGTATAATGTCTGAATGAGAATCTTAATCTAGATGTCTCCAGTTTAACATGCACCATAATGGACAATGAACGTGACTTAACAGAAACTGATTTGAATTAGAGAACTGTGAGAAGGAAACAGTCAAACAGATACTAGGTCTCTCTCTCTCTAGAGCAGGGGTCCCCAAACTTTTTAAACAGAAGGCCAGTTCGCTGTCACTCAGACCGTTGGAGGGCCGGACTATAGTTGACCATCCAGCAATAATAATAATAATAATAATAATAATAACAATTATTATTATTATTATTATTATTATTATATTGTATAACACAGCAAACAAGATAGACATGCTGGATTTCATATCACAAAATCACAAGTCGAACACTTCCCAATTAGGGAACGTTTATTGATATTTAGGGATGTGCATGTTCATTTCAATTATTCCTCAATATTTTGCTAATTAATATAGAGCCAGTGAAAATTGATTCTATACAAACTTTTCAGTGCCAAAAGAATTATACTTCAATATTTGGAATATAATTTTCCTCTGCCTGTGATCCAGTTACAACACTGGAAACAATGTGTATATGAAATTTACAAACTGACTTATATTTATATTGTGTTCCACTTTTATAGCAACCTATCACCATTGTTGGCATTGCTTTTCTCTTACAGTGTTTTTATTTTTTCTGCTTTTGTTAAAATTTGTTATGAAAAATTGAAAAGCCATAACATTAACCCCTTTAAACACTGAGCATTAACTGAAAACATAGAAAAAGATGGACCCTTTTCACATTACGCAATTATAGTGCTACAATTAACTGCCCTGTCAATGTCCCATGGGATCCTAGGATGATCAGTTCAGTGCAGGGTATTTAAAATTCTTTGTCAGAAGTTCTGATGTTCACCCCACTTATTTGTCCTGCCTGTCTGGAAGCGCCCTTAGAGTGTCCTGAATTAGAAAATGTTGGGTGGAATGGTTTTGAAATAGCAGCATGTGTCAATACACATATCCGCCAACAGGTCAATACTTTTTTGCAAGCAGGCAGTCAGAGAAGAATAAGGGGCATGATACTGGGGAGGTTGTGCGTGGGATTTGGGGTGTGTGTGTGTGTGTATATTTTTAAATGCATTTTAATTGCATTTATTGTATTTTAAGAGTATTATTTATAATAATTTATAATAATAATAATAATAATAATAATAATAATAATAATAAGATAATATGAGAAATATAATAAGAGAAATTATTTCTGTTTTTCACCCATGAAAATCATGGATGTACCAAAATAGAAAACTTAAGAGAAGGCCAGAGATGTTGCCCAAATCCATTCAGCTGGTTCTAAGACCTACAAAATGATCAGGATAGAAAACAGCAGAAATAAAAATCCTGACTGTGTTGCCTTAAGACCTCTGTTCTTTGAAACTATTGCCTGGCTGTGGTCTGCAGACCTGTGAAACATAGCTTTCCAAAAGCCAAGAGATGGCTTACGCTTGCTGCTGCCCATCTCTTCGCTAGAAAGATAAAGAGCCTTTTATCTGGAATCCTGGGTGGAATCCCTCTCTTCACATCAAGGGAAAGATACATGTTTGGAAGAGTAAAGAGCATTTTTCAGCCAAGCCAGCTCAAGGTTTTATGAGTAAAAAGGGGAGGTTGAGAGTGTGTGGGGGGGACCTTGTTCCATCTTGTCATCAAAATTGATGGTTTACTTTGGCAGACTCTTTTTTAAGTTATGATTCAGCCAGCTAGTAGAATCCCATGTGGCCATTACTGGATACCATTTCAGTCAGAAGTGCCAAACGCATGTTTCTTTGTGTTCAAAGCTATTATGCCCTAATTCTGGTGTCAGCTGTGGTTGGGCTGTTCAGTTTGACAGATATGACAGTACAGATCACATAAACATATTTAAAGTCTAAAATATGAGAGGGCTTTTTCAAAATGCCTCATGATTCTTTATGAGTATACGCATTGTTATTGCTGTTGTATATTAGTGCCAGCAGAAAAAAAATTACACTAAATTTGTCCATGCATGGAAGAAAATTACCTCAACATGGTATTGTTGATTGATTGATTGCAGGGTCAGGGTCAAACTAGATTAGCAATTGTATGAATACATTGGATTTTGTTGGTTTATTGTTTAAGGGATAAACAGATACTGTTTTAGTGGTTTGGGTGGATTTTTGGTTTTGGTGGATTTTTGCTGGCTTCATAAGGTCCCCAGTCTATATCAAGCCACTGATTCTACTGGAAATTCCTGACACCTGGACCACCTTAACAGCATCCACCCAAACATCCAATTCACCATGGAAAAAGAAAAGGAAGGAAAACTGCCATTTCTAGATGTTCTGGTCATCCGCAAACCCAATCAACAATTGGGCCACACAGTTTACAGAAAACCTACACACACAGATAGATACCTTCATAAAAACTCCAACCATCACCCAAGTCAAAAAAGAAGCACAATCAAAGCCCTGACAGATGGTGCACAAACAGGGCCGGTCGAACGTAGAGGCCACTGAAGCGGCTGCTTCGGGCGCACGCCGAGAGGGGCGCTGTCAAGATGCATGCGCACAGCTCAGATCGCCCTTTTCGCCCGAAGTTGCTGGACGCAAGCGCAGTTCGGCCGGCCGATCTGCGCCTGCGTCCAGCAACTTTTCGCCCAAGGCTTCTGGACACAAGCGCAGATCGGCCGGCGAACTGCACTTGCGTCCATAAGCCTTGGACGAAAAGGGAGATCTGAGCGAAAGACAAGAGGGATCCTCTCTCCTCTGCAGGAGTCTACCGGATACCATGCAGCTGTGGACAAGTCTACATAGGGACCACCAAACGCTGCACCCAAACAAGAGTCAAAGAACATGAAAGGCACTGCAGACTAATTCAACCAGAGAAAACAGCCATAGCAGAGCACTTGATGAACCAGCCTGGACACAGTATATTATTTGAGAACACAGAAATGCTGGACCACTCCAACAACTATCATGTCAGACTACACAGAGAAGCCATTGAAATCCACAAGCATGTGGACAACTTCAACATAAAGGAGGAAACCATGAAAATGAACAAAATCTGGCTACCAGTATTTAAAAACTCCAAAATCAAAACAGTAGATGGGAACCAACACTCTGAGGGCAGAGGAGCCCCAAGGATGGCTAATGACTGAACAAAGGATGCCCCTCAGGCAAGAGACAAAACCTTTCCAATGCTAATTAGGGTGATTAACTGAAACATTAATGCTGGCTTCCCAGTGACAAAGGACTCTTGTCAAACCCTGGACAGATATATATATATATATATATATATATATATATATATATATATATATATATATATTCCTTTTCTTGCCTAATTTATCCATGCCTCTGAGGATGCCTGCCATAGATGTGGGCAAAACGTCAGGAGAGAATACTTCTGGAACATGGCCACACAGCCCGAAAGACATACAACAACCCTGTGATCCCGGCCATGAAAGCCTTCGACAACACAATTCCTGCCAAGTTTGTAAACAATACACTATGATTGCAATGAGTGAAAATATGTTAAAAATTACTTAGTTTAGATTTTCTTTTGAGTATGTATCAAAGTATAATGCTGTATATAAGGTAATTTGGAATATGGGGATTTCTTTGAGGAAAAAAAAATGAGCCAGTCAGTATATCACATAAGGTGATTTGTGTGGAGGTTCCTAAAAACATGATCTTTCTCCACTGTTGGAACAGATCACAGAAGGATTCCCTCTGATTTGACTGGTGTTATCTCTGGGATGTATTATTTTTCTTTTTCATAATTTTTGTAATCAGAGCCATCATGATAATTAAAAATAATGAAATCTGCCCCATAAATGTTCTTCTTTTTTATGTGACATTGTTCCTGCTTAACTTTTTATGTGTATGTCAGGAGCAACTTGAGAAATTGCAAGTTGCTTCTGGTGTGAGAGAATTGGCTGTCTGCAAGGATATTGCCCAGGGGATGCCTGGATGTTTTTGATGTTTTTACCATCCTTTTGGGAGGTTTCTTTTGTGTCCCCACATGGGGAGCTGGAGCTGACAGAGGGAGCTCATACATGCTCTCCCCAGGTTGGATTCGAACCAGCAGCCTTCAGGTCAGCAACCCAATCTTCAAGTCATCAGTCCTGTCAGCACAAGGGTTTAATCCACTGCGCCACCGGTGGCTTAACTATAATGTTATTCTTTTTGTTCATGCCAGTGTGACATGTTTACGTTTGACCCACTACGTTCATGAACAGAAACAAGTTAAGGAAAATAAGACTCCAAACCTGAATATCGGGCTTAACATTTGGAAGTACAATTTTGTGGTGAAAACTCTGCCTTCCCAATATTAATAGCATTGACTTTGTGCCTGTTCTTGACTTAAAACACACCCTGGATATACTTGACTTTCAGCAGCCTAAGTCCTTTTTTTCAATGTTGGTTCAAATCAGGAAATAAAGGCTGGTCAAGTTCAGGCAGTGAATTGGGACGTAGGGGAAAGATTTCCGGCCATATTTATGCCACTGTTTATAATCAGCATTTGCTCTGTGCCCTACTTTGGATGAATATTGATAGCTCTGGATAGTAGTAGCAAAATTAATTGGCTTGCAGTGCTGCCCCAGTTTTGTTTATTTTTTGTTTAGACTTCATTCTTCAATATTGCTATTCCAAGAGTTACTGGCAACACCAGTAAAATAACACAATGAAATCATGAAACAGAATCATGTAAAAGCAAGCAATCAAAAACGTTGGTCAATTAAAATGCAAACAAACAAGAGCAAAAGCTCAAGATGATTGAATTGCTGCTGTACTGAATTAGGTCATGTGGAGAAAGATAGCCTTTGAATAAATGAAATATCAGGCGGCTACAAGCTCACTTGTCACCAATGTGTGTTTGCAAGATTTCTTGCACCCCTTAAGTGAGCAGTGGGTGATTTCTGCATATTGAGTTTCTTATTCAGCTGTCAGCCTTGGCTAAATTTTAGCTGAATTTGCTCCCATGCTGTAACGCATAGACATACCACATTTATTCTGACATTGTATTTTCCTCCCTTTCTCTGAATCTTTAAAACTTCCAAACTTCTTCTGTTTGCTGACATTCATTGTCAGCCTGGTTCACTTGTCTCTCTGTTTCACTGATGGAAGATGTTGGGTTTGTTGCATCTGTTCAACTGATATCCGCCCTGTGGGTAAACAGTGCTTAGCTGTACGCCTTGCCACCACCTTGATGTGGTTAGAAAAAGCCCACATGGGCCAAACTAGCCTGCCTCCAAGAATAGCCCTAGGAATGTGTCTGTCTCAGTGCTGGCTACGACGAGTCAATCAGTCTTGGAGTAAAACAAGATATGACATGCCTTCCTGGCTTAAAATACAGTGACAGCAAAGCCTGGAATTGAGCTATTGCTTCATTCTCCATTGAACAAAGGTAATCTTACCCCTGACTAACCTTAGACAGCCTGAATTCTGTCTACAGGAAAACAAAACATCTCTTTAAAAAAAATCACACACACACACGCCTCCATCCACAGGCAGAAAAGCAGAGTGTCTAAAACAGGGGTCCCCAAACTAAGGCCCGGGGGCCGGATGCGGCCCTCCAAGGTCATTTACCTGGCCCCCGCCCTCAGTTTTATAATATAATAATAATAATAATAATAATAATAATAATAATAATAATAATAACAACAACTTTATTTTTATACCCCGCCCCATCTCCCCGAAGGGACTCGGGGCGACTTACATGGGGCCAGGCTCGATAAAACAAACAAAACAGTAACAAAGCAATTAAACAATTATCCCGGTAAAAAACATCAACATCAATAAAAACAATCATTAAAATCAACATTATAAAATCAATATAATATTTTATATCAGTTTTAATAATACAATATATTGGATATACATATAATATTGATGATAATCATATGTTATACAATATAATACTAGTAGTAATACCATATAATAATATTAATTATATGTTATATATTACATATTATATAATAGTATAGTGGTATAGTTCAATATAGTAATATATAATGCTAATATTGTGTTACACTTTCCATTGAAATTCTAATAGGTTTATGTTGGTTAAAATTGTTTTCATTTTTAAATATTGTATTGTTTTTTCATTGTAGTTGTTACACTACAAATGTGCAGTATGCATAGGAATTTGTTTGTATTTTTTTTTTCAAATGATAATTCGGCCCCTCAACAGTCTGAAGGATTGTGGACCGGCCCTCTGCTTCAAACGTTTGGGACCCCTGGTCTAAAATATATTAAACCCCCAACTTCTTTCTTCATAATGGTGACTTACAGGTTCTTTCTTTACTACCTGTATAAGTATATTTTTTCTTCCATGCTGATGCTAAGGTGGCAATTGGACCCCTGGGAAGATATCTTTTCTGAAGAGAAAAAATGCTTTGAAAATCTTAATGGATATAGTGGCATAATAATAATAATAATAATAACAACAACAACAACAAGCAGAGGCATAACACTGTTGCTCAGATGATTCATTGGAACTTGTGCCAAAAATACCATCTGCCTGAGACAAAGAACTGGTGGGATCACAAACAGTCTAGACTCAATCTTATATTGGTATTAGAATTATACAGTAAAGTATTACACTCCTTCTCTAGAGCAGTTGTTCTCATTCTGGGTTCCCAGATGTTTTTAGCCTTCAGCTCCCAGACATCCTAACAGCTGGTAAACTGGCTGGGATTTCTGAGAGTTGTAGGCCAAAAAACATCTAGGGATCCCAGGTTGAGAACCACTGTCCTAGAGTATCTATTTAACCTTATCTATACATCAGCATTTGATTGAGTATTAAATTCCAAGTTTCATCAAGAAAGGAGTTTGGGTTATCAGCAATTACTTGGCAGCAGCTGTAGAGATGAGCCAGCTTTGCTGAGAGCTCCTCCCTTGTTCTCTCATTCAATCCAAAGAGGGATCTGCAACAAGATAAAAGCCATTACTACTCTACCTGTTTCAGCTAGTGTACATATTGGGGTTTATTTTCTCTCCCAACAAATTGATGTCTCCTTTTCTTTTCTAAAATTGCAAAGGTGTTTTGCTGGCATTAGGCCAGTAACCTCGTACTGTCAGGATTGTTTTTATTCTAACTAGGTTATTACCTTCATCTTATCTTTGTTTATATTTAGGTTGGCTCCTTTCCTGGAGCAAACGTGTTTATTTTCATAACAGGCTACTCTGCAATACCTCTCCACAGCTCCGAAAGTTTAAAGGAGGCAAATAGAAAACTTCCAGTTGTGCAACTTGTACAGCTTGTACAACTGGAAATGCTCTCGGAGTCTCTTAAACATCAATAAAAAGGAAAGTTGATTGTAGCCCTTGGTGGTTGGCAACTAAGCTTGGGGACAATTTTTTAATATTAGAAAATTACTCCCGTCTAGTGGAAGGGGGTTGCAATAAACCAGTGGTTCTCAACTTGTGGGTCCCCATGTGTTTTGGCCTACAACTCCCAGAAATCCCAGCCAGTTTACCAGCTGTTAGGATTTCTGGGAGTTGGAAGGCCAAAACATCTGGGGACCCACAGGTTGAGAACCACTGCAACAGACAAAGCCCATGGTAACTTTAATAGCCTATAGGGAAAGGGCCTGGAAGCATCATTTGACCTTTTGAGTAAAAAAATGGATTAGGGTTTAAGCACATTGGCTTATGGAACACTGATCATGAGTTAGCATGTTAATATGTAGTTAGTGTGTAAGAGAGACAAGATAGAGATAGGGACAGTCCAACTGAAGTTTGGGGTGTTGTGTGGTTTCCGGACTATATGCCAGTGTTCTAGCAACATTTTCTCCTGATGTTTTGTCTGTATCTGTGGCTGGCATCTTCAGATGATGCTTCTGAAGATGCCAGATCATCTGAAGATGCCAGCCATAGATGCAGGCGAAACATCAGGAGAAAATGCTGCTATAACATGGACATTCAGCCTGGAAACCACACAACACCCCAGTGATTCTGGCCGTGAAAGCCTTCAACAATACAAATGAAATCTCTTTCAATCCACCTTGCTCAGGTATTAAGCAGTCCTTTCTACATTGCCAGCTTCAAAGTCTTCAGTTAAAGTTTCATAGGTTCACACATACCACACTAAATGTTACAAGCCAATTTCATTTCAGAGATTTACTGGATTCTGCATAAGCCATTGTTCATAATATCATAGATAAGTGGTTCTCAACTTGGAGTCCCCAGGTGTTTTGGCCTACAACTCCCAGAAATCCCAGCTAGTTTACCAGCTGTTGGGATTTCTGGGAGTTGAAGGCCAAAACATCTGGGGACTCACAGGTTGAGAACCACTGCCATAGGGCTATTCTAGTTCTCAGAACTATCAGCAAGGAGGTCCAGCCACACCCACACATCCATGCAGTTCTGGAAAAGTTTGACCTGACATGTATGCATCCATTGCTGGGGGAATTCTAGGAGTCACAACCCCAAAATACAAGTTTTTCAGGTTGCACTCCAGTGTTCCTACCCAACCCCTTTCATCCCACCCAGCAATTTCATATATTTTTTGTTTCATTATTTGATTTGTCATGGTGCTTGAAAAGAAAAGCAGCCCTTGCAAAATCTTTTTGAAACTCAGCAATTTACCCTGCTGAGCATTTTCCCTCCTTCTGCCTTAATACGTTCAATATTTGTATAGATTAAATATTTATTTGTTCTGATAGGAAAAACGTTTAGCCAAATGTTCTATATATTATGTATGTAATGTACTCCATTTGCTGTGACCGCACACTGAGCTAAATTTGCAGACAGTGTGTGGTCAATGAGGAAGGGAGAGTATTTGAGAAAGGTTGATACAACCTTCCACTTTGGAAGAAACTCATTTTGTTCCAACAAAGTTCCAGGGATTACAAGAAGAGAGCATTTCCAGATCCCCAGGAATCTCCTTCTGCTTCATATATTCCTGTCCATCAAGAGACATGGGGAAGCATAGTAATGTGGGGGAGTTAGGTGAGGCCTGCCAACAACCACATCTGATACTCACTGAAATAACCTCTCTGGTGATTGTGAAGCAGCAGTTCTCACCAGGTGGGTGGTCTGTCTTGGAGAGTAGGTGGACCCTCCATGATTGCAACACAGAACATAGATTAAGGTCAAGTCATTTACTCATTATTTGTCTATGTAAAGTACAGATTAGCTAATTGGGAATTGCAGAATGCCAGACTTTGGTTTTATCCCAATTCTGATGTAATTCTTCCTCTTCGGAAACCTGTCTCTCTTCATAAGAGTTCACCGAAAATATCGTTCAACTCTATTTTCAGCCCTTAATCACAGCTGTAAATTTCTTGATTTGTTTCAGTGGGGAATAATCAAAGAAATAGACCATGATGATGCAAGCGAAGGAGTGGAAAAAAAGAGGTGATGGACTGTTGTTCACACTAAATATTTCTTTTGCAGATGCAGCTTCTGGATAAATTCCCTATTGAAGGAGGCCAGAAAGATCCCAAGCAGAGAATCATCCCCTTTCTCCCAGGTAACAATCTGTAGATGAAATTGAATACAGTAGAGTCTCACTTATCCAACATTCGCTTATCCAACGTTTTGGATTATCCAATGCATTTTTGTAGTCAATGTTTTCAATACATTGTGATACTTTGGTGCTAAATTCATAAATACAGTAATTACTACGTAGCATTACTGCATATTGAACTACCTTTTCTGCCAAATTTGTTGTATAACATGATATTTTGGTGCTTAATTTGTAAAATCATAAGCTAATTTGGTGTTAAATAGGCTTCTCCTTAATCTCTCCTTATTACCCAACATATTCACTTATCCAACGTTCTGCCGGCCCGTTTATGTTGGATAAGTAAGACTCTACTGTACCTTCATAGACAGTGGATTTTAACATTCCTTGAGAAAACAAGTACACTGCTGTACATGTATTGAATTTAGGCAGGGTCCTTGAAATAATGTAAATATCTGTTGTTCAAGAAATCTGCAAACATTTAGAAATGGAATGAGGTATATTGCCTGCTCTAAGAAGTATTTCTGTCATCAACCCATTTGGAGTAAGGGGAAAACCTTTACCTTTACCTACCATTATGCAATGTCTGTTATTATGTTTTTATAATACATTATCTGCAAAGCAAAATATTGATTACTTGGAAGTTTTGCATCATAATTTCGTTCTTCAAATATATATTAAACACATATATTTAGTCAGGTTTTGTCCACTTTGGCTGACAGCTGCATTCTACAGTTTAGGTAGATTTTTTCCCCAGTGATTGAATCTGGGATCTCCTGCCTGCTAACCATAGTTCTGCCACTGAGATACAAACTTTTTAAAATGAGTAGATTGTAGTACTTTTCTTGTGACTAAAGGCTGGAGGATTTATAAATTTTTACTGTAGAAAAATGAAAAAACACATCTGGAAGTAGGGGAAGAGTAGACATGGTAGATATTTAGTGAATTGTGAATATAGATTGAAATTGTCACTTTTTGTCACTAGAAGATTCCTTTTCCCAGTAAAAAATGATCCTGTACCTACAAAATACTGTTCTTATTTTTTCTTCCTAGCATTAATGATGGAGTTGAGAAATCAGTGGAAGTTTGGTCTATCGGCACCTCCATGTTCAGAAACAGCATGACATTAAGTACTAGCAATGAAGGTGTACCTGGCAATAAGAGAGAATAGCAGTAGACCTTTTTGGCTTTGTTTTGGTTTTTCCAGAAGCCTTAGCTGCGCTACATACTGTGATCTTAAACATTTCTAAGGGTTTTCATTTTCAGAAAAGACAAGAAATGGAAGGATATCACCATAGTTGCATTACAGTGTCTCTCTTGAAGTAAACTGCATGCATACTTTCCTGAATTGTGTCCTGCATGAGAAAAAAAATGAGAACTGAAGGATTTTGCTCTATAATTGTTTCCAATATGAGCATGGTGATAACTGTAGAATACAAATTCAAAAATGCAGATGAGCAGCTGAGGTCACTCTCTCTCCATATGTGGAACCTTTATCTTGATGAGAGAGCAAAAGGAATGAATGTGACTGTCCACATTACATGGGAGCCTGTGCTTTGACATGTTCTGACACCAGGGCATTGTGGAAAATTTGGTTGGAAAGCTTAAATCAGTATAAGGCTGCATATACAAGTCCATATTTGAATTTTGATTCTTATTAGAATTTTAATTATAATGAATGAACACACATGTGATGGCACGCCCGAGCCTTTGGGAGAACAAAGATGTCTGTCTTTACTTGGGGGCTATCTGTATACCTTCTGTTAAGATCAAGACCCTTAATATGCAGAGACACTTTAGGCAAGATGAAAGTTAACCAAAACAAGTTTACTGAAAATAGGATGAACAAAGGGCTAACTTCACCCAGGACTATTGTAAAATAGCTTAAAACAATACATTACAAATGGAGAATTTGCTGAATGCAGTAATCTTTCTGGAATCCTGGTAAGTCTTTTGCCTTTGATGCAAAGTGATGGACTTGGTTTTCTACTTTGTGAAACTTGGGCTGACCACAAGCTTCTGTTGTCACTGGGCCTGATGGTATATTAAGAATTTATAATGATAAGGATGCCTGTTTGAATTGCTAGGGCCTAGGATTTCCAGACAATATCCAGACCTCTAAACTCTGTAGCTCTAGTGCAAAAAGAAAAGAAGTCCTAGCAAGAAAGCTCAGTGCAGGCAAACTGAGGCTGGCCTCTAGGGGTTTTTTAAAAGCTCTATCCAGAAAGTAATACAAATGGAGGCATCTACACTATTGGGGAACAGAAGGAACTAAAGCAGAGGAGAGGAAAGGCAGAGTCAAGAGTTCACCACACATGTTGTCACTGAGGTTTGGTAATACCTTAATATTGTATACACATAAGACGTGGTTATATCTACATTTCAGACATTATTATACAGTAGCTGCATTTCAGCCAGTTCCATCTATATATATAAAAGAGTAATGGCATCAGGGCGACGCACAAAACAACAAAACTACAGGCCGCCCAACCTCGAAATTTCACCACACAACCCATCATCCACGGCTCCAGTAAGATACAACACAAATCCATGACAAACACAATCACAGGCCCAACAAAAGGCCAAAAACAGCAACAGCCGATGTGCGCCTGCGCGCACACACCCCTCTCATCCCTTCCCGCGTGCACACACACATCATCTTTACCAAGGAGGCCTCAGAGCTGGGCCTGGGCTGAAGGAAGGAAGGGAGGAAGGCAGATTCCTTGGTGGGCGCGGGATGCAGGGGGCCGCTCTGGCAATGGTGCAGGCCTCACGTCACTCTCTGCCCTCTCCCCCTTCTTCTCCTTGCAGGCCCCCTCCTCCCACCCCTCTCCCCTCCCCTCGGCGCAAGGAAGGCCCCGCAGACCCCCGCCTCACCCTCTGTCCTCCTTCCGGCCTGGCCTCGGCCTTCCTTGTACTGGGCCCTGCGCAGTGCTGTTTCCACTCTACCCCCCTCCATGACTTCTACAACAAGACCGGCGCCGGGTTCTTCTCGGAGGTCTTCAAGGTGAGCAGGGAAGAGGAGGGCATGGCCCTCACGCAGGCCTGGACCTCCCCTCGAGTTGTTTTGGGCGCCAACTCCCACCTTTCCCGGCCTCAGGCCCCTTCCTTTTCCCCCTCACCCGGTTAAACGGCTGACGGGGGAAAAGGAAAGAGCCTCAGGCCAGGAAGGGTGGAAGTTGGCGCCCAAAACAACTCCAGGGAAGGCCCAAGTTGGCCCAGGCTGAGCCCCCCCCCTTTTCTGTTGCTATTTGTTATCACCCATAAACTACAACCCCACAAACCCCTCACCCTTGGGGCCCCTCCTTTTTTCCCTCTCAAGCCCCATTACCCTCACCTTTCCCTTCCCTGTGAGGAATAATTATTATTAATATAATAATAACAGTAATCATCATTTAAGAATGTAATAATGACCAATAATAGTAAGTTATTATTATTATAACAGTGATAATAATTCACAAATGTAATAATTATTATTATTGTGTTGCTGTGAACCGTAAAAATCATAGAATCATAGAATCATAGAATAGTAGAGTTGGAAGAGACCACATGGGCCATCCAGTCCAACCCCCTGCTAAGAAGTAGGAAATCGCATTCAAAGCACCCCCGACAGATGGCCATCCAGCCTCTGCTTAAAAGCCTCCAAAGAAGGAGCCTCCACCACGGCCCCGGGGAGAGAGTTCCACTGTCGAACAGCCCTCACAGTGAGGAAGTTCTTCCTGATGTTCAGGTGGAATCTCCTTTCCTGTAGTTTGAATACAATCTGGTTCCAAGTATTCAAAAACACTAAAATCAAAATATATAAAAATTACTGTGCTATAATAAAACACAACAATGCAATCTCTAGAATCAAAACACCAAATAAAGAACAACACTCTGAAAACGGGAATTCCACACAGGAAACAATCAGGACCAGCTAACACATACGAACAAAGTATTCCCATCACCAAAGTCTGGCAAATCCTCTCTTTTCTGAGGGCCACAGACAGTAGAACCACATAAAATGTCGCAAAGAACACCACTCTGAAAACAAGGGAATTCCAGACAGGAAACAATTAGGGCGAGCTAACACCTCCCAACAAAAAATTTACTCAGGCACAAAACAGCCAGCCTTTAAAGCTGCAAGCCCATTACATGCTAATCATTTTCCCTAATTGCAACATTCATACTTACCACCAACAGACAAAAAAACCCAAAAACAATCAGAACTATTGTATATTTTCAACCTTGACAAAATATTCCCTGATGGCACAGCGTGTTCAAGCGCTGAGCTGCTGAACTTCTGCACCAAAAGATCGCAGGTTTGAATTAGGGGAACGGACAGAGCCCCCACTATTAGCCCCACCTTCTCCCAACCCAGAAGTTTCAAAACATACAAATGAGAGTAGATAAATAGGTACCGCTCCGGCAGGAAGGTAACGGCGCTCCATGCAGTCATGCTGACCACATCACCTTGGAAGTGTCTACGCCGTCTCTTCGGCTTAGAAATGGAGATGAGCCCCAAACTCGGACACGACTGGACTTCATGTCAGGGGAAAACCTTTACCCTTGACCTTAACTACCACCAATTCCTCAATACTTTATTTCCCATACCACCATACTTTGCCACAGCAACGCGTGGCTGGGCACAGCTAGTGCTACATAAAATGAGACCTCATGGACCCTAAATACAGAAATATCATAAAGTGGGCTTTGAAAAATGAAAATAAAGTGTAATATAGAAAGAAGGCTCATGTGTAGAGCATTGAGGTGCCAGATGAGACTAATGAAACTAATATCATACCCCACACCTAACTTAAATATCTATTCCCCAGCCTAAGATGGATTTGTGTGTTAGATAATCATGCCATTGGAATGCAGACAGTTTCAGGGCAATATGAATTCACATTAATAATGATTATACAGTGAAGGGTATTAGTATTACAGATTCTGAGCATGACATTTATTTTTTTAAGCCTTTATCTCACTTGGAAAGGTCTTTGGAAATCTCATAGTGGCTTACGTAGGTCTTCCCTCCAGGCACTGGACAGGTCCATGACTTTAATAACTTGACTTCTTGATGAGCAAAAAAGAGAGATCTAGATAACCAGGAATTACCAGCTACATAGACTCCCATAGCCTCTCCCTCCATTTTCCCTGTGAGAAATGGAATTATGAATAAATTGAAGCAAAATCACTTTTCCCTGCATTCTCCCTGGGGTAAAGTTAACCTTGTGTGCCTGAGCAGTCAAAGTGACAATGAAGTTTAACAGACAGTTGTGAAAAGAAAAGTTTTATTCTAAAAAGGAAAGATTACATCAGGCTGGTGGGCAATCACAATGCTTGGAGCCATCTCTAGGATATAATCTTAAGGAACTGTACAATTATAAAAGCAAGTTATATCTTGAACATCTTTGAGACAATAAGCAGCTTTTGAACATAACAAGGATCTTCGTTGCTTGTATCTAAACCAGTGGTTTTCAACCTGTGGGTCTCCAGATGTTCAATTGATGTTATTTGGACAGTGGAGAGTACTGTATTCACATCTTTCATGAGAGACGCCAGGTGTCTCTTGGGCAATGTTTTTAGAGTTGGGAGCCGCTTTCTTATTGCATTTGCTGCAGCATGAGCCATGATCTTATTCTTGAGCTCTTGTTGTCTTGCTGTCAAGGTTCCTGGTGGTTCAACAGGTGTCTCAAGTGCTGGTTCTTCAAAATTCTTGCAAAAGCTCCACACTTTCTTCTGGTTCAATCTGTTCCACCATTCCAAGTGTTGCTGGAGTCTCTGCTGCTGTCTGTGCTTTGGTCTGATGGTAATTTGCTTTGCAGATTTTCTGGATTTCTTCAAGTTAAACTTCACTGAACACTTTGTTTCTGATTACGAATCTTCATTGGTCAGCCAGTCGGGGTTCTGTTATCTGTGAGTCAGGGTACTCTTGTTTCCATAGCTGATGCATCCTTTTTTGGTAGCCGCGCTTTTCAGGTTCAGAGTTGTAGTAGCATTTCATAACTGCGGTTTTCTGGCATTGTATATTTCTGCCGCTTCTGTGACTGTTCATTTGGGTTTTGATTCCATAGCTCACTTGTCGATGGATGTCCAGAATCAGCAGCATCCACCGCGGTCCTTTTTATCCTGGGTGACGACCGAGCCAGTATAGACTTCGTTTTGGTTTAATTCTCCATAATACTAATGGGTTAGGTGCTCTTGGTTCCATTCCTCAGCTGAGGCCTCTCTGGCTTGGTTGGACCTGCCGGTAGAAAAGTCATTGTACTAAAAAAAACCCAAACAACCAAAGCCTTTTTCATTTTTCAAAAAGTGCCTTATAATAAAATGTATTGGCGGCATGTACAATATTAATCACATCCATCCATCCATCCATCCATGCATTTATGGAATATAGATTTATGAGAACTGAAGTCCCAAATGGAACTCGGAGGTAGCTTCCACATTAAAAACACATTATGATAAATTAAATGATATGCAAGCAAATACAATATATCTATTAAATAATACCACAGCACAATGATTCAGACATAAACTAGAGCTTGGGAAGTTGTTTTTGAAATACCCTGTTGCAAAACCTTCACTACTAGTTTATTGTGTGCATATTGCCTGTTGACTTTTGGAGTCAACATTGGGAGCAGTCCTTTTTTGGCTTTCAAACAACCTCTAAATCTTTAACTACTTATTGTACTTACTAACTACAGTATATATAACATGGATAGTAATAAAGGGAGAAAACCCTGCCACAAACCCAGATGCCAACTTTGTTCTCACATCTATTCTGGGAGCAATATTATAGGGATAAATAACATCACTCACCAACAAGATCTAATTACATTTACTTGCTTTTCTGCCAATATGATATATGCCATCCCATGACAGCAATTAGCATTTACATTCTGTATTGGACAAACAAGACAATCTTTATGCAAGAGGATAAATGGGGACACAACTGACATTAGAAATGACAATATCTTAAAACTAGTTGCAGAGCATTTCAACCTTCCTAGGCACACAGTAAGTGATTTACAGGTGATAGTCCTTGAACAAGAAAATTACAAAAGAAGACTTGAAAGAGAACCACCCAAATTGAATTATATTCAGTAAATTCCACGCCATTAGCAGAGGTATGAACAAAGACAATGGTTTCCTGGCAGACTACAGTGTTCCCTCATTACTTTGCGGTTCACTTTTTGCGGATTCGCTGTTTTGCGGTTTTTCAATAAACTCTAAAAGGCTATTATAAATCATAAAAAATTACAATTTACAGCCTAAGGAAGGGAGGAAGAAGAAGCCGAATGGAGAGAAAAGGAGCCCAAGCAGCGACAGGGGGAGAGGAAGGCGATTTATCAACACACGATTGGTTGATAAAGACTTAAAATAGTGTATAACTACTAAAATAATATATAAATATTAAAATAAATATAGCGTCCCTACTTCGCAGATTTTCACTTATTGCGGGTGGCAGGGCCGGCCGGAGATAAATTTAAATATTAAGCGGGGATGCTGAAAAGCGCCCCCCACTGGCCCCGCCTCCTGCGCCCTGGCCCCGCCTCCCATCCAGCGTGCCCTGGCCCCGCCTCCCACGCTGCGTGGGAGGCGGGGCCAGGGCACGCTGGGTGGGAGGCGGGGTCAGGATTGGCCCCGCCTCCCATGCTATTCGCCCTGGCCCCGCCTCCCACGCAGCGTGGGAGGCGGGGCCAGGGTTGGAAAGAGGGAGCCTTCACCGCCTGGGGAGGGGAGGATGGGATCCCTCCTGCGCCCGAGGCGGCGGCGTCACGTGGCCTCCATGGTGGGGCCGGCCCTGGCGGGTGGTCCTGGAACCTAACCCCAGTGGTAAGTGAAGGAGCACTGTACATATATTAACACAAGAATCTTAGTATCTTTACATATTTCAAATGCAATTTTATCAGAGAACCCTATTAACATGAGTTTTGGTAAGCAGATTTATTGCTTTCACACACTTGACCGTTGACTGTAAAGTTCTGGAAGACCTGCATCACTTTGCCTAATTATTTGAAAATATAGGGCATGGGTCATGATTAGCATCTTTCTAGATCCAGTTACATTCCATCCCACTCCCAAAACAGTATGAACATGCTTTATGCCTAAGACCTTAATACAACTTGGTACTGCATCTTAAGAAGGGGGATTAGATCCACAGAAACCTCCACATATTTTTTTGGTTTTGTTTAACCTCCACATTTCTTTCTTCATTTTGTGGTGACTTCATGAATCTTAGCCCCCTTCCACATTGAACTGGATTATATGGCAGTGCAGACTCAGATAACCCAGTTCAAAGCAGATATTGTAGATTATCTGTCGTGATATTCTGGGTTATATGGCTGTGTGGAAGGACCCTCAGAGAAGTTTTTTAGACCATGACATCTCAGAAGCGATTTTGCCAGTTCCTTCTTCTGAAATATAACAACTAGCATCTGCCTTTTTTGGAAATCTCCAATCCAAGTACTAACCAGAACTAACAATTTAGCTTCCAAGATCAGACATGTCTTTAGGATATTTAAAGGTAAAGGTTTCCCCTGACGTTAAGTCCAGTCATGTCTGACTCTGGGGGTTGGTGCTCATCTCCATTTCTAAGCCGAAGAGTCCATAGACACCTCCAAGGTCATGTGGCTGGCATGACTGCATGGAGTGCTGTTACCTTTCTGCCAGAGCGGTACCTATTGATCTACTCACATTTGCAAGTTTTCGAACTACTAGTTTGGCAGAAGCTGGGGCTAACAGCAGGAGCTCACCCTGCTCCCCGGATTTGAACCACTGACCTTCCAGTCAGCAAGTTCAGCAGCTCAGTGCTTTAACACACTTCGCCACTGGGGTTCCACTTAGGATATTTAGAGTCCTGCAATTTATGACCATTTTAATTTCTTGTTGCATTATTAATTCTTACATTATTGTTACTTTCTGGGGAGGGGGTAGAACTGTTAAGAAAATGCCATAAAATGTTAACATTTTATTCAAAATGTCTCTTAAAATGCCTTAAGGTCTCCTTTAAAATTGATAGTAAACTGACAAGAAAACAGTGGCCACTGCACCAAAACAAATCCTAGTATTCATACTGGTTATGTTACTTTGAAAATTCATCATGTTCTTATTCCAAAAAGGGGGTGATTTGTTCCAGGTAACTGCATTACTTGTCATTGCTTTCAAGCAACTACAGAAAACCGTAGTAGCAAGAAGTTAAAATATTTCCTACAGTTCAAAAGATAAGGGGGAAACTGAACACCCTTAGAAAGTGTGTTTTTGTATTGCACACTTCTTCAAGTTGAGAAATCTAGGACAGGTCTTCTGACAGTGAACACCCAAGCAGGTTAATATGGAAGACTGCGATCCTTCATATAAGCAGATTTCAGCTCAACCATTTATTACTATTCATTTCATCATTATTCATGAATATCATTTTATTGTAGACAGAAGGGCTCATTCTATCCCCACCAGCCACACATTCACATGGGCAAATTGATTTAATATATTTTGCAATAATCTCTCTGCTCAAGGGTACCTTAATGTTTTGTACAGTAAGGTTTCATACAATAAAAAAGAAGAATAACGTATGTGAAACTATTGAAAAGGAAAAATGCTATTATTATCCAGCAATAATTCTTCATCTTTCCAGTATAAATACAACTATTAATTCAAATATTCTAATATTAAAATATAAAAATTTGTTGGTAACATGCAATTAAACAATCTATAGAATTAAAACCATTGAAAACAAATCCACTAAAAGACAAAGGAAAAAACTCAACAAACCAGTACACTATTACAAATCCTTGCAGTCAGCTTCTAACAGCCTGTTGGAATAGAAAAATAGCAGTTGTCAGCAGAAGAATAGCAAGGATGGAGCCATTATGCCCTCCCCATCCAAAGCCTAGCAGCAGTCATTGAGAAAATCCTCTCCTGTTTTCCCACCAAACCTGTCTGGGAAGGTAGTGGGACTGAGAGAAGGCTTCCCTAAGGATCTTAGAGTCAGAGCAAGCATGTTTATTTTCATATTGCCTTGAGATGAACTATATAGGGTTTTATAGATTATAAACATCATTATAAATTATGCCTTGACATTGATTGGCAGCCAGTGGAGCCACCACAACAAATAATTGTTAGTTCCCTGCAGACAGCCACAGTTAATAATCTGGTTGCAGTTCTTTGGAGAAACGGAAGTTTCAGAGCCTTTCCAAAGGTAGCCCCATATAGAAAGTGATATAGTAATCCAAACTTGAAATAACAAAGGCATGCCTCATTATGGCCATACAGGACAGTTCCAGGTCTGGCTCAAGCTCAAGCACAAGCTTTAACTGTGCAGATGCAGAAACTAGGTCATCCAGGCTCACAGATGAATCTAGGAGTATGCCCAAACTATGAATCTGCATCTTCAGGGGAGTTGTAATACTTCCAGCACAGGTTGAATCCCTATTTCTAGATCCACCTTTCAAATGATCTTCAAATTCAGATAAGGAGGAGAGAAAATGTCAGATTTTGTCACACCCCCAGACCTGAAGCCACCCATGACTAAAGCATCACACAAGAGTCCAGACTAAAGGCAAACAGTTTATTGTAAAAAAAACGCACAAAAGATATATAATACAAAGCAGGGATAAGAAAGTAAGGTGTAGAATCCAAAAGTCAACAATCAAATGTCTCTTGTAAATCCAAAATCAAGATAGTTCAAGAATAGTCCCAAAATCCAAAAACAGCTTAGGTCCATAAATAAAACTTGAACAAGGACACATAAAAAGAACATGGAAAAAGTCCAGAATACTTGAATCCCAAAGCCAAGACAAGAACTAGAGAACTCAAGCCTGGCTTTAACTTGAAAGCAACGTTGCCTGAACTGAAGAGCAGAGTGCTCATTAGTTCCTAATAAACTGACATGAAAGCAATGCATCTCCCCTGGAATTTCTGCTTCCCAGAAAAGCACATTGATCTATGAAGCTGGCTATCTGCTAGAATCTGCAGGCGAGTCTCCTTGCTTAGGTCGATGTCACCAAGTGTATTTCCATGAGAATTTTTCATCAATTTGTCTTCGCTAGACTCCTTATCTGGAGAGGACGATTCCAACTCCTGTGACTGGCCTTGAGGTTCAGAGGCAATTACATTCTCAGGCTCTGCATCTGTGCCTATCTCTGTGTCTAAAACAGTTTCACCTTCTGGCTCTGCATGACAATGAAACCCATGGCCTGCATCAGAATGAATCCCAGGACAGCACACAATCCTATCTGACTCTAAGTCATCAGTGACCCCATCAACTCCTGACTGCTGTGACTACTGCTGTGCTACAACAGATTTTGCCCTTCCCAGTAGGCTCAGCCAAAAGCAAACTGCTGTAGCATCTCCTAGGTTATCTAGTTCTCTTTATTAATTACTTTTGCCATCTTGACCACACTTTGATGTCACTTGGCCACATATGTCCCATTTTCATTTGTGAAATATTGGAGGGTGCATATAGAGCTAAAGTATGGCTTGCATATACGCCCCTTCCCCATTGTTTCAGAGTCTCTGGTTATAAGTTAACCCTTCTGCTGTATCTGAACACAGTTAAATTCTCCCATGAGTAGGAATCCTGATAAGGTTGTGTTTGTCTTCCATTCAGTTAGGTGCAACATGTGAAGATCTGGCTTACCTATGTTTAGTCAGTTTATTTTCACACCCCAATACCCAGTTTTAGCTCTATGTGTTTTCAGAACAAGACTTAAACACCCACTAAGCTTTGAATCTTAGGGTTGTGTAGCATGGAGACATAACACTATAGCTATCAATTTGCTATAGCTAAGTAGTGCAAATGCATCTGAACTTTCTACTCATACTCTGCCAAAGGAAAACATTAGTGACCTGTCTGACAAAGTGGTATTGAGAAGTGGAGCCTGATTTGTGAATTATTGGGCTTACCAAAATAATTTATATAAAAAACTGGGGATGTGCCTAATTGATTGAGACAGATGCTGTGGATACCAAAAAACTACTAAGATAAATAGTTGTAAATAATCATATTGTGTGCTTGAAGGTAGACAGGCAGTCTGATGAGTAAAAAAAAAGCCCAGCCTTTCCCCAAATAATTGCAAACTGGTTGATCAACATTACATGTCTTTAGAGCAGAAAGAATGCTGACTCACACCATATGGTTCTCTTATTTGTGCAGTTCCTGGTTGTGCTTGAGCTGAAATCTTGGGTATAATTTACATAAATATATATTGCAGAGCTGCAGGCTATCAGCTCTCTGATGTTTTAAAATGAATGAATAGGCAACATTGCTTCCCACCCATTGCACTTCTGTAATTTTCTTTCAGAATTTGGGGAAAGTAATTTTTTTACTACCATTTGTTAAATACCTCAGTCAACATGTCCAGCAGCCAGATAGCACTTGTGAACTGAATTCTGAATGTATTCCTTCATGATCATTTTGAGCATGGGATTGCAAGGAGATGAATGGGATGGATAGTTCCAAAAGACTTTCTGGCAGTGCCATATTCCAATTTTAGTAACAATATCAGCATGTCTCCTTTCCCCACTCAATGTTTTCTGAGTAGTCTTTATTATATCAAGATATGGGATATTTGTTTTTATTAACCACTTTGTATCTCTAATGAACTTTAAGGATAGCATTTTGATGGCCAAGTGCAGCTCTAAAGCCAGCTATCCCATTTGGCCTTCTGTTCTTCTCAACACAGCCTTAAAAACTCTGTCTTGGCTCAAAGTTAAACATAACAATATAATTTCATTTATATCTTGATCAAAAAGGATTCCCACATCTTGTTTGTCGAAGTGGTAGTATAGTCACCGGAAACAAAATTGCTGACAACCATTTGAAAAATAAGAGCGTGATTTTTGAAATGTCCAGAAAGAGTGATAAAGAACGTCACTGTGTGATGGATGAGAATACAATCAGGGCTGAAGTGTGTGATAGAGAGTTTTGTATGAGTAATGGCTCTAAAGGAAATGTCCTAATGTGACATAAGGGTATAGTAAGAGTAAGTCACTTTTTTGGACTACAGATTCCACTCCTCTTCCCAATAGGATTCTGAGAGATGTAGTGCAAATAAGTCATTTTTCTAGACTCTGAGTGTTATTGACAAAGGAAGAAACATGTAATGAACTGGTAAGGAAGGTGTGAACAGGATAGCTTTTTAAGTGGATATTTTATTCTTCTTAAACTCATGTTTGTTTTTTAAATGTTGTCATACTGTTTTAGGTGATTTTAATTCTTTAAAATGCTTATTGTGAATATTTTAAATTGTTTTGGAGGACATCTTAGTTACATCCAGAATGGACTACTGTAATGCACTCTACATGGAGCTGCCTTTGACGATGGCTCAGAAACTGCAGTTAGTGCAAAGGTCAGCAACCAGATTACTAACTGGGGCCAGCTATAGTGAGCATACCACACCCCTACTAAAGCAGCTCCACTGGCTCCCGACAAGTTTCTGGGCCCAATTCAAGGTGCAGGCTATCATGTATAAAGCCCTAAACGTTTCGGGTCCAACCTATCTTCAAGACTGCATCTCTTCGTATGAACTGTGTGGGCTTTGAGATCTGCTGGGGAGGCCTTTCTCTGAGTCCCATCACCGTGTCAAGTACGGTTGATGGGGATGAGAGAGAGGGCCTTCTCGGTTGTGGCTCCCCAGTTCTGGAATGCCCTTTCTAGAGATATTAGGCTAGCCCTCACTCTCCAAACCTTTCAATACAACCTAAAAACATGACTTTTTAAACAGGGCTTTAACTCTGAGTAGACTGAAATGGGTCCATATGTGGATTGACTATTTACACTAGCACTTTAGTTCATTAATTACTGGCAGCCAGTTTTACCCGCAGGTATTTCTACGTTTTTATAAATTTGAACAATTTTATTTTATGTGATGTTACATGTGTCTGTTGTTGTTGTTGTTATAATTTAATGTGTTATTGTTTTTTATACTTTTGTACTCCGTATTTTATATGCTGCACTGGAGTGCTTTTGTCAGCTGCCCCAAGACCCTTTGGGGTAGATGGCGGCAGAGTATAAATAAAGCTTATCATCATCATCATCATCATCATCATCATCATCATCATCATCATCATCTTGGGTCCTGCTCTGATAGAAAGGTTCCATACAAATGCAATAAATCAGTCAATAGTATATTTACAACAAAAAGGAAAATGAATACAATTTATCTATTTTGCATTCATACTTTCCTGCTATTTTCCCATTTCCCATGGGAAACACAACTGTCTGAACCATTATTGGACAGTTAGACCCATAAATTGCACAGGAAAGGCTAAACAACTCTGGTTTATTCAGAAAGCTTATACCTGTGTATACTGTATATACCTCAGATTTTGTCTGGAACTCTGCCCAAATTCTGGCACCTGGTGAGAGCAATGGGCGGAGAAAATTTGCCATGACGCTGGGAACAGCCCTGTTTTGAATAATGCTACAGGAGCTTGAAGAACCACTAAACATACATCTGCCAAGACGTGCCTGGACTGTGCAGCATTTGCTTCTCACTCACAAGAAGCAGACCTTCTGCTAATGAATTGCTTCTCAGGTGGATATGCATTATATATAATGTATATATTTTTCTATGGTGATGGGGAGAGCTGTAAGAGTGAAGAACTTGAATAGATTTGCAGATCAGTGAGCTGGTTCGTGGACTGAATAAACACAATATTTATTTCATCTGGATAGCTTAGACAATTGTGTGTGTGTGTGTGTGTGTAGAACTGAGACCTGGCTATCTGATTGTTGTGAATTATTGGGTTATAGTAATTGTGTATCTGTGTATTTGTGTTTAGTGTAAACTTGATTTACAAGGATTGTGAGATGGAGCTTTTCAAAATTCCTAAAGTGGACTCCTCCAAATAAACATACCAGAGTACTAGACTTGATTCTCGCATTCTCATGGACAAGGAATGAGATATATTCATATTTATCCAAATGCATCAACTTATATAGAATTATCCAAAGAACATTTCTATAGAATTTCCACTTTTGTCAACTCTGTGTTCTGAGCTTTCAGTTTTCATTGCTTATGCCATTAGACAGAACTGAAAAGTAAATTTAGAAATGTTATAGGGGGGAAATGCTTGGGAAAAACAAACAAGTTATTTTTCCTCCAGCTATTTGTCCCCATCAGTCCAATCCTTTTAGAGTGCAATTCAAAATATGTCTATTCAGATGCTGTACTTAGTTCCATTGAATTTGCTCCCAAATAGGTTTGGATGGAATTGTAATCTTATTTATATACTGTCAAATTTGGCATTTCACCCTGCTATTAATATTACACAGGCATGTTCATGGCATCTGTTTTTTTAAAAGTAAAGTCTATACTGTCATCAGTGGCATAAGAACTGTGTTTTTTATTGAGAGAGAAAAAGATATACAAGTTTACCAGCTAGCACGGTTTCTATCCTTGCAGTTGAAAGTATTACTGTCTAATTCCTTCATTCATTTTGTATTTCTGGAATGATTTTTTTTTCATACATATGGCTTTTGCAGTTCGGTATAGGCCATGTAGGTAGCCTGTTTATCCTGTGCAAAACAAGTGTATCACTGTTCAACTGTCATTTCACTGAGATCCCATTAGTTGTGTGTCAGGAGCAACTTGAGAAACTGCAAGTTGCTTCTGGTGTGAGAGGATTTTCCATCTGCAAGGACGTTGCCCAAGGGATGTCCGGATGTTTGATGTTTTATCATCCTGTGGGAAGCTTCTCATGTCCCCACATGGGGAGCTAGAGCTGACAGACGGGAGCTCACCTCGCTCACTGGATTCAAACTGCTGATCTTTTGATCAGCAGTCCTGCTGGCACAAGGGTTTAACCCATTGCGCCACCGGGCGCTCTCATCAATGCTATATAAATATGGGACATAGTTTACCATGTTAGGAAAGTGTCCTGTTCATGCAGACAATGTCTGTGTTGTGATCTTTAAGAATTTAAAGAAATGTGATCTCTATAATATTTCTGGTTAATTGCTATTAAGAAGTGCTTGTTGGCTGACAAAAGAAACCCCTGGTGCTATGTTAAAGAGAGTCCGTGTGAAAAATGGATCTGTTGCCCTATATAATGTAACCGGAATGGATTTCCTGTCTGCTCTAAGCCTAAAGGGAATGCATAGTATGCTGGGAGGAAATGCCCATTCTTTAGCAATCGCCAAATTGTCTAAAGGTAAAATAAGAGAAAAATAGCAAGGTGTAACCACTCACTTCCAGAAAGTATTTTTAGATCATGGGTCTTATGCACTTAGAAGAGCAGATTATTTTTTAATGTCACATGATGAAAAGATTGTATGATTTTCAGTGTACAGTCGTGAAGCTAATCATTGTAGGAAGAGATACCTTTAGGCCTTAGGTTGGAATTGAGGCCCCATCTACACAATGCCTAAGAAATGGGAGTTCCCATCTCAAAATAAGAGGTAGCTAGACGACGTCAGCGGAAAACGTGCACTAATTCGCTACAAAAGAGGGAACTTGCAGGATAAAAAGTTCCCCTTTTATCTCATTTCTGGTTGAAAGATGTGGATCTTCGCATGTCTGTATGATCCTGCATGCCAGAAAACACGTGTTTTCCTTTTCTTCCCCCTATGGAGACTGCTCCAATTGATGTCCGTCTTATTTAAAAGGCCCAAAACAGCTGATCTGCTGATTGGGTTGTCAAATGGATGCACATCTTATTGAAAGGAAACATGAACAGAGAGTCATTAGAACTCTCTGTAACTCTTTAATTAACACTGTAACACTGTAAACAGAGCTTTAATAAATAATTAGGAGAAGAAAGAAATCAGGCAGAAGTTTTTGTAAAAAATTCCCTCCGTTATGTGCTCATCTGTTATGTGCACACATGCAAATATGCTTGTTTTCATTCTATTAGGATATGCGCATATGTGCATATATGGATCAGCACATAATCCTATACTTTTACAAAATCTTCCGGCAGATGTCCCCCACAGAAGGGAGGCCAGTGAGGATGGTGGGGGAAGAAATCCTGGGACCGGCAGGTCTGTGTGGGCACCTATTCTGTGGTCCTGAGTTTTTCCCCTTCTTCTAAAACCCATGTTTTGGCGCTGCCTGGAAGCACCCTCAGAGTACATCTAAGTAATCTGAATTATTTCACTTTGAGTAAAGGGATAGCAGAAGGTAGAATGGTTGCTCTTGTTTTAAGAATTAGGCTTCCCCAAGATGTTAATGTTGCAGAAATGGACTGTTGCCACTAGCATCTAATAGAGAATGGATTTTTCCAACTGAAAAAAATATTAATTTATATACTGAGATTTCACAAAGTGTTACGTTGTCTTTCAAAAACTTTCCTGTTTCTCTCCGTGCTCCAGAGAAACTAGGGGAGGCCTCATTATGACCATTCTATTACAGCTAGGATACCTGGGAACTTTTTAAAAGAAATATATATTTACATTTAATCGAAGTCTTTTCTTTTTGGTCTGCAATGCTTACTTTTTGGGTGGCATAGTGGGTTAAACCGCTGTTAGCCCCAGCTTCTGCCAACCGAGCAGTTCGAAAACATGCAAATGTGTGTAGATCAATAGGTACCACTCTGGCGGGAAGGTAATGGTGCTCCATGCAGTCATGCCGGCCACATGACCTTAGAGGTGTCTATGGACAACGCTGGCTCTTCGGCTTAGAAATGGAGATGAGCACCAACCCCCAGAGTAGGACATGATTGGACTTAATGTCAGGGGAAAATCTTTTACTTTTTATAACCAGTTATTGCTATAGCATTTGCCTTTTCCCCTCTCTTTTAGAAAAGATTTTAGAAGGCTCCCTGAGTAATGACATATGGTAGGTATTCCGGTATGCCTAGTTTGAGGTGGTGCACACAGGGGCGGTTCAAGCTATACGCGAACTACGCACTTGCGGAAGGTGCAGTCCTCTAAAGGAGCAATTGAGGGGCCTTGGAGAGCGCGATTAGCCCGCCTGGCTGCAAGCCGACCTTCTTGCCTCCACTTCCCTCTCTGCCGAGCTCCCTCACCCTCCCACTGCTCCTCCAAAGTCGGGAGGGGGGGGAGAGCAAAGGAGCACCCATCCCCGCGGCATGGGAAAACAACAGAAATGGCTGTGGCTCCCTCGCCACTGCAGCCGTTTCTGTTGTTTTCCTGTGCCTTGGGGATGAGTGTTCTTTCGCATTTTCCTCCCGTTCACAGCTTCGGAGGGGTGGTGGGAGCCTCCCACCACCCCTCTGAAGCCGGGAGGGGGGAGGGAAAAGCAAAGAAGCACTCTTCCCCACGCCGTGATTCCGCACCTTGGGGATTGGTGCTCTTTCACACTTTCCTCCTGTTCCCGGCTTCGGAGAGGTGGTGGGAGGCTCCCACCGCCCCTCCGAAGCTGGGAGAGGGAAGGGAAGAGCGAAGAAGCACTCATCCCCGCACCCTGATTCCGTGACTCGGGGATGGGTGCTCTTTCACACTTTCCTCCTGTTCCCGGCTTCGGAGGGGCGGTGGGAGCTTCCCACTGCCCCTCCGAAGCCGGGATGGGAGGAGGAGAGCGAAGAAGCACTCATTCCCATGCCGTAATTCAGGTTTTTTTGGGGGGGGGGGGGCGCGAAAAATACTGCTTGCTTACATTTGAAAATTGCCTAGGGCCGGCCCTGGGTGCACAGACTCAAAAAGCTAATCAACAACATTAAACATTATGAAATAGATCCATAAATTGCGCACATATTTTTAAAGAATCATAAGTAGAGGAAACATTTGGGTTGAACCAAAGTCTAACGTGGTCCAGTATTCTCTTCTCAGAGCGGCTAACCAAATACATATAAAAAGTCTATCCCCAAGGCATGAATAGAATAAAATCCTTAACAAACTTAGTCGTTTTACCATATATCTCTATGTGCGCATCATTTAAGAACTAGTTCAAAATAACTGGTTAAAACAGTATAATACCACAATTTGCAGCCTTTCATTATGAGAATTTGCAATTTAAGAAGCTACTGACCCATAAACAGATGGCTGCTGTTATCCAATGCAAAGGGGTCAATCACTGGCCAAGTACTACATTTGCTCAGCACTCATTTTTGAATGACTTTAGAAAAATAGTTTTTTAAAATAACAGTAAACAAATATACTGTACTCCCAAAAATCTGGAAGGCCACAATTTTCTCTCCTGCCATTTTATATGTTTACTAGATTTAACTTTTATAACATTTCTCATATCTTTAGACTGGAACAGAAGTCCAGATAATTTCCCTGTTCCCTTTGGGAAACTGATTCTGCAACAGCCACTTCTTTGGTTGAAATTATTATTAAAATTCTTTGCAAGCTCTCAAATGGATACTAGCCTGATTCAGTGATTTTCTAGTTCAAGGTCTCGAAAACCTGCTCACTTGTCACTCTAATTCACTTTTGTTCCCCTGTAATTCTTCCTGAAAATGTCTGCAGGGATGTCTGCCCTACAGTTTAATCATTTGACAGACAAAAGGAATGGTTGCATCTTCTTTTTGCATTCTTTCAGAAAAAGAGGGGCATATATCCTGGTGTGTGACATATATAATAACATTATATGAAATAATGTACAACCTAATGATAGTGGGATGAATTGAGAATTATTATCTGTGATTGGGTGTTGTTAATATTTTAGTTGGTTTGAAACAACATACACCGTGAGGTATTTATAAGAGCTGTTTTAGGGGAGAGGTTATTATTGTTCAAAATATGAATAATACTGTTACACTGTGCAGGCTTCTAGGGTGCAATACTCATAGTGGTATTGCTAGACTCCCAATCCTATCATAGCAAATGATAATGAGATGATGGAAGCTACAATTCAGCAACATCTGGAAGGCTGCACTTTCGCCATGCCTAAGTAGGTTACAAAAACTCAGGTGCATAATGCATTAAACAGGACACTTTAAAGACAAGATAAAAAGGAGCCTGCAGGGCAGAATCTTAGATACGGCCTTACAATCTGATGTATGCATTTTAATTGCTGTTTCAAGATTATAGTCTTCAAAAGGGCAGCATAATTTGTGAAGAGTCCTAATTTACATGAGTTGCCCTTGCTCAACGAATGTGCTCTTATGCTACAAGAATCAATCAAATCATGGCCTTTAGTCATGTGCCTTGCAAGTTTACATTTGGATGGAGGCGTATGTAAATGTTTTGTTTCTTCATAACTACATACAGTAGATATGCCTTCAGCTTTCTATGTTTGATTATCTAATGATAAAGAGTTCACTGTCTGTATAAAATTTTATACAACATAAGAACACTCCAATAATCACTATTCTGCATATTAATGCCCCTGTAAAACCTTACTCAGCATAAGAACATTGTAGTAACAACCTTCACTGATATATTATTGTCTAATTCAGTGATATTTGAAGTGATGCTCCATGGACCAACACTGGCCTTGGAGCCATTGACTGCTGATGAGTTTCCAAGAAAGAAATAAAACTGTAGCCAATGAGTATAGTTTCGATACTGGCCCCTGGCAAGCTGCACATCTTTCCAGAAGGTTTAGAAAGTACTGCCCTAGATCTTTCACACCTAACATTCACATCAGCTTTGGTTAGAGTAGCGTTTCTCAACCTGTGAGTTGGGACCCCTGGGGGGGAGGTCATGAGGGGATGTCAGAGGGGTGGCCAAAGACCAGTATTTTCTGTTGGTTAAGGGAAGTTTGGCCCAATTCTATCATTGGTGGGGTTCAAGGGGCTCTTTGATTGTAGGTGAACTATAAATCCCAGCACTACAGCTCCCAAATGACAAAATCATTTACTAGTATTCAAATTTGGGTGTATCGGGTATTTGTGCCAAATTTGGTCCAGTGAATGAAAATACATCCTGCATATGTACATTATGATTTGTAACAATAGCCAAGTTACAGTTATGAAGTAGCAACGAAAATAATGTTATGGTTGGGGGTCACCACAACATGAGGAACGGTATTAAGGGGTCATAGCATTAGGAAGGTTGAGAACCACTGAGAGTAACCAATGGTAAGAACTCACCTGAAGGTTATGGGAAATGCTCTAACTCAGTGGTTCTCAACTTGTGGGTCCCCAGATGTTTCGACCTTCAACTCCCAAAAATCCTAATAGCTGGTAAACTGGCTGGGATTTCTGGGAGTTGTGGGCCAAAACACAAACCACTACTCTAATAACTTGAGTAAATGAGTGAATAAAAAAGAAATGGATTCTAATCTTGGACATGCTTAAAATTTTATATAATGTGATTTTATTTTGCAATGGTATCTGTTTTATATGAATTGTTGTTTTGTAGATTGTTTTATATGAATTGTTGTTTTTACATTGTTTTTAGGCATGGAATTTTTGCCTATTTATTGTAAGCTGCTTTGAGTCCCCTCGGGGAGAAAGGCGGGGTAAAAGTGATGTAAATAAATAAATAAATAAATAAATACTGACATGGATGTCCACATGTAAATGGTAAGGGTCAACTCAGTGGAAAAGTTGAGTGCTTTGCATGTAGAAGGTCCCAGGTTCAAACCACTGTCAGATGTCCTATAGTGTTCCCGTCAGTCACTATGGTGTATGCTGAACATTAAAATGATAGGAATTTAAGATGTTATTTTTCTGGGCTGCAGCCCTTAAACTACATCCGCACACCCTGCTAGCTGGGGGATTTTTTGTAGTTACAATGAAAAAATGAATCTGCTCCAAGATTTGGGTGTGAATTACCAGAAAGCAGCTCCCTATGATCTATTAACCTTAGCTTAGAAATCTTCACTATAGTAAATATTACATTTATTTGTGAAGAGACAGGAATATAGGCAGATGTTTGGATGGATGGGAAGAAATAAAACAAAAGTAATCTTCATATGCTGTACCTAGGAACACAAGGGGTTGTAAATTTCTAAATGCACATACCCAATTTTAAGTGAGAGATACAGTGAAACATGATCTAGCCCTGGATGTCTGAATTTAGAGAGGTTATTTAAAGGATAGTCAGCAAAGAAACAGGGCTTAGTCCCAAGGAAACTGGTCCAATAAAACTTTAGGGTAGCACCAATTTTTAGGATGCTAATTTCAACACCTTCACAAGGATCCCCATGTCATGTGCTTCCATCAAGTATTCCTTTGAAGCTAGCCTTCACTCAGTATGTTAAGAAGATTTCTATAGCTGAGGTTCTTTATAAGATGAAGGAGAGTCTTGAGTGGGATGCACTTCACTTCAAAGATCTGCAAGGGCCATTAAGATGCATTAAGGCCTCATATACTTTTACACCTGCACTTTGCAGCTGTCTAGCACCTCTCCAAGGGTTTTTTTTTTTTTCATACCAAAGGAAAGAGTAACTGTTTGGGAATACACATATCTTAAGGCTCACAACACAGTCTGTTTGCTCCTGTCAGTCTGCTGTCATTTGATTTTTAGAAAGCTACTTTATTTCGATTTCTGTTACAATCTCAAGATTTACTAATTTAAACAATCATTCTTTATTGATACTGTAACCCACATTCAACATGGGTTTACCATGAAAACATGTCATACAAATACTGAAAATTGAATTAAGACTCAATGATTTCAGTGCTTCTGTTCTGAGCGTATTTAAGTCTGGGCTCAACCCAGTCACTAAAAATGGAAACACTTTGAAACCAGGGACTTATTTTGACTGATAAAAATGAACCGAGTTGACAGTGCTTTCTTATCCCAAGCTTTCTTCATTTCAGCAATCTAATTAAGTGCAAGTAATGTTGTTAGCACTTTTACTAAACAGTTGAACACCAAAAATTATTAACTATCTATAACATGTTGGCAGTTTACCAGTATAACCTGAGCTACCTTTGCCCTCCCTCTTTGGATATCTACAATGAATTTTACATAATACATATGCAAGGAGGTTGTAAAACAATCTTTGTGAGTGGGTGTACATCTGGTACTCTTCCACACCATACAGTTATAATGTAATGATTCCACTTTAAATGCCATGGCCCCATCTTTTGGAATCTGTGTAGAGTAGAGTATCACTTATCCAAGCCTCGCTTATCCAAGTTTTTGGATTATCCAAGCCATTTTGGTAGTCAATGTTTTCAATATATCGTGATATTTTGGTGCTAAATTCATAAATACAGTGATTACAACATAACATTACTGTCTATTGAACTGCTTTTTCTGTTAAATTTGTTGTAAAACATGATGTTTAACTGCTTAAGTGCTTAATTTGTAAAATCATAACCTAATTTGATGTTTAATAGACTTTTCCTTAATCTCTTCTTATTATCCAAGATATTCACTTATCCAAGCTTCTGCTGGCCTGTTTAGCTTGGATAAGTGAGACTCTACTGTATTTGTAGTTTCATAAAGCATTTAGAGAACTCCAGTGCGTCTACAGGGGAGCTTTTGTGCAATTAAAGCCTGCGCACCAACTGCACCTTGAGAAGCGAGACTTGGTCACGGTTGTCCACGCTTTTGTTACATTCCGGATAGACTACTGCAACACGCTCTATGTAGGGCTGCTTTGGAGACTGTTTGGAAACTTCAAGTAGTACAACGGTCAGCAGCCAGATTGCTCACCGGAGCGGCATACAGGGAACATACAACTCTCTGCTGCGTCAGGTCCATTGGCTGCCAATTTGCTACCGAGCACAATTCAAAGTGCTGGTTTGAGCCTATAACACCCTAAGCGGTTCTGGCCCAGCTTACCAGTCTGGATGTATTTCCCCCTATGAACCAACCTAGATGTTAAGATCTTCTGAGGAGACTCTGCTCTCAGTTCCACTCTGCTCGCAAGTGGGGGCGAGGGACAGGGCCTTCTTAGTGGTGACCCCTCGGTTATGGAACTCCCTCCCCAGTGATATTAGATCGGCTTCCTCGCTCCTGGTTTTCAGGAAGAAAGTTAAAACCTTGTTGTGGAAACAAGCATTTGGAGAGTAGCACATCCACAATGCAATATACAACCACAAAGTAATACAAATGAATTGGCTTGGACATTGCTTATGAGATTAGAGGCTATGATTTTAAATCAGTTCTTTAAATGGATTTATATGGTTTTAATTATGTTTGTATTGTTAATGTGTTGCATATTTATTTGCTTTTATGTCATGTGGCATTGAATTTCCAAACTGGAAGCCGCTCTGAGTCTTCTTCGGAGTGAGATAGAGTGGGGTAGAAATACAGTAAATAAATACACACATACATACATATCACAGGATTTCATCACATGGAGCCATAGCAGTTAAAGTGGAATCATTGCATAACTATATGATGGGAAAGGGCCCTGGGCAATGGCCACATGACTGATTGTATAAGAAAGTTGGAATATAAATGAAATAAATAAGCTTTAGCTTTTATAATGGCCCACTAAGCCTTATAAATAGCCTACACACATGGTAGGGTTAAGTGCATATGGAGTCTTGTTGTCTTTCCCATTACAGATTCTAGTTTCTGGAGCCTTAGGTGTATAATGTGACTTGAAACCTTTTTTCACCCCAAGCTTTATTCTTGAAATTGATGTGAAACCTGCCTCCCCAGCCGTGGGGATGCCCTCTACTGGGATCCTGATATGTCAGTGCCATGTCCATGTATGATTTCAATCAGTTCTAATTCTGGTGCAGTTTTGCTCAGAGGTGGAGTTGGCAGAGCATAGTGTTATGTGCTGCTAAATCATGTGGGCCTACCATTTTGGATAATCTCGTCCAAGAATCTCCTAAATCCTGCTCCCCTCAAGTCAAACAGTAGACACACACACACACACACACACACACACAAACAGAAAGAGAGGCCTATGCAGAATGGTGTTAAGCTGCCAAATTTCAGAGAAACGCATTTCCTTCCCAATTATCAAAACAGCTGATCTGTGACATTTGAAGAAGGGGAAAGAGTCAGGGCAGAGGGGAATGGGAAGGAAGGAAGGAAATCCCTGACTACATAAATATTTAGTATTCAACAGTGTCACCTCTTCTAGCTTTCCAGGGTTTAATTCTAGAACTGACAACATTAGGGGGTGGAGGTGGTAATAATTGGTTTCCAATCCCAGGTTGTTAAAAAGCAAGGGAGTCCTTTCTTGGCAGGAGGCCTCTCTTTAAAGAGAGAATACTCGCCATACCCTGTGTTTCCACTCACTTCTTCACTTCCTGAGAGATTGTAAGGTTCAAAGGGGGCACAATCCATTGTGAAAAGCTGGCAACAGTTTCATACAGTGTCTTGCAGTGATTTAGAGCTTTGGCTTGGCTGAACAAAGAGACTTTTAAAGTCCTCAGTCATCCATAAAATTTTATCAGGCACAACTCTCTACACAACCCACATAGCTCTTGCCGGTATTTACTCCACATAAATGTGCACAAGACAACAGTTCAATCAGATCATTCTATTGTTTGGTTTATAGGGGTGATAAATACCTTTACTCTGAAAAGTAGAGGGAGGTCAATGTAGTATATGGACTAAGATTCTGGGATACCAGTGTTTGTATCCCCACTCAGCCATGGAAACCCAGTAATTTGAGCAAAGAGTACTTGACCCTCACCAATAAGAAACAACATGTAACTTTTTCTTAAAACTGTGTACCGGATTAGCTTTTTCAATCATGTTCTCACACTCTGAGAAAACCAGCAAGCTTAGTTTTGGGATGCAAAAAGCTACTTTGTCTACTTTGTGGGATTTGCAGCTACTTGAAATATGGTCTTATGTTCTTTCCTTGAAGGCAGTGAAAATTACTATTGGTGAAGATTGTAAACATGAGTAGGCTTCTTAAATTTGACCATCACTAACTTTAATTTGACCATCGTAAACATTTTAATGTGATCAGCAAGGAACTATTGTGTGAAATATAACCAAGCAGTGATTCTATTTACAGCCATGATGTACATTCTGAAGCCAAAGAAAAATAATAATTTGAGAACCCATACTTAAAGAGTAAAGGTGGGTTTGGAGTCCATGAAACTTGTCAGAGCCAGCAATTTTTTTTGCAAATGTGACTCTTAATGCCACAGTTTTCCTCAGAGTCAAACTGTGTTTGTAGGTTCTTGGGAATTAATTGATGCTGTTTTGTTGGATATGGGAATAAACATAAGTCAAGAACTCTCCTTCACTCTGCCATCAGGACTGGGATTGTTGGAATTCATAAAGTAGCAAATATTGTTTATCAATAGAGAGAGAGAGAGTGGCGCAATGGGTTAAACTCTTGTGCTGACTGGACTGCTGACCTCAAGGTTGGGTTGCTGACGTCAAGGTTGCCGGTTTGAATCTGCAAGAAGGGGTGAGCTCCCGTCTGTCAGCTCTAGCTTCAGGAACACGAGAGAAGCCTCTCAGCAGGATGGTAAGACATCTGGGCAACCCCTGGGCAAGGTTTCTGTAGACAGCCAGTTCTCTCACACCAGAAGCAACTTGTAGTATGTTCTCAAGTCGTTTCTGACACCAGAGAGAGAGAGGGAGAGAGGGAGGGAGCAAGCGAGCGAGCGCTAGGTAAAATTGTCTAGAATGTAGCAAAATTTCAAAAATATATAACTTTAAAATTATAATTACTAGCTGATGAAGTAGTATGAATTATAAACCCTCTTTTAAGGTTCTTGACATAGCAGTAATTTGATTTCAAGTTAAAAAGCAAATGTAAAACTAGGTATTGTGACTAATTCTGCCAATTAAAAATTATTATTTTTAATGGAAAACAGTCTTCTATAATATCCCAAATGCATCAGATCCCTTCTGATTCTGGAAGTTAAGTGGATCAGCCCTAGTTGGTATTTGGATGGGAGACCACCAATAAATACCAAGTACTGTATTTCCGAAGAAGGAACTGGCAAATTTCCTCTGAGGCTGGATCTACACTGCCCTACAATCTGGATTCAGAATGCAGATTACCTGCATTGCACTGGATTATATGGCAGTGTAGATCCAGCCTGAGTATTGTTTGCTTAAGAAAATCTTATGAAATGTGGGTTTTCATAAACAAACAATACTCAGTACAAAAAGACAACTTGTACCCAAATGCTGTTATTTAATAGGTTATGTTGCTAATTAGTTTTAATTTTATGATGGTTTATTTGTTTTTTAACCTTTGTATGCTGTGAATCCTTATCCATGTTTACTTTAATTGTTGGAACTGCCTTGAGTCTCAAATTGGGGAAAAGGTGGACTATTATTATTGTCACCTTTCAGGAAAAGGTTGTTCTTATTACTTTGTGCAATTGGACCATATTTTCCCTCATCAGTTTAGCTGTGTTTGAGTTTCTTTTGTTATCAGAATGCTAAATTGGAGAATACTCTAAAGCTTCCCCAAAGCTCCTGAAGCAAACCTGCATTTTGAGGATATGTAAATAATTGGGCCAGTTCTGGTTTGGAACTGGCCACTGCTGTTTACATGGCTATTCCTTCCTAGAGCTCAGACAGCCCAGGGACTGGAGATGGGACTTACAGGTTTGCATCATGTTTCCCTTTATGTAGGCCAGATTTCCTTTCCTCTCTCCCTCTCTTGGACCTTCCCTTTTCCTCTCCTATCAATCACGTGTCAGTTCCAGTCTCAGGTAACTGATTTTTACCCATTTACACGGAGACATTTTAAATTATTATTTAGACATTACTATGGTCGATGTGCCAGAATGTTATAACAATAATATACTAATGGAGTATTAGGATCATTTGGAAAAAATAGTCTACTTGGCAACCTTCTTGACTGGGTCCAAGAGACTAGAAACACTCAGGTAAAATTATATTTTGGAAAATATTGTGTTAATTTAAACCATCCTAGGAAGTGGGGAAAAAGGCTTTGGTAATGTCAATACTAAGCATTTCCTAGGTAATCTTTTGGAATGAGGAAAACATTATATGGATCATCAAAATGAAACTATTCTTTGCAAGAACCAAAGCAGACTTTTTGCACAGACTTTTTACACATGGGAAAGGGTATAATTTGTTTCACTCTAGTCTGTTTACGCCATTTATGACTGCATAAATCTTCATCATGTTCTCCTAGGAGCCCCCGATGGCTCAGTGGGTTAAACCCTTGTGCCAGCAGGACTGATGACTTGAAAGTTGGGTTGCTGACCTGAAAGTTGCTGGTTCGAATCCAACCGGGGGAGAGTGTGGATGTGCTGTCTAACAGCTCCAGCTCCATGTGGAGACATAAGAGAAGCCTTCCACAAGGATGGTAAAAACATCAAAACACCCAGGCATCCCTTGGCCACATCCTTGCAGACGGCCAATTTTCTCCTACCAGAAGCTACTTGCAGTTTCTCAAGTCGCTCTTGACATGAAAAAAAAATGTTCCTCTTTTGTCAGTACTATTTCACAACTGAAAATCCCCAACCACAAACTCTTCTTCACAAGCCTGATGATGAATTATTCTGATCTTTTAGTCATCGTTTTAGGTAACTTCAGTTATTACCCAATATTTTAAATGTTCACAATTCAGGAGTTACGGTAAAAGGTAATAATAATAATAATAATAATAATAATAATAATAATAATAATAATAATAATCTTTATTTATATAGTGTTCCCTCACTACTTCGCGGTTCACTTTTTGCGGATTCACTGTTTTGCGGTTTTTCAGTAAACTCTAAAAGAATATTATAAATCACAAAAAATTACAATTTACAGCCGAAGGAAGAGAGGAAGGAGAAGCCAAAGGGAGAGAAAAGGAGCCCAAGCGGCAACAGGAGGAGAAGAACACACGATTGGTTGATAAAGACTTAAAATAATGTATAATTACTAAAATAATGTATAAATATTAAAATAAATATAGTGTCCCTACTTCACGTATTTTCACTTATTGCGGGTAGTCTTGGGGGGACTCAGGGCAGTTTCCAAACAGAAGTGGCAAATATTCAATGCCATTATAAAATAGATATTATGAAATAAGAAGTAACGAGAAGAAAAACTTGTTCCCTTGAGTTTTTCAGTAACATTGTAAATTAGAGACCGGCCTGTAACATGTTTAGGAAATCAGTTACTGTTATAGGAAATTCTACATCTGCTTTAGTTTTAATCACTGTTGTATGCCAACTACAACAATATAGAAAAAGTGCTTGACTGCTGTGATGACATAATTTTTATTGTAATTTTCTGCCTTTTTGATGCAAAAACTGGCAGAACAGATACATTGTGTGTTAGTTCTCCCTGCCTTCCGCACCATTTGGCATGGGGAAAATGTGTAGTTGGAACATTTAATATTTCTTAAAGAAATATATAGGCCTGAATCTGATTATAGGTTCCAATTAGAGTATATCCATTCTATCAACTGCATGATGTTGATTTTATTTACATCCCACTTTTCTTTCAGTATGGCACACAAAGCAGTTAAAACATGATGATGATGTTGATGATGATGAGGATGATAATAAACAATAACAAAGGTTATGCTATTAAAAACACTAATTGAAAACAGTACAAAAACATTTAAAACATGCTAAAAAGTAAATGCAAGTTTGGTACAATGTATTGAAAGCTCCTTCTACCACAACGTGCTAGGAGCCAACGCGGTTTTTAAAAGAAAAGGACTTTGCCTGCCAGTAAAATACAGTGGAGAGATCATGCGGTTCCTAGAATTGTTTGTACTTTGTGGTAAGCAACTACTTTTGCCTAAAGGCTTTATAGCAGCGGTGGCAATTGTGCAGTCCAAAAACCAGAATCATCAAGCATTTCTAGAGTTCTGCCACCCTGCCAAAACGACCAATGAATATGTACAAATCAATCCTTAACTCTTGTTAGAAGCCAAGATGACAAAACTGAAGCTGTTATATTTTGGGCATCTCATGGGATGATGTGACTTATTGGAAAAATGATAGTGGGAGGTAGTGGGAAAAGAAGGCTGCCCTAGAGAAGGATTGATTCAACCATGGCTATCCTACAGGCAGATTGAGTTTGCAGGACTTCTTGGAGTTTTCTTATTCATAGGATGTCCATAAATCACAATCAAGAGCAAAGGATAACAATAATGAAATGTTGGGCTGCAATTTGTATGATTTAGCCAGCATAGCCAGTGAGGAGACATCTTGGGAGCTTAGCAGTATCTTGAAGGCTGCATAATTTCCAGTTTGTGCAGTTTCACAGAAGCCTTCATGGGAATCCTTTCTAAGTGAAACAAATCCAATGAGACTGATTCAGAAGTGAATCACCCAGTCATTCTTGTTATTGGAATGCAGACTTTCAAAGAAGCAGCACTGGTGGTTTATTTCATCTAACCCATAGCAAACTGATACATATTTAAGATACTCCGGTTCTTCCACCTATGTTGTGGCTTCTGCTTAAAAGTCATAGAGGAACATGCGAAAAATGGGCAACTTCTATCTAGTCAACAGTCATACATCACATTAAACTTGTTTTTCTTCACCATTTAGGGTCTATCACACTACATTGTTATAGTTCCATTATTCCACTTTAACTGACATTGCAATATCATATGGAAAATCTGGGATTTGCAATTAGGACACTTGTAATTCTCAGCCAGAGAGTTCTTGAATCTAACTAAACAACTAACTCCAGTATGTTTCCATGGCAGTTAAAGTGGAATAATAGCATTATAACATTGTAGCGTGATTCGGCTGTCAATCTGTCACAGTGATTCAAGAACAATTGTACAGGATAAGGGAGGGTTCACCTTGAGGAGTAAAGGTAAAGGTGCATTAAGCCTAGCTGTGTCCAACTCTGGGGATTGGTGCTCATCTCCATTTCTAAGCCAAATAGCTGGCGTTGTCAGTAGACACCTCCTAGGTCATGTGGCCAGCATGACTGCATAGTGTGCCGTTACCTTCCCACTGAAGCGGTACCTATTGATCTGTTCACATTTGCATGTTTTCGAACATGCTAGGTTGGCAGAAGCTGGGGCTAACAGTGGGAGCTCACCCTGCTCCCCAGATTCGAACTGCCAATCTTTCAGTCAGCAGGTTCGGCATCTCAGTGGTTTAATCCTCTGTTTCACCAGGGGGTGCACCCTGAGGAGTACAGGAAAACAAATGAGGGACCCTTGCACAATACATAGTTACCATATTTACTCAAGATTAATGCTCACCTTTTTTGGCTGAATTACATTGCTAAAATTGAGAAGTACACTAAATTTGATGGTGTGTTAGAATCGTTCACCTAAACCCGTCTGTACTGTTGGGCAAGAGATTACAGCTGGGGACAGAGGAATGAGAAGCAGCATTGGCTATGAAAAGGCTGGTGGGGAGGCCAGACGAAAGGGGAGTGGCTTCCCACCAGCCTTTTCTCAGCCACTACCGCCACCTCGCATTATATTCAACAGCAAATCCTTTTATTTTTTGGTAATACACACCTTCAAAACTGAGGTGTGCAATACATTTGATGGCACATTATACTCAAGTAAATACAGGTATTAGTGCTATGATTAAACATTAAATGCAGTGGCAACATCCTACAGAATAATAGGATTTGCTGTTTGGGTAGAGATTATTTAGAATTCTCAGGCAGAGAACTCTAGTGTGTCACGAAGTTACAAATTTTAGGATTCCAGAGGACATTGCTATTACAGTTGGAATGGAATCATACTGCTATAATTGTACAATGCAACAGGGTCCCTAATGAAACTTTTTGTTCACTGTTTCCGAGGTTTTAACATTATTTTAACCTGGGTCCCCCCCCCATTAAAAAAATCCAGTTTTGAAATCAGTGCATTCCCTATTATAATAGTTAAGTAATAAAAAGTAAAAATGAAGTGGATGTTGATACATAAGTATTAAGGTTATATTAAGGCAGTAGAAACAAAGAATAAAAACATTAGAACTGGTTGGGGTTCTAACTTCCAGGCACTGGAAAGAAAAGTAGTCACAAGGCTACCAATGCAATGCCCAGCTTGTGATGAAAAGATAGAGAATGTATGGGAATTGTAATTCTGTATAATAGATTTTCCAACACATATCTAGATAGGACTGGGAAAATCAGTGAAGCCAATATTATGTTTGTTGGACCTATAAATTGATTTGGCATACAGCAGTTGTTTTGTGTTCCCAAGATGTGTATCAATAGTGTGGCAGCTTAAAAAAACCTGAAGCAGTATTAGCTGGTTGCAAACAGGATTGTAAGGTATAAGCTCATAACATGGAGAGATAAAAGACTTTTCAAGACTTGTAACACTAAATATGTTTAGTAAGCAATGAATTACACTGAACATAATAGGATTTAGTAAGAAGTAAATATGCTTAGGATTGTGCCGCATAAAGCTTATTATTGGTAGTACTCATTCTCAGGTTTCTACTTGGCTTTCTTGTTCCTGTGCCTAGAAACATAAACATCCTTCTTTCCGTGTTTGTATAAAATCACTATGGTGAGGGTCCACAGCCAGTGATGGAGTGGGGAGGGGAGAGGAGAGTGGGACTGAACACAGCTCAGCTCAGGAAACAAATTGCTGTTGATTCCATGAAGCCTTAGATTTGTGCCCAACCTGGGTCTTTAGCAGGTCCTTTGGTGGAGTTCCTTTCCACAAACCCAGTGCCAAGCTGACAGGGTGGCCATCAGTAACCCCTTTGTGCTTGCAAAAGATCCCAGACGAGGCGACTCCAGCAATACACTGATTCTTGTTAGATACCTGGCTCAAGGAGCAATTCTGGGTGACTCCCATTTTGAGAGATGGTCCAGGGACAACATAAGCCTTGTAAGTGAAGGAGGGTGGGATTAAGGCCCTGATGTGGAGCTTGTCTATACCAGGAATTTCGGTGATACTGAAAGCTATTACAAAATCAGTGTTCAAAACATCCCTTGTACCCACGCAGAGACCCAGCAAAATATTTTGAGAGCAAAGAATACTAAAATTGTTGTTATATTACTTTTCAAGAATTATAGAAAACATTTTGTGCAATTAAATGTCTAGATCAAGGCTGAATCTCAAAGTTATTAGGGCTATTTGTTTAAGTCATATTTTTGAAAGAACATGGTTTTTTAATATATATTTTTTGCTAAAGAATGGTTACGACAGATCTTCACATTTTAAAGCCTATTTAGAAATATCTATCTATCTATCTATCTATCTATCTATCTATCTATCTATCTATCTATCTATCTATCTATCTATCTATCTATCTATCTGTGTTATCAAAGGCTGGTGTTGTGTGTTTTCCAGGCTGTATGGCAATGTTCCAGAAGTATTCTCTCCTGATGTTTCGCCCACATCTATGGAAGGCATCCTCAAATAGATATGGGCAAAACGTCAGGAAATAATTCCCCCCCCCCTCTCTCTCTCATGTATTTTTATTTCAGAATAAGAAATCAGGATATATAAACTCAAATTATGTCTGTCTGTCTCTCTGTCTGATTGTACAACAAAGGCTGTTGCCAGCAATCTCACTACTTACTGCATCTTTCCCGTACTTTTCTGATGCTTGGAGTCAGGTAACACCTGACTCCTGAAGATGGCTGTTAGGCTCTGTTTCCATTGTGCAGCAGAAACGGAGTCTCATAGAGTCCCTCCAGAAGTGCCCTTACGTCATGGGAAGGCCTCCATGGGATTCCCGTGGGGCTCTGTTTCCACAGCGCATGGAAACACTGTGGAAATGGAGCCTAGCAGCCATCTGATGAGGTCCTTAATGTGGACTCAATTCAGTATTTAGGCTCCAGTGCTATGCACAGACATGCTGCTCAGAGGCCACATTCTGTTTCTATTTATATAATAATGGAATTGACTATACCCCCACCTAGCTTTTCCATGATGATTGCTCCTCTAGATTCCCCCACCCTACCGTGCTTAATATTATTATTTCCTTGTGAGCTTAGGTGGAACCTGTGTTGTAATAAAAAGCCCTCTAAAATTGAGTGACTGGAAAAGAGGCTGGTGGAGCAGTGAGGAGATTCCAGGGCTCTGATTCCAGATGGCAGGTCTGCCAGATCCTCCCTTTTTCTAACATATGCTGTTTCGAAAGTTACTGGCAGAATCAAGATGATGATACAGCAACTATGAGCAAAACCAGAGGCTTTAATTTCACTTCCTCACAATAGCTGGTACATCAAAGTATCTGTTTTGCACTGCGCTTGCAGCTACAGTTGTCAGAGGAACTAAGATTGGGAAGCACCCACCAGAATAATTGTATGCAGGTTTACTTGAAAGCATGTCCCAGCCAACAATCTCACTACAAGTATTAATATGGTAGTGTTGGACAAAGTTCAGCTTTCCAGGCGATGCTGGACTACAATTGCGAGCATTCCTTGCCAGTAGCTATGCTGGCTAGGACCAATGGGAGTTGCAATCCAGTATCATTTTGGCCACCTCTGATGTACAGAATGCGCTTTAATGAAATAACTTATTAATATGGAGAAAGCGATGTCTTCATATATAATTATGGCTTGTATTGAAACTTTTTGAATGGATGTTTCTGCTTTTATTGCTTCATTATCTTTACCTGTTGGCTTTATTGGATTTGTTATAAGCTCATTTGAGATTTTTCAAAATGCAAAGTGGTATTAAAATGCTAATAAAGAAGAAAGAAGGTATTCTTAAAACCCGAACATACTCGTTCTAAATAAAACCACGAGGGGATTTTCTTCAAAATGGACAGGATGCGATTAATATCCCTGGTGGAAAATAGTTTGAGACACATGTACTCATAAATTATGGAATAAGGGATCCTATTACCAGCCCCATCTGTGTCTCCTGAAATAGCAATAAGAAGATAATTATATTAGCAGCCTTTCTTGCTGTATTTTGTGCTGTATGATTGGCATTGGCTGTTAGCCGGTTTTGTTCCAGTTAAAAGAGTGAAGCAGAATCCTTTTAAAAATTAAGAATATATTTTAGAATAACAATTGCATTACATTACTAGCATCATTTTGAATGAATCACACACAGCCTCTTTCCAGGATAGGACGTTGACTTCAAATGTCTTTATCCTCTGTTCATTTTTCCCTATGCAGAGCCTTTTTTCATATCTAACCACATTATATATGGGATAATGCTTGTTATTTTAGTTTCTAACCATATGACACTATTATTGCAAACCAGTTAAGATAGAAGATAGTGACCTAAAGATATGAATGCCATTAGATTTTAGCAACGTCTGATCATTGTCTGGGGTCAGCAGTAGTGTATCCGTAGACTGTCAAGTAGAGAATGCTCATGATGACAGTTTCTATTACCTCATCTCTGCTTCACCAGAAGTGTCCAAAAAGGATTGCAGTGCTTAGGGACAAACCCACACCCATATACCACCACCACCACTACAACAACAACAAACAGAACACAGCATTGCATGCAGTTATAATCAGGGTTTTTTTTTCGTGTCAGGAGCGACTTGGGAAACTGCAAGTCATTTCTGGTGTGAGAGAATTGACCGTCTGCAAGGATGTTGCTCAGGGAACGCCCGGATGTTTTTGATGCTTTTACCATCCTTATGGAATGCTTCTCACATGTCCCCGCATGGAGCTGGAACTGATAGAGGGAGCTCATCTGCGCTCTCCCGGGTTGGATTCGAACTAGCACCCTTCAGATCAGCAACCCAACCTTCAAGTCAGCAGTCCTGCTGACACAAGGGTTTAATCCGCTGCGCCGCTGGTGGCTCTGTTACAATCAGGGAACTCTTCCACATTACACAATTATAGCCCTGTGGCTCTACTTAATAGCCATGGCTTCATCTTGTGGAACTTCCAGTTTGTGGGGTGTCTTTAGAAGTTCTCAGAGAGCTGTAGTGCCCCTTCAAACTATAAACTCAACAGTTTCAAAGAATGCTGCCATGCTATTTTATTTATTTTGTTATTTTGCTATATCTTGTTTTTCCCCTAGCAGATGGCCCAAGGTGACTTACAACAAATCAATATAAAGTGCAACTAAAAAAAAACCCTCAGCTATTTGCACAAAATGTCACAAATGTTAGCAATGCCTTTTTAAAGAGTCAGGCATGGTAAGCTGTTGCAGCAAACACATTGCATTGCACCTTAAAGATGCACAAATGTATTGTAACCTTTTTCATCACATGTGTCAAAGGTTTATCCCACACATGCTGCATTTAGATTTTTAGAGATATGTATGTATAGATTTATTTATTTATTTCCATCATTTCTATCTATGCATAGGGAAAAATATCTATTCTATATATAGCACACAGTTGTGGGTAAAAATGAAGACAGTGCGGTCAGAGAGGAATTAAATGCAGAAAGTCCATTGTCACTCTTAACACTGCCCATTTGCACAATGTTGCTGATAACACAAACATCCTGGCCCTGGGTAAATCAATTAGCACATGCAGAATGGTAAGACTCACTTATCTCATTTCAACTCTAGCCCTTTCTAATGAGTTGTAATTCTTCTGTATCTCTCCCTACTGCCCCCATAAAGTTTATTTGTTCCACACATAGGCAGCTTTCAGATTTTTTTAAACATGTTTCGCTACAGCCTTTAATAGGCACAGTGAGCACTTTAAGATTTGTGACATGCTTGGAGCTGGATTTCTCTTGAAAGCTTGGCCTTGGCCTTGGCTGGAAGTTGGTCCTGCCTCCTAAATTCTGAAAATAAAGGTTGCTTTTAAAAAGAGGGGAGCAAGATGTTTTCAGGCAGGAGCTCAGATCCATACAGACCCACATATCCCTCAGTTGTGGACAGAAGGGAGAGTGTTTAATTCATGTGCCTTGTGAAGATGGTGGCCTCTATCCATCACCAGGGAGCTGGAAGTAGAGACCACAAGTTTTCAATACTGACCACCTTTTGAGGGTTATATGAGGTTCCTGGTGTCAGGATTCTGTAAATGATAGCCAACCTTGCACAGAGCAGGAGCTCAAGGAAACAAAGGCAGGCAGTATTTGGGGATTTGCTGCTTCTCTTTGGTTCTGCTTGGAAAGAAGGAAGTGTTTGTTTGGGCTTGTGTTTTTCTAGCATCCTGTCCAGTTTGGCTTCCTTTAGTGCTGCAGCTTCAGATGCAGTTGTCTAGATCTAAGAACACAGTTGTTAATTCACACCTATACTAAGTTTTAGTGATACTAATGATTTGCCTTTTTAGAAATGAAGAAATAAAAGAAAAGAATGTTCATCTGGTGCTCCCCTTCCTGACAAGTGAAAAATCACATTATCGCTGAATTATACTGGAGAAAATCCAACTGTCACCTTTGCTCAGGACACTTTTCCTTTCAAGACAAGAGGAAGTAATTGGCCAGAACAGCAATCCTGGAATAAGCTTCTTAGTGCTTTTGCTTTCATTGGGGGGAAAGGCTGTTGAAATGTGACAGTTTCAGGGGGCATGGAGGTGCTTATTGTGACAAGGGCACTTGAGTTCTGTGACAGATTGTCTTTCATTTGCTGAAATGTCCTTTCAGCTGAATACTTTATTTTCTTGGTTTTGTAGAATAATTATAGTGTGCAGAGGATCTTTCATGAGAAAAGGCATAAGGACCATAGCTTCACTAATCCACCCAATCCAAAACCCTCTATATTTGTTGTTGTGTGCCTTTAATTCTGATTTATGGTGACCCTAAGGAAAACCTTCCATGGAATTATTTTAAAGTTTGTTTACAGGGAGCCTGCCTATGCCTTCCTCTGAGGCTGAGAGAGAATTACCCATTGAATTTCCAGGGATTTGAACCTGGGTCTCCCAGATTCCTGTTTTAACATTCAAACCACTTCACCAACCTAATTATCCTTCTAGAGATGCTGCATTGAAACTCCCGTTATGCCAGTAACATTTTCCCATGTGGCTGAGGTGATACAGTAGTAGTTGTAGCTGATCATATTTAGAGGTTTCCAAGGGAGAGTAGCATGCACTTAGACTGGATCTATGCTGCCATATTATCCAGAGCAAAGCAGATAATCCACATTATCTGCTTTGAACTGGATTATATGAGTCTACACTGCTGTGGTACACTTCTGCACTTCAAAGCAGATAATCTGGATTTTATATGGCAATGTACATGGGATCTGTAAGGTAAAGGTAAACTTTTCCTTGACATTAACTCTACTCATGTCCGACTCTGAGGGTTGGTGCTCATTTCCATTTCTAAGTCAAAGAGCTGGCATTGTCCGTAGACTCCTCCAAGGTCATGTGGCCGGCATAACTGCATGGAGTGCTGTTACCTTTCCGCCGGAGCAGTACCTATTGATCTACTCACATTTGCATGTTTTCGAACTGCTAGGTTGGCAGAAGCTGGGGCTAACAGCAGGAGCTTGCCCCACTCCCCGGATTTGAACCACTGACCTTCCAGTCAGCAAGTTCAGCAGCTCAGTGGTTTAACACACTTTGATGGGGCCTTTGTGGGAGTTTATTTATTTATATTGTGTTAAAAGCATTGCATAAATAAGTATAAAACTGATAAAATAGAGGGAGCACAAGTGACTAAATAATTTTAGACCAAAAACAGGCAACAGCGACCACATTGTGTGTAGCGTTAAACAATTCTTCCTTTGTGCATGAGGCAGGGCATTGTGGGCCAGCATACAGATGCTGAGTTGTTTGTTCTACTCCACAATCGCACAAGGTGGAGGATTCTTCTAGGTAGTGCCATTTTTCCAGGTTGTCTTTTGATCTGCCAACTCCACTTCTAACTATGTTCAAGGACTTCCAAGTTGCCCATTCTTGGTTTGCCCTTGGAGGAAGAAACTCATAGGGGACCTGGATTTCCTGGTTTAGGTAATATTCTACAGGGATCTTCTGGTTGTTGCTGGAGGAACATTTAGTGGACTGGTGGTTTTCATGAAACTTTCTTTGATTTAAGTCTACTGGGAGGAGGCTGGTAGTCATGTTGTGGGAGTAATATTTATTGATTCAGGCAAGTGAATGCCATCTATACTTGGAGACATCAAAACCTGAAAGTAGCACCACCTGCGTTCAGTACATGCACTTCGTCATTACACTACAGTGTCCTCCTTTTGCCAGTTGTTCTTATTCTCTGCGAAATAGGTTTCAGTTTTTAAACAGTGAATACACAGAGTTTAAGCAGAGCTGCAAATTTGCTGGTGTCATTTAACCTCCTCTGTAACACTGCAAAGAAGGCAGTCTGTGGTATAAATTATTAAGCTGTGCAGCTTGTTGGCTATTGGTCATGCCTTGATGAGAAAGATAAAACTGCCATTCTGCCCACAAAACACACTCTTGTGCCTGCCCAACCTCTGGTTCCTTCTTGTTGATGGCCAAGGGACTTCAAACAGCCTGCCTGACATGGCTGTTTGTGAATTTTATTGTATGTAACAGAGGCTCAAGTGTTCATTTTCCTGTGGCGAGTTGGGAGGAATTTCATGGTGAGAAGAATAAAGGATGTTTGTTCCTCCATTCCAGTTATATATCTGTGCCTAAAAATAATGCAGATAAGGAGAGAAAGAACCTTCCTTTCAAAAATGGGATGGGGAAAGAGAGGAAGATACTCCAATTTTTAAAAAAGTTTCATTCAGTCTCCCATTTGTACCTGGAGCGGGGTCAGGGGCAATTTATTTTGCTTTGCTTTGTTTTAAACCAAGGGAAATCTAATGATCTAATGAGGACTTGAGAGTGAATTCAATTAGTAAGATGATTTGAATTGCCAGAAATCCCTTCCTGAGGATTGGCCAGTACAAATTATCATAAACATTTTGGCAATCAATGCAGTTATTCAATGTTCTGTGCCTTCAAGTAATCTTTAAGCAACAGCTTGTGCTTTCTTCTAAAGGAATTGCACACGAAGCCCCAAATCTTAAAAAAAGCAACTAAGCAGATGCTGTGACTATTAGGTATATTTCAAACTACTTAAAAATAGAGAAGATTATATGTTCATGAATGTGTAGGAGTGAGTGAGTGAGTGAGAGGGAACAGAAGGGGGAAAGTGCACAATAGAAGAAAAGGTAAAGGTAAAGGGTTTCCCCTGATATTAAGTCTAGTTGTGTCCGACTTGGGGGGTTGGTGCTCATCTCCATTTCTAAGTCGAAGAGCCAGCGTTGTGCGTAGATACTTCATGGTCATATGGCCGGCATGACTGCAAGGAGCATCGTTACCTTCCCGCAGAAGCGGTACCTATTGATCTACTCACATTTGCACACTTTCAAATTTTTAGGTTGGCAGAAGCTGAGGCAAACAGCAGGAGTTCACCTCGCTCCCTGGATTCGAACCACCAACCTTTCGGTCAGCAAGTTCAGCATCTCAGCAGTTTAACCCACTTAAACTTAAAGACTTAAAGAAAGTCTGAGCAATAACTGTTTATTCATCCCGCTCTTCTTCTTCTTCTCTGGCAGAAGTTGACCATAGAGTTGTGCTAGGTAGCAAACCTAGAGATTCTTACAGAGGTGTTCTCTCAATAGGAAGAAAAATAGCTGTTTTCAAATATATAATTTTAAATGACATATAAGGAATTAATAAAGATGCAACATATCCTGGAATCTCATCCACCTGTTTAAAGAAATTACTATTTTTGACTCTGTAGTTATCACAAAACATTATACTTACCTTGTTTCTCATGTTAAAGGCTCATATTTATTATGGTACAGTAGAGTCTCACTTATCCAACACTCGCTTATCCAACGTTCTGGATTATCCAACGCTTTTTTGTAGTCTATGTTTTCAATACATCGTGATATTTTGGTGCCAAGTTCGTAAATACAGTAATTTCTACATTGCATTACTGTGTATTGAACTACTTTTTCTGTCAAATTTTTCATATAACATGATGTTTTGGTGCTTAATTTGTAAAAGCATAACCTAATTTGATGTTTAATAGGCTTTTCCTTAATCCCTCCTTATTATCCAACATATTTGCTTATCCAACGTTCTTCCGGCCCGTTTATGTTGGATAAGTGAGACTCTACTGTACTTTGAACCTGTTGGCAGCAACTAGCCCTCCTTGTAAACCATCCATTTAGTAATGCAGAATTACAATTTCAGGAGACCTTTCGTGTGCTCCATGCCTTTGGTTGCTTCATACTTTCTAAAATATGGCTACCACTAGTTTGGCTTTCCGTTTGTGGCTTGGATTGGAAATGGGGAAACCAGAGAGTAGAAACTGTTCATTCATTATTGCACATGAATAAAACTTCCAGAGCTGTAGCAAGTTGGTTTGTAATATTTAAGAGGGGCTGTTTAGTTCTTCCCTATTAACTAAAACACACACACAAACCTAAAATAAAGATGCCTTTATTCTTTGACATGGCCTTTTAATGCAACAATGTCAAGGGAAGATTTTTGCCCCTAACCTTACCAACTCTTGATCGTGCCAAATACTGACAACAACATGATATATTTACTAAGTTTTCTTTGTCTATATAGGAGGGTTTGAATGGAAACAGAACACAGAAGTTGCACAAAGAATGGCTCGAGAGTAGTACAAATGTGTTCCTGTGGTGCTAGAAAGCAGATCCAATTACTGTGTAGGCTCTGATTTTAGGGTTTAATGTAAGTGAACTACATCATTGGTTATTTGTTGAGGAGCTGCAGTGGCTCAATGAGTTAAACCTTTGTGCTGGCTGAACTGCTGACCTGAAGGTTGGCGGTTCGAATTTGCGAGATGGGATGAACTAGCTGTTAGCACTAGCTTCATGCGGGGACATGAGAGAAGCCCCTTGCAGGATGGTAATGTTTTTGAAGACTGCCAATTCTCTCACACCAGAAGTGATTTGCCTCAATTTGCAACTGACACAATAAAAAAGTTATTGGTTATAATTTTATTTTCACTATTAGAGATGGATTTGTCTGCCTGTGCCAACACAAGCTGCCTAGCTACTAACATCAGAGTTAGCAGATGTGATGCAGCAACATTAGTTAGTGTGCCTCAGAGCCACAACATGTCTTGATCTGACTCTGGTGGCACCATTTTAGAGAGGCTTCATTAAGCACCGGCTGAATTATTACAGGAAGATGTTGTTTCTTTTTAGTTTTTCCTTATTTGTAGTTAGGCTTGTCTTTCCCTGAGAGGTCTAGAGTCAGGGGAACATGCAAAGAAACATCCCTGCCCTTGGGGAAGTGTTCTCATCCATGGACAAACAACCCAGATATTTTTAACTCTGAGGAACTTTATTACACTACAGGAAATTACATCGGCTGTCACTTAGCCCTGCTAGATCTAACTGTGCCAGTTCCTATTGAACTGATGTCCTGTAAGCAATGATCCGTTATTGAGAGTCCAAGAGTCATTTTCCTATCCTGGGAACCAAGAATGAGCCTTGCCAAAGCAGGCAGCATCAGCCAGAGATTTGGCAGGAAGAGTTAAATTCCGGTCCCACAAATTGCTGTGTGCAGCCTGCAATGTGATAGATGTGAGGTAATTTCCCCATGCAGTCTCTTGTTGAGGGATCTTATCCAGGTGGAATATAAGAATTCTGCTTGTAAACACAAATTAGCATAATTTTACTTAGGAAGTTTAAGATGATTTATTGGGAAGCCACTGGTACTAGTTCTGTTGACATATTTATAGTGACTACATTATTTCCTAATGCCTACATATTTATAGTGCTATTTATGGATATATTTATAGTGACCACATTATTTCCTAATGCCTACATATTTATGGTTTTGTCCTATGAATTTGCAGTTTAGAGAGGTGTATTTAGAATTCTCATCCAGATCATTCCACTACTTCACCAAAGTATAAACCCTGAAATTCCATAGGATGTAGCAATGGCAACTAAAGTGCTATAGCTGAGTAGTGTGAAATAGTTCCTATTATGTAGGAAGGGAGAACACAATTTGTTTGTTCTAGGTTTTGAAATATTTCAATACATTCATATATTCTGAGGAACTTTAACCTCAAAAGTGCTTTGAAAGGGAATCATTTAACACTGCCAGTTGGTAATCATGCTAAGCTGAAAGTGGGATTTCCATTGACTATACTTTTTCAGAAAGTCTGCCATGGTTTTTTTACAAGTTCATGTCCTCATGTTTCTCATATACAATGGATTCAACATAGCTGAGTGGCCAGTGTTGTCTCTTCCTCTTCTTGGTTCCCTCTTGTATACATTTGTTCCATATCTTTTGCTCCAAGTCCTTACTAGCAGGGCAGTTTTTCAGGTTTTAAAAAAATCAAACCCTGGTTTACGAGTGAATTTTAACTGGTTAACCAAATCCTCATGATTGTCCACTGAAGGTTATCTGCCTTGAGTGTCCACTGAAGTTGGAGCCTGATTTCTAAATTATTTTGTGTTATGGAGCTATTCTTCATGATTCACTAAAATAAAGTTTCAACACAAACACCCGCTCAAAAAAACCCTCTGGCTATGGCCCTGCTTACTAGTATTATTTTTGTCACCATAAGGAGGGTCTCAGTGTTAGTTAAAGTCCTCTTTTACAATAAGTTGTCCAATACACAATGTAAGGGAATTACAGCTTTAGTCCTGAGTAAATAAGCTTATAGTGAAGTTTTATAACCTGTTTTTTTTTCTGGCTGTTTTATATCTTGACCAGAAAACCTGATTGGTTTCAAATTTGTCCTATTAGTTTTCTTGTTGATTGGAGAATCAGGCAAACAAGGAAACTGCAGACATTTACAGTATCTAGAGGCCACTGATGCTCTGAAGATATTTCACTTGCTGGATTATTTTGAAGTACAGTTGATTCAAAGGCAAAAGCGAAAGCAGAAATCAAAATGAGTAAGCAGTGTATGCCACCTTCATCTTCTTTTTGTTCCGTAGGTAAAATCCTGTTCCGAAGAAGTCATATTCGAGATGTAGCTGTGAAGAGACTAAGGCCCATTGATGATTACTGCAGGGTAAGGATTCCTTTTAGAAGACAGTCGATAGATAAAGAGCAGTGAGGGATGGAAGATTTTTCTTCACCTTACAATTCTATGCACCTTATATATGCTAATGAATTGAATAGGACTTCTGAATAATCAGGCTGATGTTTGGGATGCATATAAACTTGAAACTAATATACTCTCAGAAACACAAGTACATGTTCAATTAATGTGATTGTAGAATCATATTTAAAACCTATCCATTTATATTCTTAATTTTAAGAAAAAAGGTTCAGCTAAAATATTATGAATTACTCAATCTACATTGAGCCGTGTTATGAATGCTGCACTGAATATAGTTGTATAGAAACAATGATATGACACTTACAGTATCATTTGGTGACTAATGAGAACTTTGATAGCCTTTCTAAAATTAGTTCAGCATTTTTGGTACAAGGCAAACAATGTCATTGAAGCATATTGCTAATGACTTGCACCATATTATAGGGATCTAAAGGAACAAAACGTATGTTTTAATTTTGAACCCTTTGGCTAAGGAAGTGGAATTGAAATCTTATTGTATGAGATCAAGTCTTCTGTGTAACAATGGGTGCGCTGTCCGTTAAATCAAGGCCTAAGGGCTGCCCATAACCATCCACTCGCACTGTATCCGTCACATTAATTGTTTAGTCAGGAACTGTGCAAAACATGTGCATAAGAAATAGTGTCATAGGTTCACTGAACAGACATGTGGCTCAGAAGACAGGAATTCACTCCAAGGTTGGAAGGGCCACCTCTGACCCCCAGAAACCAGAAGCTGGTTACTTATCTGAAATGCAATTAACTTAAAAAGCAGACCATTCTAGATGAGTATAAGAAATACATCTTTGAAAAATTCTTGTATCAGTGTTGGCTACAATAATAAAGCGAACAATGGCACTCAACGGCAATATTCATCTTGGCCTTGTTTACTTTCTTTGTCAGAATAACCGACCACAGCACAACCTTTTAGTGGAATCAGACTCCTTTTAATGTCTAATCAATATGGGGCAAAGTTCAAATTTCAGCTTGGGCTGGAAAAAACATGCAGTGGTTGAAATGAAGATAGAGGTATATTCCATACCTATGGTAGGGAAAAGGGAAGGCTAACAAAGATTTTAGTCGGCATCCCATAAGAGCTAGCCTTCTAGCAATGTGGAAAAGATGCAAAGAAGGGATGGAGCAGAAAATCCCTTTATGGCTATGTCCTTTGGAAGCAGTGTTAAATCCAACATACAATGAGGTACTGAGAACTTATAGGGAATATCTAACCAAAGAAAAAGGACAATGGAAACTTAAGAGGGAGAGAAGAGTTAGCGATAAATGACTGGATTTGTTATCATTAATTGTATGATATATTCAGGAAAGACAACAAAATTGAGTTTGCTATAAAGAAATTGGACTTGGAAATTATTTTGGGGAAAGAAAATAAAGAATTGATTTCCAGGTTATATTAATATATTTTAGGGTATAACCTGGAAAACAATTGAATAAAAATGGCAATGATTTCCTGGTCCAGAGACTTAGGGAAAATATAGATTTGGATAAATGAGAATATCTATGGGAAAAAAGATTTAAATTTTCAATAGCAAGTTCTGACAGAGAAAATATGCATAAAATATTCGGGGGGGGGGGGGGGAATGCCAGCTAGCCTATAGAGTCTATCAACAGATGTAGGTTTGAGACATCCTGTGATTATTCTGCATGTTTTGATCAGTCCTATGTTCACCTGCTTCAGGTGAACAGACTTATGCCAAACAGGGTAACCATACTTAGCAGTTGAGTAAGACAGGGTGAGCATCAGGGATGCAAATCAAGTTTGGCACTCTAACCACATCTCTATGTTCTCAGTTTTCATTCACAAACTTTTGTAAAGAAGGATATTGTAGCAAAAATAATTTTAAACTCAGATTGTGTAGGTCGGATCCACTCTGGATGTTTTGGACTATAGTTCCTGTTATCTCCATCCTGAATGCCTAGTCTTGCTGGCCATGGTGAGAGTTGTATTCCTACGTCTGGATAGCAAAAACCTGGAAAAGACAGGTGTGGGGAACATTTTCAAGTCAAGAATGAGAACATGCTACCTCTGCTTAGCAGACCTCCCAAGGGCTATATGAGGTTTCAGCACTATGTAGAAGGTAAACAGCTGTGCTCCAGTTATTAGCCTCTTTCTGTCAGAGACATGGCAGTCTTTAAGATGCAATGTGAGGGAACAGGGGATAGGTCTTTTCATGTCTATACAAAAACGACAGAAACCTGAATGTGTTGCTGTTGATCAGAAAGATGGTGTGTGCCACACTTATAAATGTTTCTTGCCCACTGGAATTCTGTGGGTGATCGCTCTCTTTGTAAGCTTGGCATTCTTTTTGTGTGAATTGAAATCTTCCAGGGATTGTTCATCTGAAGCAGCTTTGTTCTTTCAGCCTAGAAGCTGTGGTCCATGTGAAATAAAGAATTTCTTCTTCTTAGGCCTGTCATACTAGGGCATTGGTTCTCAACCTGTGGGTCTCTAGATGTTTTGGCCTTCAACTCCCAGAAATCCTAACAGCTGGTAAATTGGCTGGGATTTCTGGGAGTTGCAGGCCAAAATACCTGGGTACCCACAGGTTGAGAACCACTATACTAGGAGCATTTCATTATTTTGTTAGATTCCCCACTGGTGTAGACAAATTGCTCTCCACTAAGTGTGGGTGCAGTGTAGCTTCTGTAAGCTTTCCATATAGATTTGCCCAAATGTTTAATTCCCTTTATTTGGTCATCCTTAGGGTTCTAGAGGCATGCTATTCTATCCATTCCTTTTCTTTACACACACAAGATAGCTGTCTTTTACTTTTTATTAAAATGTTTTTATTGGAAAGTCAGTTATTTTATTGTTTTTATTTGTTAGTGAAGTATTTCATTCTAACTATAAAATGTATTAATTTATTTGTATTTCATTATTAGCAGCTTTGAACATTATTTTAATTGGGGGGGGATATACATTTCGTTAGTAAACAAATAGGTACCAAGAGGCTTGTTTCGACAAAGTAAAGCTCTCTAATCCAGTCTCCTATTCCTTTGGGGAAATCGAAGTGGAGAGCTATGGTCGCAGTCAACCTTCCTTTCCACTCTGCCTTTGTTCTTATTAAAAATATTAAGTAAAAAAATCTGTTTTTTGTTTCCTAAAAATAAGAGTGTACCCACCATAAAAATGAATGAGACATAGATCGGATAGAAATTTCTTTCTGTTCTTTCTCGTCTCTTCCTTATTTTTCTCTTTCTTTCTAGCTGAGGCACTTAGTGACACCATCAATAACATGTATGTATTCCAATAGAGGTTGAACATCCCTTATTTGTAATTCCAAAATTCAAAATTATCCACATGACTGTTTGAGATAGTGACAGCTTTGCTTTGTGATGTTTCAATGAACACAAACTTCATTTTGGTGCATAGGTAAAGGTTTTCCCCTGACATTAAGTTTAGTCGTGTCTCACTCTGGGGTATGGTACTCATCTCCATTTCTAAGCCGAAGAGCCGGCGTTGTCCATAGACACCGCCAAAGTCATGTAGCTGGCATGACTGCATGGAGCACTGTTACCTTCCAGCCAGAGGGGTACCAGTTGATCTACTCACATTTGCATGTTTTCAAACTGCTAGGTTGACAGAAGCTGGGGCTAATAGTGGGAGCTCACCCCACATCCTGGATTCAAACCGCTAACTTTTCGGCTAGCAAGTTCAGTAGCTCAGTGGTTCAATCCGCTGTGCCACTGGGGGCTCCCGTTTCAGTGCATAAACATATTAAAATATAGCACAAAAATACTTTCAGGCTATGTGTATAAAATGTATTTGAAACATACATGAATTTCACATTTAGACTTGGGTGCTATCATCAAGATATTCCATTATCTAGGTATAGCACTAAGATTACTGTATGACCTCAATCTAATGCACACCCTAATTTTGGCAAGGTCATTTAGCCAAACAAAGATGAACATTAGACTCGAGTAAATAAGGTACGTGTGTGTGTGTGTGTGTTTATATATATCCTTCCTTTGATAAAAATTGAATTTCAATCACGATCAAACATGATTGTGGCTGGCATTTGCAGCCAAACAATATACTCAGCCGCTACCAGGACCTCAAGACTGAACTTCAAAGACTGTGGCAGAAACCAGTGCAGGTGGTCCCAGTGGTGATGGGCACACTGGGTGCCGTGCCAAAAGATCTCAGCCGGCATTTGGAAACAATAGACATTGACAAAATTATGATCTGCCAACTGCAAAAGGCCACCCTACTGGGATCTGCACGCATCATCTGAAAATACATCACACAGTCCTAGACACTTGGGAAGTGTTCGACTTGTGATTTTGTGAAACAAAATCTAGCATATCTATCTTGTTTGCTGTGTCATACAACGTCGTTGTGTCAATAATAATAATAATAATAATAATAATAATAACAACTACTACTACTTTATTTTTATACCCCGCCTCTATCTCCCCAAAGGGGACTCAGGGCGGCTTACATGGGGCCAAGCCCGAATAAAAACAATAGCAATATAAAACACAACAATAGACAAAAGACATGCACAATTATAAAAATTTAAACATTAGCCATTAAAAACAAATGACAAGAACTAATAAAAACATGGATTAAAATGGAGAGGTTGTAAAAGTAGACTGGGTATGGTGCACCATATAAATATTGTAAACACGAAGTGACTGATAAAGTGCTGCAATTTCTCTGTTGCAGAGAAAAAAAGCCTGTTGACTTATTTAATGTTTGGAAATATCCCAAGAATGCATTTGTGGTCCGAATGCCTGAAATGACTATTTAAAAGCAAAACCCACAGAACACCCCACAGCATAGTTAGTGGTCAATTTGTGCCTCTGTATAGTCACAAATGTGCCTACACAGAGGCACAAATTGGCTTCTAACTATGCCGTGGGGTGTTCTGTGTGTTTTGCTTTCAATTTAATGAAAGAAATGAGCTGTAAATGTATACCTGTCCTCCTCTATCTGCAAGTTGGGCAAAATTGAGTGCTTCCTAGACTGCCAAATGATGGTTTGCTATGGCAACACCAACATTTTTCTGGACACTTGATGTTTTATTAAATCCTCTTTACCCAAGGAAGAAGTTAATGGGCTCTGAAAGATCACGTGATGTATTTTGCACCTTTTGGGTGACTAAAAATGAAAACAAAATGTGTGCTTTGGATCTTGTGTGACTATAAACACTAAAACACTAATCTTGAGAAATTGGAATGGAGTATTTCTAAACAATTTTTTTAAATGGCCATATTGCCAAATATAGTTATACTGTCCTGACATCATTTTGTACAAAATAATGATCAAAGCATACAGCTCAGCCTTTAACCAAGCCCCAAATGATGATGCAGTACAGTGCTTTTTGGAACAGGGAAAGTATCAATCTAAAGTAAATTAATTGGGTTGGAGGTATTGGGAAGAACAAAAAGCGTCTTATCTTATTTTCAGCCACATTGAATTAAAGTTACAACCGGTAATTTCTAAGTAAATTACAAAGGAAATGAGATTATAAAGTCAAAGGAAGTGATTTTAATTTCCAGTAGTGCAAGTACAGAACACTTTTGATCCAAAGCAATTGATCTTGTTTCTTTTTAAATAGAAAACCCAAGTTCTTTGTAACAGAAGGATCAACCTTATTTCTTTTATAATGCCTAAAATCGTCTTTACACAGAGTTGTCACTTCTTTCTTTAAAATATTTCACATAGCTGAAAGTATTCAGTAAAATGTTGTTGTTATGTTTATTTATACCCTGCTTTTTTCTCCACAAAGGAGACTCAGAGCAGCTGATCTCATCTAGAGGAGACAATTGAATCAGTAGAACTTACGTATTTGTTGGTTTACCAAATTCTCACTGATTCAGTTGGTATTTTCTAGGTCGGGGGTTCCCAACCTTTAGTACTCCAGATGTTTTGGACTTTAGCCACCACAATTCCTTTTAGCTGGTAAGCTGGCTGGAAATTCTGGGAGTTGAAGTCCAAAATAACTTGTGAACCAAAGGTTGGGAACCACTGTTGAAGGTAGAAGCATCAGTGGATTTGCTTCGTCATTTTCTTTACTCACTTTTGTTTCCCACATGTTATAAAAAGAAATATTCACAACCTAAATGTCATTACTTAAATCTAGAATTTGGAAATAAATTATTTTTGAACTATAGTTAACATTAGCCATGCTCCCTAGTAGATTTTGGAAAATGCAATCCGGAAGAGTAACTTTTCCCAGAAGTGCTTAAGTCTAAACCCATTTCATCCTTTCTACTTCTTTTGCCAATAGCTACTATTTCATTTTCTATGTCCATAAAGGAAACTATGCCTGTCTCTACCCCATGCAGGTCACTCCGCCTTGTGAAGATACATACTTTCCACAACCTTCTCATGTTTGCAGGAAAAAAAGCCTAGTTCTGTCTTCGAACTACCCTTAACCCTAAAAAACATTCAGCTCAACAGGAGGCTCAAAATGTGTGTCCCTCTAGATCAGGCATGGGCAAACTTCAGCCCTACAGGGCTAACAGTATACCGGCTCTTAGGAATTGTGGGAGTTGAAGTCAAAAACACTTGGAGGGCTGAAGTTTGCCCATGACTCCTCTAGATGATTTTGGACTGTTGGTCTCATCATCTCTCAATATTGATTTTGTTGGTTAGGTTTGATGGGAATCGTTATCAAAGAACATCTGTAGAGACACAGGTTGCTTCTCACATCCCAACCAGATGGCTGCCTGTATCTTAAATTCACAGATGCTAAATTGAGCAGAACCTAAGTTGTATCTTTACTTAATGTTCTGGGCAATCCTGTTTGCAAATTCTTTCCCCTCTCCACTTTACTAGAATCTCCATCCTTTCATCCTTTTTACTATACATCTTTGTTTCTTTAACAATTTTCTTTTTCTTACATAACAGGCATTGGTGAGGCTTCCCCCTCACATTTCTCAGTGTGATGAAGTTTTTCAGTTCTTTGAGACCAGACCAGAAGACCTAAACCCTCCAAAAGAGTGAGTTCTACTATTACTTTCCATTGTTATCCTGTTGCAATCTGGCTACTGAGGAAACAAACTAAAGGTCATATTTGTATTGTATCCAGAGTCCCTTTATTTAAATGAGTCTGTAATTGGGCAGTTTGGCATCTGTTTAATCACAGGTCAGAAAGAAATTGTTTTGCTTTGTTGGTTTGCTGGATTGTGTTCTTCCATGGAATCATTAAAGCCATCAACGTATTAGCTTTATCAGCTGAGGGAAATCCTGCCAGATAAATATCAACTCTTAATTGCTTTCCACCAACCCAAATGTACTCAAGCTCAAAGACAATTTGCAAGACTTTGATTGTTACCCGTGTCGAGTATAATTTCCAAAGAACATATGGAGGGAAGCAAAAAGCAAAACCAATCACAGTGAAAGAGCATATTCTACTGGAGAAAGAGGTGAAGCATATCCCTGTTCTCCTGAAACCCTGCCAGAAAGATATTGTATGTGTTATGTGTTACTCATAGACACCATCTCCTACCTGTTATTTTTAGTTTGACATCAGGCCTCACAGCTGATGGCCTCATACCCAATTTCTCATTCAGCCACTTCCCTTTTGCTCATCTCCTAGCTGTAGAAATAGAGTTCCAGTTCCATAGCTTAATCCTTTCTTTGTCTCTAGGTTGAGAGCAAAATTGATTGCTGATTTCTTTGTACTCATAGATAGGTATATAGCCCATGGATACAATCATCTATGGCTTGAAAAAAAGTTTTAGAAATCCAAACACCAAACCTTGTTTTTGCTCTTTTATATAAGAAACACTATTCTGTTACGCGATTAGGATTAGATTAAGGTCTGATTTACATGGATAGAACTGTAACATATACCAGAGATACAGGAACTTTTTCAACAACTCTGACAGCCTGAAATTATGTTTGACCTATGCAATTTATCAACACTACTCATTCCTTGTTGATACTCTCCTCCAGAAGATACCAGTAACATTAGCAGGAGTAGGATCAATTGCCATTCACATTCTAGATGGCATGTAAGATTGGATGGTTCATTTTGTTGTGTGCCTTTGAGTAATTTATGACTTTTGGAGACCTAAGGTGACCTATCACTGTGTTTTCTGAGCCATTAAAAAAAGCAGCCCTTTTACATATATTTTCAGGTACAGTAGAGTCTCACTTATCCAAGACTCGCTTATCCAAGCTTCTGGATTATCCAATGCATTTTTGTAGTCAATGTTTTCAATATATCGTGATATTTTGGTGCTAAATTCATAAATACAGTAATTACAACATAACATTACTGTGTATTGAAGTACCTTTCTGTCAATTTTGTTGTATAACATGATGTTTTGGTGCTTAATTTGTAAAATCATAACCTAATTTGATGTTTAATAGGCTTTTCCTCAATCCCTCCTTATTATCCAAGATATTTGCTTATCCAAGGTTCTACTGGCCCGTTTAGCAAGAGGCACCACTGCAGCAGCATCCCCCCCCCCCAAAAAAAATCTGGCCTCCACAATGGTTGCAGTAGGAAGATGATGGAGAATAGTGGAAGTAGAAGCAAAGGCAGTTGGAGATCGGTGGATAAGGGAGCAGTGGCAATGATGTCTGCAGGTTTTTAAAATGACCCTCTCAATATCAGCTTGTTCTAATGCCTGGATTAGATGAAATTGTAAGTGAAGAAATGAAATAGTAAATGAAGAAAAGAAAGAAAATATGGCATACTGTAGACGAAGAGGTGTCTGCTTTAAGGTCCTTAGGTTTCTACATGCATCTAAAGCAGTGGTTTTCAACCTGTGGGCTGTGGCTCAGTAGTGGGCCACGAGAATGAAAATCCGGTCAGCGAAACTCCTTCCTCTTTATTTATTTTATTTTATTTATTTTGTTTCCACTTCTTTCCGCAGAGCTGACCATTGCATTGGATAGGCCACATTGGCTCTAGATTATTAAATATGGTTTTCTGTGGGCAAGCAGATGGCAACTACTGGATGGCATATGTTCTGTATCAGAAACTAAAACTGATGTGGTCTATCCAATGCAATTTTCTGAATCAACACCCAAATACCCAAACTTCATCTAAACTTAACTAAAAACTGATTCATAACTGGTAGTAATGTTGGAGAGTGGTCCCCGGTCAAAGGGGTCCCTGGTCAAGTGGGCCCTGGTCAAAAAAGGTTGGGAACCACTGATCTAAAGCAACTTCTAAACCATTGAAGGTTCACTCAAGAAAAGATCTGAACAGTCTTTCTATTATTTTCAGAATCTTCATTTCTTTCAAGTTAAGTTAGTGCCTTTCAGAGTCATTAGTAACCATAATCAAAAAGATAAAGCTCCATAAGTAAATGGTAGATAATCACTTTGTAATGGGCAGTGAGTATATCCAAAAGCTGCTTGGTTGAGTTACCACCATACAACTAATCTTTCAACCTGTCTACGCTGATGGTCTTTGATGCACTCTGCCCCCAGAAATGCAAACAGGAGATCAAATAACCTTGTGTTTTGACTCAAAATGACAGGCAACTTATCGAATTATCAAAGCTTGCGATTTAAGTGAAATTTCACAGATAACCCTAGACCTGATTTTAAGAACAGAGGCTCTGCTGAGCCTCTGTTCTTAAAAAGGAAATGCTATTATCGCTGTGATCATGTCAGGGAAAGAATGGTTCTCAGAGACTGAAAGATCAGCCACAGAAGTGGACAAGGACGCCAGCCTAAAAGCATAGGACACTAACTAAGGGAGAGGAAAAGCCAAGAATCAATTGTTTCATCAAAGTTACTCAAGAATAGGATGGGAAGGCAGAATGTTTACTAGGACTATGTGAAAGACGTTCAGTATTTCTAAAGCATTTTAAAAGATGATGCAACTGTAGTGATAACTGCAGATACTTTCACTGCTTCCCCTCTTGTAATATCAATTGGAGTATAGGTCATTTGGAACAAACCATGCACCTATGATGAACTCACATGGTCTTTAAGCCTGGGCATAAGTTGAAAGTTTATTGAGCAAACATTTGCTCTGTACTGCTGCTTCATTGAATTGAGATTAGGCTTCATGCCCTCCTGTTTCTGTCAGCAATAATTATACCACTACAACAGGCCTGCACAACTTGTGGTCCTTCAGGTGTTTGGAACTCCAGCTCACAGAAGCCTTAACCAGTTTGTCTAATGGTCAAGAATTCTTGGAGCTGAAGTCCAAAGGTTATGTGGGCCTTCACTATACCAACAAAGAGTTTTATGGTAAGAACAGTACATTCATTTTAACATAATTCTAGGTCAGTGGTCCTCAGTCGGTGGGTCTCTAAATGTTTTGGCCTTCAACTCCCAGAAATCCTAACAGCTAGTAAACTGGCTGGGATTTCTGGGAGTTGTAGGCCAAAACACCTTGGGACCCACAGGTTGAGAACCACGGGTCTAGGTAGATAGCTATCCACTTCCTCAGATACATGGGATATTATTTTAGAGGTTCTGATATATATGCTCAGTGCACATGGTCTGGGTTAGAGTCTCAAATTATGCCCTGGGGATCTGGGGAAGTAGATTGTTCATGTTGAAATGAATTTGAAGTATGCCACAACATGGTGGCCTATGTGTGTATATCTTCATGTTGTCTGTTGACGTATAGGGACCCCATACATTTCGTAGGATGCTCTTAGGCAAGGAATATTCAGAGGTTGTCCTGCCAGTTTCTTTCTCTCTAATATAGCCTGCAGCGCATGGAATCTGTTGGCAGTCTCCCATCCAAGTACTAATTACAAGTTACCCTGCATAGCTTTCAAGATCCAATGGGATCTAGTACTTTTAAAGTATTCAAGCCATTGCCACTTTGAAAATTCTCATTGAGTCTCCTGTGGAAAGAAAAAGCAGGGTATTAATAATAATAATAATAATAATAATAATAATAATAATAATAATAATAATATAGTGTCACTGAAACATTCTGGCCCAAGCCAATGAAGAAGAACTGCAAAAGGAAAACAACATATGTTTCCCACATTCAAGAGGTTTCAGCACCCTACTTAGAATCTGACTTCAATGTACTGCGGCAAACCTCAGGATATTATATATGTCCAATTGCATTTGATTTTAATTAAAGACTGAAAAATCATCAAGAAACCACTAGAAGCTACTTGCTGGCAATCTGACCTACCTATTACTTAACAAAAGAAATTATAGCCTTAAAGTAAGAATCAAAAGTAATTGAACTATGAAGGGGAACTCAATGTTTTAAAGTGGTCTAGGGGAAAATACTAGAAATTTTAAGATTCTTAAAATACTGGCTTATTGAAGCTGTACTGATTATATTTTACATGAAAAGTGGACATTTCATCAAATAGCAAGCTTAATTCCACTCTGCAGAAGTTAGCGTCAATTAATTTAATAGGCCTTATTTCAAAGGAAATAGGTATGAAATTCCACAGTATTTATATTTTCTCCCGTTTTCTTCTCTCTCATCTTTCCTCCTTCTCTGTGAATTGGATCGAAAGCATGGTCACCTGCATCAACTCATAATTCCATGCATCTGCACTGTAGAATTTAATGTAGTTTGATACCACTTTAACTGCCATGGGTCAATGCTATATGATCATGGGAGCTGCAGTTTTACAAAGTCTTTAGCCTTCTCTACCAAAGAGTGCTGGTGCCCCACCAAACTACAAATCCCAATCCCAATATGTATACACCTTAAATGTAGACTGAAAGATGAGGAAGCCATAGCAATTCGACAAGTATATATCTGGTATACATTTGTAATCTTGGCATATCATCGCTCCCCTCTTTTCTGATTTTCCTCACTCCTGCTTTGTATGGCTCTTTTTAAAGCACAAGTATATATACACACAATGTGATTGAAATAATTGTAAGCCATAGCTAAAAACCAATTAAATGCCTGTAAATTGTTCACAAAGATAACATTCTTGACATCACACTCTATTAGGGATGGGAAGAATATTACAAAATATTTGAAAAATGATAAACAAACAGCCACGTGTTTCTTGAATGTCAGGAAATCCTGATGAGAATTTTCTCAGTTCAAGGATTAATCCATGTAAAATTTGCACATGGTTGTTTTATGCCGGAAGCATGTTTCTGCACATAATAACCATGTGTGAATTTTCCAAAAAAATGTGTTTAAAGTGTGACTAGTCTTCAAAAATGTACCTTTTTCAAGATTTTCTTGCAGTAAGAAGAAAATTGCTCAAATTACCCGTTGCTTGCTTCAAGAAGACTCTGCCACATCAGAGCTATGTGCCCATAATTATGAGGGCCTAAAACACTAATCCAGAATAAAATGTCCAAATTGAGTATACGTACATAGAACATGAAGCACTATAAGATTTTTCCTTTCCTCTTTGCCATTCCTGAATCACTTGTGGAGATTGATTGAAAGGTAGATAATGAAGGGAATCATGTGTCTGCTTGAAATAAGATTAATTTTGCAAGTTTTGAGAATTGAATGTGCAGATAGAGAGGCAGAACACTTGCATGCAGACACATGCCTTTCTGAGTGAGGCCTTTAATCTGCTATTTTTTTCCTGCTGACACTGCATGGTAGTAATATCACAGCTCTTCTCTGGTGCACTTCCTTCATACTGCCTAGAAACATAAAAAGAAAAGTTTCCATTGTTCTCTTACAAATTACATCACACAGATTAAGCCTCTGTTGTTCAGTGGTGATGCAAATATCATTGTAACTTGTATCTTCTCTGAAGAATGTTGAAGGCAAAGAAAAATATCTATCGTGGAATGAAGATACATGGTGGGTCTCACATGTAAAGAGGCTGTTTTTCTCAACTCCTCTTGAGTCAGGACAACATTTGGTTTAACCTTAAGAATCCTGTTCAGAAAAGAGCATTGTGCCTTCAAGAAATCCAACCATTCTGTGGTCTCTGAATTCAATAAGGAGTTAACATGTGGTTAAAAAGTAATAGCTGAAAATAAGTAGAAAATTAATGTTGAGGCTCCAGGGATACAGGTTTTGCCCTATCCCAGTAGAGACAGAAAAACCAGTTTGGTGAAGAAGGCTTTATGGTACTGGCAGAACACGGGGAACAGACTCCTTCGCTAGTTTGAGCTTTTGTTTCTCAGGATGAAGGGGAGGAAGGAAATGGTTTTCTAGCTTCGTTATATGGGATACATCTCCAGGTCTCCCAATATGTTTTTCTCATTGCTTGGATAGTTATACAGTTTTCATTACTGTGCATGTGTGTGTTGCGGAAAGGAATTTATGGGCATGGATATCAAATACACCCTAACCTCTGACCATATATGTTCTCTGGTGATGCTCATGAGATATTTAAGATTCATTTTGAAACATGTTCCATATTATGAGGGGGAGGAGTTGCTAAAACATTTTGGGGGTTTCTTTATTTTGGGGCCCCTGATGGTGGCGCAGTGTGTTAAAGCGCTGAGCTGCTGAACTTGCAGACCGAAAGGTCTCAGGTTCAAATCCCGGGAGCGGAATGAGCGCCCGCTGTTAGCCCCAGCTCCTGCCAACCTAGCAGTTCAAAACATGCAAATGTGAGTAGATCAATAGGTACCGCTCCGGCGGGAAGGTAACGGCGCTCCATGCAGTCATGCCAGCCACATGACCTTGGAGGTGTCTACGGACAACGGCGGCTCTTCGGCTTAGAAATGGAGATGAGCACCAACCCCCAGAGTCGGTCACGACTGGACTTAACGTCAGGGGAAAACCTTTACCTTTTTACTTTATGAATTATTGTACCACTGATGTTTTTTAAGCTTCTACTTTTGGCTGCAAGTACTTTATCGATCAAACAGTGTATTTGCTCTGTGCCATCACATCTGTTTCATACTACTTCATGTTTCATGGTTCCATCCTACAGAATCATGACATTTGTCATTTAATGCAGGGGGGTTTCTAAGCCCTCACTACCTGATGCCTCTAGCAACTACCTACTCAACTATTGTCTACTGTCATTCTTCTTAGTTTCCTTAAGTTGCATGCCAATGTAATGAATAAAACCACTCATTTATTAATTGATTAGCCATAGTCTTGGAGGGAATGGCACATGGGCCATAGGAAGCAAAGAGATTTTGTTGTTGCTGTGTGCTATCAAGTTGTTTCTAAGTTACGGTTGTTCTACAACAATGTTTCTCAACCTGTGGGTCCCCAGATGTTTTAGCCTTCAACTCCCAGAAATCCTAACAGCTGGTAAACTGGCTGGGATTTCTGGGAGTTGTAGGCCAAAATACCTGGGGACCCACAGGTTGAGAACCACTACTCTCCAACTCTTACGGAGTTGCCGTGTCAAAATTTGTTGAGCGGGGGTTTCCCTTTGCCTCCCTCTGAGAATGTGACTTGCCTTAGGTCCCCTGGTGGGTTTCCATGACCAATTGGGGATTTTCACCCTGGCCTCTAGAGTCATGCTCCACTACAGCATGCTGGCTCTCATTTTACTGCTTTTGTATACTTCAAGGAAAGACCATAGAGGTTGAACAGAGAATGGTTCTAGTATCCTAGGTTCATGGCAACAGACAACCTGAGCATAGAACACATACCATGGTGATAGGTTTTGAGCAGAGAGTGAAAACAGCAAACAAGCTCCTCACTAGAAATTACTCAAATCATAATATTTGATTTGTGTATATTTTCAACTTTTGAAATTTTTGATTTCTATGTTAGTATAGGACAAATAGGGAAGGCCTATATTAAACTTGCCCCTGGCTTTCAAGGAATGTGAAGTCAGTATTCCCCTCCTTTCTTTTTCCACTTTCCCATGACCTTGGATGGGAGCTTGGAATTATTATTTTTGTGAGGGTCTTTGTGGGGCAAAGTTTTAAAATAAAATACTATGCTATATGTGTTTAATGATCTCCATATGGATTTGTGGGTGCAGGAATTAAATACATAATAGCTTCCAATGACATAACATGGAAATACAACTCCTACAGTGCTAGCGTGTAGACATTAAAGGGTTATTAATAAAAATGAACACTTTAAATAGAAAAACAAGCTTAGCAGCACAGACTTGGCTTCTTGCCCATCACTGAATGGCAGCAGGGAAAGAGAGGATTGAGAAATTGGGTCTTTACTCAGTGCATGAAAACGAATACCTTTTGTACCATCCGGTGCTTAATTTTTCATGTGGGATGTCTGGTGCTTTTCAAGTTTTCAGCCAGGGTACAAGCTTAATGATGGTAGTTGGGACTGAGGCAGCATATTTAGCCAAGCCCTGAACACTCGGGTTGAGAGGTTCAAGGGAAATTGTGACATTTTAATCTAAAGCATTAATGTTTGGTTTGGCAGAACCTTTCAAAAGGTTAGATCTTAACTTGTCAGAAAGCAAAATGTGCTTTGTTTCTAAGCGAGCCAGGAAAATAACAGTGTGCGCCCCATTTGAACATGACCTAAAAGAAGGTTGCATCTGGTCTCTAAGAAAACTGGTGCTTTTGTAACTTTCAGCCAATAATAACAACAACGTAAGATGTACACTGATAATATATGGGGGCAAAAACACTTTTTCCCACCCAATAGCATCAAACTTGAATTTGATACTTTCTGGTTTGGCAATCCTGTTTTGTAGAATAAAGGCACCAGCAGCCTAAATTAGGACAATTTCTTCTACCCTACTATTTATTCAGGGATGGGCCCAGCACTGTAGATCTCTGAAAGTGTCACCCAGTCTGGAAGATACCATTTGCTGCAAGAGTTATTGCTAATTCTGAAGCACGACATTGGTGTCCCACGGAGTCACCATTGTATGACCGGGTTAGTCCTTCTCTCTTTGCTTCAGACAAAACAATTATCTTGTCATAGTTGCAGAGCCAACCAAGTTGTGTATGTGGGGAAAAATTTGCCTCCCACCACTATAGCCATGTGAAAGGAGATGGACCATAAACTTTTAAACAACATTTTATACTCTAGTGGACAAAACCCATGGAAGCAGGAATTCCAACCTTTACATCTGGAAGATGCTTGAGAAATCCTAACAGCTGGTAAACTGGCCGGGATTTCTGGGAGTTGTAGGCCAAACCTGTGGGGACCCACAGGTTGAGAACGACTGCCTTATAGTATAAACAGGACCATATTTGAGTAAAGAGGGGTGGAATGACTTGCTTTAGATAGCATTGTGGCAACTGAAGAAGCCATGTTGAATGGTGTAGCAAAATATTAGAAGTAATGGCCATAGTGAAGATGGGAAGAGCATTTGGGCTTCATATCAGCAAAATGTGTTCAACCAGCATCAGAGTGAGCCCTTGTGATGTGGTTTTGCATAGGAGATGGACCTTCATAATTTTGTGTGAGGATTGGTAGCATCATTCCTCCAAACCTTCTTAACAGCTTAACTATTAAATCCTAATTTTTAGTCTGCCAGATTATCATGAATACATGACTCAGTTAAGCAAATCCTGGGATGGGATCAGTGTACACCATATGCTCATCAAAAAAATAATTGCCACCAGCTAAGAAAGCATGGAGAAAAACACTTCCAAAGTATTCCTGGACAGGCAACAATATATAAAAAACAGAATATTGAAAATTTTGTTATGAACAAAAATGTCCAAACCTCCAGCTAGTGGATTCTGGGAGATGTAGTAAAAAAAACTTTTCCGAGCTCTGGTATATGCATGAATCACTTGAATTTGGCAGAAGTTGTACTTGATGCTTATGGGAGTTTAGCCTTCAGAACCAGAGGCAGTTTCCTTTATAAAATCATGTAGAACCCACGGGAATAAGATTAATTGTGCCAATTCTTTCTCTTTCTGGAACCGCAAAAATATTCCCAGAGATGGTTTTAAATATAATAATGCTGGGAGGGGGGAAAGGAGCCTGATGTGACTCCGCAGCTGTAGTGAACATAACACAAATAACATGCAGCTTTTTAAAGAGCCATCTTCTTTCTAACAGCCTCAGTGCAACGGGGAATCATAAATGTTGTCCTTATAGCCTGCCATTGAGAGAGCACAACCAGGCAAGCAATGGCAACATGAGAAAAATAGACCTACTCCAGTTCTGATTGCAGAACTTGCCCAAGACAAGAACAGAATTTGGTGAGTCTTGATCATTTGTTCTGTTTGTGATCAGGCTGATAAAGCAAGCTGTGCAGTTCAGATTCTCTTGATGCTTTTGCTTTTAATACATTCAGTGTGAATTCTGATTTGTGTCTCTTCAGAAATTCTTGAATCCTTTTTTCACTAAACAATATAGAGAAACAGAATTCCCTGCATATAGTAAACTAGTAAAGAGGAGACTGCGTTGCAACGTGGCCCTCTTTCTATTGATATGGTGGGCCAGTGGTGTAAGCTTCGTAAATACTTTCCTCCTCTGTTTTTGAATTTCCTGGAACATTTGCTTGTTTGTATTCACTGGCTGTGTGGTCCCCATCTTGGAATTACTTATAACTTACTCAAACCCCAGTGCTCTTCCCTTCTGCTCATCCGTTATCATAGGCTTCCGATGAGGTCTTATGCAAATCTATCCCCATGCTAAGAAGCACCAGTGGGTGTGAGTAAGAGATGATGCATGCATGTTGGCTTTGTTCGCTGTGTGCCGGGATGCACGGCCCACCTCCCATGACTTTGGACAAACACAAATAGCTGCTTTGTGTATTTTGCATAAGCTAAGCAGCAGAGCGCTTCCCCGCTGCTCCTTTAACGAAGGAATACTTCCATGCGTTAACCCTCATGTAAGTAAATCTGTTGGGCTCACCTTCTGCCTTATTGTAACTTTCGTGTGCTGGGTTGACGGCAGCACTTTGTTAAAAGGGCCTGAGTGGGAATTGAGGGGGTTGTCTGCAGTCAGCACATTGATGCAGATGTGGAAATGCCTTAGTTTCACTCTTTTAAATTTTCTCATTGTACTTGGAGCCACATTCTGCAGCAAATATTTCTCTCTGACTGCTTTAAAGAATGTTTTTCAGCGTTTAAAAAAGAAATGAAATGGGCTCCGATGTTCTGCTTCCTGCCTTACATGGGTATAATTCAGAATGCAATCAGTGAAGAACTTACCAGTAATTCTGGCAACAAAACAGCTCAATCAAGCACAATGGTATGCAAAGACAAGCCCCATTGAGTCCAATGATATCCTCAATGCCCCTATAGTTATAACCTGCAGATGTCACTTTTAGGGACTATAACTACCAGAATCCCATAGCTAGTATACTTACTTACCTGGCTGAGGGATCCTGCGGATGGTAGTCCACAAAACCATTACTAAGTCATTTTGAGGCCTTAAGCTCCAAAATGCACATATTTGCACAGTTCATTTATTTACCATTAGGTTTGCCAGCTGAGTCACTTATGTGCTGTTGAAAATCCAACACCCCGCCCCAGTCTTGTAGTTAATTATTCACCTAAGGCAAATAATTCCCTCCAGGTAATTAGCATTTCTCCAGGTAGCCTGTGGCAAATAGCATGTAGCAAAGAGATATTCAAATGAGGAAAAGAGCTGATTAAAGATTTGCATTCACAAGGGTTCCTTACCCTTTAAACATTATAAACTCAGCCTTTGGAGAAATAACAGAATTCCCAAACTCACCCAACTGAGGAATATATATGCCTACATTTATATGTATGAACAAACTGGAGTGCCTGTTTCTAATGACTTTGTTTTTTAAAATTTTGATATAAGGTAATTAGTAATTTGTAATTTGATGACATTGACTCTAGTCATGTCCAGCTCTGAGGGTTGGTGCTCATCTCCATTTCTAAGCTGAAGAGCCAGCGTTGTCCGTAGATAGTCTCCAAGGTCATGTGGCCAGCATGACTGCATGGAGCGCCGTTTACTTCCCACCTATTGACCTACTCACATTTGCATGCTTTTGAACTTCTAGATTGGCAGAAGCTGGGGCTAACAGTAGAAGCTCCTACCACTCTCTGGATTCAAACCACTGACCTTTTTCAGCAGTTTAGTGGTTTAACCCGCTGTGCCACCAGGGAACTTACTAATTGATCTTTCTTTACCTCTTTCTCTCTTCAAGCATATTTAGAAGCAGCGCAGCTATGGGCCATAGCTTATAGCAGAGCGATTTCACTCCAAATGAAGTTCAAGAACGTTTTAAAGATTTGGGGGTGATGGAGAGAACCATAAATCTAGGCACACAAGAAAACAAACATAAAATGGCATGAGGAGTAAACTCTGTCTTAATGGCAGATTGCAAAGTCTCTAGAACAGGGCTTAATCATTGCATGCCAGTTCTGCCGAGTTAGTAATCCAATTCTGTTGCAGGGTGTGTTTGTGTCTGCGCAGGGAAGGAAACTCTGCTTTAAAAAAATATATCAAGGATTCCACATCTTAGAATCTTGGTTTACATCCACTGACAGAAACAGTTGCCAAAACAGAAAAAGAGAAAGAGAATTCCTACATCTTCAGAGGATGAGAAAACCCTGTTGAGGGCATGTTAGCACTGCATGAGTGAATCCTCTATTCCACTAATAAAACAACTACAGCTTCTATTAGTGGAAAAGCACCATTGGCTTCAGGCCGCTGCAGTTACGAAAGCAATAACAAAGCACATGTTCCTGGATACTGGGACATACTTTTCTAAATGGATAAAAGACTACATGTGACTGAAAGCCTGTTAGGTATTAAATCACATGGATTCATGATAGTAAAAACCCCAGCATCACATGAACCCCATTAATAGAAAACTATGGGATGTTTTCCTGCTTTGGAAGTAACAAGCCTTGGGCATATATCTGTTCTAAAGATATCCCAAAACAGGCAATTCTAGTATTCTAGTGAATTATAAGTAGTTCTTATGCAGGGTGATGAGTAGAGACGACTATCCTTCTTTCTGCCATAGGGAAAATATGTTCAACTGAACAGCCATGTGATCATGGGTCTCGTAATAACAAGAATGCTTGTGATTTAGAGCAAACAAGAATTTCATTCTCCACATGAGTCACACAGAAGAAGATTCAGTCTCATGTGGAACGGGTTGCAAAACATTTATTGGGAGGATTGTGCAGGTAATGTCTGAGCCTTGTCCAAACAAACAATCAGTCTTCTCCACCTGGTGTCTTCAAGATAAATAGGATCATGACTCACTTTGCCTCTAAGCAGGATGGCAATTTTCAGGGAAGATGGGATTGTAGTAGCTTCAAACATATGGAAGGTACTGGATTTGAGAACACTAGGGTAGTTATTCATCCAGTCAGTGCCACCGATGTGCAGATGTTTATGTATTTATTTGATTTATAACCTGTCTTTCTCCCACAACTGGTATGTGGAACACTAAATGTGGACAAAGTATGAACAATTAATGTTAACCCCTGCTTCTTAATATAAGCATTACATTATTTACTTAGGTTATTATTTTTATTCCCAACCCATCTCCAGTTGGGCAGGAAAATCTCCTTGCATTGACTATTCCACCTGATAGTATTGTGTAGATTAATATCTTTATGAGCCAAGGCTAACTCATTCTTCTAGCATAGGGAAACAACGAGAAATGAGAGAGCTCTAGCTCAGGAAGTGGATGTCTTGCCAGAAATATTATTAAAGATATCTTTATAGGTTTTTTCAACTTCACAAAACTCTACATTATTCTCATACAAGCTGCTGCCTCTGGACATGTTAGACTGTAGCTCTCATTTTAGGGCATGATGGTTTAGGGCATGATGGAGGATGCTAGGTTGGTTAATGTACTTGGGGCAATGCACATTTTAAAGCTTGTATGTATGCTGACAAAAATGAGAATTTTTAAAAGAAAAATCAAAACCTGTGATTATCAAGCAAAATCAAGTTTAATTGGAAGCTTATGGTGACCTTGAATATTCTGTTGCAAAAGAATAGCCCAGTTAGCTTGGATCTTAATGGAATGAAACATACAAGACCATCCTGTAAGTGACATAGCTCTAGCGCCCAACCACAAATCAAGGAACATGAAAGGCACTGCAGACTGATTCAACCAGAGAAGTCAGCAAAGTAAAGACTTTCTGTATATATTTCAGATTTCAATATTAATGTCAAAAATACGTAGTATGATTTTACATAGGATTTGTGCTATATTAGAACAGTAAAGGCAAATATCACTTAAGTGAAATAAACATTAAATATTAAATAACCAAAAAAATAAAATAAGGTGTAAACACTAAGCTAATTTGGGAATCTGCTATTGCAACATATCCAATAAAGTAGTTTAAAACCAGTATAAAAAAAGATTAGGACTAAGTACGTTCCAGTCTACTTGGAATACACAAAGCTCATTCCAGAAGCGTGTTTAAGAACTGGTCCACTTGATGAACCAACCTGGACACAGCACATTATTTGAGAATACAGAAATGCTGGACCACTCCAACAACTACCATGTCAGACTACACAAAGAAGCCATTGAAATCCGCAAGCATGTGGACAATTTCAACAGAAAAGAGGAAACCATGAACAAAATGAACAAAAATTGTCTACCAGTATTTTTAAAAACTCTAAAATCAGAACAGTAAATAAAGAGCAAGACTCAAAAAGCAGTCTTTTTGGGCCAGCCAATAGCTCCCAGTTAATTAGGGCCAGCTAATACCTCCCAACAAAGGATTCCCCCAGGCAGCTACTAGCCAGACCTTGAAACTGTGGGCCATTAAAATGCTCACCAAGGTGGCAAATTGCAACATTCAGACATACCTCTCAGCAGATAAGAGTTTTTTCCCCACCCTAGATACTCCACAGATATATAAGCCTCATTTACTTAGTTTGCAACAGACCCCCTCAACCTCTTGAGGAGGCCTGCTATAGATCTGGGTGAAATGTCAGGAGAGAATGCTTCTGTAACATGGCCAAACAGCCCAGAAGACTCACAACAACCCATAGCTGTTGCATCTTTCAGTAGTGAGAGACTGATGAAGCATAATTCACACTTGAGTAGATCTGACTCTGAAATTTCCAAGCACTCTTTCCTGAGTCTCAAATCCTTCTTCACAAACCTCAACAGGATCTCCCTATAGATGCCAAAAGGGAAAAGGAGACGAAAACCTGCCGTTTGCTTATTCCTCTCTAATCTGGATTGTTCCTACAGGGAAAGTATTATTTTTCCATTGAGGGCATCAAAGTGGTTGCTGCTGTGCAGATATTATCTCTACAGAGAGAAAGCTATATTGTCCTCCCATGCTTGGCTCTGCTTTGCCCAGGGCTCAAGTGCCACTGGTTCATTGAAGCAGTTCTCAAACCTCTTTCCAGGCCTGTGAGCACATGCCTCTTCTCCCTGCCCAAGTCGCTCAGACATCTAGGTTGGTGATGCTGTGGGCAAATGCCTCCAAGAACATGTGAGGAAGAGGCAAGTTCAGACTGGGTTGCAAGTCTGCCTGAGTACTAATGCATTCCACAAGGGGTAGCTACAAGTAGTGCATTAAAGACCAACATAAAAAGTCCGGAGCCCCGGTGGCGAAGTGTGTTAAAGCACTGAGCTGCTGAACTTGCAGACTGAAAGGTCCCAGTTTCAAACCTCAGGAGCTGCATGAACAGCCACTGTTAGCTCCAGCTTCTGCCAACCTAGCAGTTTGAAAACATGCTAATGTGAGTAGATCAATAGGTACCGCTCCGGCGGGAAGGTAACGGCGCTCCATGCAGTCATGCCGGCCACATGACCTTAGGTGTCTATGGACAACGCCGGCTCTTCGGCTTAGAAATGGAGATGAGCACCAACCCCCAGAATCAGAAATGACTGAACGTCAGGGAAAACCTTTACCTTTACCTAAAAAGTCCAATCCAGTTTTGTCAACAGGATATTTTCTAGAGCATGGTGATCCAAGGATCAGTTTGAGTCTCCAAGCTATTGGCAGCTAGTTTTAAACATGTTTCCCAATGAGAATAAGAAACAGTTCTAGTCAGTGGGCAGAAATATGCTGGTCCCTAGTCAGTGCTAGTCAGTGTGGATGTGGATGTTTTTATGGATTGAATTTGAATTGTATTTATTACTAATGGTGTTTAATACTGTTTTAATATTTGTATATATGTATATTTTAAATTGTATTGTAAGTCTTTTAATGTTAGCCACTTTGAGTCTCCTTATGGAGAGAAAAAGTGGGATAATAATAATAATAATAATAATAATAATAATAATAATAATAAGAAGAAGAAGAAGAAGAAGAAGAATAGTTTAAGTAAGAATATCAGGTAAATTGGGTAAACTGTAGTTGCAATATGTGGTTATTCAACACAATGTGAAAAATATAATGGGGACTGCAATGTAGCAGTGAGAAAGAGTTATGGAAAGTCTGAGAAATTGGGAACAATGTGGGTGAAAACAAGGGTTAGCACTCATGACAACAACAATCAACAAGAAACAGAGATTGAGTCTCACGGCTGCTAATTGAAGGCTACATGCACATGCAGAGAGATTGGTTGTACAAGGACTAGAACTCAAGGAGAAAAGGATTCAAATCCAACTTCTAGCGTAGAATCCCAATAAGTAACTTGGGGACCGTCACACTGTCATAAAGGAAGACAGCCAATCTTTGACTCAGTTCTGCCATAGTAGTTTGAATTGGACTAGAAATCCACAAAAAAAAAATAGTATTGGGTTTATTTTTAATCAGTTTTGATGGATTTTAACTGTGATTTTAATACAATTCTGTTTTAATATTGGTATATTTGTGGATTTTAAATTGTATTGAAATGATTTTATGTAAGTTGCTTTGAGTCTTCTTTGTGGAGATAAAAAGTGGGGTATAAATAAACATACCAATAACAACAACCAGGGTTTCAATCTTCACATAGTTATGGAAACCCTTGGTGTCACCTTGTGCAAATCACACTCTCTCCATCTTAGAGGAAGGTAATGGCAAACTTCCTCTGAATAACACCTGCGAAGAAAACTATATTTTTGGGAGCCAGTGGGATGTAGTGGTTTGCATATTTGGTGAGAACACTATGAAACCTGGGCTCAAGTCCTTGCTTAGCCAAGAAAACACTATGTCAGCCAAGAGAAAGGCAATTACAAATCTCTTCAGAATAAATCTTGCCAAGAAAACCCTGTGAAAGGGTCACCATAACTGTGAGTTGACTTGCAGGCACATAACAACAAACACGTAGTCACATACTATCAAGTGCGGGAGTCCTCAAAACGTTTTAAGTAGAGGACCGGTTCACAATCCTTCAGACTGTTGAAGGGCCAAATTATCATTTGGAACAAAAATGAACAAATAAAAATGAAAAATAATTTTAAGCAGCATAAACCTATTAGGATTTCAATGGGAAGTGTGGGCCTGCTTCTGGCCAATGGGATAGTAAAGTTAATTAGGATTGTTGTTGTGTGCTTTCAAATCATTTCAGACTTTGGGCGAGCCTAAATCTAAAACTGAGTACTGGGGGGGGGGGTAAATAATAATAATAATAATAATAATAATAATAATAATAATAATAATAATAATACTTTATTTATACCCCGCCACCATCTCCCCAACGGGGACTCGGGGCGGCTAAATGACCTTGGAGGGCTGCATCTGGCCCACGGGCCTTAGTTTGGGACCCCTGATCAAGTGCATACCACTTTACTGAGCAGTTAAAGACTGGCAGTGCCAAAGACTTTCCAGGATAAAATCTGACACAGAGAAACAAGAGAATAGGACTGGGCCACTTGAGGCCTTCTAATTATTGTTGGGTTGCAAGAACATCTGGAAGTCACTCCCTGTCAGCCCCAGAGGAAGGCAAGGGTAACTCCCTCTGGACAAATCCTGCTAAGAAAACCACATAATAGGTTTGGCTTATGGTTGCCATGAATCAAAAATTACTTGAAAGCACCCAGCAACAATTTAAGAGGTTGTAGAGAAAGTAGATTTTGGGAAAGGGGACATATTGTGACCAACCCACTGCTAGTGCAGGAATCCATTGAGAAACCATCTCTCTGAAATGACAGTCTATCCTTTGTTAAAAGTCTCTAGTAAAGGAGCGCCCACCACCTTCTGAGGTTGTCTATTCTGCCGATGAACAGTTCTTACCATCAGGAAAGGAAAGGAAAGGAAAGGAAAGGAAAGGAAAGGAAAGGAAAGGAAAGGAAAGGAAAGGAAAGGAAAGGAAAGGAAAGGAAAGGAAAGGAAAGGAAAGGGAAGGAAGGAAGGAAGGAAGGAAGGAAGGAAGGAAGGAAGGAAGGAAGGAAGGGGAACATGATATGACATGACAAGCTAGCAGTGGAGAAAGAGTAAACTTATTTAAGGGAAGGAAACTGAACATAGATGAGATGGTGATGCAAAGATTTGCTTCCGTAGCTCACCTAAGCTCAGCTTTGTTGCTTACTTCTACCTCAGTTCTTTTTCCTTTAGAGAAGACACAGTCTCTCAGAGTGTATTTATACTATACAGTTAATACACAGCTTTAACTGTCCTGGGCACATACTGTAGAAACCTGGTTGTGGATGCTTTCATGCAGTAAATGAAATTTTCTCCTAGAAGACCTGAGCATACTCTTTTGAAAGACAGTGTCTAACTATTCAATATATGCTGAATAACAAGAGAATGCTGCACACACATATACATTCACCAATATGCATGACCTTTAATGTTAACGCATGTAATTCTCCCCCCCCCCCCCCCCCCGGAAGAATTGTGCCATTACTTGTATTTCATTACTTCCAGCTATGGCTTTCACTAGCCTGAGCTTTCTTTTACCTGCCTTAAACTATGGCCCGCAGTGGCACAGCGGATTAAACTGCCAAGCTGCTGAACTTGCTGATCGAAAGGTTGGCAGTTGGAATCCAGGAAGCACAGTAAGGTCCCACTGTTAGTCCCAGCTTCTGCCAACCTAGCAGTTCGAAAACATGCAAATGTGAGTAGATCAATAGGTATCACTCTGACAGAAAGGTAACGGCGCTCCATGCAGTCATGCTGGCCACATTACCTTGGAGGCATCTACTAGACAACACTGGCTCTTTGGCTTAGAAATGGAGATGAACACCAACCCCCAGAGTCAGACATGATTAGACTTAATGTCAAGGGGAAACCTTTACCTTTACTAAACTATGGCTAGATAAATATAAACTCTGCATTGAATTTAGTCTGTGTTGGCTTTTCTGGGGGTGATCTTGCAAGCATCACTTGATATGATTTGAAGCCAGCAAGCCCAGTAAGATTAATAAGTGCAGTTTCTGTAAACCGAGATAACATTGTGTACCACATAGCTGTCAAAAACCTAGTCAGTTTGTATATTGCATTCCTGTTAGTCTGTATCCCCACCATGAGGTCAGGTTGTATATTGCACAATTTTCTATTTAGTAGTTTGCTTTATCTGAGCATTAGATTTAAAATGTATGTAATGTTACAGCTTTGTTGACTCTTGTTCCTCTTACGGTTTGCCACTTTTTGCACATTTTAAACATTGAATTATACTTTACAGACAAAAAAGCAAACATAGATGCTGTTAATTCATGAAGGGGACCACAGCTAGGCACTACTTTAGATAAAACAAAACTGGAGAGGGTCATCCAGGCCAACTCCCTATTATACAAGAACACTCAACAGTAAAAATGAACAACTAGTGTAGTAAGATACTTTTAAATCATTGCAAAAAATCAAGTAAGAATGTCAAGATACTTTTTAAAAGTTTAGAATCCAACTTTTATTTATACTAATCACTTCTAAAAAGTATATTTCTAGCCACAGACAATCCCTAGGTCTGAATTAATCTTTGACCTCAAAATCAGAAATGGGGTTTGGGACATTCCTGGCTTGTCCTACTAATAAAGAGACAGCCAGATGGTTGTCCAATCCAAATATAGTTGACCTTCTGATCATCTGGCATCCATGGCAATAGCTGGGAAATTGGACAGAGGCTAAGCTGTTCCTACCAATCCCAGAGCCACCTCTTTGTTAAAAGACAGAAAATTGCCAATGATTTCCTCTTTGGGTTACCAAAATACAGGCAGTCCCTGATTTATGAACATCTGACATACAAATGACTCATAGTTACAAACAGGGGTGAGACAACAGGAAGTGTGAGAAATCTACCGCTAAGAAGGGAAGTTTTCTCCTGAAAGAGTTATTATGGAGGATGTAACAGCTGAAACTTTATCACCAATCCTTGTTTCCACAACAAGCCAAATTTTTCAAAATCCAATTATCACAGGGACAGAAAATGAGGTGAAATCTTCTGAACAGGGGCACAGAGAGCAAAATAAATATCACAGGGGTGTTAACTCTTCCCTATGCTATCTAAAGCTTAAAAAATACATATTTTGGCTGGCGTTGACTTTTAAAAATGTCCCTATTCTGACTTAAATACAAATTCAGTTTAAGAACAAACCTGCAGAACCTTTCTTGTTCATAACTTGGGTAACTCTTGTACTTAGAGATCTTGTGATGAGATGAGACTGCTAAGTTGCTGCAAAACAATTCTGGGTACAAGTCTTTTTGGGCAAGACACAGTTCAATAGGAAAATATAAGGGGAAATCTGAGATGAGAAACAAGGTTTCAGAGTAGGATATAAAATGATAGAAGTGAGGAGTTGTGAGGAATGTCAATAAAAAGCTGATTGGGCCTTGGGGTTCTAGATCTGTGATACACTAGAATGAATTGTGTTGCAGCAGAATCTTTGAATATAGAGTGCCTGGATTTTCAGATCACGATAATGTTTCAAGCAAAGCCTGAAATGGTGTTCCAGTTTTTAAAACTGGAAACTGACTTTTATGTAAGTTGAGGTTCACTGTGAGCCCTTCCTCACACACACACACACACACACACACACACACACACACACACACACACGACTTGCTAAAACAGGATAAGACACTGAACATCTGGCAGATACCCTTCTTCCTTTATAACATCTTTCTCAAACATGTGCTTCCAAATATGCTTCTCCTGCTTTCTTATTAGGTGCTATAGCTCCACCTTTTCTCATTTATCCAGTCTTTATGTTCAACTATTTTGAATGTGTTTGCTTTTAAAAGGTATCAAAGAACTGTCTTTTGAGGAAAGTGTTCCCAGATGTGCTAGAACTCAGTAAAACAGACTGAAAGATAAATAAGGAATCTTATATAGTATTTCTTTAAGACTAGATAAAATTTGTGGCTTGGTGTTCAAATATATTCAGTCTTACAATATATGATATACCCATATGGATTTATTTTGAGCCCATCAATAAGGCGCACGCACGTTCCTTAAAATGTGATGGACTTGAATTTGGATCTGAGGTTGTCAAATGAGATTCAGCCTTTCTATGACTACCTATCTCTTGCCAAAGGAGAAAACTGTGATGACTACATAGAGTTGCAGTAAATCTCTTCAATGTTAATAAGTGAGAAGAGGCTCGTTTCTCATCCTATTGTGGGGATTCAAGTTGCGAAATTGTGTGACACTTGTCACTAAGAGCCGGGATAATTTGCAAAGCAAGACAAGAGCCAGGTGTATAGTTTCATGGGCTGAGACTAGTTATTCGCATGAATTAAGTCAACAAAACTATTGAGTTGTGTGTGATAGGGAGCTCCAAGGAAAGGACGTATATTGCCCCTATTTGAACATCACTCTGGGCCTGGAGGTTTCCTAAATCCATAGAATTGGATGAGGTTGAGTAGAGAAAGGTTCTCATTGATTTTTGGGCACTCTCACCATAGGTGGAGAAGCATCAAGCTTTTCCTTGGAATGGATACATAAATAGCCATTTTGATGCTTGGCTGCTGTACTCTTCCACAGTGAGGAGTTTTATCTCCAAAGAGCAATGCGGGTCCAGCTTTTTGTTCACTAACTAAATTACTATTAGAAATGTACTTTACTTAGGCGATCCCTCGTAGTTCGAGGATGATTGTCTTCCATCCCGGGGGTGTGTCCGTAGATGGCTGAAGAGACCTATTCTTGATCTGCATGTGAGGACATCAGTTTCCAGGTGGAAGGCGGTCCCGGTCAGGGTTGGCTTGACGCTCCTTCCTCTTGGCACATTTCTCCCTTAAGCCCTCCATTCATGCCTCTTCAAACTCCGCAGCACTGCTGGTCACAGCTGACCTCCAATTAGAGCACTAAATGGCCAGGGCTTCCCAGTTCTCAGTGTCTATGCCACAGTTTTTAAGGTTGGCTTTGAGCCCATCTTTAAATCTCTTTTCCTGCCCACCAACATTCCGTTTTCCATTCTTGAGTTCGGAGTAGAGCAACTGCTTTGGGAGACAGTGATCGGGCATTCAGACAACGTGGAGTTGATGGTGTAGGAGCATCGCTTCAATGCTGGTGGTCTTTGCTTCTTCCAGCACGCTGACATTTGTCCGCCTGTCTTCCCAAGAGATTTGCAGGATTTTTCTGAGGCAACGCTGATGGAAACGCTCCAGGAGTTGAGTGTGATGTCTGTAGACCGTCCACGTTTCGCTGGCGTAGAGCAGGGAGCAGGGAGGACAATGGCTTTATAAAGCACCTTAGAAATGTATAGTCTTATCCACCACAATAAACTTTTAAAGCCATTACTGCATCTTGTGTTAGTGAATTCCATAGTTTGATTTTGCTGGATATAGAGGTCCTCCCTTTGATCTGTCCTCCTGTTTCCAAATTTAGCACTTTCTGTATTCTATGCATAATTTTATATGCTCTTATGGTGCTTCCCTTACTTGCCTTATTTTCTAAACAAAAAAGCCTAAATTTCAAATTTATTCATTCAAGACATTTAGCCTTGCTCTTAGAATGCTTTGATTTCAATTTTTGTGCCTTTCCAACTTTACAATATCCAGGCTGACTCCACCTGATTCAGAGTAGAAAATATAGATATAGCACATTATGTTAGACACCTAACTTCCTCCCTTGTCTATTGATTGAAATCAGGGATTTTAATAATTTGTTGCGGGTTGTATCCATTGTTAGGCTATAGGTCAGGCATGGGCAAACTAAGGCCTAGGGGCCGAATGTGGCCCCCTGGATGCTTTCCTCAATTTCCCTGTCCTCTTGGCAGAAGGACATGACAGCCCGCCGTGTCCTTATGCCAAAAGGATAGGGGAGGAAGGTACATAGCAGCTGAGAGCCCTCTGGAGCTCTCTCAGCCACCGTGTGTCTCACCCTCCTCCCTGCACAAGGACGGTACAAAAGACTTCATCCTTATGCCCGGAGGACGTCTTGAGGAAGCATGCGGCGTGTATCTCGCTCTCCTCCCTCCTGGCATACTGCCAAGAGGACACTTCCAAGGATCAGAGGATTTCCCCTTCCTGGGCCCTCCCCACCCAGTGTGTGCCTGGCTCCTCTCCCTCCTTGCTCAGCCCTCCTGGTCCAGCCCACAATGCGGTCCCAAGGCAAACCAGTATGCTCATGCCTGCTATAGGGGAAAAGGTAAGAGACAGTTGCTCCACAGGTTGTTGCACAATTAAATATTTTATACCATGAAACCTAGTATCTTAGTATAGGTTGATGCAATGCTTTCCTGAACTGTACCATGTCAGGCTGCTTTAGATTAGAGCAGAGAGATGTTTGTCTCTTCCCTCCATGGAAAAAAAACATTCCTTAGCAAAAAAAAAACCCCTAACATATCAGGTCTATGGACCAGCCATGACATTATTTATAATACCCCTGTACTAATCCTAAAGGAAAATATCCAGAATTCAATCTGGCTGAGTCTGCTGCTTCTTAATTTGCGTCTCCAAAGTTCTGTTTGCCTCCTTCTTGCCTCTTCTCCATAAATTAGCTTCTTTTTATCTGAAGTTCAGCAAATCCATCTGCTTCATTTAATTTATCCTAGTAGGAGGACTTGATGTATTATAACTCATTTTTTAAAAAAAATCAAGGTCAGGGTGCTTTTGTAAGAAATTTGTTTCAATAAAGGTTTTGCCATTTCTAATTAGCATCTGCTTTGTTCTCTGCATTTTAAGAAACATGACAGTTCATCAGTTTGCTTCAGAAGTTTAACAATGAACAAAAATTAAGTGATGCAAAAAACCTTTTATACAAAGTAAATGGAAGAATAGCATGGTATAGCTAGCACTCCTTTTTCAAGCTTTGGGGTTGAGGCAAAGCAAGCTGCTAAAATATGGTGTTACTTTTCTTTTTAAACTTGTCTTTCATTTCCTTCAAGAAACTGAGAGCGTCATGGAAAACAAAGATTGCCTTTTACCCTCACCTCAACACTATGAGGTTGGTGGGGCTAAAACACCACAACTGATTCAAGATTACCCATTGGCAGCTGTGTGTGCAGCCATCTGAATCCAGTTTATCCTGATCATAAAACACATCTTCTCTGCAGAATCACATCTGTTTGAGACCACTTTAAACTGTCATTTCCCAATACTGCGGAATCATGGAATTGGTAGTTTTTCAAGGGTTTTAGCTTTTTGCCAAAGAGTATCTCACCAAACTGCAACTCCCAGGATATTGTAGCATTGAGCCAGGACAGTTAAAGTGGTGTCAAACAGAATTAATTCTCAATCCAGCATTTTACTTATTGAAACAATTATTTTACATAGGTGCCCTAGACTAAATGTAGCTCTGCAGTTTAATAGGGTATCGCTATAAATATAGCTTGAGAATCCTACTCTTGCAAACAGGTCCAGAAAAGATACTGGCCGACAAGAGGTTTTATTGGCCTTCCAGGTCAGACCTTAATATTAAGGTTCTTTAACACCTCAAACGTATTGCTGTGAGTCTGCATTTGCATGGAGCGTGGTTCATTCATGTGTGTTCATAGGATTGTACTTACAAAGTTCTACCTATTTGTGTCCTTAAAATTACAGGTATTATTTTTAAATAAAAAAACTCTTAGGGAATCAGAAGATTAATGCAGGAAGAAAGAACTATGTGGATAGAGAGGTCACCACACTTTACATGCAACTCAAGAACAACAAATATGAGGCAATCTAAGTTGCCTTGAAAAATGTAGTCATAAGTTCTATGGTTGGAATTGTTCGATGTGAAAGCAGAAATACCTATGAGGAGGATAAAGAGTCCTCAAACATCTTTCAGATTGTGTTGTTGCAGGTTTTCATGGCCGGAATCCCTGGGTTGCTGTGAGTTTTCCGGATTATAGGCTATGTTCCAGAAGCATTCTCTACTGACATTTTGCCCACATCTATGGTAGGCATTCTCAGAGGATTTGAGGTATATTGAAAACTAGGCAAGGGAGGTTTATATATCTGTGGAAGGTCCAGGGTGGGAGAAAGAACTCTTGTCTGTTGGAGGCAAGTGTGAATATTGTAATTAATCACATTAACCCAGTTCAAAGCAGAAAATATAAGATTATAAATATAATATATAATAATTACTATGGTATAATAATACAGAACAATATAATCTCTAAAATCAGGACAGTAAATAAAGAACAACACTCTGAACACAGAATTCTAGACATGAAACAATCAGGGTCAGCTAACACCTCCCAGGAAAGTATTCCCCCAGGCAGGAAGCAGCCAGGCTTTGAAGCTGCAAAGCTTTTCAGTGCTAATCAAGGTGATTAATTGCAGTATTCAAACTTGCTTCCAACAGACAAGAGTTCTTTCTCCCACCTTGGACATTATTCCACAGATATATAAACATCCCTTGCCTAGTTTCCAATATACCTCACAACCTCTGAGGATGCCTGCCATAGATGTGGGTGAAACGTCAGGAGGGAATTCTTCTGGAACATCATAGAATCGTAGAGTTGGAAGAGACCTCACAGGCCATCCAGTCCAACCCCCTGCAAGAAGCAAGAAAATACAAAAACCATAGAAAAACTCACAACAACCCAATCTTTCAGATTTAAGGGCCAAATAAGATGAGTGGGAGACTTCTAAGTATGGGATACTGCCAGAATCTCTGCCAGTGAGGTTCGAAGAGACCATATGTAAACACTACAGGGAGATAAATGAAAAATAATCTGTTGTGGAGAAGCACAATAATCAGGATTCATATCTGCTTTTCCTGACCTTCTTATCTACAACTTTGAATTCTTACTCTTTTTTTTGAGTACAACTCACAGAATCCCCACCCATCATGGCCATACAGCATCCCTTCCAGGATTAAATCATGGACAGATCAATCTTTAGGTATCTTAAGATCCCAAAAGAGATTCAAGATTGCTAGGCTGCAGGAAGGCAAGCTCTCCCGCAGGGGGAGTGTCGGCTTCAGGTCTGTTTCTTTCTGGCACGTTCAGCGCAAAGCTGGCCTCTCCACAGATGAAGTGGGAACAGAGCAAGCGCAATAGTGTACTGTTTATTGTGGAAATATGCCACGTTTGTGCTGATTTACAAGCAGCTCTTTGGAGCTGCCTGATTGCTCTGCAGTTTTGCTTTCAGACCGTTATTCTTGCTGATACATTACTGGTATATCTCTTACCGGGGCTGCAAAAGATTCTTTCAGAGACATGACGTGCGCCAAAGCAGGGAAGATAGAAACCAGCTGTTGGGCAGCATTTCTTCCAAGAGCTTGAAGAGTTCCAGCAGGCTGCATCAGTCTGATTGGAGATTGCCTTTTGCTGGCTGCCTTTGCAGATTGCTAGTCAGTGCTGGCCGAAGCAAAGTTTTAGTGGTGATGATCTTTTTGCTGACATTAATTTATTATCATGGTAATTCTGAATTACATTGTTTGCCTTTTCTCCATTAGTTCCCCAAATAAGGAAGTTAACAGTTTCTTCAGAGAACTACAGTAGAGTCTAACTTATCCAAGCTTCGCTTATCCAAGCTTCTGGATTATCCAACACATTTTTGTAGTCAATGTTTTCAATATATCGTGATATTTTGGTGCTAAATTTGTAAATACAGTAATTACAACATAACATTACTGTGTATTGAACTACTTTTTCTGTCAAATTTGTTGTAAAACATGATGTTCTGGTGCTTAATTTGTAAAATCATAACCTAATTTGATGTTTAATAGGCTTTTCCTTAATCTCTCCTTATTATCCAAGATATTTGCTTATCCAAGCTTCTGCCGGCACGTTTAGCTTGGATAAGTGAGACTGTACTGTAATACTGAAAAAGGACAGAACAGCTCTCATTTCTAATCTCTCATGTCTATTCTGTGGAGAAGGGAACATTGAATCGGCTAAGGATTTATATGCTGTGCAAGTATTCCTTTCTGTAGAGTATACTGTAGTAAATAGTTGACAAAGCCATTAGGCCATGCTTCTACACTGTGATAAAACTCTGTATACATGAGCCATTATTTGTTATTTAAGCCATGAAATCTATAGAAGACATCTTGTCTTTTCCATTTTCAGCTTCTGTTGAGGGATGGGAAGCTAGAAAAATAAGCCAGGGGCAAGTCATGCTTCTTGTTGTTGTTGTTGTTGTTATTATTACATTGTTAAATTATTGATAATGTAAAAAACAAAGTATGAATCATCGATGCTGCAATCCCAGGTGACAGCAGGATTGAAGAGAAGCAACTGGAAAAGCTGACACGATATGAGGATTTAAAGATCAAACTGCAAAGACTCTGGCACAAGGCAGTAAAGATGGTCCCAGTGGTGATCGGCACACTGAGTGCAGTGCCTAAAGGCCTTGCCCTGCACTTAAACACAATTGGCGCTGACAAAATTACCATCTGTCAGCTGCAAAAGGTCACCCTACTCGGATCCGCATGCATTATTTGCCGATACATCACGTAGTCCTAGACACTTAGAAAGTGTTCAATGTGTGAGCCAATACAAGAGCCAGCACAGTGATCTTGTTTGCTGTGTACTAATCTTGTTATGTATCTAATCATCATCATCATCATCTTTATTTGTATACTGTCATATCTCCCTCAGGGTGGTTTCCAACATGGAAAGGAAACTGGCAATTGTAGTTTTTGTAGTTTAACATCACAACAGACAATCATTTAAACAAGTTAGAATTCACAAACCTAACCTATATATAGATTCTGATTACTATCTGGTTAAGAAATTACATCTTGCAAACAGTGATGAGCTCACAATTCATGCCAAGCTGAGTTGAAGAAACTAAACAATGGTTATCATAGTGATAATTAACTCCATTAATACTTCTACCCTGCTGTTTTGGATGGAAAGGATCCTCCCAGACAAGAGTACTATATGTACTGACCTTTTTACAAATTATAGCGTGATTCATACAGGAGAAAAATTGGGATTACAATTTGAGTCAAGATTGTATGGCAGGCTTCTGTACTATTGGAAGAGGAATAGCTCCTAAAATGGACTTCAAGTGGTTCTGTTGTATATAAAACAAAACAAATTACTAATCAAAGACTGAAGGAAGGATCATCTGAGTTGCACTCTCAACTTTTTGCCTGCTTGCTTGGGTAGTAGTTCTTCGAAAAAGAGCAACATCTGTAAAGGTTCCAAAAGTATTAAATATCTACCAATGGATCCGTGGTTCCAAATTTTGGACTCTAAAAAGCTCTTGTGTGTACAGTTTCCATCGTTCGGGGGGAGAGGGGAGTTGGAAGGGAATGATGGGGCTTATAGTTTTTTTAAAAACCTAGGGACCAAATGCGGGAGTCTCTGGTACATATAGTATGCAAGGGATTTACTTACAGTTGGGGAAATAACACCTGATGTCTCAGTCCAGATATGCAATATCCAGTTTTATGTAGAAACTACAGCCATCTTAATAATCCGTTACATTATGATTGGATTGATTCAATCAAGACTCCATTAGGATTGGTTTTATTCAATCAAGGAAGCCATAGACCTAGTTTACAGAGCCTGAACAAGACAATTAATGAACAGAGATCTTAAAGGCAATTCGTTTTGAGCAGTTTCCCATAGCAGTTTCCCAGTCCCATATTATTCCTCAAGACCCTATATGGCTTTATCTCTCATTATTCCCTTCTTTTCCTTCCCATTACTGTTCACATTCCTAGATATGGATCCCTACCCTACCTCAGATTACCTCAATAGATGCATGGAATAACAGTTGTCATCAAGGCCTTTATATGCTCTTTTTTACATCCCACATCTCCACTTATTTTGCAGGCTTCCCAGCATGAAATGAATCATTATCTTACTTTGTGCTGCTCATTATTTTCTGTTGCCCATTGTCTCCCAACCCCCAGCCATTTACAAAGCAAACCATTGTTAAGTTCTCAAATGGAGTTTGGAAAATATGCTGCTAAATGTAAGGCTTTAGCCAAATCTCTGGAATAGAAAATACAATGAAGAGCAATATAAGAAATTGTATGCTTTCTACAACATGAGTCTTTTAACTTTCCTATTTTCCTAGTCTTCAGAGCAGACCTGAAGCATTTATAGGATCAATGTATACATGCAATAGATGCACAAAAGGTTATTAAAGTCATGCAGTGTGTGATATCCCTGGCTTTCAAGTTGAGATTTGTAGAGTCAAATGAAATTCATGCTGTCACAATAAATCAACAGGCAACTTGAAAGCTTAACACAATTGTACACACTTACACGCACATGGCTTCTGAAAACTATGATCTGTCTTCCCCAATTTGCTTTTTCCCCAGGGCAACCAGCTTCCCCCCCAGGGATATTAGCTGTGTTTGTTGGGCTGGTAGGAATTATAATGGAAGAGATACAGTCGGGTAGGCTGACATAGTGCATTGAATGCTAAGCTATAACACTGGCAGTGGTTTAATATGTTGAGAATATCCAAAAATACGATGAACAATTTTAGAACTTGGCCAAGCCCCAGAATAATACAGACCACAGCTGGATGTTTATGGGATGTATTTTTTTGCATGCACACAAACTTAGAGGCAGACAAAATGGCTGAAAACTGGGTGGAGCTTACTTGTCCACACTGAGTAGTTGCCTTAGATGTGAGGAATATATTTCAAACTAGCTACGTATTCAGGGTCAACGGTGAATATATTTAGACTGGAACTATAGTCAGGAGGGTGCCTTCAATCTCCAGAACTTAATGTGGATGGCTGAGAGATCAAACTCTAATGATATAGGATAGGTTGTGGATAAGGTATTAAATACTGGCTACTGGATGCTTTGTTGGCCATTCTATTGGCTTTCTTTGTCTGTTTCATGTGTTTTACAGCAATGTAGTTGCTTCTTAGAATCCTGGAGTTTGTAATTTAACAAAGGATGTCTAACTTAGTCTGTGATGAAGCCCTAGTTACCTGTTGCCTCCGATTCCCATCTATGTGCTCACCTGTGCCCTTGATTGTCACCACTGGCTTTTCTCTCAGTTTCCTTATTTTGACTGTCAATATCATCAACAAGACCACTAATGTATTTATTGATTAGCCATGGTTAGCAATGGTCAGTACTTAGATGAGAGACTGCCAATGATTACAAGGTGCTGTAGACTATGTGTCAGAGGAAGGAACTGGCAAAACCACCTCTGAGTACTCCTTGCCTAAGAAAACCCTATGAAATTCATGGGGTTGCCATAAATCAGCACACAACCTGAAGGCACACACACACAGAATCTGTGTAACCTTGTGAAGTGAGAATATGGGCAAGCCTGGTTAGAGCCAGCCAATTGTAGCTCCTTGAATGCCGTGAGAATGGCCCTGTGGGGGAAAGGATATAAACTTGAGGCAGGTCTGTGGAAGAGGAGATGGGAGCAGGATAAAACTGAGTTAGAACAATAGGAGACAGTATAAAAATCAGCTAGAAAGAAAATAATGTATAAGATCTAAATAAGGTTTTGGAAATGTGGAAGGTCAGTAAGTTCGTTTAACCCAATTGTTTTACAATTAATTTTAAAGGTAAAATATGATCACTTCTTCCTTTCACTTGCTAAATGAAACAAACAATGCCTGACTCATGAAAGGAAGAACTAGGGAGGAATCCTGAGGCTAAAATTGCAAGGAGATTGACAGGAGCCCTAAGGTTGGAACTTCAGGTTCAGCCTGAATAGGGATTCCATCACACTTCAGCTCTCAGCATCTCTACCTAGAGGTGGTTGCGTAGTTCTTATTTATAGTCTAATTTAGAGAGAAATTCTAATTTCTTGATCTTTTGGCTGGAGTTAAATGGCCCCTCTACCAGCACAATGGGTATCTTTCTTGACTGTCTCTGTTATATCTATAGACATCTCCCTGGGTATAAATCTACTATGGGTTATTTTTCTGCCTTCAGAGTGGAAAGGTCTGATAGAGGCATTCCAAAGGCAGGTTGGAGGTAGCTTTTGATTTTTTGGGAATCAAATATCCTCTATTATTCCAAACTGCATTGAGATCAAGGCTGCTGTACCACCCTGGAACTGGCACAGGTATTTTTCTTCTAATTTATTTATTTCATGTCAAAAGCATTGCATAAATTAGTATAAAACTGATAAAAAATAGAAGGAGCACAAGTGGCCAAATATCTTTTGACCAAAAATGGGCAACAGCGACCACATTGTCTGTAGCCTCAAACAATTTTCCCTCTGTACATAAGGCAGGACATTGCGGACAAGCATACAGATGCGGAAGTTGTCTGTTCTGCTCCACAGTCGCACAAAGTGGAGGATTATTTTAGGTAGTGCCATTTTGCCAGGTTGTCTTTTGATCTGCCCACTCCACTTCTGAGTTTGCTAATTGAAATGCAGTGAGGGAGAAAATTTGGGGAGTACCTCCCAAAATGTTCTCACTCCTCTTCCATCCAATGTAAATCAGTAGAGCATTAAAAGCAGCAAATCATGTGTCACATCAGACACACACACATCATCACATGGTTAGAACTGTGCTTTTCTGGATCCAGTTTGTGCCGGGTGTTTAGAAATGCTAGATCTGATAAGGCCTTTGTAGTAGAAAATTAAATCCCTTTCAGAGAAGAGAAATAGTAATGCCAGTAGTAAGATAAGGTTAGTGTCAAATGAGACTAACAGATGCTTCATAATGAGTTTGCTGACAATGAGAAGGAGTCAAGGCTTCAGAAGCTGTTTGTTCCTTTTTGGTGTCATGGTGTCTCTCCAAAGACTGTGTTTTCATACAAATTGTCTCTGACATTTACTTTGCAAACTGATTAAAGCAAGAACTGTTTTAAAAAGCCATATGTGTGAAAAAGCCTTAAATTGTCTTTGTGTGTCAGATTGCACAAAGATTGAGGTTAATCCTTACCTACTGAGTCAATAAAATGACAAGTCTGGTTTTGATGTCCAGATACAATCACCACAGCTGGGGCTCTAATCCAGCACTTCACTCCAGGGGCTCATTCAGAAAAGGAACCTGATGATGCTTTGAGTAACAAATAGCGTGTGCACCACTATGTGCTTCTTATAATACATAATTATCTGTCAGATCAGCAACCGCTAAGATCGTTAAAGGAGGGCCATTGGCCATGTGGTGAAAAGCAAAGTCAGCAGGGCTGAATGGGGAGCAGTCGCACTCCTCCGTTTCACCAAAGGGAGAAGACGATAAAGCAGTGGCCAGGCTTCAGGCCCTGCTGTGTGTCTCATCCATTAAAGGTGTCTGGCAAGACTCCTGTCTCACAATTAGATAAAAGCTTTTCCATTCTAAATCACTGTCCAGAAGACAGCCTGGAGCCTGAAATGCTGAACTGAATACACAGGGGAGACCAGGATCAAGCTCTGGATGTTGGTAATTTATATGCCTCATGCATTCACACAGAGGAATGTAGGCTCCCACTCAAGGGAAGAAGGGGGTGCTGGTGTCCATGGTTTTTAATCTAACCAGTTCTTGCCAAATATAATTGAACATTTAAGCATTTTACTTGTAAAAAAATAGCAAAGATTTGGGCTACTGATGAAAGTTAAGGAAGGATATGCAAACTCAGGGTTACAAATGCATTGTAAGAAGACAAAACCGATGAACACAGAATATGGATATAACATTAAAGTGGGTAACAAAGACACTGGAATACAGTTACACCTCCACATTTGTGGGTTTAGCTTTTGTATATTTGATTAATATAGTCTCTAGGAATCTCTAGGTCCCCCAGCATAACTCTGTGATCAATGTTTGGTGGAAGTTGACCGTAGAATGTCACTGGAGAACAGAGCCGGTCCAACAATGAGGCAAATTAAGCGGTCACTTCGGGCGCAAAACATACGGGGGCGCAGTCGAGACTGCTTTTTCTGTTGATTTGTTGTAAAACATGATGTTTTGTTGCTTAATTTGTAAAATCTTAATGTAATTTGATGTTTAATAGGCTTTTCTTTAATCCCTCCTTATTATCCAACATTTTCGCTTATCCTACGCTTTTATTTTTCAGTGATTGGTTTGCGGGGGTGGGGGGGGCAAAATTCTGTTCGCCTACACTTGAAAAATACCTAGGGCCGGCTCTGCTGGAGAAACTAGAGATTTCTAGATAAGTATTCCCTCAGGTTATAAAAATGTTTTTTTATTCATGGTTTTTGCACTTACATAGGGGGTCTGGCACTCCTAATGCCGTTGAATATGTAGTTAAAAGCTTTTTCTGTTCTATGGCTCAAACATTAACCAAAATGAAGACTGTAGTTAAGATATCAGAAGCCCTGTTGGATGGTCACTCTTAGATGACCTGTCATCCTCATTGCCATGGTAGATAACTGAAGAGCTCCAAAGTGCTCCTCAACATTGCCTAGCATCTTTTTTGACTTCCACAATGGAATCTGCAAAACCAAGGGAAGGAGGGGAGATCCCCCCCCCCATTTCTCCCTGATTATGTGAGTCTCTTTGCTGATATTAGTACAGGCACCCAGTAATGGCCAGGAGATCTCTAGAGCTCTCTGGCTGGCTGCTGCAGTGACAAACATAACATAGTCCTAATCCATACCCTTCCTCCTGTGCCACTGAGTACAGGGAAAAGGTAATTTCAGCACTGACCCATGTATATAATGGACTGATTTCCTTTAGAGCTAGTCCTACTGTCCACACTAATCCCAAAATGCAGGGTTCCTCTGGATTTTTGGGGAACTCTGGAGCATAACATGGGGTAAAATTGGGTCAACCCACTTTATTCTGTGTAATGAACTGAAAGTCATTGTCTGGACATCCAGGCTTGACTTCTGGTCTAATGTGGGGCTTTGAGCCAATATTAACAACATCCAAGACTGGAATTAGCAGCTATACAGGAACTAGATAAGATCCTAGAAGACACGATTTATTACCAAAGTCAGAACTGTTCAGGATGTTATATTTTATGTATGGTTGTGAAATATGGGCAATGAAGATGGCTGACAGGAAGTGAATCAACTCATTTGAAATGTAGTGCTGGTAAAGAGTCCTGTGGATACCATGGACAGCTAAAAAGTCAAGCGGATTTTAAAGTAACTCAAGCCTGGTCTCTCACTAGAATATATCATGAGCCAATGTTATTCATTGGAAAAAATGATAATATTCAGCTAAGTGGAAGGCAGCAGGAAAAAATAAGACTGCATTATGATTGGATTGATTCAATCAAGACTCCATTATGATTTGTTTAATTCAATCAAGGAAAGCATAGACTTGAGTTTACAGAGCCTGAACAGGGGAATTGATGAACAGAGATCTTAAAGGTCCCTTAGTCACAGGTTTGCTATAAGCCAAAGTCAACTTTGTGCCAAATAACAACAAACTTCCTGAATATTCTAGCTGCTCTGCAAGGATAGAATTTCATGGAAGCATTTAAGGTGATCAAATAGTGTACATATAGCAAGGGTGGGGAAGCTTCAGTTGTTGTTGGACAACTCTCGTAATCCCCTGTTGTTGGCTTTACAAGCTGAGATTGAACGGAGTTTCTTTAATAGTGTCAGAGGCAACTTGAAAACATGCTGCAAGTTGCCTTCTGCTGTGAGAGAATTGGCCATCTACAGAGACATTGCCTAGGAGACTTCCAGATGTGTTACCATCCTGCTGGGAGACTTCTCTCATGTCCCCACAAGCTAGAGCTGACAGAAGGGAGCTCACCTCCAGCAACATTTTTCCTGCTTCTGATCTACACTCTATTGTTTGTATATGGCCTGCACTATTAGGAAGAAAACTAGCTTACTCCTTGAGCGTATAATTTTTTACAATGTTGGAAAATTTGTATGCATTGGAAATACAGTTCATTCATCATTGGTTGGCCAAAGAATCCTGGAGATTGGAGCTCAGTGAAGCTAAGGATCCCCGCCAAAGAGCTACAGGTCCTAGGGACCCTTAGTTAGTGGCTGTACCCTCAAGAGACATGAAACAAGTTTGAACATGTAATGTATATCCAGAATGACCCAGCTGTTACAGAAGCATTCAAACAATGAATGTAATGAATACATTCTGAAATCTGCAGCTACATTTCAGACTAATAAAAATAACTCAGATATTATTCTTCACTGTTTTTTGTTTTGTTTCCTGTTTTGTCATTAGTTCCATTCAATTAAAATATGTATCAATAAAAGCAGTATACCAATAATATAATAAGAGAAAAATACAGTGTAGTTTCTTCTGATTCAAGACAACATCCATACATTGATTTACAGGACATCTAAGCTTTTTTACAAAGTGCTTCCTTTGTGAGACAAATACTCCCATCTTCCTTGGAGAGATTCACAAATGAAGAGATAAATCAAAGCAGAACCAATTGGGCAATATAATTGTTAAGCAATACAGCTATGTTTTTGTCTCCAATATTTCCAGGAAAAAAACCAGTAGTAAACATCAGTGTTGCATATCACAGTGCTGGATGACCTTTTCAGGAGAAGGTCATAGGGTTTTAATTGATTATCGCAGCCTTCCAAAGCCTCCTGTTTTTTTGGTCCATAAAATTGTCTCTCCTCAGGAGAATATGGATCCTTTTTTTGCCCCTTACTGCATATATTTTAGCTTAATGTAGTGATGAACTCATCAAACCAAGGTTCAGCGTTCATCTGGGAAAGTAATTCAATCCTAAAGTTGACAAAAACAAAACAAAAACAGGAAAGAGTGGCCTCACACACTATATTTTATCCTACTCAATGAAGCATCATTTACACATCCTCCTCCTGGCTTCATCTCCCATAAACATTATTCATTCTTTTCTCATCCTCCTGTTTGGACACACCCTTGCGTCCTTATTTCCTTGTCTATCTCTTTTCTACTGTTTACATTTGTTCATATTGTTTTGATCATTTGTTTCTTACCTTCCTTCATCAAAGATGGACCTAAAACATTTCAGAAAATATATACCAGACATGCTGGAGTCTAAAACTGCATTCCTCTTTTGAACACAGTAGGATTTAACTTTAGTAAAGTAAACATGCGTTTGAACAGGAATACTGATAGAAGTAAACTAAAGGATGCAGTATGAAGTGTGTCATATCTGTATGATACCATCAGGGGATTAAATAGGGAGGAAAGAAGAGGAAAAGGAAGAGTTAAGAAGAAAATTGTTTTACAGAAAAGAAACTCAGAATAAAACACATCACTATCAGATGGGGGTGATACATCTTTTTTTCTGCCTTATTCTGGGTACTGGTGCCATTCAGGGTTGGGTGGCAAAGAGACAGTTCGGAAATATACTCAGCTTTTCCACATACATATAAAGATAATTCAACAAAAGGTACTTTTGTAATTTTCATTTTAAAATTTATTATAGGTATATATATATATATGTAGGATATTTATTTATTATTATTTATTTAAAACATTTATATTCCACCTTTCGCACCCCGAAGGGGCCTCGGCACGGAGCACAACATATATACTGCAAACATTCAATGCTGGAACATAAAACAATCCATAAATATACATAAACACTAAAATCAGTTATCTTCACATTAAAAGCATTATTTCAAACCATCACAAGTCAGTCGTACCATATCCGGTCAGCAGGGTGAAATTTCCGATTGCTGCCATTATTACGCTGCCCTAAAGACTTGGTACCACAGCCAGGACTTTACCATCTTTCTGAAAGACAGAAATGAGGGGCTGATCTAATCTCTCCAGGGAGGGAGTTCCATAGCCGAGGGGCAATCACTAAGAAGGCCCTGTCTATCATCCTCACCAATTGCACCTGTGACGGTGGGACGTTCAAGAGCAGGACCTTCCCGGAAGACCTTAATCTCCGCGGTAGTTCATAGAGGGAGATGCGTTCAGACAGGTAAACTGGCTGGGGCCATTTAGGGCTTTATAGGCCAAATCCAGCACTTTGAATTGTTCTCAGTAGCTAACTGGCAGCCAGTGGAGCTGACACAACATGGGAGTTGTGTGCTCCCTGTACGCTGCCCCAGTTATGAACCTGGCTGCCGAACAGTCTTCAAAGGCACCCCCACGTACAGTAGTCTATTCTAGATGTAATGAGAGTGTAGACCACTGTGGCCAAGTCTGACTTCCCAAGGTACGGGTGCAACTGGCACATAAGTTTTAATTGTGCGAAAGCCCACCTAGCCACCATCAAAACTTGAGGTTCCAGGCTCAGCGATGAGCTATGGAGGACTCCCAAGTTGCAAACCTGTGCCTTCAAGGGGAGTGTGACCCATCCAGCACAGGCTGTAACCCTATACCCTGTTCGGCCTTATGACTGACCAGGAAAACCTCTGTCTTGTCTGGATTCAACTTCAGTTTGTTTGCCCTCATCCAGACCATCACAACACTTATGGAGGAAGACAAGGTGCATTTAGCTTAAAGAACTGCATAATTGTAAAGGAAGATTGTCTAGATATTTTTTAAATGCCCATTAGGACAATCACTCAATTATATATCAGATCCACTGTTTGAGAAGCGCTGATACTGTTTCAGTCCTACGAACTTTCTGAGTAATGCATTGGGCTAGACGCTTCTTGTAATATGCTCACAATAAAAGCCATTGCTTCTAGTCTTGCAACCCCTTCTTCCTTGTGCTGGTCTCTTTCTGCTCACTCTGCATTCAATGGGATTTCAGAAATGTCTGCCTGCCTGCTTGGAGTGCTGTTTTTGCTGGAGGCAAGGAATTCCGACTCTTGGGCTTAATTTATCATCACAATGGCAGTCATTCTGAGTCCATGGAAAAACTCCGACCCAGATTGTGAAGGGATGGATTCATGTTGAAGAGAGTCTACAATACAGCAGTTTAGATCATGAAATGAATAGGATGTTTCTTACTTTAATTTCATTGGTTTATTTGTCTTGGGAAAGAGGGGAAGGGATCCAAATGTTAGACACTACAAATTTAACAATTTTTGAATAACAGAAAGAGGAGATGACTCTTCAGGGCTTGTATCCAAACACAAAAAACAATTGATACTTCTGTGTATTATTCTGCTCACCTTGCTCTCTTTATATAAGTGCGGATTCTAGTTCATTCCTTTTCTTCACATACAGAGAGTTACAGACAGTTTCAAGAGATTGGAAGGAGATTCTCAATCACTACAGTGGGAGTAAAATCTGCTTTGGGGTGGCCATTCAAGAAAATATAGTGTTCCCTCTCTTATCACAGGGGTTAGGTTCCAGGACCACCCACAATAAGTGAAAATCTGTGGAGTAGGGATGTTATATTTATTTTAATATTTATACATTATTTTAGTAGTTATACACTATTTTAAGTCTTTACCAACCAATCATGTGCTTATAAATCGCCTCCTTCTCCTCCCATTGCCACTTGGGCTCCTTTTCTCTCCCTTCAGCTTCTCCTTCCTCACTTCCTTAGGCTGTAAATTGTAATTTTTTATGATTTATAATAGTCTTTTAGAGTTTATTGAAAAACTGCAAAAGAGCGAATCTGCGAAAAGTAGTGAGGGAACACTGTAATGGGGGATATCATTTTTTTAAAAAAAAGAAAAAAAGTATTCTCCAAGTATAGGGTCACCCTAGGGTCGCCATAAGACGGAAGTGACTTAAAAGCACACAACAACAAAGTAAGGTTTAATCTCTTGGCTTCCAAGTAGTGTAGAAGACAGGGTAGATCTAAGGTATTTTGCTTCCTACTGCATTAGATGGGACCCTCTATCAGTTATGTGTATAGAAAGTGACAAGGTTGACATTTGAATCCTACTTCAGCTCTGGCAATGGACAAGTTCTATCACATCTGAAACAGCAAGCTAGTTTAGAAGGCCTAGTGCAGGCTGTGTTACAAGAATTTTGGGAATTGTGCTCCAAGAAAGGAGCATTTGTTTCAGTGGCTTTGTTGTTTACTCCATAGTAAAACGAACATTACCCCCTGGTGGCGCAGTGGGTTAAACCGCTGAGCTGCTGAATTGGCTGACTGAAAGGTTGACGATTCAAATCCAGGGAGTGGAGTGAGCTCCCACTGTTAGCCCCAGCTTCTGCCAACCTAGCAGTTTGAAAACATGCAAATGTGAATAGATCAATAGGCACCAGTTCAGCAAGAAGGTAACAGTGCTCCAAGCAATCATGCTAGCCACATGACCTTGGAGGTGTCCACTGATAATGCTGGCTCTTCGCCTTAGAAATGGAGATGAGCACCAACCACCAGAGTCGGACATGACTAGAATTAATGTCAGGGGAAAACTTTTACCTTTATCATGTGTGTGTGTGTGTGTATGTGTATGTGTGTGTGTGTGTGTATTGGAAACAGAAGGAAGGAATCTAACAACTATAGCACTTAATGTTTACCACCTGTACCCTTATTCTACTGAAAACCTGTATTTCATGTATATATACCTCACTTTCCTCCAGATGTTTCATATTGAGATGCTGGTGTGTAATAAAGAAGACAACCAGATTAAATCCACAATGCATAGAATAGTTTCCTTTCCTGTCCTCCATGCCACAGCAGATTTAGAATCGTCTGTGGTTAGCAGCTGCCAATGGCTGTTTATTGAAGACAATATGGCATTCCTAAAGGTTTGAACATTTCCTTTTTAGGACCACAGTCTCCAAAACTCCCAAATCTACATGACCACTGACCATACAGACATTCCCCAAGATTCAAACGTCTGACTTATATCTGACTCCAAACAGGGTGAGACAAAAGGAAGTGAGAGGAAATCTACCCCTAGGAATGGAAATTCATTCCTGTAAGAGTTATCATGGGGAAAATGTGCCTCCACTGAAGCTTTATCACCATTTCCTTGCTTCCATGACAACCCAAAATTTTCAATATCTAATTGTTGCAGGGTCAGAAAGTGAGGTTGACTTTTCTGAACAGGGGCACAGACAGGAAAACAAATGTTACAGGGTTGTTAACCCTTCCCCATGCTATTCAAAACTAAAAAAAAACCAAAACCACACAAATGGCTGGAATTACACTTACAACACATACCTGTTCTGATTTACATACAAATTCAACTTAAGAACAAACTGACAAAACTTATCTTGTTCTTAACCCAGGGATTGCCTGTATTGGCTTATAGGATGCTGGTAGTTGTAATCAAAAAAAGAAATACTTTCAGCTAGGAGTTCTCACTGCAAATTCAGGATACTTCACTAGAAAAAGAGAACAAGCATTCCTCTAAGATGCATTTCTAAAGGCCTATTTGAAGAGAGATTGGATTTTGCTTGAATTCTTAAATCATTAGTATAAAATCAGAACAGACTTTTAAGAAACTTAAAATTAAGATCATTAATATTTACAGTAATGTTGGAGATAAGCTTTCTTGATATACTTTGTCAGGATACTTCATATAAATTGCTCTTTTTTTCTTTTTACTGAACTCCTATAAAAACTGCAATCTGTCACTCTCTCGCACCTGGTCATAAGTCTCATCATAATCATTATCTCGTTCTTTCCAGGGGACTGTTAGATTGCACTCTTGTGCATTCTTTCTTATGAGTAAGCCCGTTTAACATAAAAAGCTTTCTTTTTGCAAGATGCTCTGTTTACATGACCAGTTTGTTTAGAGTAGGGTTGTTGGTGTTTTTCTGTGTTCTTGCTAGTTCATGTTATCATGTCAGCACTGGACACATTTGTTGGTTGTTTCTTTTCCTTCTCCAGATCTTGTTGTTAACACTTCACCTCTCCTTTCCACAACAAACCAGAACAGCTCTAAATAGATGTATTGGTCTACAACTCCAGTCAATCCTAGCCAGCATAGCCTATAATGAGGGATTAGGGGAGGTTTAGTTCAAAATCTTTTAGGACAGAGGTTCTCAATCTACAATTCCCAGAAATCCCAGCCAGTTTACCAGCTGTTAGGATTTCTGGGAGTTGAAGGCAAAAACGTCTGGAGACCCACAGGTTGAGGACCACTGCTTTAGGAAGTACAGCTGCCCATCTTGGTGCACACAGTACTCAAATAGATGAATCATTGGTTTGGTTCCGTTATAGGCCATCACCTAGATTTTGAAATATGCCTACCTTGGAGTAAGTCCAGTTACGGTAATGAGAGTTATCACATTAAGGCTAACATGTTGGCAGTGTGGTGCAGTGGTTTAAGTATTAGTCTAGGGTTCAAATCTTTGTTTATCCTGGAAACTCACTGGGTGACCTTGGACAATTCATGATCTCAGTCTCAGAGGAAGCTAGAGGCAAAAACCCTTTGAAGCAAATCTTGTGATAAGTTCACCTTAGCGATTGCAGGGTTGCCATAAATCGAAAATGACTTGAAGGCACACAGCAACAAAGCATAGACCCATTCAACCAGCTGTTGAATTGTGAGTCAACACATAGATAAATCTCATTGATTCAAATCATGATCAACAGTAGGATTTAGGCTTATGTGTGCATAAGATTGCTTCACAAGAGTACACTATAAATCACAACATCCTCACTTCAAACCACATCTAAAATCAGGACAGTAAATAAAGAACAACACTCAAAAACAGGGGAATTCCAGATAAGAAACAATCAGGGCCAGCTAATCACCTCCCAACAAAGGATTCCCCCAGGCAGGAAGCAGCCAAGTTTTGAAGCTGCAAGGCTATTCAGTGCTTATCACTGTGATCAGTTACAACATTCACACTTTTCTGCAACAGACAAGAGTTCTTTCTCCCACCCTGGATCTTCCACAGATATATAAACCCCACTTGCCTTGTTTCCAGCAAACCCCACAACCTCTGCCATAGATGTGGATGAAATGTCAGGAGAGAATGCTTCTGGAACATAGCCATACAGCCCAGAAAACTCACATCAACTCAGTGATTCTGGCCATGAAAGCCTTCGACAACACATTGATCACATCACTGCCATGAATTGAATGAACAAATTAGGAATACGCTCTCTGTGGCTATTATCTCCCCATCCCACTCCATAATAATACAGCAGGGTTGGGCAATCTATGACCTTCCAGATTTCCAACAGATCTCACCAAAATAGCCAGTGCTTGGCAGTCAAAAAAATGTTGGCTTTTACTGAAAGGTTTATCAAGCAAACTCATATTCATTTATAGTTCTGGAGCAGGGAAAGGAATGAGCAGTGCTACTGGCCATCAAAGTGCTGGTTGGCTGACTGTTAGAAGCACAGGATTATATTACTGGAAAATGTGACTTATCGTGAACTTTGTCACGTTAAAGGCTGAAACCCTATGCACCCATTAATGAGAGTTAACATCCATTGAATTCAGGGGATTTACTTCGACAAAAGCATAGAAAGGATTGTGTTGCAACCCCCCCCCTTCCACTCTACAAATGCAAGGGCTAAATAATGTAAGAGAAATCAAGGTGGAGGGTTTTAGCCCCTAACTCTGAAAAGCTTGGCTTTGAATCCTTGTGCATTCATCCATGTTTAGGGTGATTAAGATTGTCGCTTTTTTCTGATAGGCTCCTAACTTCTTAAAGTTACATGGCAGTTCAAGTCTGTTTGATACTTGGACAAATAGTGCTAAGGAAGAATCCCATAGGAAATCTTGGCAAGTTATTGCTGTCAGTCAGAGCTATTGAGCTAGACAGGCCAATGACTTGGTTCAATGTAAGGAACTTTACAAAGGTATATTCTTACACTGGTCATTTTAATTGTACTTATCAAGATACTGTCAGATGTCTACAATTTTTGTTCAGTTTGCCTTTTAATAAGAACTACCCCAAATTTGCAAATTTATTCATAAATAGGATAAAAAGATGGGTTGCTGTGAGTTGAGTTTTCCAGGCTGTATGGCCATGTTCCAGAAGCATTCTCTCCTGATGTTTCACCCATATCTATGGCAGGCATCCTCAAAGGTGTGAGGTCTGTTGGAAACTAGGCAAGTGGGGTTTATATATCTGTGGAAAGTCCAGGTTGGAAAAAAGAACCTCTGTTTGTTTGAGGCAAGTGTGAATGTTGCAGTTGATCAACTTGATTAGCATTTAATGGTGTTGCATATTCAAAACCAACATATTATTTGAGACCACAAATGCTGGACCACTCTAACAACCACCATGTCAGACTACACAGAGAAGCAATTGAATTCCACAAGCATACGGGGAGTTTCAACAGAAAGGGGGAAACCATGAAAATGAAAAACTCTGGCTACCAGTATTTTAAAAACTGTAAAATCAGGACAGTAAATAAAGAACAACACTCTGAAAACAGGGGAATTCCAGGCATAAAACAATCAGGGCCAGCTAATACCTCCCAACAAAGGATTCCCTCAGTCAGTAAGCAGCCAAGTTTTGAATCTGCAAGGCCATTAAATTCTAATCAAGGTGATCAATTGCAACATTCACACTTTTCTCCAACAGACAAGAGTTCTTTCTCCCAACCTGGCCTTTCCACAGATATATAAACCACACTTGCCTAGTTTCCAACAGACCTCACAACCTCTGAGGATGCCTGCCATGTGGGTGAAACATCAGGAGAGAATGCTTCTGAAACATGGCCATACAGCCCAGAAAACTCACAGCAACCCAATGATTCCAGCCATGAAAGCCTTTGACAACATGATAAAAAGATGTTGACATTTTTAAAAAAAATCAAAAGTAGGTTAACCAAAAGCAGACACATTTCTATAACTGTGTTTTTATTAAGAATTGCCTACATTATTCTGTGAGAGACAGTATTGTGTAGTGGTTTGAGCATTAGATTTTGAAGACTAGGGTTTGAATCCCTGCCCAACCATAGAAACTTTTGGGTGACCTTGAGCAAGTCACACACTTCCAGGAAGAGGGTAAATACAACCCTCCCTAATAAGACAATTTAATGGTACAGTATGTCCACTTTAGGGTTATCATAAATCACAACAATGTTGTTGTGTACTATCCAATGTCCTGATTTAGAACCTCTCTAAAAATGCATTCTCAGCTCCATGATCAAAAGAACCGGTTTGCTATAGCATGGGTTCCAGCCAGAGTGAGAAAACAGCTTGTATTGACCTTATGTAAAAGAAGCAAAACATTTTCCTCCTTTTCAGTGTAGAGAAATGTTAGGCAGAGATAACTGGAAGGAGCTGCCGGCTATGCAGATAGCAAACATCTTTTGAAACAGCTACAGGACTGCAAGAGCATCACATAACCATTGCTTAATGAAGCAAATGTAGTAATTTTGCTGGAGTAGCCAGCAGGAGCGTGCCTCTGTCCCGGAGGGAAACAATAAGGGGTTAAGTCAGTCACGGCTTTATCTGAAGCCTGATTTAAAGAGGGGAAAGCATTGATATCCTCCGCCCTCGCCTCCTTGTGTGGATGCTCGGCTCTTTCTGCCGGATCACATGGGCATTTTACACTCTAGTGCTGCAGAAGCACCAGATGCTGGTGGTTAGGGAAGGGCGCATCACTGTGCCTGGGTGTGTTTGCATGCGCCCATGCCTTGTGGTCCTTCCAAGCTCCTGTTTAAAGGAGAGGGATCTCCCAATGTGCCTTTAAGCAAGTGGGTAGGAGCCTGGGACCTACCTTCTCCTTCTTTCATGCTTCAAGACCTAACCATGTCTATCTGTTGTTGCCTCTTTTTCAGGGATTATGGATCCTCAAAAAGGAAATCAGGTAAGAGACCAGAATTTCCTTTCTTTCCTTTTTTGCATAGAATCTCATGTATACGAAACAGAATGTTTTTTAAAAGCTTTATTGCTTGTTATTTGAAATACTATGAGTGTCTAATGGACTTTTAGTGGGGGAGGAGGCTGTGGGTGTAGCAAACAGTTCTTGTAGTGAAGCAGGCAAAATAATGCTTTCTTGTTGTATGTTTAAAGTGAAAAATGTACCTGCTCGATCCCTATGTACTTGATGATGGAACATGTCTTTTTATATATGCCTAATTTATATATAAACCTCTCGTGGCGCAGCAGGTTAAACCGCTGAGCAGCTGAATTTGCTGACCGAAAGGTTGCCAGTTAGAATTCAGGGAGTGGGCTCCCAGTGTTAGCCCCAGCTTTTGCCAACCTAGCAGTTCGAAAATGTGCTAATATGAGTAGATCAATAGGTTCCACTCCAGCGGGAAGGTAACGGTGCTCCATGCAGTCATGCCAGCCACATGACCTTGGAGGTGTCTATGGACAACGCCGGCTCTTTGGCTTAGAAATGGAGATGATCACCAACCCCCAGAGTCGGACACGAGTAGACTTAATGTCAAGGGAAAACCTTTACCTTAATTCAGCAAAGCAGCTACTCGGTGCATCTATGGGCTTTCTCTTTTGGTAGTTTTGCACAGAATGGGAATCCACCTGAAGATCGTGTTAATTAATATTTAACCTATGGCAGATTAATCCCAATCCAATCCTATTTGACAAGATTATTTTGGCTTATTTGTGGAGAAACAACAGTGCTACACTCTAAAGTTGTGAACCGAGTTGTATATGAATTGTTACCTATCATATGTAGTTGCCCTTTTTCATTCCTCTTTAGGGAGGCTAGCCCATGACAATTTGCTGCCTGAGGCAGAGCAGTAAAAGTCTCTCTGCCAAGGTGCACAATACTTGAAGATAGTTGTTTTGGTACCTGAACCAAAAATGATCAAATACAGCTTCCTCACTCCCCCAGAAATTTGACAAATGTTATTTCCCCCAGATACAAAATGAAGTGATAGAGAAATGTACATACATTGACATTCATGATGCAGTGCATCCACTACATAGTTTTGTCTGACACATTTCATACCACAGTATGTAAGTTTATTGCATCATAATAACAACACACTCCTCTGATGTGGTATTTAAAATTAGCTGGCTGATATGGCCCCTAATAGAAATGACTATCCTGCTTCAGAGGTTAAGATAGAGGCATCCTAAGCAGCCCATTTCTTTGGTCTGAAGTGTCCTTTAACCATGTTCCTTCACTGCATGCCTCAGGGGTAGTACTGAAGTGATCAGAGGAAATAATTACCAAGAGGATGGAAGGAGGGTGCTCTGGGGAACAATTAAGCAGATGGATAACGTTGCTGCAGTCCTTAAAGGCAGGCTGAAGCTGCAGTTCTGCAAGCATGCTTGTTTCAGTGTAGCTCTGCTGAAGTGAGCAGGATCTACTTCTGAACAAATATGTATAGGCTGGAGCTGCTCGTGGTGTATCATCGAAATATCTTCAAGAAACCCTACTGCAATGATTATTTGTGGAGCTGCCTTTTTGTTTCCTGATGAATTTTTCCCCTTTAACAAACAATCAACCTTCCTCGCCCCCAGATATTTGACAAATGTTATTCCCCCCAGATACAAAATGTAGTGATAGACAAATGTGCATACATTGACATTCACGAGGCAGTGCATTCACTACATAGCTTTGCCATTCACATTTCATACTACTTCAGTTTATTGCATCATAACCTCTTATCTACAGGACAATGATTCATTAGATACCTACAATGAGTATCTCTCCACAGGAGTGCCAGCAGTACAATCCTATCTATGTTTAATTAGAAGTGCATTGTATCAAACTCAATGATATTTGCACTTAAGTAGATATGATCAGTATTGCCAGTGAAACATGGATTGAATAGGGATATGTGGTTTACCTTGGTAGACAGCTGCAGGGTTGCCAACATGACATTCAGTTCATATGCAGCTGCATTGGCTAAGTTGCTGGGACTTACAGTTTGACAGCATCCAGAAGGTTGTGTTTCAATCCTCTGTTGTAATTTCTAGACGAGGAAGAAGGTGTGGCCCTTCAGATGTCTTGCATTTCCATTTTTGCATGGTCAATGTGGAAAGTATAATCCAAAAATTCAGAGAGCCAAAGGCTTTCTTTCATAAACTAAGAATGCCAGTCAAACAAATGAAACCCCAGTGAAAATGGGAAAGAGAACCAAATTAGTTCAACCCTTGAGTGAACATTCATATTAACCTAGTTCCACCATTGTGCATGTAGGAATCTGAAAGGTGTATTTCATATGAGGCATGGTGCAGAATTGATCCACTTTCCTGTGCCCAACACTCCTGTGTCAGGACAGGGTTTGAAGTCTTCCTCTCAAGGTCACTTCAAGTGGCTGTGAGCAGAAGGTCCATTTAAGCTTCCTTACTCAGCTTGGAGTTCCTGGTGGCTCAGCTTCCTTACTCAGCTGTAAAACCGCTGAGCTGCTGAATTTGCTGACCGAAAGGTCGGCAGTTCAAATCCCGGGAGCGGGGTGAGCTCCTGCTGTTAGCTCTAGCTTTTGCCAACCTAGCAGTTTGAAAACATGCAAATGTGAGTAGATCAATAGGTACCACTCCGGCGGGAAGGTAACGGCTCTCCATGCAATTATGCCGGCCACATGACCTTGGAGGTGTCTAAGGACAACGATGACTCTTCGGCTTAGAAATGAAGATGATCACCAACCCCCAGAGTCACACACGACTGTACTTAATATCAGGGGAAAACTTTAACCTTTACAATACTCAGCTTGGAGAGGCTGGGCACTAGGCAAGTGGATGGCACTGAGGATAGCATTTGGGGGACAGGACCACCATGTGCCACATAAGGTCCTTTACATACATTTATGTATCCTGTGCAGGCATAAAAATACAGCTTTTAAGTACACCTTTTTTGATAGCAACAAAACTTACAGCTGTATTACCACTTTCCTTACCACAGAGCCTACCATCACTTGCAGAATATGATTCCCAGCCCAGTTGAGAACCATCCATAATCCCATTCTATGTTTTGCAAAGTCAGGGGGAGATACTTGTTGGCTGTTGTTGGACTGCACTCAGTTCTAGGCAGCATGGCCGTGAATTGCCTAATCCTGACTAAAGTTCAAATAGGAGTTGTATTGTCTTTCATTGATCAAATCAAATTCAGAGATTAAACTAGCTGGCACTGGAGACACACCCACGTGGCCTGCACCTTCATCAAATGCAAAGATTTGCTAGGTAAAAATGCTACCTTGGATTGTGCCAATGCCTAACGGCTTTTCCATTGCTGCAACATTAGGGGTTTCAAGGTAGCTCTGCACATTCATCTCCCATCTCTTTATGCAGCATTTGCTGTTTGGCAGGATGAGAGAAATTTTCTTCCAGTGATTTTCACCTCACTTCCCAGTGAAGGATTTGATGTGCAGAAGCACCAACCAGGGGGAAACGCTTATGATATCACTGCGTAAGAAAGTGAGATACATCAGATATATCTGTCCTCAGTCTTCAGTCATAATTATGCTGACCTTTTAACAAACCTTTGCTTTCTTAGCCAAGATTGTTGCATCTTCCAGCTGGGCAGCAGTAGTATTGGTGAGAGGACAGAGGCAGAAAAGGTTGAAATGGGGCTGAGGGGCAAGGATTGCAGGTGGAAACATGCTAGGAGAAACAATTATTCTTACATGCTCTTTTCAGTACTTGCTTAGGCTCCATCTACACTGCCAGATAAAATCTGCTTTGAACTAGATTATATTAGTCTGCACTGCCATATTATGCAGTTCAAAGCAAATAATCTGGATTTTATCTGGCAGTTCAGATGGGGTTTTAGACAAACTGACTATTTGATATGATATAAAGTTTTGCAGGTGGGGAAAACATGTATTTCTGTTTTTAGAACATTACTTGCTCCAATAAAGTTTTATATGACTTCATATGGCACATTAAGAGGCTGGCTAATCAGGAGTGCATTTGCAGTGGATGGTTGGCTATTCCTTCACTCCTCTATTTGCTGTTTCCTGGAAATCCTGAAGATGTCCTGATTGAATAAAGACTTTAGCCTGCCCTGTGGAAGACAAGAGTTCAAAAGTATAATAAAATACAACAGCAGTACTTTGCAGTTACAATGCCATCCATCTATTTAGTGTCCCTGCTCAATGGACCTCTATGGATCTCATCACATTAAGGTTCAGAAGCCAAGGGACAACTGGGGAAACTGAGGCAGCATAACACTTCATGTCCTTACCATTGGTGGTCATGGGATCCTTTCCCACAGTGTTTCCCCGCTGTCCCCGACTTCCTTCCGCATTCTCCAGGGCTGCTTCTAAGCGGAGTTGGATGCATATCTGTGAGGACTCATGGGCCTTGTAGTCCTGTTCGTAGTACTATTGTGGCAGATGAAGATGAAAACATGGGGTTTTCGCCGGTTCAACAAGAACTGGAGTCTCTTCACCTGCCGGATGTTGATGTTTGCCCTCAAGAATTCAGTAAACCAGGCCTTGGGCAGTACTCCCCTCCGTTTCCCAGGAAGGAATTTTATTCTAAAGACAGGGGAGTCAGAGAAGCTAATCGGAGAAGCCTGAGAATCGCTGCCAAACAAATGGCTGATTAGGTCTGCTTCCCTTGGGAAATTCTAAGGAGTCTTGCATCTGGACAGAGTTGGGTTTCGCTTCTCGTTCTCTAGGGAAAGAGTTCTGTTGGCGGGAAAACGAGACCCAATATAGGTGTTTGGCGCGAGGGATTCTTTGCGGAGTCAATTGATCACCTTCAGGAGAGAGATCGTGTGTGGACTTCAGTTCCTTGCTTCCCGGATCAAGCTTCAAGCCTTGCCCTGCCTCGCGGTTTTACCACGGACCCTGCTTCATGCTTCATGTTTTGCCTTGTCTCCAGTCACGGACCTAGTCAAGAATCAAGTTTATTTCCAGCCTTGTTGTCAAGCTTCATTGGACTCTAGGACTCTGCTATTTCCCCACACTATTGCTTGGCAAAGTGTGTGTTTCGGTCAAGTGGATTAAAACTTTGAACTCTAATATCATTTATTGGACAATACATTTTTGGACTATATTTGACCTCATTTGAAAGGTCTGCTTCTGAACTATATTCTTTACTTGTTTTTATTGATTTTATATATTTCTTTAATAAAGATATTAGATAGAGACTGGCCTCTGTGCAAGGTTATTGGTGCCCTGCTGCCAGGGTTCTGACAATATCAGACTCCTTTAGGATCAACTTTTGGCACTGCCAGCATGCTGCCGACACACTGCTGACACGCTGCCAGCACAGAGCCCAAAGGAGCTCAGATGGAAATTGCCCTGCGTCATTTGATGGGCTCCCTTCCTGTAGCATCCCAGCAGTGCAGGGAAGCGCAGAAAAGCTCCATGTGATGAGGTGATAAGAGATCCTGTTATTAACAGCCCTGCTCATGTATTGCAAATTTATGTCTGTAGCTCCCTTGATTGATTCAATAGGGCCTTCCTTTTTCCTACTGTCTTCCACTTTATTGAGCAATATTGAGCAAGCAAATATATTTGAAACAAGGTCCAAAGCACAATATCCTCCTTTAGTCTTTTTGACCAAAAAGGCTTGATTTGCTCTACAGTTGTCAAGTTTTACCTATGGGTAAAACTTGTACCTAAAAGGTTTTCCCCCCAGATGTATTGAGAAATTCAATAAATTATCTGCCTAATAATGAGAGAGTCTCCTCCAGCTGTGTCTATGAAGGTAGTCTGCCAGTCTGCTACCAAACCCAATTCAAAGTGCTGGTCTTGGCCTATAAAACCCTAAACAGTTCTGGTCTGTCTTACCAGTCTGAACGGATCTCCCTCTATGAGCCTACAAAAGCTTTAAAATCGGCTGGGGAGGCCCTGCTCTCTGTCCCAACCTCTTCACAAGCGTGATTGGTTGGGACAAGAGACAGAGCCTTCTTAGTGGTGGCCCCTCGGCTGTGGAACTCCCTCTCCAGTGACATCAGGCTGGCCCCAGCCCTCCTGGTTTTTTTATAAAGAAAAACATGGTTTGGTGAATAGGAGACTACGGAATGAGACTTTAACAGCTTGAATAATGGACTATGGATTTTGGAAAATGATTTGGACATGAGATCATGACTCGGCATTTTATATGGTTTAAATCTATTAATTGATTTATATGTGTTTTAATTACTTATATATTTAAATTGTTTATACTTTGATGAGATGTATTTTATTGTTTACCTGTGCGGCACTGAATTTTTCCTGGATCTATAAATCGCCTTGAATCCCCTCCGGGGTTGAAAAGGCGGGGTAAAAATTAAGCAAGCAAATAAATAAATAAATAAGGTAGTGGGATAGAGAGAAGCACTTCCTCTGTAGACCTTAGAGCTTTGGTAGTCTCATGGGGAAAGAAGAATCCTTCAAACAGCCTGGGCCTGAGCTGGATAGGTCAAAAACAGCAGCTTGAATTGTGTCTAGAAATGGGCAGCCAGTAAAGCTAGAGCAAGGGAGTTGTGTGCTCACTCTAAGCAGGACACATTAGCAATCTGGCTGCATTTTTTAATCAGGTGATGTTTATGAATATTCTTCAAAGACATCCTCACATAGAGTACATTATACTAATCCCATCAGGTTGAAACTAAGGTACATGTCATTGCTGCCAAAGAAATCGGCACATTAATTGCACAAGTGCACTCCTGGCCACAACAGAAACCTGAGCATCCAATATAAGGCTTGCATGATATTGTACTTGCATGCAAGATTATTCCAATAGTTCCAGCAATAACTGCAATTCCTGGTGTCCCTGAGCTGAGAATTTATATTATATTATTTCCAATATTTGTTATATTTGCTGGCATAAGAATCTATCTCAAGAGCTTGAAACAGTTCTATTGGTATGTTATTTGTATCTCCTAAGTGCTTTGAGAACTTTGCCCACTCTGCTTTCTGAAATAGTAGACTCATCATCAAAATGTTAATGTTTTAAAGGAATCTATCATTCTTTCATCTGTTTTGTATGGCTCTTCAGTGTATTGCTTCAATTGTCCTTTTATTAATTCCTAAACATACAACATGCTCCCTGTTGATTATTTATCATCCCTACCTTTGGTTTAAATTTTCTCTAAATATTTATCTTTGCCCTTATACACATGTCACTAAACAGTTACATTCAATATTCTGACCCCAATTCTGTCTTCTTCAACTTTTGTTTCTCTCCTGTCCTTCGCTATTTGGAGCGTTTCATCAGTCATCCAGTGAGGCTTTTCTTTCTTGCAGCACTTGAAAGATGAACAAAGAGATCATAGTATAAATATTTGCTGCCTATGACCCACTAGTAAGATAGTATTTTGGTATTTTAAAGACTAACAAATTGATTGTTTTGCCGATTTTGTGGATTGCATGAAAGCAATAGATTTCTTAAGTGAAATGTTAATGTTGTGGCTGAAGTGTTCAACAGGTTCAATAAAAATGACTCAAGTTGCTGCATTAAATTGGGATACAGATTTTACTGTATTCACTCTTAGTACTTAGTTACCCATATTATGGAGCTCCTGGTGGTGCAGCAGATTAAACCGCTGAACTGGCGAACAACAAAAGATCGGTGGTGCAAATCCAGGGAGTGAGGTGAGCTCCCACTGTTAGCCCCAGCTTCTGCTAACCTAGCAGTTCAGAAACATGAAAATTTAAGTAGGTTAATAGGTACTGCTCCGGCGGGAAGGTAATAGTGCTCCATGCAGTCATGCTGGCCACATAACCTTGGAGATGTCTACGGACAATGTCGGCTCTTTGGCTTAGAAATGGAGATGAGCACCAACCTCCAGAGTCAGACACAACTAGACTTAATGTCAGTGGAAAACCTTTACCTTTCCCTTACCCATATTACATGTGGCCTTTGTGCTCTTCCCCCAAATAGGCCGAACTGTTTCTTCTCCCTCTACCCACTCTTCCAGAGTAACATACCTTCCTAGCTCAGTGGAGATGTAGCAATTAGCATCAAGACTCATTCAGTGGTCACAAGTTACTTTTCTAGCCAACATGCAATCAAGAGCATAAAGATTACCAAATAGTTACTGACCCATTGCAAATTTTGTTTTCATTTCTGGTTGATGTTAGCGTTGTTTGTGGGAATTTGGCCTTACTCTGAAGCCATTACATTATTATCAATTCTTACATGAGATATGCTTCAAATATTGGCTCATTATGCCTGCCAGATGCAAAGGAAGATAAGGCTTCCCTGTCTCCAGGAGCTTTGATGAGGAATAAAAGAAACTCCCATCTTTTGAAAGGATCATTTTTGTGCTATGTCAGTTGTCTTCATCTGGTTTTGTTTGGCAAGATGTTTCAAAGGGAGAATAAGATGAGGTTATATCCCCAGCTTTTCATATACATTATGCTAGCAAACCTTCATATTCCAGCTCAATTATTTCTTGCCCTACGGCAGCCTTGTCTTACCTGGTACCTTTCTGATCTTTGGGATTTCCATCCATCTTTGATAACAGAGCCATATGGCATGTAATAATGGAAACTGAAGACTAAAACATCTAGAAGATAACATGTTTGGAAGGTCTTCTGTAGGGTAGGTTCATGTATAACAACAGTACTAATAGACTACTAATGGAGGAAATACATGGATGTTTGTAAAATTCTAAAATCTGGCACAAGCAAAACTGGGATGTATAAAACAATATTTTTTTAATTTTCTGTATAGCTTGTCCTATTATTGCTTCCAGTGAACAGCTGCTATGTAAAAACAAGCCATTGTCCCCCACCCAGAGCAGTGCTTTATTTGATAGAGGGGAAAGATTGGTCTTTACAAGAAAGGCATATGCTTAATATTCAGTCCATCATGTTGGATGACTGATTTCTTTAGTTTAAAAAAGGCACCCTGAAAAGGTTGTCTGAAAAACATCCTTGAAGTACATTTGGACATATCTTAGTATTAATAACTTGAGGTACAATCTGGGGTGCATTCCTTCTTAGGATACCCTGAAGCAAGGGAGATGTTCCCATCACCCTTGGAGCGCAAGGGCAGAGCTGATGCAATTCCCATGACTCTTGCCAGATCAGATTATATAGAGATATAAACACAGCAGCCATTGTGTGAAAGCTTACTGGTTCTATTTGATGCAGGGCAAATGTTCTTATATATCTCTGAAACTTCACTAAAGCACATCCATGCTGTTAGCATTCTGAGATTTTGCCTTTAACGCCAACTTACAACAGAGGAAAAGCACATATCTTTTTTAGGAACACAAAGGTTTAGAGGGACAGTGACAATTCAGGATCTGAATATAGTGTATGCCACATGGTCTTGCTAACTGGAAATGTAAGAGGTTGCCTTCTGCATGCAAATACATATTCTATCTACTTCTGGGCTATAGTACTTTTATCCTGCTATAACCCCTCTCACAGGGTGTCCCCGGTGGCACAGTGGATTAAACCCTTGTGCTGGCAGGACTGATGGCTTGAAGGTTGAGTTGCTGACCTGAAGGTTGCCAGTTCGAATCCAACCTGGGGAGAGAGAGGATGAGCTCCCTCTATCCGCTCCAGCTCCATGCAGGGATATGAGAGAAGCCTCCCACAAGGATGGTAAAAACATCAAAACATCCAGGCATCCCCTGGGCAACGTTCTTGCAGACGGCCAGTTCTCTCACACCAGAAGTGACTTGCAGTCTCTTAAGTCTCTCCTGACATAAAAAAAACCCTCTCACAGTCATCCATGCATCTTTCTTATCTTTTTTATTGCATTTTTTAAAAATGGAGGTTATATTTTTTGGAAAAGGGAGAGAGGCCTAATAAAATAATGTTGCATAGATCTAACGGGGTGGATGGATATTCCCAAAGACTAGGTAAATTCTGTACCATGTATGGCATACAGTATGTTAATTCTGATAGAGAAAGAAGATAGTCATTTGGCTCTATGAAGAGAGAGATAAAGGGAGAGTACACCAGGCTGTAGGACTTAAAGATATGCATGGGGCAGTAGTGGAATACCCTATAATGTCATGCATTTCTTGCAGGCTTTAGTGGTTGTTAGACTTCTGGCATGGACATGGTGATGATCCCTGGACAGGTACTCTAGCAGCCTTATAAACATGCTACTTTGAAGAGATTTTGGACTAGAAATGCCTCCTTCCTCTTCTTTTCCAACTTGTGAACTCTGGTATAATCTGAGATAAAGCCCAGCTATTTCTCAGTTGTTGCTGGTGAAATGTGGTTGCATCTTGCTTCTCTTCTAGAGAATAGAATTTCCCATCAACTAGAACGTAGCAACTTTGGTGCAGTCTTGTAGTATACATTTAGTACATTATTTCTTCTCGCAGTTTGGTAGTATATAATCTTTTTACACAAGAACAAAATGTCACAATAACTGAGAGAAAATAAACCCAATGTACGGGTATTGTTTTATGTATCCATCTGAGCAATCTAGGCCTTTTAACAAGTGACTAGAGCCTGCTGGAAGCAAGGCTTTTTGGAGGAGGGGGATTATGTTTCGATTTGGCAGCTGAAGCATCTTCTGGCATTCTTTTCTTCTGAAATATTTTCCTAGCTGTGTGACTTGTTCTAGTCTGGCTTGGAGCATTTGGAAATGCTAATTTAGTATATGAACCGCAAGTGCCTGGTATGACTTCTTTAAGGTTCACACTTCAATGTTAGTTTTTCAGCCGATGCCAGCCAACTGTTTACAGTGCTTAAAACTCATTTGGCAGGCTCCTTTAAAATTCGAACCTCTCTAGTTGACAACTTGAACATTTTAAGAGCTATTCCCTCGTTTGCAAGCAGTTTAGTAATGACTTTAAGATGGAGTGCTTAATCTGTTCCAACTAGGAATGTACATAATTCAGTCTCGTGCGTAATGATGTTGACCAAACATAGTGGATGCTGATCAGTGCTTTGTTGTCTTTTACACACTTCCAAATGGAACCCATTTCATATTTTTCATGTCTTTTATACTATTGTGCTTCTACTTTAATTGCTATGGCAACTTATGGAATGCTGGGATTTGTACTTTAAAAAGGGAGAGCTCTAGTTCAGGCATCATCAAGTTGGAAAGTTGGGTCTCCAACTTTCAGAAGCCCTAGCCAGCTTGTTCAATGGTCAGGAATTCTGGGAGTTAGAGACCCAAACAGCTGGAGTGCCAGATTTTGATGATGCCTGGTCTAGTACCTCATCAAATTCCAAGTCTTATGATTCCACAGGATGTTTCCAAGGCAGTGAAAGTGAAATCATCATATTTTAATTGTGTAGAGTGGAAGAGCCCTTCATTTAGACGTGTACATGATTTCTCATGCTGGTGTAGAAACAGTCTGTTACACACTGAAACCTAGGCCTGAAAATTGAATACATCTGGAAATCGGTTTTGGGACAAAAGTAACGTGGTTCCTCCACAAAATGACCACTACCAAGAGAGGGGCAAGGCATTATGATTATCTTCCCTCTTTTTGACCTCTCTGTAGTTTTTGTTATCACTCATTATGGTACCTTTCTGGAAAATGCAACCTGAATTCTATATTGCAGTAGTTCTATTCTTACTTGAGTGTTCAGTTCCAGAAAGTGGTGCTGGCAGATTGTTGTGCTAGGTGGTGGCTGTGTTATAGGGTTGCCCAGAGCTATATTTTATTTTCCATATTTTACAACATTTACATGGTTCTCCAGGACTGAGGTGTTTCCAAGATGAGAATTGGATCCAGCTTCTGTCCTGTTTTCCTCTGATACAAAGAAGGTGGAAGATGCTCTGCAGTAGTACTTAGGCAGTGCAGTGGATGGGGTGAAGAGTAACAAATCCTGGGGATACTTGCAGAACATTGAAGCCAGTATCCCAAATCTCCAACTCTGATTCCTGTGTTTTCCAATGTCTGATTCCAATTCTGACTCCTTCATAAATATATATTACTTAGTAATAACAACCAGGATCACAGGCAAGCATGGTCTAGGACAACAAAATGAAGCAGGACGTAGGCTGATAGAATTTTGCCAGGAAAACTCACTGTGCATAACAAACACCCTTTTCCAACAAACTAAAAGACGGCTTTACACATGGACTTCACCAGATGGTCAACACCGAAATCAGATTGACTACATCTTTTGCAGCCAAAGGTGGCGGACATCCATCCAGTCGGTGAAAACAAGACCTGGAGCTGACTGTAGCTCAGATCACGAACTTCTTATTGCACAATTTAGAATCAAACTAAAGAGAATGGGGAAAATACACAGACCAATTAGATATGATTTCACAAATATTCCTAGTGAATATGCGGTGGAAGCGAATAATAGATTTCAGGAACTAGATGTAATAAACAGAGTCCTGGAAGAACTATGGACAGAAGTTCACAACATTGTTCAGGAGGCAAGGTGGTTGTCTGTTGAAGCCCAAGAAAGAAGGAAGGTGAAAGGAAACAGCGATAGGGGGAGATATACCCAACTAAATGCACAATTCCAGAGGTTAGCCAGAAGAGACAAGGAACTATTTTTAAACAAGCAATGCATGGAAGTGGAAGAAGACAATAGGATAGGAAGGACAAGAGACCTCTTCCAGAAAATCAGAAACATCGGAGGTAAATTTCAGGCAAAAATGGGCATGATCAAAAACAAAGATGGCAGGGACCCAACATAAGCTGAAGAGATCAAGAAAAGGTGGCGAGAATATACAGAAGATCTGTATATGAAGGGTAATAATTTAGAGGATAGCTTTGATGGTGTGGTGAGTGAACTAGAACCAGACATCCTGAGGAGTGAGGTTGAATGGGCCTTAAGAAGCATTGCTAATAACAAAGCAGCAGGAGACTACGGGATCCCAGCTGAGCTGTTTAAAATCTTGAAAGATGATGCTGTCAAGGTGATACATGCCATATGCCAGCAAATATGGAAAACTCAAGAATGGCCATCAGATTGGAAAAAATCAATTTCTATCCCCACACCAAAAAAGGGAAACGCTAAAGAATGCTCAAACTTCCGTACAGTGGCACTTATCTCCCATGCTAGTAAGGTAATGCTCAAGATCCTGCAAGGAAGACTCCAGCAATGGAGCGAGAGTTGCCAGATGTACAAGCTCGGCTTAGAAAAGGCAGAGGAACGAGAGACCAAATTGTCAATATCCGCTGGATAATGGAGGAAGCCAGGGAGTTTCAGAAAAACATCTATTTTCGCTTTATTGACTATTCTAAAGTCTTCGACTGTGTGGACCATAATAAACTGTGGCATGTTCTTGGTGGTAAGGGGATACCAAGTCACCTTGTCTGTCTCCTGAGGAATCTGTATAAAGACCAAGTAGCCACAGTAAGCACAGACCAGGAACAACAGACTGGTTCAAGATTAGGAAAGGAGTACGGCAGGGCTGTATACGTTCACCCTACCTATTCAACTTGTATGCAGAACACATCATGCGACATGCAGGGTTGACTAATCCAAGGCCGGAGTTAAAATTGCTGGAAACATAAACAACCTTAGGTATGCAGATGATACCACTCTGATGTCTGAAAGTGAGGAGGAGCTGAGGAGCCTCATCACCAGGGTGAAAGAAGAAAGTGCAAAAGCCGGGCTGCAGTTAAACATCAAGAAAACCAAGATCATGGCAACCACCCCTATTGATAACTGGCAATAGAGGGAGAAAACGTGGAGGCAGTGACAGACTTTATATTTCTAGGCACGAAGATCACTGCAGATGCAGACTGCAGCCAGGAAATCAGAAGACGTCTACTTCTTGGGAGGAGAGCAATAACCAACCTCGATAAAATAGTGAAGAGCAGAGACATCACACTGGCAACGAAGGTCCGCATAGCGAAAGCAATGGTATTCCCCATAGTAACCTATGGATGCGAGAGCTGGACCATAAGGAAGGCTGAGCGAAGGAAGATAGATGCTTTTGAACTTTGGTGCTGGAGGAAACTGCTGAGAGTGCCTTGGACCGCAAGAAGATCCAACTGGTCCATCCTCCAGGAAATAATGCCCAACTGCTCACCGGAGGGAAGGATATTAGAGGCAAAGATGAAGTATTTTGGCCACATCATGAGAAGACAGGAAAGCTTGGAAAAGATCATGATGCTAGGAAAAATGGAAGGAAAAAGAAAGAGGGGCCGACCAAGGGCGAGATGGATGGACGGTATCCTTGAAGTGACTGGCACAAACTTGAAGGAATTGGGGGCGGTGACGGCCGACAGGGAGCTCTGGCGTGGACTGGTCCATGAGGTCATGAAGAGTCGAAAACGACTATGTGAATGAAGAAGAAGAGGAAGTAACGACAGGATATTTAGATTGATAGAATATAAAATATAAAATCTCTGAACAAGAAAACTTTCTTGAATTCCTATGAAAATAAATACACAGCAAACTAGGCATTTAATGGTATATGTTTTATTTTGAAGCTGTCACCAGAGTTAGTACATTTTTACCAACTCTCAAAGTTGCTTCTGACTTGGTGACTTGGCTTGTAGTACTGGATACTTGTCTAGTTGAGTCTGTCTAGTTGAGTAACATTTGGCTTAGTCTGGAAGGGCTTCACTTTATCCTAAGCCACCAAGTTTGCAGTTTAGGAATGGGATTTGGGTATATTACTCTCCTTAGAGACAATTAGTTTTTGTCATTCCTAGCACTTTTTAACAGGTCAGAATGCTACAACAACTCCAGTTATACGTACCTGGTCACTTTTTATATCACTACAATGTCTTATACACTTGTAGCTTTTAGTGTTCTGATAAACTGGCCAGAAACGTTGGGTTATTAGGCAGTGTGAAGGTATAATAAATAAACACCAGAAATGTACATTATGCTTGGAAACAGATCAGTAATTAATATAGATGGTTGAACCACACAGATAAAAGGCAGTCAAAGCTATACAATTACATTTTGAAGTATAGTACGCAACCACTCGGTATACATTCCAAGACCACCACTGTCTTTTCATGCAAGTTTTCTCTTCAATCTTAAATGCTTTATGTCTGTAGAAAATAACTTAAGATGACAAAAGAGGCAGTTGGCAACCATGAACAATGTGGCCTAAAGGTGTAGCTGGAGATAAGGGGAGAAGCAAATGATTTTTTTTCATTTCCTAAATTTCTAGCATTGAAGCAACTTTAAATCTCAAATGAAATACAATTTAGGTATCCAAAGAAAAGGAACAGGCAAAGTTACTGAGGAAATGCCAACACAGCAAATAGAAAAGTTACAGTTTTTTGAGCACTGAATGAAATTTTATTGCGGGGAGAGTATTCTTATTTGGGGAACACTGCCCTCATTTTGGCCCCATACCACCACATCCCTGGCCTCATGAGGTCCATATGAGAATGATCTACAATCTGTACTGACATTTATAGTATAAGTGTTAACATAAAATAATTAACTGTTGAGAGCACCTACACATCGAGATTAATTTATCTGCTCTGAAGGGAGCAGATACTTTTGCTTTATCTCTGAGTAAGATATTATTGTAGAATGTATGCTTAGATCATTTAGTCATTCCTCATCTTACAAGTCTGTCATTCTTGATCAATTGTTATCTAGTCTTGAGATAAGAGACTTGATAGATGATTTATCTGAACTCATAGTATTCTGTTATGAGCTGGCTTTTAAACATCTATGCATTTAATCTATCTGTACGAGTGGTTCCCAACCTTTTTTTGATCAAGGACCTCTCTGATCAGGGACCACTCTCCAACACGAGTACCAAAAGGATTACAAATCAGTTTTTGGTCAACTTTAGATTCGGTTTGGTTATTCAGAAAATTGTATTGGATAGACCACATCAGCTCTAGTTTCTGATACAGAGCATATGCCATCCAGTAGTCGCCATCTGCTCACACACAGAAAACTATATTTAATAATCTAGAGCTGATGTGGTCTATCCAGTGGAATTTTCTGAATCAGTACCCCAAATAACCACAGGAACAGAGCTAAAAACAAAGACACAAAGGTCACCCCACTTCCAGATGCCACATGGAACAGCTCCGCTGAGGGGGAGGGAGGGGGAGGAGAAGCAGCAGTCAGGAGGCTTGTTATTGCATCTTTCGTGGGTAGTCAGCGTCTCCCCTCCCGACATCCCTGTTGCCTTGGCACTATAAGAGGATTTTGCGAGACCAATTGCTCTTGTTGTAACGGTGTAGTAATGGTGAGTCCACAGATTATACTTCAGTTCTTGGGGACCACTGGTGGTCCATGGACCACAGGTTGGGAACCACTGATCTATATTTATGACACAATAGCACAAGTGACTGTTATAGATGGAATTTTTTTAAAGTTCAAAACTTATTAAAACTTATTTCTTTTATCTAAGGAGAAACAGATATTTGTGTTTGTGTGTGTGTTTCTGTCACAAGACAATGTAGAATTTTCAATTTGTTGTTGCTATTTTTTTTAAAAAAAGATAGAATGTATAATTAGTGATGTTTGAGAAAGAGAGTATCATAGTTTCGGACTCGAACTGTGAGGATGAGGATTATTCCCCAGCTCAACCTGTGAAAAGGCAGCATCAGGACACACTGAACCAGGACTTACCTTGAGCTGGATGGCCCTTGTGGTCTCTTCCAATTTTATGATTTTATGATAGACACAGGTACCTCCAGAACAGCTGAAACAGTTGGATGAGGAGGCATGGCCCCAAACCCGCTGACTTGTCAGGCAGAGAAGAGAACAAAACAAAGATGTCCAGTGAGGTTTCCTGTCAAGCACAAAGACAAGCTCAATTAATCAAGGACAACTGTCTGCTTCCAACCGAAGAGACAGCTCTGATCCGTGTTCATTGTTGGAAATAACCAGTTGATTCCTGCCTCTGGCATGGTGTTCCTGTGGTTCTGTTCCAAATACTTCAAACCCTAACTTTTGGACTGGCTAACAACCCTATTCTGAATCTTGGACTGGTTTTTTACTTCTTTTTTGCAAGTGAACAAGCAAAATTGTTTCCCAAAGACTTTGCCTGATTTCCTTTCCCTTGTCTTATCTGATATTATCTGCTTCTTTAGGACATGTGGATGCCAAAAATCTGAAGCAGGACAGGGAGGGGGGATCTATTATTCAATATATCTGATACCTTTGAAGGTGGCATGCTTTCAGGAATGCTTTGCAGAATTTTTTATTCTCTACACTCTGAAACAGAGGTGGGAATATTTGACCTTCCAGAAGTTGGATAACAATTCCCATTATTCTCCACTTAAAGCTATGCCAACTGATGAGACTTGCAGTCAGGTAACATTTGTAAAGCCACACATACACCATATCTGTTCCTTCTCCTGAAAGGTGTGTAGCACTGAGTCCTTGATGGAGTACTTCTGCACGCTGCTGGACATTTTTATGGTGTTGTAAATTAGTTAAATTAGCCTCCCCGCATAAAGCGGTACCTAAATTTCCTGCTCAACAGATGTAACTGTCTTTCGGTTACTTAGGTCAGCAACGAGCGAGGTTATTTAATGGTCGGGCACTCAATCCGACCCAGGCTGACTTCGAACTCAATACACACTCTCGTTCATGTTTGAAGAGCGTATGTTTGCAGAATATCTCACTATGAGATGACACGTGACCTTTGATATTGAATAAATAATCTACATTATTTGCTTTTATAAATTAGACAAAGCCTGCTTTATTATTCAGCCAGACTTTGTGTGTGAGTGGACGAGTTATGGGACTGGTTGTTACCCACCTTCTGTTTGTGAATATTAATTGCTCCACTTGTGAGATACACTCTTTTCTTTCACATTTCCAAACCAGTCTGTCAGTACAATGTATTGAAAAAGGCCCATTCTTATTTCTTTTAAAGATCCTGGGTTTTGTTGCCCTTGCTCAAAATTACTGCAATCTCTTTATAGAGATCAATAATTCTCTATAGGGACACAGGCACTTGCAAATGCACCCAATCAGCTAAGTGATACAGTTGGTTGTGAGCCAGAATGTCCTGCCTGTCTTTGGCAGACATTCAATTCTTGCCCAGATTCCTGTCATTTCCTCCTAACTTACATAGCTGTAAATATTGTTGATGGAGCAGTAAAGTTATCCAGACTCTTTTCTTCAGTATCCAGCTACACCACTTGGACCCTAAAATAGCCGTGTTTTAACCTCCTTCAGACCTGAATGCCTGCTGCCTTAATATAGATACCATATGGGGAAAGGGTGGGGTGGCGGTTGCAATCTGTCCCGACTTCTGAAGTCAGAAAGCTTCCCCTAGACCTAAAGTGCCCAGACAAAACAAAATAATCCTATAGATTCCTAATGTTTTAAATAGGATCAGGATTCTTTTCTTGAGGATTAAGCAGAAGGTATATTACACTAGAACCAAAATGCAACTGTGATAGTTGGCAAACTTTACAGTTTTATTTTTGCTGAGCTACGGGACTCAGCATCCCAGAGACAAGTAATTTGTTTCTTTGCCTGAAAACCAAATTGTGGAAATGCCAATTGAATTTTGTTTACATGGAGCATGTGTAATACCTCTGCGGAGGTTACAATTTGGAAAGAAAAGTATTCTGGCAATAAAAAAGTTGGATTTTACTGGGATTTTCTTCCTCTGTTCTAATTTGTCTTCCACACTCCACCAGGTTTTGTGGCCTGCATGATCCATTCTGAAGCATTCCCATGAATGCCAGATGTTAATATTACCAAGTATGTTGTGTGAGACAGAGGAGATTATTAACAAGGCAGTTCTTTTTACGTGGCAAATGGAAGTGAGCCCTGGTTTGTCTGGGACAGTTCAAGGGAAGGATTGGCACTATTTGACAGACCAACAAGATGCCTTGAAAGAAAGGAAAAGATGAACTCTGCCTTTGAACTTTGAATGTTGGGTTTTCACATTGTCTTGTCATTTCTTATTAGAAAAACATTAGGTGTGGTTTAGAGCTTACATCATGGAATGCTTGAAAGTAAGATGCATTAGAAATCTATAACAGCATGATCTAACTAATATTTCATGTATATATATTTAAGAAGATAAAATCTTACAATTGTGAACATAATATATAAAATATGGCCCGACTAAAACGATCAAGAGTCTGGAGAACAAGCCCTGAGGAGCAGCTTAAAGAGCTGGGCATGTTTAGCCTTCAGAAGAGAAGGCTGAGGAGACGTGATAGCCATGTATAAATATGTGAGGGGAAGTCATAGGGAGGAGGGAGCAAGCTTGTTTTCTGCTGCCCTGGAGACTAGGAAGCAGAACAATGGCTTCAAACTACAGAAAAGGAAATTCCACCTGAACATTAGGAAGAACCTCCTCACTGTGAGAGTTGTTCAGCAGTGGAACTCTTTGCCTCGGAGTGTGGTGGAGGCTCCTTTTTTGGAGGCTTTTAAACAGAGGATGCATGGCCATTTGTCGGAGGTGCTTTGAATGCAATTTTTCTGCTTCTTAGCAGGGGCTCAGACTGGATGGCCCACGCGATCTCTTCCAACTCTATGATTCTATTATTCTTGTGTTTCTTATGACATAGTGGAGAAAGGGATGGTCTCAGTATTAATATATGTGCGTATTGTGAGCAGTGGCAATTTTATAGAGCAGAAGGTGTAATATCTTCGGGGACATAATGTGAATTTAGGAAAATTAATTTTTGGACCCAAATCTTTCAACTTTCATGGCCAGCCCAAAACAAGCCTGACTCGCAGAGGCTGTGGGACCCTTGCTTTCTTTGCCTGTTCCTCCTTGCTAGGAAAGGGACGTATTACTATTTCCAAAAGTCTGAATGTTTTTTCCTTCTCCACTCCCTTCTCTTTCTTTCCAAACTCACTCCACTCCTACAAAATTAAATTGAGGGCCACTTGGGAATTGAGGGTTGCAGGTTGCCCATCCTTGTTGTAGAGGATGGGCCAATTAGGACATAAATCCTGTGCTCTTTTAAAAAAAATTAATACCTTACAAGTAATACGAAACAGATGCTCCAAACTGTAATACTCTAGCTGTCTTCCTCTTCAGAAGCACTCTCATCCTTTGTCTAGCTGCTGTCAGATGAGGGGAGCCCTGCTATCCTTGCAATATGTACATATATATTTTATTTGGAAATCTGCAATATAGTTTGCCAGTTGCTGGCTTCTCAGTTCCTGTCTTTTGTGTTCTGCCTTGGCTCAGTTGCTTTTGACATCAGTGTGGTGGTGGTGGGGGGGGGGGGGGAGAGAGAGAGAGAGAGAGAGAGAGAGAGAGAGAGAGAGAGAGAGAGAGAGAGAGAGAGAGAGCATGGACACATATGCATAGAAGGAGAAATACCTCATTTACAATTTTACAACCAATTAGCATTCTGGGCAATCTTATTAAACGGCAATTGTGTGAATAACTTGGTTGCACTTCAGCTGTTCCTACAAAATGTAATTCAAGGATAAAATCTCATCTCCCTTCTTTGTAAATCCCCTTCCCCAAGTAGGTCAGTTGCATACTATTTTAAAAACTATCTTATGCCACTGCGGGAGCATATGGTTCCAATAGAACCATAAGCTCTAGGCATTTTCTTATTCCAGATATTTTTCATCATTGCCTATTTTTTGACTCTTTCAAGATTGGTTTGGCATGGTCTGCACAAACTCTGTTTGGGGTAGATGGGGTGTTCTGAAGTCTTTTTCTCCCCCTGGGTGAAATTATTTTGTGGCTTTATTTCATTATGGAGTCACCTCTGTTTCTCTTTATCCAGACAAACGTCAATAGCAAGACACAGTACGTATATATTGGTTTAGTGTTTTAGCTGTCATGCATGAACTCCTTCTAAATAAAAGCCTCATGGCAAAGGCTCTATGCTAGACCATCTAAAATAACAATGGGTTAAATCTACAATCTTTGTCATTGTCATTTAGTCATTGAGATCATTGGAAGGTGCTGAACAGACTGCACTCTGGCACCATGAGATGCAGAGCCAACCTTATGAAATGGGGCCACAGAGTGGAATCCACGACATACGAGTGTGGAGAAGAGCAAACCACAGACCACCATTGACTCTTTTTAGCACTTTACAATTCTGAGATCGAATACTGCTATTTTATCTACAGCAGTTGCTGTATTTTATTGTTTTTACCAGGGGGTACTGTGAATTTATGACATTGTGTTGACTGTTTATTGCATATGTTTTGTTCTGCACTTTTATTTTGTGTCACACTTTCGAGTATTTTGTGAGCCGCCTTGAGTCCTCTAGGAGATGGTGGCGGAATATAAATAAATAATAATAATAATAATAATAATAATAATAATTATTATTATTATTATTATTATTATTATTCACTTTGAGCCCTGCCATATGCACAATGGACGACCTTCTTATAGCAACACCAGAGGCACTCCAACTGGCCAGCTACTAGTTAGATGACATTTAGTATAATGCCAAGTTTTTAACTTTGTGTTTTAAAATACATTACAACTGTACCCTTGGTTTGCTTCTGACATGATAAATAAATCAATTGAAATCAATGGGACACTTTGGTCATTACTAGACTGACTGAAGTCAGCTTCTGTAAGCCTGTGTAAATCCATTCCAGTCTCCTTGTGTATTCAGAGCACATGTAGAATACCTTGCTATCACAATCACTGGCAAGTCAACTTTTGCGCTCTTCTTATTATGGTCAAGACTTTCACAAAGAAGAACATGCCCTTCTGTCCCTCAGGAATGTGCATTTACTTTTCTCATTTTTTATTTGATTCATCTGGAAGCAAAGGACTTTGGGACCAGCCTAATGCTGTGCTCCAACTAAATCTTTAGCGTTTCATGTGTTAAGGTTTGAGATGTGATGTACTGCTGTAGGATTTGTACTAGTTTACAGAACTAAGCTGACACCGTGATTGATGAGAAATAATGAAACAAACTTATCCAGGAACACCCAATACTGGTCTTAGTGGTGGCATATACATTTGAATTCCTCTTTTGTTGAAAGTGTGGGGAACTAACACAGACAACTTTGTGCGTTTTCATTTCAGATTAACAAATGGGTGAAGATTGGGGGGCATAAAATATTATGCGGAGGATGGCATTCCTTAGTCCTTGATTAAAACTATATGAAAGTCTAATCCTTTAAATAGTCTCTTATAAAGAAAGTTTTAGGTAGATGATATAAATGACCTCTGCCCAACATACAAGGGAGCAAGATTAAACTACAAACTGCCTATAGTCCAGAACAGGGACATTCTTCTTAGGAGCATAGTAGTACAGTTCTTTGTCCAACCTTTATATAACTAATTTAATCTTGGTTTGCTAGTGATAGTATTTCATCTGCAAAATTTTGTCTACTTAAGTGCAAACAATTCGTGCTGCTACATTTTCAGTGTTTCACAACTAGTTTTGCTTTCAGTAGCAAAAAGCTGACTCTGAATGTCCTAAGTATCTGGTAGTGCTTGGGGCCCTATAGGATTAACTGCATCTCTGTATTACAGACGTGGGGCTGCAGTCCTGTATCCTTAGCTTATAGTCCACTGATTTCATTTTGGTTTATTCTGTACAGATATGTATGGATTTTGGTGTCATAGGTAAATGTTAATTTACCATGGCTACGTCTCTGTGTTTCTCACTCCAGACAGTTTCTAAACTGATATATTTTTCTTTATAAAATTGGCAATAGTCTGTTTATTTTTTAAAGAACTGTTTAGCTTCAAGTTTTCTTTGATAAAATATTAAAGTATCAAAGTTTTAATTGGCTGCTGATGTATTGGGAGTAAGTGTAATCAGTAGAACATTATCCACACAAGGGTTGCTGATTTGAAGGTTGGGTTGCGGACCTGAAGATTGCTGGTTCGAATCTAGGGAGAGCGCGGATGAGCTCCCTCTGTCAGCTCCAGGGACATGAGAGAAGCTTCCCACATGGATGGTAAAAACATCAAAACATCAGGGCATCCCCTGGGTGATGTTATTGCAGATGGCCAATTCTCTCACACCAGAAGCGATTTGCAGTTTCTCAAGTTACTCCTGACATTAAAAAAATCCACATGTTCTTGGTTTTGGGGATTTTGGAGGTTTTGGAGGCTATTTTGGTTCTGATCAACTAACCTGCATTTTATGTCTGCTTTATCTTGAGCTATGAAATTGTCATAGAATTTTAAATTATTAAACAGCTTGAAAAACAGATAATCAACTGAATATTCCTTAAGAACATTTAAGTTAGTTTAGATATTTCCCTTATTCAATGAACTCCCACCTATGTGTGTGGCAGATCATTTATACAATAGCTTTGCTATTATTTATTAAAAGTAACAACCTGATTGACTTCAGTGCAAAGGCAAAAAGGATCTTGAGAATAATTCCATGATTGTAAGAAAAAACTTTGGTTTTAAACTGGTGTGAAAGTCCTATATAAACTCCCAGCCTCTTTCTTTTGTTTATTAAGCTCTACCATGGGAACACATTTGTGTTTGCTAATGCTCTACTCTCTCTTTTAACAACCTTCTCAATCTTTTCTTTGCTGTAATGTGTATAAAAATAGTTTCCAGTGTACATTTTTTAAAGAAGATATTTTTTCAGGGCTTTAAAACTGCTTCTCTCTATATCTCTAATACTTCTTCTGCTTTTCTTATTTCCCTGCTGCTTCTTTTCTTGGACTCTCTGAAGTCTGGATGTCCAGCTTATCTGATTCTCCAAAGAAGGCTGTTGCAGGTATTTCATCATTTCTCTGTCTAGATTTGTGCTTCCCCTTTTTAATTCCTGTCCAGTTAAAGAAACAACTAGTAGCACAGTTTTTTGCATGTGATTGAAGAATGAAAGGCTGCAGGGAGTAATGTTGCCCGAATAAGGCACTCATTATTTAGTTCTCAATAATACTAATAAGGTTGTATTGATTTTTTTATTTTCTTTTGTTTATGGTGTTTGTTTTCCAAGAACAATATTCTTTGGGTAGCTTACAGACATTAAAACACTAACACAAATAATCATAGAACAATATAAACAGTAAATAAACCCTCAACAATAATGTCAAACACCATAGAAAATGTGTGTGAATGTCACAGAATTATAGACTGAAGAGGCCTTATGGATCAGCAAGTCCACCTCTCTGCTGAGTGCTGAATCTCCAACTAAAGCATCCCCATTAGGTTGTTATCCAGCCACTTTTTAAAGATGCTCAGAGAATGAATGTGTTTTTCCATTGCCTGCTTCAGGAATGTAGCCTACATCACCTAGTATTTTTGGTGGACTGTGATCTAACTACTAACCAGGGCTAACTCTGCTTACCTTCCAAAATCAGATTTTATCTGGTGTCTTCAGGATATTTAAGCCTCCCTCCATTACTAAAAATATTTAGTCATCTTCTTACCACTCAAACTTTCTGGCTAACACTCCAAATACTAAAAATATTGAATTGGCCTAAAATTCAGTAGATTCCAAAGTTCGCACTAGAAAATCCTAAGAAAATATTAGTGCAATATAATCAAATGTTGGAACCCTCGGTGGCGCAATGGGTTAAACCCTTGTGCTGGCAGGACTGTTGACTGAAAGGTTGGAGATTTGAATCCGGGGAGGTGGGTGAGCTCCCGTCTGTCAGCTCTAGCTCCCCATGCAGGGACATGAGAGAAGCCTCTCATAGGATGGTATAACATCAAACATCCAGGCATCCCCTGGGCAATGTCCTTGCAGATACCCAATTCTCTCACAGGAGCGACTTGCAGTTTCTCCTGACACAAAAAAATAAAAATAAAATGTTGTAGTGTAATAGGGCAAAGAGATACATGATATAATGATTTATGTGTTTGAATTCCCACCCGGTCATGAAAATCCACTGGGAATATTTTGGGAAAATCTCGCTCTTGTCAATCTAGGAAGGCAATAACGGCCATCTCCCCGTGAATCAAATTTGCCAAGAAACTTCCATTATTGATTCACTTGAGGTTCACCACAAGTTGAGAATGATCTGAAGGCACACAATAGCAATAATAAGGAAGTTACAATCCTGTTGCTCTGTTCTAGATTATGTAAAGTTTCCATTTTTTAAAAAATTGCTTGCGAATCTTTCACCAAAGTTTCAGGCATCTTCCTATTTTTAATTGAAATCTAAATCCATGTTCTAATCCATTTAGCTATTCTATATATTTATATGTCATTTGCTCTTCTTTTTGGACTTATTAGTTTGTCTGCTAGCTCTCTAGTGCATTTTAGACAGTAATCCATTATTTTCCAAGTATATATCCTTGACAATATCTTCAAAGTGCCTTTTCTATTATATTTGGAGTTGTATGCATTTGTATCTTTCCCTCTTAACGCATTTTGTTCAGCAAATTCTTAGATTTCTCTCTCCTCCTATTGTCTTTCTTTCTTTCATCATCTTTTTCATTTTTAAATGCTTTTTTCAGATATTTGATTTTGCTTATCAGTTCCAATTAATTAATTAATACAAATATTGGATTATGATCCATAGTTCTAACCTGACAAGGAATGAGAGCAAATGTCATGCTTAATTCTCTCTAATTTTTATCCAAAAGGAATGTGGTATATAATTGAATGGCACAAATCTTGGGTTTATAAATGTTGAAATTACCTATTGCATAATATCCGCAATGAAGAACAATTTGTCCCCAAAATTTACAAATTTCCTAGAAAAAGGGGGTCAAACAGGTTGCACAATTCCAAATTAAGTTTAGAAGCACTGCACAGTTATAAATTAACACAATAGGGAGACTTAGACCTGTGTCTGAATACAGGAACATGGATGATATTTCGTGATTTGATTCAACAATACTATACTTCTAGTGGTCTCCTATCTTAATAGAAGAAATAATGAGATGATGCTTATTGGTACACCACCACCACAACCACCCCGGAGTGGTGGTGGTGGGGAAGTAAAGTTTGCCCATGGACCTACCAGTCATGTCCACCCTGGTTTATGTGTTGTTCAAGGCCACCTTGTTACTGTTAAGAAAGATTCCATTTCTTAACCAATACGATCTGTGAAACTCAATTCTTTGGTCCTGGATTGAGCTATAGGACCTTATCAGACTGGTAGGGATAAAGCGGGGGAAAGCAGGGGAAAACTTGAAATAGTGCAGGGAAGCTTCAGGCTGTTCCCTCCCATCAGGGCCCATGTTCTTTCTTCCTCTCCTTTCTCTGCTGTCCTCTGCTTCCTCTTCACCTCTCCTCCGTTCTTCAGTGAGGAGTCAGGTAAACACCCAACTCCTCTGGGCTTCGCTGTTGCAATGGAGCCCCACGGAGTCCCGCCGGATGTAGCCCTGCGTCATGTGATGGGCTCCTTGGGACTCGATTCCAGCAGCAGAGAGAAGCAGAGAGATGATGCTCTTCTCCTTGCATCTGATGAGGTCCATAGCCTACACCAGACCCAACAATGCTGGGAGGAAAATTTAAAATCTGAGCCAGATGTAGTTGGAAATCCGCTAGCAATTTCAAACTTTTCTTGTCTTATTGGAGAAGGATTAAAATTTTAGAACAAAACACTGCTCTTGAAGCCATTTAAGAATGGGAGGAAATCAACTTTTAGGGTGGAGAAATGTATTTTCTCTTTGGGAAAGCATTACTTTGGGGCAGAAGAAAGGCCCTAGAATGGTGCTATGGACCATATTATGCTCTCTGATGTTACATGTGGAGAGAAATTAACCTGTGGCTCTGCTCCGGTTGAGGCATTTGAACCCAGTAGTGGCACAGGCAGCCCGTAACATGTTGCTTCAAGGACCTCGGCTCCACAGGCTCTAGAAACTTGTTTATTTGCCAAATGCAATCAGCTATTTTTCATACTTTGAATTACATTATAGTAACTCAAATATATTGAACTGATTCTGGCTTGAGGTTTTTCCATCATCAGGGACATGCCGATCTCCTGTTTTGACTTCAACTCTGGGTACAATAATACTATCAAAATGACTCAATTTCCTCTTGTAAATTTGTGATTGCTTGATATTTTAAACTTGGACCAAACTTCTGTGTTTGGAAATATGACGTTATTCCATTCCTATGCTGTTTTTATTTTTTATGTCCTTGCAACAGGGTACAGGGGACTCAGATGTAGACAAATAATTAAGTACCAGTGGCCTTGCTTAAGTCAAAGGTTTAGGATCCCTAACTTGGTTCAGAAGGTATTGGGAATTTGTGAGTGTTTCCTTCCAGTACAGTCCCTGTATCCATGGAGGATACATTTCTGAACTTAATGGAGAAACAGAAAACTATGAATAATAGTGAACCCTATTGAAATGGACATGTTAAGCTGTCAGGACCATAATTCCTGGGCCTGCACTCTGGCGCCAGGAATCAAGGACGCTGACATCGAAAAACTGATAAGGCACCTGCAGCTCTCACCCTGAAGGAAAACAGCTGTGGGCGAGCGGGAAGAATTGCGCGGGGTTTTCTCTGGGCGGGAATTGTTACTTTGAATGTGGCGAAGTGTATATAAGGAGATCTTTCTGGGCTGACCAGCAATCTTGGCTTTATATGTTTGTATGGTATTCTTCAGTAAAGTCTTTGGTGACAACAGAGGGAGTCTCTTGTATTCATTCGGAGGCAGCTGGAGTGAGCTGACATTAGGCTGAATGTTATCATATAGTATTCTCTGTGGTATCCTCTCTGCAAATTTGTTAAGTCCTCCACCAAGGTGACTGCTGGAAGTATACCATAGAATCACAGAAGACCTAGAAGATTCCTAAGACGGAGGACATATTTGTTCAGGGCAAAGAATGGATATACCGTAAGCAGAATCACGGGAGGAATATTGCTCTAGGTATTGCAGTCCTTCAAGTACCCTGCCACAAAGGCTTGCTCTTTCTGTAATAAAATGCTTTGTTCTGAATGTGAAACTTGTAATCACCTCAAATTTAATGTGAAATAACTGGAGTTTCATTTCCAGTTTTGTAGAGCCCCTCAAAGTGAAATGGGTAATATATTGTTTTGATGCACAGTTGCTGCTTCTAGAGGTTTTCAGGAGCAAAGGTTGCAGTTTCTAAAGCCAAGATTCTTTAGAGGAGCAAGGGAGTTAAGAGTGACCAAGAAAAATTGCCCAAAGCACCACATATGATCCATTGGCTATAGGATTCCAACCCCTGAATTCAGCCAGCATTGCAAAATGGCAGGATCTGGTGGAACTGAGAGGGAATAATCTCTCACAATAAATCCAATATAACTTTTTGAAGCCTTTGACACTAACCAAGGAGTTACTCCAAAGGGGTTATACAGTGTAGACTTACCCTAATAGGTAAATCCAACTTTAACTGCTTATTACAACACGCGTATTTCCCTCCATCTCAGGATGGCTTTAGGATTTCCATAAGTTGGAAATTACTTGAAAGCACTCAATAACAACAACAATAATGTGTATATATAATTAACAAACTTTTCTGCCTTTTTTGGACTTATTGGAATGTGGCAATAGGACAATTCTTGATGAGTCACATTTCAAAATTTAGAGCCATGTTCCTGGAAAAAAGGCCACTTTTCCCTGGAATCCAGGAGCACAACTGGGAGGCTGCTTGATTCTGGTGAAACAAAATGTCCTAGTGCCCATTTAGGCTACTATTTTGTAAAGCTGGGTTCCAGTTACCAAATAGAACATTGCTACATACTGGCCATCTGTGTACAATTTTAACATATTAATAGTCATCATGTGATTGCTTCTTTTGCACTGTGGCTTTCATCCTTATTTTCATTCTGTAGTTTCAATGGCATCCTATTTTTAAATGTAAGCCTACTTCTCATTAGCCATTGGTTCAAGTGGACGGTGTTTATGAACAGCTCGTCCCTAATTCTTCTGACAGCAGATGTTCATAGTGATGAGTCAACTCTTTAGGAAATAAAGCATAGAGATTGGAGTATTAATAAGAAACTATCTCAATTTGCTGTTGGATGCCTGTGATTTAAGCTTCTTCTGTATTTGAAACAGGGTACAACTCAAATCTGGAGTTCTTTAATACAAATACCAAAACACATCTACAGGTGAATTTAACTCTGCAGCAATCAATTCTAATTCTCTTTGGTGGTTATAGTCTTGTTGATGTATCTGGGCTTCCTTATAATTGCAGATTTCTCTGTCATATTGATAAAAACAGCCAATGCTGGAGTACAAAAAGTTGTTTATTGACATGAAATTACAATTGAGCTGTTTGAAAAATAACTGAGTGCTATAGTTTTCTGTCTTCAGAAGTTAGTTTAGGTTTTCTTGATGTAGCTCCCAAAATAAAATGGTAGATACAGACAGGTCTCAATTTACTTTGAGGTTGTGGTTTTTGGATCTGTAATATAAATTGAGACCATAGTAAATGGTGGAACTTAGTTTATTAGAGAAGTCTTGTGTACTGGGGAATATGTTCCAATGGAGTTGAAATATCCACAAAATTATCAATATGAAATTACTCAGTGGCAATTTTTAAGAGGTTTAAAGCACAAAGTATCATATTTTGCCTGTTCCAGCCTAGAGAAATATGCAAGTGCTCTCCCAAGGGATCGGAAGAGGTAGCAGCTGCTGATCCCAAGGCAGTTTGGCCTGGGTGACCTGTCTTCCTATTATACAGCATTTCTTCTTCAAAGGAGAACACAGTGACCAACTGGTAAGAACTCCAGTAGGCTTCCCATGTGAAGTAAACTTATTAGGAGAGTGAAAGAAGTAGAACCATCTCTTGATGTGTCTTCTCCAGCAGTCTTTCCAAGTGACGAAAGCAGAGTCCAGTTGCTCACCCCCCACCTAAGCTAGCAGACGAAGCCCATTCTGGCTACACCAAAACATGAAGTGCCAGGGTTTTTTTTCCTCCCTTAATGGCTCCACTTCTACGCAGACAAAGGAAATGCCCCCTTCTGGGTTGCTGTGAGTTTTATGGGCTGTATGTTCCAGTAGCAATCTCTCTTGATGTTTTGCCTGCATCTATGGCAGGCATCCTCAAAGGTTTGTTCAGAGGTCTGTGAGAATTATGCAAGTGGGGTGTATATATATATGTGTGAAATGTCCAGGGTGGGAGAGAGAACTCTTTCAAATAACAGCAAGATTCAAGTTTCTTCCTCTTCTATATGCTCCACCTTCTAAGAAAGCAAAGGAAAAGTTCTTCCTTTCAACCACTAAAGACTTGCTTTTTCCATTTATTCAATCAAGGCGGTAAAGTGAATTAGTCCAGTTATCTTCTTACCACTCAAACTTCCTAACACCCCAAATAGTCTCATTTACTCACTTCCTCCTCTTTATTCTTTCATGTCTCTTGCCTAGATCTATCTATCTATCTATCTATCTATCTATCTATCTATCTATCTATCTATCTATCTATCTATCTATTTTGAAATGCTGTAAATTGGGGTAATGAAAATTGAAAGTAGCTGTTATCAAGACAAGAATTCCTAATCTACCATTAGCATTAATTTAGATGCTACTTAATGCTTTGCCCCTTACAGATAAGCAGAGATTTAACTACTTCATTCAGTAAGAAATCAAGAGGAAAAACTGAAGTATAATACTACACATATCATTTTCTAAAAACACATGTATATAATTATAACATTTTCCATTATTAAAGTATATTGTACATTACCATGATTAACCATAGACAGAGAAAATACTCTTGTTTGTTCTTCTGTCTTTTACTGTCATTCTCAAGGTTGTTACAACAAAAAAACCACATGTTGCCTTTGTCACAGGCCAGCCAGAGAATTCCCAGGAGAAACAGCGACATCTTGTCGTCATCTAGGTTACTCAACTAGAGTTCTTTGGAATCCTAGGGTTCTGTGAGTGGTTGCTAGAGGTTCCATGAGAGATCAGGGCTTTAGAAAACCCTTTTTTGAGATGACAAATATTTTAGGGTTCCTCTAAAGCAGTGGTTCCCAACCTTTGGTCCTCCAACCCCACAATACCTGGGAGTTTAAGTCCAAATCACCTGGAGGACAAAAGGTTGGGAAGCACTGCTTTAAAGTAAAGTGCTTGGGAAAAGTTGACCTAGTGGCTGGTTTCTTTTTTTAATTCCAGCATATATCAAAGCAAAAAAATATCATTTGATATGAACATACAATTGTATATTTCTGCTTAAAAGGTATTCCTTCTACTCACTGGATGAAAGGCTGAGTCAGGATCTTACTAGAATGCTAAATTTAATGAAACACTGTGCTGCACTTCTGCACTTCCATGCATTAATCATGTAGACTCAATGTTTCTGTCCTCTGGTAACATAGTATCCATTGCATTGTCTAGCCCAAGGTTCCATGGACATACCTCAGGGGTTTGCCATTTGCATGACAGTCTGCCCACCTGAATGTGATTGTGCATTTTGTAGTGTTCAAAAGAGACACAAGGAGAACTGTATAAGCTGAGGGAATCTCCCTTGAAGAGGCAAACACTATCAGGCCTTAACTTTTAAAATACTAATACTTTTGCATAGATGTGGTATTCAGGAGGCAGCCAGTTCGTATATTATAGAGGCAGGAAAGCATTCTGAAAAATATGAAGGCAAAGATTTGCCCCGAGAGTATGCATGTCTTATACTTGAAGCCATGTGTACTTCATTAAGCAAGGTTTTGGTCTAGAGAACTCAGGTATCAGATTATGGCTTTCAGCACTTTAACAGAAAGCAAATTTGGCAGCTGATCTGATGCCCTTTGTACACATATGGACACAGGAACACACCACACATATTTCTAAGTGTAAAAAAGACACAGAAGTTGAGAAGAGAAGCCTGTACTTCTCAAATTGTAAAATGTATCTCAGCCAAACTTCTTTGGAACTGTAGAATATTACCTGAGCAAATCCATTAGGATGACAAGCTGAGAACATTTTGACCTCCAGTGAAAGTCAATTTAAGAACTGTCAGACTTTTGTACCTTGTTATTGTTGTTTGTCTTCAAGTTATTTCTTTCTTATAAGGTAAAGGTTTTCCCCTGACGTTAAGTCAAGTCATGTCTGACTCTGGGGGTTGGTGCTCATCTCCATTTCTAAGCCGAAGAACTGGCGTTGTCCATAGACACCTCCAAGGTCATGTGTCCGGCATGATTGCCGTTACCTTCCCGCCAGAGCGGTACCTATTGATCTACTCACATTGGCATGTTTTCAAACTGCTAGGTTGGCAGAAGCTGGAGCTAACAGCGACCGCTCACGCCGCTCCCGGGGTTTGAACCTGGGACCTTTCGTTCTCCAGCTCAGTGCTTTTACACACTCCACCACTGGGGCTCTTTCTTATAGCAACTCTAATATGAACCGTATTTTGGCAAAATTTGTTCAGAGGAGGTTTTGCCTTTGCCTTTCTCTGAGCCTGAAAGAGGGTCATGTGCCCATGTTCACTCAGTGGGTGTCCATAGTCAAGTCAGGATTCAAATTCTGGTCTTCAGAAATGTAGTCCAGTGCTCAGATCACTACACAACATTAACATAATATAGCCGCCCTAAGTCCCCAATGGGTGAGAAGGGCGGGATACATTGTTCCCTCACTACTTTGCAATTTGGTTTTCGCGGATTTGCTGTTTTGTGGTTTTTCAATAAACTCTAAAAGAATATTATAAATCATAAAAAATTACAATTTACAGTCTCAGGAAGCCAGGAAGAAGAAGCTAAACAGAGAAAAAATGAGCCCATGGGCCTATGGGAGGAGAAGGAGGTGATTTATTAATACACGATTGGTTATACAGACTTAAAATAGTGTATAACTACTAAAATAATGTATAAATATTAAAATAAATATCCTACTTCATGGATTTTCACTTATTGCGGGTGGTCCTGGAATGTAACTCCCGCGATAAGTGAGGGAACACTGTATAAGTATTGTAATAAATAAATATTGTAATAAATAATATAAAAAAGGAAGACACTGTTGTATTCCAGGTAGGCAATTGAAGTATAGCTTTGTTGTACTTACTCAGTTTTAAATATTCTTTGGCCCAAAGCTGTTCCTACTGCTACAACTTTCCTGGAATACATAACTGTGGCACATTATGCACTGAAGTAAAATGGAGAGCAATAAGAAAATATATCAAAATCGCCTGGCAGATTCATCCCTGAGAATTTCTCTGTTCTTCCCGCATGGACTTTGAATGGCTATGCACTGCCAGAAATGAAAATCTTGGTGTTCTTCCTGGCTGTATTTCAAAATGACTGAAGACTTCTATCACTATGTTGTAGGAATAGTGTAGCATAAAATCTAAAAATATGCATGCAGCTAAGTTTTGTGCATCTTCTCCAGCCTGGAGCTTAAGAGTCCCACTTATTTATGCCTCATTAACTCTTCAGCATGGAGCCCCCAGTGGTGCAGCGGATTAAACTGCTAATCTGCTGAATTTGCTGATGGAAAGGTTGGTGGTTTGAATCTGGGGGGTGGGATGAGCTCCTGCTGTTAGGCCCAGCTTCTGCCAATCTAGCAGTTCAAAAGCATGCAAATGTGAGTAGATCAATAGGTACTGCTCTAGCGGAAAGGTAATGGCGCTCCATGCAGTCAGGCTGACCACATGACCTTGGAGACATCTACGGACAACACCGGCTTTTCGGCTTAGAAATGGAGATGAGCACCAACCCTCAGAGTCGGACACGACTAGACTTAATGTAAGGGGGAAACCTTTACCTAACTCTTCTGCAGTGTTCTTCTGTATATTAAAAATTCAAACAGGGAGAGCAAACATCCAAAGTTGACCTGAAGTGTTTCTTCATGGATATTGCAGATGAGGTTGGGAACTTTCTCATGAGACTGATAATGGCTTCCCCAAGGACCTTTTTTCATCCATATACAGTAGAGTCTCGCTTATCTGACTTAAACTGGCAAGCAGAATGTCGAATAAGCGAAACTGTTGGATAATAGGGTGTGTGCAGAAGAATGAGCCCCTTCCCCTGTTGCTTGGGAAAAGGCTTCTCTTCCTCAGCAGGCTGGCCATCAGGAAGGAGGAGGAAGAAGCTTCTGTCCCCATTGATCCTTCGCTGTCCTGCCCTCCCACCCTCGCTCACTCTCTAACTCACTCACCAGGCCAGATCCTGGTGCTGCCGCCGTCACTGCTGGGACTGAGTGACTGAGTGAGTGAGTGAGGGGGGGGGGGGCTTTGTCACCCTCCTTTGCTCGCCCTCCCTCCCTCCCTCCCTCGTTCATTCACCAGGCCAGGTCCCGGCAGCTATGGCGGCAGTAGTGGCAGAATCAGGACCCAGCCTGGTGCGTGAGCAAGGGAGGGCGGCCCTGGGCGTCGGATAATACGGTGTGTCAGATGAGTGGAAGTCGGATAAGTGGGACTCTACTGTTGTTGAAAGTTAGTTCTTTGGCTCTGTCTATTTTCTATATTCACAACCATTTTAATTTTGAATTTTTGTTTTGTTTTCATTTTTCTCCTCCCAACAGTCTTCTACTCTAAGACAAACATATATAGAAAATTCAATTTCATATTTAACAGTATACAGCAATTTTAGGTGAGTGCTGTGAGTTGGAAGAGAGGGCTATTTCTTCCCTCCAAAGACTTCCCAGCTGGTTGTAGTTACATATATATTCTCTCTTCTCTCGCTGAAAATGCTGTCCACGAGGCAGTTTTCCAGGGAAGAATCAGCAGGTGTGATTCTTGGTCAAGCAGCCTTCCCTCCCCTTTTTGCTGCCCTCATAAAAGCACTTTGGAGACATATGCGGTTGCCTAGATGCATAGATCAGCACTTGGTTTCAATAAAGAAAGAACACCTGGTCTATTAGTTTTGTGCTGCTTGACTTCTATCTGCCAAATTACCACCTTTAGGAATGTCCTTCCACAATCTCAGTTTCTCTTAACTGTTCCTTTTCTGACTTGGAAGTGTAACTAAAGGAATCCACACTTGCTCCAGCTAGTTGAAATGGGTCAAATGCCGAAGTACTTAGGTGCTCTCCGTCTGGCAGCTTCTTGGATGCGCTTCAAGTGGTTCCACACATCTGTGTGTGGAATACCATTGCCGTAACTCTGTCTACCTGTAACCTCCTGGATTGGAATGTGTAGAGTGTGAGCCAATTTTCCAAGAAAGTGGTCGAAGAAAGGAATCTGACTTCACCCTTTCCTCTGCCTCAACTTTTTCTTGGCTGAAAATCATCTTTGAAACTAGCAAATCTGAAGAGGATGGATTATTTTTTTTAAAAAAAATACTATGTTGCTCTGACATAGAGGGATTTATTTATTTATTTATTTATTTATTGGAAATTTAACATCTGTGTGAAAGGCAGGACCAGGCACTGCATCAGCAAGAATATATCAAAAATATCAGTGGGATAAGCAAAAGTTATTTATATTTAGCTATGTATTTAAGGCATTGCACTTGGTAACTGTGCAAAACAGTCAGCAGGAAGGGATACACTTCAGATGTTGCTAGACTGCAACTCTCATTATTCCTGGCCATCCTAGCTGTTGGCAGAACTTGGAAACAACATAGTAAAACTAACAACATTTACTGCAATGTATTAAAACTAACAACATTAACTGCAACATGCTATGTTTTTGAAATTCACAGTAGCAAAAGCTGTTAGTTTTAAAAATTACATGTTTAAATGTTAAATATGTTGGACAAATCATGATGTACTGGAAACAATATGTGATCATTTCCAGTGGGAAACAATAATAAGTTTGTGGTCAACTTGTCCTAAGCAGTTCTGTGATCAAAAATTACATCTAAAACAAAGTCTGATTGTATAGTTTTTCTATGGATACCAATGTTTCAAGGTCAAAATGGAACACAATGTTTCAAGGTCAAAGTGGATTGAACTCATTAACGCTTTACTTTTAATAGCAAGATTGGAAATGGATGCACACTAGAAAACTCCGGAAGATCTTTCTGTACATGAGTGGCTAAACAAGATTTCAAGCAACGTGTTAATGGAAAAACTCACAAGAATATATGAGAGACAACATGAGAAAACACATCCAGAAAATCACATTGTCTGATTTTTCACAAATTTATTTGCAATGTGATTTTCTGGATGTGTTTTCTCATGTTGTCTCTCATAGTTGAGGTCTACCTATGATGTCAATTACAGGCCTCTCTCATCTTTTTAAGTGGAAGAACTTGTACAATTGGTATCTGACTAAATACTTCCTCCCCCCCCCCCCACAGTAATCATTTTATCATATACATATATGAATGATATACAAAAGAATTTTGTATACTTACCCTCTCCTTGCAAGATGAATAGCTATGTCTTTATATCTTCACATCTATCAAGAAATAATTATATATATGCATATATATATTCCTCAATTTTTTCCATCTATGAATAACAAGTAGAATTGATTTGCTATTTCAGGATATTATTTTTGAGAATTGATTTTAGCTGAATTGTTCTTATTGTCGATCCATTTCCAAATTATGGTGACCCTAAGGCAAGTGTGGAGCCCCCAGTGGTGTAGGGGGTTAAACCACTGAGCTGCTGAACTTGCTGATTTAAAGCTTGGCAGTTTGAATCAGGGAGCAGGGTGAGCTCCCATTGTTAGCCCCAGCTTCTGCCAACCTAGCTGTTTGAAAACAAGCAAATGTGAGTAGATCAATAGGTACTGCTCTGATGGTAAGGTAATGGCGCTCCATGCAGTCATGCCAGCCCCATGACCTTGGAGGTGTCTACAGATTGCTCCAGGTTTTCAGCTTAGAAATGGAGATGAGCACCAACCCCCAAAGTTGGACATTACTAGACTTATTGTTAAGGGAAAACCTTTACCTTTATCTTTAAGGCAAATGTGTCAAACTCATTTTCACTGAGGGCCACATCAGCCTTATCGTTGCCTTCAAAGGGCCAGTTATCATTGTAAGGCTATAGTAATGTAAATACATTGCCCTGGCATTGAATGTCCAGGGACCACAGAAAATGATGTAGTAGGCCAGATTCGGCCTGTAGGCTTTGTGTTTGACGCATGTGCCACCAAAAAAAACCTATCATGAGGATTTCTTGGCAATAGTTGTTTATAGAAGACTTGCCTTTGCCTTCCTCAAAGGATGAGAGGATGTGACTTGTCCAAGATCACTCAGTGGTTTTCCATGGCCAACTGAGATTCAGGCCCTAGTTTCCAGGTTCATACCACTAAACCATGCTAACTCTCTGGCTATCTTTTTCTTCTATAAACCAAATTCCAATCATGCAAACAGCTACTGTGAGATCGAATAATGCTGTAAAAAATTAATCGACATGCAGTAGTATTGTGATCAGATATCCATGCATTGGGAACAAGATGATTAAATTATGGGCACTGCACATGCAGAGACCTTTCCTGTCATTTTAACATGCTGGCATTGAGGGATTGTATGTCTAATGTTCATGATCTCCAAGCACCCTCTTTTTAAAAGGAAGACAAATCTCAAGTATTCTGGTGCTTACTGGGGGGAATAAGAATGGAAACCTTAATCCCACAGTAATCCTCATGCATTTTCCACTCTTGCATCTATATTTTGCTTGCCTCTTGCTTCATGGGAAAGTAAAAAGTGCAGAGAGAGCCTTCCTGAAAAATGTTGGAAGAGCCCCAGTCCACATTCAATTAATAGGCAGTCTGGCGGAATCTATGAAGAAATCTCTCTTCAGAGGTTTTCCATTCTATAAAAAGAGTTTTGGGTAGTTGGAATGAACTAGATAACTTCTCATGCATGGGAGGCAGTATGAATTTGACAGGGAAGGGGAATGTTTTGGTAAACGATCCTTTTACTCCTGCCTCTGCTGGAAAAAAGCTATTGGATTGAAGAGAATAGGGCTCCAATTGTAAGAGAAATGTCTTGACAAGAGGGAGATGATCTGAATGGACACAAGACATCTGAACTGGATGCCCATTCCTTGATTTTAACCAGTACCCCTGGCAAGGATCTTATAGGATAAAACCAACTATACTAAAGAACTTTCATGACAGACATATCAAAGTAAGAGCTGTCCAGCAAGAGTATAATGACTTGGAAAATGGTGGACTTTCCACACGGAGATTTTTAAATAATTGGATGGACATCTTTTTAAAGTGCCTTAGTTGTATATTTATGCATGAAAAAGATTGAACTGGATGACCCTTGTGGCCTTTTGCAACTCTCATGCTTCTGTGGTTCTCTTTGTGGAAGTAGAAGTCCAACAGCCAGAGGATTTGCCAGCCAGTCAGCATATACCAAGGGAGCCTTGGATCCAAGACACTTGGAAAAGGCATAATCAATTTTCCACATCACTCCTCCCATAGTGCCTGGTCTTTGTAAGCTTCTCGGCCTACCCTACCTTGCTTGACAGCAAAGAAATGGCTCTTGATAGAACTAGCATCTGTTAGAACAGCGGTTCCTTTTTTTGAGTGTTGTTCTTTATTTACTTGATTTGAGTGTGATTTGAAGTGAGGATATTGTGATTTATAGTGTACTGTTGTGAAGCAATCTTATGCACATGTAAACCTAAATCCTGCTGTTGATCCTGATTTGAATCAACGAGATTTATCTATGTGTTGACTCACAATTCAACAGCTGGTTGAATAGGTCTACGCTTTGTTGCTGTGTGCCTTCAAGTCATTTCCGATTTATGACAACCCCGCAATCAGCTAAGGTGAACTTATCACAAAATTTGCTCCAAAGGGTTTTTGCCTCTACCTTCCTCTGAGACTGAGAATATAAATTGTCCAAGATCACCCAGTGAGTTTCCAGGATGAAAAAAGATTTGAATTCTAGTCTAATTCTTAAACCACTACAACACACTGCCAATATGTTAGCCTTAATGAAATAACTCTACATTACAGTGACTGGATTGACTCCAAGGTAGGCATATTTCAAAATCTAGGAGATGGCCTAAAAGGAACCAAACCAATGATTCATCTATTCCAGTACTGTGCACACGAAGGTGGGCAGCTGTAGGTCCTAAATCAATGGTTCTCAACCTGTGGATCCCCAGATGTTTTGACCTTCAACTCCCAGAAATCCTAACAGCTGGTAAACTGGTTGGGATTTCTGGGAGTTGTAGGGCAAGACACCCGGGGACCCACAGGCTGAGAACCACTGTGGTTGAAGGTGCATGCTTGGTGATCTGATGAAATAAAGTTGATAGTTCAGGAAGCGAATAGGACTTGTTATAAAAGGCATTCTGGAAGAGGATTGCCCACTGTAATACACCTTCTCAAAAGTCTGGGGGGTTTCTGTTTAGATTCAATTCCGTTTTGGTCAAGCAATGCAATCCATGCACAACTGCTAAAATAGATTGTAGTTTGATATATTAACATTTAATATTACTATTGTAGAAAAGGCAGCATTTCAAAACTCTAGCAGAATTTTTAAATTCTGCTTTCATAAAGTCTAAAGTAGATCTAGCCCAGTGGTTCTCAACCTGGGGTCCCCAGATGTTTTTGGCCTTCAACTCCCAGAAATCCTAACAGCTGATAAACTTGCTGGGATTTCTGGGAGTTGTAGACCAAAAACATCTGGGGACCCCAGGCTGAGAACTACTGAATTCTAGCCCATCAGGTACAAGTTGGTCTTCCAGGCTTACTTCTGAGTAAGCAGGCACAATAGGACTGTACTCTGTCATCTGTTAGTCATCTGCACCATTCTTTTAAGCATCAAGATGAATTCATCTTTTGAGCATCAGATGAATGCTATCCGATACTGAAGCATGGTAAAGTCATCATCGGTATCTGACTGACTGTTGTCTTCAAGAGCCCAGGGAAGTAAGTGGATGCAGAACAGTACCATTCTTCATGAGAAAAGAAATGTCCACCTCGATGTGCACAATTGCCTGTCTATAATACGCCTCAGAGGAGGGAACTGGCAAAACCACCTCTGAGCATTCCTTGTCTTGGGAAACCCTGTGAAATTCATGGGGTGGCCATCAGTTAAGGGCGACTTGAAGGCACAATATGCTTATAAACATCTCTCAGAACTTAATGGCTTTAAGGTCTCTGAGAGGAAGTCCTTTGTTCATAAGTGGGTGGGGGAGGGAGGGGAAAAGGGGGGGGGGACTTTGAAAGCAATGGCTTTAAAAATGCTTTTGTAGCACATATTTCTTTCTTGCAGGCACTGGGGAGCAATGAACGAGAGTCAATTTTCCTGTGGGTGTTCAGGAGTGGGCGGGATAGGTCCTTTTTAATGTTCTGAGCGACCCGATGAGAGAGGACAGGCGTGCTGCTTCGGCAGCTTGCTGGGCAACACGCAGAAAAGTTATCCTATCCCCAGTGGCAGAATGCCCCTGTTTCTGTGCTTATATAACCAAGATGAACAAAGTGAACCAGAAAACTGGTGTCTGTGTTAGTGTTGGTGGGGAATTTACTATAGCATTGTATTTAAGAAATAGGCCTGGGCATCGGAGGAAAGGTAATGCTGGGAGGAGGGAAAAAGAGAATGTGTCTGTGTATGTGATAGAGAGAGAATGAGAGGGGGAGGGAGGGAAGAAAGGATTTGGGAATTTAGGAAATGCTAAAGGCATGGCAGGAGTGTTACTATCTGAAGTGTTTTCCTGCATGTAAGAAGCAGATGGCTGTGTGTGTACATGTTAATTTAACAAGGGGATAATTCTGGGGAGACTTGTTTGGAAGGGGAAAGAAGAATGGAGGAGAAGGGAAATCTGTAAGCAAAAAATCTGGAGCTGTAACTCTTCTTCTTCTGTTTCAAGTAAACAGTCCATTGCGCCCTCCCCTCTTCCCTTCCTCCACCCCACCTCCCTCATTCAACATTGCTCATGTGTTTTCTATTTAAGGGCTGCAGCGTGAGGCAAATATGATTGGCGTCCACAGCCCTCCTTTTGACTCTCCGCTCCAGCCTGTAAGAGCAAAGCAAGAGCGTAGCCTATGAGGGCAAGAAATTGTGGACTCCTGTGCTTTTTTTCCCTCTCCATTTATTGGAACAGCCTGGGATTTCCTCCACACACCCCCAACCTTTTCATGCTGGCTGTGACTAGGATAACTTTTTCTGTCTGAATGGGAGCAAGGATGGAGTGGAACAATGTTGGGAAGCGGTTTATTTTTAGACTCCATCCTGCAACTTAGTGTCCAGCAAGACAGTGTTGCTTCTTAGGGACTGTTTTTATTTTATTTTATTTTTTCTTTCTCCCATCTGCTTCCACTCTCCAATGTTCTTCTGTGCTGCCGAGGTGTGGGCCAGAGGAAACAACTTCTATATGGCCAGCCATTTGGGAATATGCCGCGAGCCAAAGTGGGGTTGTGATTGGCTTGGCATTGGTGACACCTCGGCCTATCATGAGTCGTGTGGACAGAGGTCGCTCCCGAGGAGCCATGGCTGGAAGCTGGCTCACAGCTTGCTTTTTCCCTTCCCCAGGTGCTGACGCTAGCTCTGAACCTATGATCCTGGAGCAGTATGTGGTGGTGTCAAACTATGAGAAACAGGAGAACTCGGAGATCAGCCTGCAGGCTGGAGAGGTGGTGGATGTCATCGAGAAGAATGAAAGTGGTAAGATCACATTTTGAAAGAAAGATGTCATTTCTTTCTTCTTCTTCTTTGCTTAAAGCTTTCCCCCCTCATTCCCCTCTGCATTCTTCCCTCAGCTCTTCCTCTGTCTGTGTTTTGCATCTGGTATGGTATCTGACTCAGGAGGTAGGATTTCTATACACACACATACGTATATGCACACTTTACTTGGTTTGGGCTGGGGGCCAAAATATTGCCTTCTACTATAAGAATGTCTCCTAAAGCTTGTACATTAATTACCCAATATACATTAATGGAAAGCCTGGGGCTTGTGGGGGAGGGGAGTGCCCACAGCATAGGCTCTGTATTTATTAGCATGATACAGTTGCTGGGCTAGAAAAGGTCTCAGTATTTCCATTACTTGCCATTATTTTTGACAAATTTATTGTATGAGCCATTTTTTTAAAATCACTCTGGGGATGAAAACTTGACATATTGTTTCTATTCTTTACCCACTCGCAAAGGACCTAGAAAATGTGGACATCTATAGATTATATGCCAGCGAAAGAATTGTAATGCTTTTAAAAGTAAATTGCCTATGTTGTATTTATGGAAGAGTGGGAGTGATTTCACCTGACGTTATCAATTGATTTTAAAGTAAATGTTATAGCATCCCAGGAAAGTAATTCATACCAAAAGGTTTAATTGGTTCACAACAATCTGTCTTCATTGAATCCATCACATATGTTAGGATGAGATGTGTTTAGATCAGCATTTTCCAGTCTGCTGCCATCCAGTTCTGTTGCACCACATGGTCACTCTGAGTAGGGATGAATGAAGTTATAGTCCAAAACATCTGAAGGCCCTTGTTGAAGTCTACTCATGTTAAAAGAGTGTTGTGCAAACCAAAATCTTCTGCAAAGAGACATCTCTGATATAAAACACACACCTTGAGTCTGAGGTTGATAAAGTGCAAAGTTCAGATGTAATAATAAAACATATGCTGTATTTTGCTTATTTTAAGTTTGATATTCCAGAAGCCAAAGGTTAGCATTCTTTCCAAAGAAGGAAACATCAAATCTTTCCTGGTATTGTTCAGATTTTATTTCTAAATGAAAATATCAAAATACTTTATACTAGCTTTGCTTACATTTACATTTCAGAGCTTAATCCTAGGCTTTTACCTGAGAATAAATACCATTGAACTCATGTATACATACAGGTCAGTAAATATTTATAGGATTAGGTTGTGAGCCATCTAGACAAACAAAAAAATACCCACAAACTTATTTTCACTGATCCAGATGCTTTCTGTCTCTTTGTTAATTCAGGAACTCTTTTTTGAGGGGAAGGAATGTTCATATTCCCCATATTTATTAGACTCCTTGGCTAGGTAGTGCTATGATGTGATGTGATTATAGCTACACTGGGTAGTGATTGCTATCTGCTGCCATAGAATATTATAAGGGAAGTCAAAACATACATACACCAAATGAGTAAAGCTGTGAGGGTTTAAAGTGATTTTTTTTATCATGTCATAAGTGACTTGAGGACATACTGCAAGTCGCTTCTGGTGTGAGAGAATTGGCCATCTACAGAGATATTGCCCAAGAGACACCCAGATGTGTTACCATCCTGCTGGGAGACTTCTCTCATGTCCCCACAAGCTAGAGCTGACAGACGGGAGTTCACTCCGTCTCACGAATTTGAACCGGCAACCTTCAGGTCAGCAGTTCAGTCGGCCAAGGGTTTAATCCATTGCATCGCTGCAGCTCTTTTTAAAGCAAATAAGATTATGACATACTGGGTTTCCTCTATTCAGAATTATGATAGGAAGCAATTCACCAAGGTGATTATAGAACATTCATTATGTTTTTCTTTGTGTTGTTGTTGTTGCCTTCAGATCCGTTTCTGACTAATGGTGAGTTTTACAGAGTTTTCTGTAAAAAATGTTTAGTGGAGATCTACCATTGCTTTCCTCTCAGGCTGAGAGAGAATGAGTTGCTCAAGGTGGCCCAATGGATTTCCATGTTCAAGTATGGATTTGAATCTTGGTTTCCCAGAGACCTAGTGCAACACCTCAAATCACCATACACACAACTTTCAACAAGCATTCTAATCCAGAATTAAATGTTGCAGGGTTTCAAATGCATACCTTCAGTTATCTCCTTTGGAGACATTCCAGAGTACTAAATGACTATAACAATTACTAATAAATCAGTAGTGTATGAAATTCTGTTCATGACACAGGGGATATAGTTCCTAACTAAAGATTTTAAAATCTATGCCATGTGAGGGATGGAAAGAGAGGCAGCACAGGTTGAGAAAAGTAGACACATAGAATGTGGACAGTTCAGTCCAATCCCCTACCAATTCAAGAATCCATAACTAGAGTATCCCTGACAGATAGCCATTCAATCTCTATGTAAAAACTTCAAGCGAATAAGAGTGTCCTACATTGTGTGACAGTTTATTCCACCGTTGAGCAGCAATCACCATTAGGAAAATCTTCCTAATATTTAGTCAAAAAGTATTTTCTTGTACTTTAAATCCATTGATCCAGACCTCCCTGGATTGGCAAAAAGCAAACATTCTCTGTTTTCTATGTGACAATTCATAAGATATTTGAAGAAAATTGTGATATCATCTCTCGGAATACCTGGAACCTACCAAGAACCTTTATTAGTTGGTCACCTTCTTCTGATTCCATCTTGTTGTTACATATCTTAAGCAATGATGCTGTTATACCATACTGTTGACTCATGTTTGGCTTGTGGACTACTAAGACCCCTAAATCCTGTTTTCATGTACTTCTATCAAACCAGGAGCTACCCATCATGTCTTTGGGAAACTGTTTTTCTCTGCCTAAGTGTAGAATTTTACATTTATTCTCACTGAAATGCATTTTGTTAGTTTTGTCTCATTTCTCTGGTCTGTTAAGGTCCACTGGAATCCTGATTTGATCTTTTAAAGGTATTCACTACTTACAGTTTCAATGACCATGCTTTGTATTACTTCATCAGAATTATTTATAAGGACATTTAACAACATTGGGCCCAGGGCAGAGTTCTGTAGCACCCAAATTGCCATTATCTCTTAGATGACCAGGCATCATTGACGAAACACTTAAGGTTTGTTCTGATAACCAACTACAAATCCACCTAACAGCAGAATCATTGTTGTTGATCACCATCAAGTCATACTGTTCAGGCCTTGCAGAATCAGGGCTGTGACTTTCTTGAGTCTAGCCATCTGTAATAAGTTCTTCCTTTTTCCTAATGTTTTCTACCTTACCAGTTAGTGTTGGCTTTTCTACTGAGTTATATCTTCCCATGATGTGTCCAAATCTTGACTTCCAGGAAGAGCTCATATCTGATTTGCTCTATGACCCATTCATTTGTCCTTTTGGCAGTCCAGGCACCTTATCACATTGGGATATGATCCCTTTATATCAGTATGCAGCCCATATTTTTTGGGGACTGGATGCATACTGTATTGAGACGGGATGAATAGCCTCCTCATCACATCTGATTATTATTCTTATGATTTGAAAATACTGTGCTTTTACTCATCACACCACAGAAGGCTGGCTCTTCCCAATTCATTCAAACCTCTACATCACTCCATGACCTTTTAAAAAGTTTTTTTCTAAGATTGCGCAATGATGTAGCCTCAAAGTGACAAACTACTACTAATTAACGTTCTTTTAAATATTAACATTCTGTTACACATACAGATGCAATGGAGGGAGGAACTTGCACAAATTTCAGTAAAAAACATTTTAAAAAAGAATGAGGTTAAATGGCAATTAACAAATTCATTAATTCTGGAAGTCTTTCCTCTTTGACATCCAAATCAGAAATGGCAGCTGCTTCCATCATGAAAAGTCTGTGGTCATGAGATTCTGCCCAAAGATGACAAGCTGTATAGTTTCTGATGGGATACATACAGATTTTCATATCACACACAAAAACAGTGCTTCAGCAATGAAAGAATCCATAGTATTTCAAAAAACATGATTAGAATCCCGTCTGCAAATAATCCATTTCTGCAATGCTTTGCAGACAGATTCCAATGGAATACAGTCTCAGAAATGGAGTATTTCCTAATGTGATAAGATCCCAGGTTATGCACAGAGCTCTCTTCCAGCACTGCATCTCAAATGAGTTCCTATCAGCCTTCTTTACTATTTAACTTTGTCAACCATAAATAGAAATTTACAATGTAAAGGTGTTGAAAATCCTAACTTTGGTATATTTACACTTGAGGATTTAGTCTAGGTCTTTTATAGCTGCTCTTCCAAGTTCTAGTCTTATTCTGGTTTATTGGCTACAGTCTCCATTTTGATAAACAACTAAACTATGGTTAGGAAGTATTTGGTTATCTCAATGCCTTCTTTGTCTAGTTCAAAGTTATGTATCATGGAGCACCAAAGCCCTATTGAAGTTAAGATACATTCCATTCACAGTGTTCTCCTGATATCAGACTGCCATGAGTCTGCCATGACTTCTTTTTACAAAACCCATGCTGTCTCCTCGTAATCACAGCATTCAATTCTAAATTCTCACAGGCAAACTGTTTAATCATCTGTTCTAGAGCCTTTCTTGGGATGGACATTAAGCTAAGCAGTTTTTCTCCTTTTTGGAGTTGGAGCTACTGGAGCCTTGCTTGTTCTTCAAGAATTTTCACAGATTCCATATCAAGGATATAAGAAGTCAGAGACAAAATATCTTTTGAGCAGTTCCATCATTTCACTGATTAGCATTTTTCAATTTTCTCCATGCAGTGAGTGGCTGCTTCACTAGTCTTCCTTTGTTTTGAATATAGGGAGGAAGAAAAAGCATGTTCTAGGCCTGGGAAATAACACAGTAGACAGAGCAGAAGCAAAAGTGAGAGATAAGTGAGCCCTTTAAAATCAATATTTATTTAGGACTCATTAATTCAGCATTTCTACTGTAGTTAGGACTATTGGTTGAATTTAAACCAAAATTGATTACACTAGATATCTTGTGAATGGAAAAAAATGAGAGAAAGTACTCTCAAGGAAAAATGTGATAGTGATCAAAGAGGTGACATCATCAGATAAAGGGAAACATTACTAGAAAAAAAAAAAGAAATCAAACCTTAAATGTGGAAGTCACTTGGGCATTTCCAAAGAACTCCTTTGTTGGGCTCAGGGGCAACTGATGGTCACCATGATGGCACGATCAATCCACTCAGAGTTTTAGTCTGAACTTTAAAAGAGCTATTCAAGACACTGAACCCTATATCCAAAATAGAGTGTGTTTTGAGTTTAAGATTTGAATGAAAATCCAGGGTGGATTCACCACCTCACTGACATGAGAACCATTGGCCACCATTGGTCTGACTTTTCCTTCTTCTTGGTTAAGCATAAGCATAAATAAGAAACATAAGCATAAATAAAAAGCAATAGTGCAATTAGTGTCTGACATCTGATCTAAGCACACAGGTACAGACACTTGGACCTCTCCACATGTTTCAAATTGTGTCATCTGACAGTTGACCATAGCAAGGGCAATAGGAACTATGGTTAAAATATCTGCAGGACATCACATTGAGGAAAGCTGTTGTAGGATGTAAAGTCTTTCTTTCTCTTGGTTGCTGCAGTGAAACTGGGGCCATTTCTCTCATTTCATCCCCCTTATAATCATGTCTTTCCACAGTATAGTCTTATGTCACTTGACCTTTTCTGCCATGGAACTCACCATTATTGTTATCGAAGTAGATATAGGTGAGATTCTTATTAGTAAATTCTGTCAACTCACAGTGCTTGGTAAATGTCTAAATAGTTTTCCACAGTAGTGTTTTGCATGTTCCTGCTAATGCGGTATATGCAGTGGAACCTTTGAGGAATGGGGGATTGTGTGAACATGTTTCCAAGTTTGATGTATCTCAAAAGGCTCAATTTTTTAAATTGTGGCTGAGGCAGCTATTAGTAATGGAAACTCTAGCAGCCTATGAAGTATAATCTGGAGAGGAGAACTTTGAAGGCGCCTCAGGATCTTCAGGTAGAATTGGTTCTTCTCATGGTGAAAGTAGTAGCAGTTTTAGTTTGTATGAATATACCTGTTGCTATTTTTTGGCTGTGAACTGGTTGGTCACCTATTTAAGAACTATCTATATTCCACTACAGAGCTTTTCAAACATTTCATATTAGTGATAACACCTTTTTAGTCATGCACCATTTCGCAACGTGGCAATACAGTTTTACTAGCTTACCAAAGGTTAAACCATAAGAGATAGAGAAACATTCATGAATTGTAATAATGAAATGTTTGGGAATACAGCACTATTTTAGGAAAGCCTTGCATTTATTTATATTTTAAATATATGATTTATTGTTTATTTCACATAGACTCAAGAGGTTTGTCATTATGTTCACGTGACACACCTACATACTGCAACCAACACTCCAATGCGTTATGACACACAATTTGGAAAGCTCTCTTCTACTATGATGGTGAGATACTATTCAGCTACAACTTCCAGTATTCCTCACCATTGGCCATACTGGTCAGGGCTTCTGGGAGTTGAGATGCAACAACATCTGGAGAGTTAACAGCTCTAACGCCCATTTTTAGCTCCTGCAAGACTAGATGCATTGAATCAATGGAAACTTAGTAAATAAGTACTTGGCTAAATCCAATTGATTCAATTAGCCTATTCTAGTTGTGATTAACTATTACTGTACATATGTATAAAATGAGAAATTTTTAATCAGAACATTGGCCCAAAAATCTGGATCGATTTATCAAAAGATCAGTGTAAGTACACGACCTAAACTTTTACCAGAAAAAAAAACATCCACTTGTCTGAGTAAAATGGGAAGAATCAAGAACTTAATCGGTTCCAGGAAAACCTAAGAGAAGCATTGGTGCCCATCCTCTACTCTCTACAACCTTGTGCCACTATTAGCCTTTTTGAATGCCTGAATGGGAAAATGGTGGCGGTGGTTGCTTTTTGGTGCATTCCCCCAAAGGAGTATCAAGAGAGCATAACTCTCCACTGAGAAAACTTGAGTGTTGTATTGCAATTCTTCTAAGCATTACTTTTATCACTACTATAACATATTGCCCTAAATCTACCATATATACCTGTGTATATGTCAACCTCATGTACAAGTTGAGGGCAGGTTTGGTGCCAAAATTGTGGATTTTCTGAAAGCTGAAGTGCAAAAAAAATATCCCTTTTCCAAATTCTGGCTGAAACATTCTGTTCTGACCAGGAAACATTAATTCAGACTCAATTTTCAGGAATCTTTTTCCTTCTGGAGGCAGGGGGTGAGAGACAAGATGATCTTAGATTTCTCAGTCTCCAAGGATATCTTTCTGGCTAAAGAAGATCGTGTTTTAAAACATTTTAATCCCCCATCCCCAGTCACATCTGCTGATGGACTAACGGATTTGGACATCTCCCATAAAACTGATAGAATTGTACTTATTACTATACTTTATTACTATAAAGTGCTGTCTGTTCCCCTTTTCATGTTATAAATCCTTAAAAATGAACTGTGTTAAAATTATGTTGAACCCTGGCTCCATTTGCCTCACCCTTTTTAGGCAAACAGAGCAGTTTTATCAGTAAGGCTGGAAAGGTTGCTCACATCATACAATTCCTTTAACTCAGTCAACTGCTCAGTCATTTAATAGGTTTTGCTAAATGAACAATTGCCTTCATTTTGTACAATCCATAAGCAAAGTAAAGGTTTCCCCTTGACATTAAATCTAGTCGTGTCCAGTGCTGGGGACTGGTGCTCATCTCAATTTCTAAGCTGAAGAGCCAATGTTGTCCATAAACACCTCCAAGGTCATGTGGCCAGCATGACTGCATGGAGTGCTGCTACCTTCCCACCAGAGCGGTACCTATTGATCTACTCATATTTGCATGTTTTCAAACTGCTAAGTTGGCAGAAGCTGGGGCTAACAGTGGGAGCTCACCCCGCTCCCCAGATTCGAACCACTGACTTTTGGGGCAGCAAGTTCAGGAGCTCAGCGATTTAACCCACTGCACCAGTGGTGGATCCATAATTTCCCATTACTTAACAGGAAGCTTCCCATTCCTGTAAACTATTGTCAAATAGACAATAATCTCTGTGGCTTCTAGAAGTAACCTATAACCTATATTTTTTTTGTTTCTGTAGCAGTTTTGTGTGTGTGTGTGTGTGTGTGTGTGTGCACTGTATCTTTTTCATACCATGTAGCTAATTTTTGCTGTGGTCAGACTTCATGATAGTAGTTATGACCCATTCAACCTGAATAGCTAAGGGCCCTTCTAGACTGCCATATAAAATCCAGATTATCTGCTTTGAATTGGATTATATGGCAGTGAAAACTCAGATAATCCAGTTCAAAGCAGATAAATAATATGGATTTGATAGTCTGGTTTACATGGCATTGTAGAAGGGGCCTAAGATTATCAAGACTATTTTATCCTTTCGTTCTTGTTTCTTAAAGTGTCAATGCTATGAATATCACTAGAAAATATGCGTACCATAAATTTTCTCATCCTCAGAAGAAGGCAAAGGCAGACTCCATCTGAACAAATCTTTCCAAGGCAACCCTGTGATACATTCACCTTAGGGTTGCTATAAGTCAGAAACCTATGACCTATAGCAAGTCTAACTTAACCTTAACACTTAACAACAATAGTCAGCATAAACCCACCTTCCAATTTCACCTAGTTAAAGTCCTTTTGTAGACTGTAGTACTTAAAAGCTGAAATGGGAAGTGTTCCGCCAATGTTGCTGAAAGACTATCTACTTTTTCCTCTTTCTTCTACCCATATTTTCCCATTTCTGTTAAATCTTTTAAAATTGTAAAATTGCAAGCAGATACTGTCCTTGTTTTTATTGATTGTATATAAGTCATCCCGAGAGCCTTGTTGGCTAGGAATAGGATGAAAATGCTTGCAATAAATAATAGTAGCTTGACGCAAGCCCTCACTGGTTTGTGCTTGATCCTTTCTGCTCTTTGTGGCTTGTTGCACAACCTTTATAGTTACATCGCTGTTGGTTAAGATGTCCAAAAAGTCAGGCTCATTTCTTGAGGAACTCATTCAGACCACCCCAGTGTATTATGGAGGAGTTGTTTTCTATTTTGGTTGCTTATTGCCTGGCAGCAGGGAGTGCCAGCAGAGTAGTGCTATAGTAGTACTTGGGAGTGACATGATTGGTGCCAGTCGCTAGGTAACTCAGTTTTCATCACACTTCGTGGCTGCTGAGATCAGATTGGAGGGGTTACAGTAGATCAGTGAGGCCAGTTGCCTTGCATTGTGCCAGAGGATTAGTTTTTAAAAGGGGTGAATGAAAACTGCAGGAATCTTTATGTGCACACTGGGAATAACCAAGCAGGGTTAACCATTCATTCTCTGCCTCCTTCATTCTGTCAGTAGGAAGGCCATGAGAAAGGTTGGATGGGGAGAAAGCTCTTCCAGCTGTGCCTTAATGCTGCAGGCAGTATCTTGGAAGCTAATGCATCTTCACAAATCAAACTTCAGCCCATGTTTAATTTTGTTGAAGCCTGGGAAAAGTTACTTTTTTTGCACCTCAATCTCTTTAATCCCCTCAGTCACTAGAATTTAGGGAGCTACAGTCTAAATAAGTGTTCTGATGATATTTGTTTCTCCAATAATGTGTGCATATGGTATTAAATATCTTGTTGAAAATAATGCTTTTGGTTACAGTGTATGGCCTTGTGCAGCCACAAATCATTTCTTCCTTCCATGCCCCAGGGGGGAATTCAGTCTGTCAGATTATGTGGCTTGACTGACTAACTAAGTCTTGAAGAAATAGTTCTTTCTAGATCTAGAAAAGTGATGCAGTTCAGAAACTCTCAAACAAAAATGATCAATTGCTATGTAACTATGTCGTACAATATTAGTTCATTTTCCATTCATTTTAAGCAAGCAGGTTATATCACCTACATGCAATGCATACCACTGTTGTTGTTACTCCTATGTGCCTTCATGTAGAATCTGACTTTCATTGATTCCTATTATGATTAGCAAATATTATTTAGAGGGTCTTTGCTATTGCTGTCCTCTAAAGCTTGGAGAGTGTGACTTGCCCAAGATCACCCAGTCAGCTTCTATGGCCAAGCAGGGATTCAGACCCTAGAGTCCGAGTCCAACACTCAAACCTCTGCAGCATACTTGCTCTCCATACATGCTAGGCTTTAATGAGAGAAATAGATGGCAGGATATAGTTGACAGGATGTTATTAGGTGTTTGAGGATTAGTTGGGGATCATTATTTAACTAGGACAGTTGTTTTTGTGATTGGTAATCAAGTAAGCCATTTATTATAGGTAAAGGTTTTCCCCTGACATTAGGTCTAGTCACATCTGACTCTGCGGGTTGGTGTTCATATCCATTTCTAAGCCGAAGAGCCAGCATTGTCCTTAGATGCTTCCAAGTTCATGTGGCCGGCATGACTGCATGGAGCGCTATTACTTTCCCACCGGAGCAGTAGCTATTGATCTATTCACACTTACATGTTTTCAAACTGATAGTTTGGCAGAAGCTGGGGCTAATAGCGGGAGCTCAGCCCGCTCCTCGGATTCGAGCCAATGAACTTTCAATCATTAAGTTCAGCAGCTCAATGGTTAACCCGCTATGCCATCGGGGGCTCATTTATTATATCTGCCCATAAATGATAACAGTGCTTTAAGACTTTACCCCACAAAGCATGGTGTTCATAGGGTTCTGTCTTTAAAAGAGACAGAGAATTTACTCACTCCAAATAACACAGGATTACCTCTTCCCCTTCCTAGTTCAGTCATTTCAAGGATACCAGCACACCTTTTAAAACAGGTGTTCTTTTTGAAACACCACTTTTCTTAGGATAGTTTCTCTTAAGCCCTTAAACTAAAGGAGACCGGCACATTTTTCAAAGCACTTCTTTCAATGGGACCCACACAGTTTTTAAACCACTAATGAAAACAAAAGGAACATTAGCAGGCTGCCCATATGAATGTCCACACTAAAACATCACAAAGTAATCGGACAAATCCACCACTTCCCGCCACAAGGAAAAATGCCTATTTTAAGTGTTTCTATGCAGAGGGAAAGGAGCGGAGTCAATTTCTGCCTGTTTTTGAAATCCTCCCATTTCTACAATATCTGCTTTCTCGCATGCTTAGTATGTTGACAGCATTCCCTACATCTATGTCTTGAATAGCTTATAGTAAATGTTGTCAGAGAGGAATGCAATCTCATAAAATCAAACTGTGCATGATTTTGTGGACTGAAAATGGGAAGAAACCCAGATGTATTCCAGTTTTTAAAAGCTGTCTTGATAATATCTCTTGCCCACATCACTCACTAGCAGGAAAGAGCTACGAAGGAGCACAAAGTAGCATATAGGTGTTACAATTGGTAGAAAGCTATTAAATGTTGTTTGTTAGTGTTACTTCTGGTTCTTATTAAAATTATTGTTCTGTTTTACTGCCTTAAAGTTCCTGCTCTTTATATGTTATCAATGTTGAAGCTACCTTGGTAGGGTATGGCATTAAAAAGCAGTCTACAAATACTTGAAGTAAGCAAATAAAACAATATATTTAATATAATAGCAATAGGAACAACTGAGAGTTTTATTATCATAAAACTCTCCTTCCTCCCCCACCCCTTCTGCTTCAAATCCTGTTTGAAACTGGTCAGTTTTCTTCCTTCTGCTTTGTTTTGAATCAAAGGTAGAATGCAAGAATTTGGGAGTATAAATATAAAGTCACCAGGTCCCATCTGATCTTGGAAGCTAAGCAGGATCAGCCTTGGTTAGTACTTAGATAGAAGACCACCAATGAAGTCCAGGTGCTGTAGGCTACATTTCAGAGGAAGGAGCCACATTTGAATATTCCCTGCCTGATAAAATCCTATAAAATCCATGGGCTTGATAAGTCAGTAGATAACTTGAAGCTACATTTACACAAATATATTTCAGCATCCTGCACTTTCCTAAGATGTGAATGTTGAACAGTCTGGATCTCAGCCATCTAGTCCGATACCATGAGTAGCACAGATACTGAAAGTCGAGTCAGCTTAGGTCATAGAAAGATTGTATGTAGAGCTTTATGACATGGCTTTGAGAATTAACCTCATAACAATTTGAAACACATGCTTATTCTCAGAGGACTTTCTACTTCAAGATTCTATGGAGCTGAAATACAGAATTATGCTCCCCAACAGAAGCTCACTCCCCTGATAAATCTAATCAGAAGGAAACTATCGCACTAAGAATATGTATAGTGTGAGACTTTTGAAGCACATCTGGTACTAGAGAATGCTGTAAAAATAAAATTTGCAAAGATGGAATATGTCATGCAACAGTCTTGTGATGTTTCTCATTTAGTGGAACATGGAAAGATATTAGCAAAGAAACACCAGTTTGGGCAAGACAAGAACAAAAGAACGTTTTTTGAGATCTACGACTGTAGGCCAGAGCTCCTCCCAACCCAGCACCACCCAAGAAGTAGGACATTTATTTTTGTCCGTAGTATTTTAGTAATTATCAGGCATAAATGTTACAATGGCTACGAAAATAGTAAAAAAAAAATGACCTCAAAGCAGATGCTGTTTAGTAGCTAGGAATGCAAATTCGATTATTTTACATACCAATGGATATTTTTATAAAGATGCATTGCATTTCATATATAGCATGCTTCAGTGATTCCATACATCTTGATAACATCCCATCCCACTATTTTTGAAAACATATCCAATACCTTTATAGCTAAATGAAGGAAAAGCCCTGTTTTGAATGAGGAAATAATTGAGTTGGCTAAACCCTATCTCAGTGCCAAGTTTTCTGGACTTAACTAGTTACAGGTGATTGTCTGTCTTTATCTACTTTGTACTAATCACCTCATGTATAGGATAAGAGCAGGTTTGGGGACAAAAATATGGATTTTGATAAAAGTCATGGATAAATCAAAGGTCATTCTACAGAGAGGGTAAAGTGTCAAGGGTCCAGCTATCCCTGGTTGCCATCCTGCCATGATTGTCCCAGCCAGGCCTTCAAAGGGGCTTTTTACCACTCTACTCAAAGAAAGAGATGGTTACTTCTCAGTCACAGTGCAATACTTACATTGATATGTGAATAAGTTGATTTAGTTTAGTAGTTACATCACATTACAGATCCTCATTTGAATCTTTAGACTCGTCTTCCATTACATCCCAAGATACTATGCAGATTACTAGACTTCAGCAGTTTCCATTACTATATATGTGTTTTTCCCCCTTTCACTTATTTCCCAATAGGACAGTTACAGCTTGTTGATGAGATCTGGAGATGCTGAAAACTTTTTGTGCTCCTTAGATTCCCCTAAGAATCCACTAAGAAGGCTATTATCTTTATATGAATTTTAGGATCATGGGATATATTTCTGCAAAATCTGGCTAAGTATGTGATAAGTAAATACAGTCTTAAGTATAGTAAATTTCCACTTCAAGTTACTGCCTAATATTTTGGTCTCAAATAAAACTTACATTATTCCTGTGGGGTGGAGTATTCCTAAAGTAATAATTGAACAAAGCATCATGTCTGTATCTATCCATTCATGTTTCATTGTTTTGATTTCCCAATGTTTCTGTTGCGTAGGGACTGACTTCTTAAAAACCAAACTATTACTTTTCCGTTTTGAGCTCACTTAAACCCCTTAAGATTTTCAATCCAATGAACATAAAAGGTTTCAGTTGATAAGTTGGGCTAAGCTACAAACATTTTACTACTCTGTGTTGTCAAAGACATTCATGGTCGGAATCACTGGGGTTGCTGTGAGTTTTCCGGGCTGTATGGCCATGTTCCAGAAGCATTCTCTCCTGACGTTTCGACTACAACTATGTCAGGCATCCTCACAACCTCTGAGAATACCTGCCATAGATGTGGGCAAAATGTCAGGAGAGAATGCTTCTGGAACATTGCCATACAACCTGGAAAACTCACACAGCCCAGTTTACTACTTTGAGCAAGTTGTAGTCAGCTAGTTTCCTCTGCAACTGCAAAGCAATGCCTATTATTCATCAACAGGTTACTCTGCCTCTTCTGAGCATGGAAGCTTTATGACTGTTTTTATTTGATGCCTCTACAAGTCTTACTTTCTGCTGAATTTACCATAAACATGTTAATGGCAAGGGACAGGCCAATGACACTGTCTATCTCCTTTCATAGTTCTGAACAGATCAGTTCTAGTTATAAGCATAAGACATTATGAAGATTTGATTATTCAGAATGCAAGTTGCTCTCCACATCCTACTCTTTTCATAGTGTTCAGATGCAATGGGGAAATATAAACCATCTAGTTTTGATAAAGACGTAGCAGTGAGCAGGAACTGATATGTAGAGAGTGCCGGCAAGCCATTATGAGGTTTGGGGAAAAGTTCACCCACATATTTATCACTAAAGTTCTATAGCAAACCTGGAGAATCTTTGAATCTCTCAATATTGTGGACTGCAATTCCCACAAACTCTGACTGCAAATTCTGGGAGCTGGTCTTCCGTGTATATGGAGATCCAGCATTGTGCAAGTTCCGAAAGATAATGTATATTCCAAAAGAAAAATGTAATCCATTTCTGTAATTGTCAACACATTTACAGAAATTAGGAAAAGACTGTAGCTCAGTGGTTGAGGGTCTTTGCAGTTCCAATCCCTAGCCATAGATTATGTGAGAACTTCTGCTGGACAGTATACTAACCTAGATAGCCCATAAAGCAGAATTTCTCAACTTAGGGGTCTGGACACCTGGGGGTATCATGGAGTGTTAGGGGGGTTGCCAAAGACAATCAGAAAATACTTATTTCTGATGGTCTTAGAAACCCCTTTGGCAGAGAAGGCTGAAGATCTTTCCACTGGTTCTTCTCTTCCTTTTGGATACAGACGGTGGATACAGACACCAAAAGTCCTCCTCCTACTGTGATTAGCTAGCCTCTCAGCCAAATAGAGGGCTGTTTCTGAGGCTCCAAGCAGGGAGGGGAGAGCAGGTATGCTTGGCACATGGCAGCATTCTGTGCATGTATGAGACCCTTCAAGGCAGAGGGGAAGCGCCCACTTGACGTGGGACTGAGAGTGTCCCAGCAGCAGGAGGAGGACCAGCAACAGAAGCAGATTAGATAATTTGTAATACTATTTATTAGAAAATAGTTACCCTTTCCTTTTGTTTTTTATTAATGCTCCCATTAGAAAATGCATAAGGATGTAGGTGAACTACAACTCCCAAAACCATGGGTCAGTCCTACCCAAATCCCATCAGTATTCACAGTTGGCCATGTTGGGTCTGTGTGTCAAGTTTGATTCAGTTCCATCGTCGGTGGAGTTCAGAATTCTCTTTGATTGTAGGTTAACTATAAATCCCAGCAACTACAATTTCCAAATGACAAAATCAATCCACGCCCCCCCCCCCCAACCCCACCAGTATTCAAATTTGGGCATATCGGGTATTTGTGCCAAATTTTGTCCAGTGAATGAAAATACACCCTGCATGTCAGATACAGTATTTACATTACAATTCATAACAGTAGCAAAATTACAGTTATGAAGTTGAAACAAAAATAATTTTATGGTTGGGGGTCACCACAACATGAGGAACTGTATTAAGGGGCCGTGGCATTGGGAAGTTTGAGAAGCACTGTCATAAAGTAACGTCCAATGTTTCCAAATCTCCAGATTCCATTCTACTTGATGGCTTATGATAGATAGAGATTTCTAAAATATGTGATTGTGCATCCGATATATCTTAAAGAAAAAAAACCTCATGCAGACCCATCTCAAAGACATTTTTTTCTATAAGGAATGTGTATAGATTCAAAGAGTGTGAAACCTCCACTATACAATGTGGCAGTATACACATATTTCCACATTCTCATCTTCCCCATTTGCTTTCCAACACTTTGTTGGAACCTTCTCACTGGAAACTTCATTACTTGATTTTAATTTCTTGCTTCATTTTCACTCCTGCTGGCTCCTTCCAATTGTCAAGCCTTTTGACTTACTTTCTTCCAGTTTCTGGTGGAGAAATAGAAATCCACAACTGCTAAAGGCTCAGGTTGGCAGCTCAAAAGGGAAAAAATTATATGCGGGGCCTCCCCCTTCCCATCACACTTCTTTACACATTTTCCCCTCTGTTTGTGGAGTTACTGCCAGTTTGGAGACCTTGAAACCTCCCCAGGAAAAATCTGCTTTCTGTATTAGAACACTCTAATGTTATAATGATTGGGTTTCTGTATCCGCCAAATAGGTCACTAGCTCAGCAGTTTGTTTGTTTTTTAAGAAGGCGCAATCCCCGGAAAGGTCTGAGGACTATTAGAAAGGATTCCCATTCCCTTTGGTAATTATCTGCTATGATAGATTTCTAGAGTTACAGCTGCAAAAAAAAAATCTATTGTTTCGAAGGGCTCTTGTTATATCATAAAGTGTGTGTGTGTGTGTGTCCTTTTTTAAAAAGTTTTTTTTAAAAAAAGTCTTCCTGGCTGATTTAAACATATGTCAACTGAATTTCAACTCCTTCCTCTGTTTTAATGGGGGGAAATGATTAATGACTTATCTGCATGCTTGTTTTGACAAATTGGTCTGAAAATATCAAACAAAAGACTGATGGTGCATTTTTATGTCAGATGAGGACAAGATTAATAAAGCGTGGAGTGTTGGTTTTATTTTCCCCTGAGCTGCACAGCAAATAAGCAGTTCCAATAACTCTTTGGCAGCCATAGAAGCTGCAATCATGAGAAGAGTGGTTTCAATTGCAACCAGAACTATTTGCCCTTCCTTTGTCTCTCCTCCCCCTCAATACTTTCAGTTTTTTTTCCCTCCACTCAGTTTATATGGCAGTTCTTGTCTTTCCTGCAATATAGTCCTTTTTGACCTGAAGCCATGCCTGCTGAAGAACCATGATTCTTTACTTCATAACAAGGTTGGTGTGGCCAACTTCGTTAGATGTTCTCTCTCACTGTCTGCCTCCCCCCAGTATTTTTTCCCTGTCAAATTAGAATACAGATGGTTAATATCATCTCATTTCTGGACTCTAGAGAAAGAAAAGGAAACCAATATGCCAAATACATAACTAGCTTTCACCCCTATCTTGTATCCCAGAGTCTTTTGGCAATAGGGCCACAATGTACATTGGGGGATAAGGAATCCAGGAACACTCTTGGCTTGTGTTTCTAGTCTTCTTGTCTTCTGTGTGTCATAACCATCTTCTGATATCACAGCAAATGCACACAGCACTCATGTTAGCGAACTAACCCTTTGGCTGCTGAAATGAGGGAAACAGCTGAACCTCAATAAAGGAGAACCAGTGTTGGCCGAGATTGAACCAATGTTTAGACCCGATGTAAATCAGCTTTATGTTTTCCAAATGCTTAGGACAATTCAAGTGCTTTGTAGAAGTTCTTTAAAAAGAGCTGATTTTAGATCTGTCAGGATGGCCTGAAGATAATGTATTGTGATGCATTGTGTGGCATAAAATCAGAACAGTAAATAAGGAACAGCACTCTGAAAACAGAGGAATTCCAGACATGAATCAATCAGGGGCAGCTAACACCTCTGAACAAAAGATTCCCCCAGGCGGGAAGAAGCCAGGACATGAAGCTGGCGAGGCCATTAATGGTAATCAATGTGATTAATTAAAACATTCACACTGGCCTCCAGCAGACAAGAGTTCCTTCTCCCACCCTGGACCTTCCACCGATATATAAACCTTCCTTGCTTAGTTTTTTCCAATATATCTCACAACCTCGGAGGATGCCTGCCATAGATGTGGGTGAAACGTCAAGAGAGAATGCTTCTGGAACATGGCCATACAGCTCGGAAAACACCCAACAACCAGATCATTATCTCTACCTCATTCTGAGAGATTAGTTTCTTACCTTGCTCATGATCACCAGTCATTTGACAAATTCATGTATCACTTCCTTAGTTGAACTAAGACATTTACAGCAACATTTCAACCTCACCAATAATGTGGAATAAATATTTCTTCACATTTTGAATATATCATGCATGCCTGGAATTCTGTGTCTTCTCCTGGCCACTTTTAACTGTAAGGTGTTGTGAGGGTTTTTTCTATTTACTCCTTTGCGACTTGTGCAGAACAGTTAGGTTCAATAGCAAGAGTCCATCTTTTTAGTGTGTAAAGTTATAGGCAATCCTTTATGCTGGAGCTCGTCCACACTGCTTTTTCTAAACTCCTTCCCATACTTTTTAGATTAACAGAGGAAGCCTTTTTCAAGCTGATGGTGCAATTTTGAATGATGGTGGTTTTGATCCTTAGGAAACTTCTGAAGTGCTGTGGAAAACTTTAGTTCTTCAGTACACTGTATTGTGCATTTCTCTCTTTGTCAATCATATAATGGCTACTGCTGTTCTTAATATCTTTTCTGCGTTACTATATAAAATGACAAAATGGAGGGAGAAAACCATCTTTGCATAGTCGTTATTAGAGCTGGAAAGATGAGCCAGCATCACTGTTCACCGTGTGTGTGTGTGTGTGTGCGCGCGTGCTATCAAGTTCCTTGGTTTGCTAGAAAATGAAAAGTGGTGCAAGCACCACTCTAAAATTGGATGACATTTGGTTCCACATCTTTCTTCTGCTCAAATGTCTATACTGCTAAAATGTAATGGGTTCTACTGTTCTCTACTGTGCCAGTTGCAATTCTAATATATTGTATTTCTCTATCACACTAATTGCTTAAAACCCCTATTCTTAACCTTCAACTTGGTTAAATGGAACATTTAGAGCCATGTTTTGTTGCATAATCAGAGCTAGACCTACAGGAAAGCTGTTTAGGAATGCTGTCATCTGAAAAGCTTTAAAAATAGCCCCAAGTTTCAGGCAGATGTCAAGTATGTATTTTTTACACACCCCCCCCCCCCACACACACACACAAATAAGTGAAACAAAAAGAATCTTAACAGATCAATAGTATATTATCTTTGGTGTCCTTTTGTGTCCCACACAATTTGTGCATGAAACATGATGCAGAGAAGTCAGTGCGGCTTGGCTGAAAAAAAATAAATCCTTCTTGAGAGAAGGTGAGAAGACAGCAAGTGCATGATCACTTGATCCTGTCCAGGAAGATCAGATATAAATGTCACAAGACAAAGGTATGGAAGTATATCTTGAAAATATCTACAAACAGTTCATCATCAGGCAGCCAAGAAGTGTCATTCAGGAATGTCTGGGACAAAAGAAAACCGGTTTCGAAAAACAATGCTAGTAACTTTTGAATGCTCTTCATGGAAGGCATTACATATTTATCACAAATCCATGGACTAGAGAGGCCCAGCATGTGTTAAGGATAGAGAAGCAGAGGTATTTTAAGTAAGATAAGTAAATCAGGAAAATGTGCCATAACAGTGCAATTATGATGCAAAACAAAGGTACCATATTCTCTGGGATGCCCAGCTTGCTTACATGTGATAACAATACTAGTTGAAACATATTTCTATACTGCATGTGATCTAATGGGACCTAATATTTTTACCAGCTTATACTTGGCAAGCTGTCTGCAGATCAAAGATGTAATTATTGCTGGCACCATTAGATTTAATGACGCATAACCATATGCTGTTATGCCTTTAGTAGGGTTGTGTGTTAGAAGCCTGGCAGATAGTACACCATAAATGGAAAATTTGCTTAGAAAGATCACTGTAACATCATTGTGACATTATCCACGTGTCTGTAAAGCGACTGGTACAAAGAAATGCCTTTCATTTGAAAACATTTTTTGGAGGATGGATAAATGGCATTTTACGTCATGATACCACTAATGCTATGTCACCCTGCAAATACATTTTTGAAAAACCTATTTTCTTTTAAGATTTATGTTTATTCCCTGGTTTGAAGTTCCCAACATTTGTTTGGTTTGGTTTTTAGTTGAAAATAGCAGTCCAGGAAAACTAGAATTTTAAGGTTAGATATTTTTATTGGTTACATTTTTTTCTGGAGAAGGAATTCCATCAGGTACTTAAACAAGTGTTTGGGTATTATGGCTTCCTATTTATTCAACACCTCTAAATATTCCTGTAGACATGGGACATTTTTGTCTCCTGAAACACATTGGAATTTTGGGGAGTTAGAAAATATTTCAGTAATCAGGCTAAAGTGTTTCTTTAATCCATGTGGATGAAGGCTACCCAACTTGTGTTGAGCTGTGAGGACTTTAAGAATAATCACTATTTTTGTCTCATTTTTATATCCGTTAAAGTCCTACAAAAAGAGAGCTTTTGACTGCTTAGTCCTGACTTTTCTTAGTCTCAGTCTTGGCTCCCTATAGAAATAGCTAGGGCTATAACCCAAGTTTGCAAATTGCATAGATAGGGCTGGAATTTTGCCTTTCGCAGCACTAATGATGTGAAATTGCTGGCGTTTCTTCTTGCGACCATTCCAAAGCCATGATTCCATATGAAGTCAATGTTTCAGATGGCTGTACTATGAATAAGAGTGCTAGGGCCTGTTTGGGTTTCTGCCCCAGTCTTTCTGCAAACCCAACATTGATAGGAGAGTGTGAGATGTAAATTGTGGAGATCTGCCTCTGATTAACAAACAAAACTTTTACAGTATCAGTGGATTAGACATGCAAGGCACGTATGGGTGTGCGTGCAGCAAGTACAATAGCAGAAATGAACAGACACATGTGACTATTTCATGTTCTGTGATGCAATTACTCAAATATGCTATTTTGCCAAGCACAGTCATCCCATTAAATGTACACTTTTCCCTGAGGTGTACCTTTTTGAATAAAAGTTATGTTTCAAAATTCAGAAATATGAGAAAACTGGGAAAGTATGTTTTGGCTTTCATATTAGCTCAGGTACCAATTAGGTAAATTCATTTTTTTTCTTGATGGATATGGTTATTTGTATTTCACATGCATTACTTCCCTTGTGGTAGATGGTCTGGATAATCTCTGAATATCATCCATTTCTCTTAAAAGCAAGATCTTATATGCTCATTGCATTGCATTGCATCATATTGTGAAAATGCAGGTTGAATATCTCTTATCCTAAATGCTTGGGAACAGAAGTATTAAACACCTGCATTTACATCATAGGCTATCACTTGTGGCCAAGTATGATTGTTGTCCAAAGGTCTTGCTAGTGGATCCGTAAATGACTGAAAACTTATTTTGGATCCACATCTTCTTTCACATTGAGAACATAGATTTTTAGATGGAAGGCAATCACAACAAGGATTTGCTTGACATGTCTTCCTCTTGGCACATTTATTCCTTTCGCCCTGTATTTGTGCCTCTTCAAAGTTCATAGCACTATTGGTAACAGCTGACCTCCAGTTAGAACGCTCAAGTGCCCGGACTTCCCTGTTATTGGTTTTTCTACCACATTTTCTTAGGTTAGCTTTAGGCCCATCTTTACATCTTTTTTTGTTGTCCACTGGCATTCTGTTTTCTGTTCTTGAGTTGAGAATAAAGTAACTGCCATCTTTATTGGAGACTGAGATCAGGCATTCAGACAATGTGGACAGCCCAGAGGAGTTCATGGGGGAGGGTGATTGCTTCAATGCTTGTAGTCTTTGCTTCTTTCAGAATGCTGACATTTATCTGCCTGTCGTTCCATGAAATTTGCAGGATTTTTCAAAGGCAATGCTGATTAAATCTTTCCAAATTGAAAGTGATGTTTGTACATAGTCCATGTTTCGCAGGTGTACAACAGAGTTGGAAGGACAGTAGCTTTTTAAACAAGCATCTTGGCATCTTTACAAATGTCCTGGTCCTCAAACACTCTATGCTTCATTTGAAAAAATGCTGTGTTTGCAGAGTTCTGAGATAGTTGTGTTTTGGCGATGTCAACTTTTGTGGAGAGGTGGCTGCCAAAGTAGCGGAAATGGCCAATGTCTTCTAGTCTTACACCACTGAGCTGTATTTCTGGCATTGCAGAGACATTGGGTGGTGCCTGCTGGTAGAGCACTTTGTCTTTTTGATATTAAATTAAAGAACAAGCTTTTCATATACTTCTGTGAAAGAGTTTGAGGTGGCTTTTAGGTCTTCCTCTGAATAGGCACAGACAACAATATCACCAGCAACAGAAGTTGTTGCAACCTTATTTTTACTGAGGTTCAAGGGCTTGCTTTCAGTCCAATATGTAATTTTCACACCAGTGGGACACTTCCCATCAACAAGGGGAAGGATCATAGCATGGAGTTTAGAAAATAAAGTTGGGCCAATAATTCATCCCTGTTTAACACTTGATCCCACTTTAAATTTCACTTTGGGAGCCGTTGGTGTCCAAGACTGTTGCTATCAGGTCATTATGGAGGAGCTACAAGAAGTTCACAAATTTATCAGGGCATCTGATACATGCAAAATACATGTAAATTACTTATTGTATTGTATATATTGTGTAAACACAGGATGAGTACCGGTATGTCTTATCCGAAATGCTTGGGATCTGAACTATTTTGAATTTCAGATTTTGAAATACCTGCATGTGTATATGCACATGTGATGAGGTATCTTGGGAAAGGACCAAGTCTAAGTTTTTAATGATAGCCGTTGGAATAAAAGAAGAAATATTACAATGAGTTTCTTCCACGTGCTTATCTCACACACACATAGAGAAAGAGAGTACTTTTATAGGAGGATCCAGGATCTCTTTTTATTAACTTGCATTTTAAAAAATGGTCCACCAGAGGGCATTCCTGGGGTCTGTACTTGAACTTTTCATGTAGTTAACATTTGAACTGGAAAGTCAATGGAAACTGGAATATTTTAATGTTCAATTGAATGGCTGGAGATTATGTGGGCCATTAAATTGACTTCAGTCACTATGGCTCGGATGCCATGGAAGAAGTGTTTGAGTTATTTGAGTTGGGCTCAGTGACTTCAGTTACTTATTTAGTTATTTATCGTGTCAGAAGCAAACCGGGAGTACAAGTTGTAATGTATTTGAAAACACAAACAAAGTTTTAAAAACTTGGCATTATACTAAATGTCTTTTAACCAGTAAATGGCCCAGTAAATTATTGCAGAACTATAATAATATAATATAATAAAAAATCATTTATACCCCACCACCATATCCCAAAAAGGACTCAGGGTAGCTTACAGAAGCACATACAAATGCCATAATCACATAAAATACAGGTAAAATCACATCAACGTATTAGATAGTGACAATATCAGTTCACATAAAAACAATACATAAAAAATAAAAAACCAATTCCAATTAAAATTAATTAAACATATTACTCATTGGCATTAAAATGAAAAGTACAACATCCCAGCCACAGACCAAATTTGACCGCTAAAGTGCCAGTGTCAATATTATATTGTTTGATCCTTAGATTAACAGATGTCTTATTAATTTCCAAAAGGCTATCTAAAGAACCATGTTTTAAGAGCCTTGCGAAAACATTTTACTGTGTGAGGCAAACCCGGGGACCACCACCAAGAAGGCCCTCTCTCTTGTTTTCACCAGCCACACTTGGAACGGAGGTGAGACTGAGAGTAGGGCCTCCCCAGCAGATCTTAGAGCCTGCAAAGCCTCTCATGCTTGTTTTAAAATAAATTTGATTTTTCTGCCATCCGCTTTGCAAGTATTGACTCCACAGGTTATAGTAAAGCATTTTCTCTTTCTAGTATTCTTTATCTTTATTTGGTTTTCTTTTAGAAGATACTTATTGAAGATACATTTTAGTATTGGCACCATTGTAAATTCCAGTGATTTGCTGAGTGCGAGTGGTCAGTTAATTCCAGAATGGAACAGTATCTGGGACGAACGATGAATCTGAAAGATGCCAGGGAAACATATAGAGAGCAATAATGCAGTAGGAGAGAATGGAGGATGAATTCCAACTTCAGCTCAGAAATTAAATTTACTAGCATACCTTTGGCTATGCATAACTTGGGCATTTGCTTGTATTTCTACTTTGAGATTCAGATTATTGCCAGCTGTGAGAGCTGGGGAAAGAAAATGGTGCCAGAAAAGAGCACACTAATTGAAATCTTAAGTAGAATTCTAAAAACAGGGAAATAGAAATTCATTCAGCAGACTGACTCCAGCAGGTTTTTTAAAAAGGGGCATTTGCATCATTTTCAACTATAGCATGGGAATGGTGTACTATGTTAGTGTGTGATTAGAAAAATAGAAGTCCTGGGTATCTTACACTGACAGATTTATTAAGATGATAAAAGCCTGTGTAGGTTAAAGCACAGTTCATCCGGTGCATTCATTACAAATATGTTAGCTGCTGAACAGCCACACAAAGGTGGATATTTTTGACAAAGCGATAAGGTTATAGCTTGAGCATTGTGTGTTTAGAAATATGATGGTCATGCTGACAGCATGGAACATTTGCTGATGGCGATGTGCATTATCCTACGTGGAGGCTGGGGATTGTGGGGCTGGGAATTGTCCAATATATCGGGAACCCCTGGTGGCGCAGTGGGTCAAACTGTTGAGCAGCTGAATTTGCTGAACGAAAGATCGGTGGTTTGAATTCGGGGATCGGGGTGAGCTTCCAATGTTAGCCCCAGCTTCTGCCAACATAACAGTTCGAAAACATGCAAATGTGAGTAGATCAATAGGTACTGCTCCAACGGAAAGGTAACGGCACTTCATGCAGTCATGCCAGCTACATGACCATGGAGGTGTCTACAGATAATGCCAGTTCTTCAGGTTAGAAATGGAGATGAGCACCAGCCCCCAGAGTCAGACATGGCTAGACTTAATGTCAGGGGAAAACCTTTACCTTTATTATATCAGAAGATCATTGCAACAAGGAGGAATTCTATAATAATATGACTTCTCACTGTGAACTATTACAACTACCTTTCTGAGAGTGGACTGTATTACTACATTAGGAGTATGTGTGCATTCAAACATCAACATATTTAGGTTGTTCAAATTTGTTCTCATCTCTTGTCATCTCTACACGCTTCCTTGATATTTGGACAGGAGTGAGAGTTCACTTAAAGTAAAGTAAAATACTGTTGGTTTTAAGAAACCAGTTTGGATAGTTAGCTGCTTGACTGGTAAATGTATTCCTAATATTAATGAAAAAGGAGGAGAAATGTTTCCCCATGAGCATTACATGTATTTCTGTGTAAAAGAGCAATCTAATCTTTTGGAAAGAGAAGTGCATGTGTTTTGTTTGGATCAAGTTACCCCCGGTGCTTGGAACTGAAGCATGTCTTGGCAGCAGGAAACCATTGTGACAAAATAATTCTGAATGCAAAGGCATCCAAGATTCGAGACAAAGCCCAACTAGTATCATTTTTCCCCTTAAAGCTACAGTGCCATGAATCCCTTTTGTTATATTTGAAAACCTCAGCTGTAATGATATCTTAAAATCCATTTTGAATTAGCTGTTTATTAGATCAGTACCAGGAAAATTAAGAGGTCCAAACTTGGTCATTCCTGAGGAAGTGAAAGGCAGTAGTGTACGCCTCTAGAAAAAGATGGCGAGGTAAAGCCCTCTCTATAGCAGGGCTTGTTGGGGAAAGAAGCAATTTTATTTTTTTATTTTGCTAATTAGAGGAAAATGCCAGTCAGCAATTATCTTCCCAGATTAAGGATATATCAAAGGGGATTGCTCACAAGGGCTGTTTAACCAGCAACTGCTGTGGAGACCAAAAATAATGGCATGTGAAACTTGCTTGGGGGAGCTACAGTTTCATCATGCCCTACCATCATCTGCTTACCTGAAAAGCTGGAAAGGAGCTCTGTATCAGTGGTTCTCAACCTGCTAATCCCCAGATGTTTTGGCCTTCAACTCTCAGAGTTCCTAACAGCTGATAAGATGGCTGGGACTTCTGGGAGTTGTAGGCCAAAACACCTGGGGACCCACAGGTTGAGAACCACTGTTCTATGTGGACACTAGGCCCCCAAACTTCTCTTTCTTTATTCAACTTCTAATTTCTAGATTTTGTTTATTAGTGTCTGGATATAAAGGAATTTTGGATTCAGTTGTGATACCTCCACCTCGGTAAATTGCCTTCTTTTTTAAATAAGGAGATAAAGTTTAATTAGCGTTAGATAAATGCAGACTTTAATGAACAAAGAGGATTGTAACAATGATATTAGAAATATTTATTTTTATGCTTTACTTAATAAACTTGAATTTGTTAATTATGGATTAAACATGGATTAATTATGGATTAAAACATGGAGACATTGTGAGAAACAGATATGAAACAATCAGGGCCAGCTAACACCTCCCAACAAAGGATTCCCCCAGGCAAGAAGAAGCCAGGCTTTGAAGCTGCAAGGCCATTCAGTGCTAATCAAGGTGGCCAGTTGCACCATTCACACTTGCCTCAAGCAGACAAAGAGTTCTCTCTCCCACCCCGGACCTTCCACAGATCTATAAACCTCCCTTGCTTAGCTTTCCAATATACCTCACAATCTCTGAGGATGCCTGCCATAGATGTGGGTGAAACGTCAGGAGAGAATGCTGCTGGAACATGGCCATACAGCTCAGAAAACTCACAGCAACCCAGTGATTCTGACCCTGAAAGCCTTCGACAACACTTCCACAGAAATATAAACCCCACTTGCCTAGTTTCCAACAGACCTCACAACCTCTGAGGATGCCTACCATAGATGTGGATGAAACTTAAGGAAAAAATGCTTCTGGAAAATGGCCATACAGCCCGGAAAATTCACAGCAACCCATTGTAAGAAACTATTTGGTAAAAAAGAAGTATTGAGTTGGACAAAGTTTAAAAACATTGACAAGGTTGGTTTCTGCTTGCCAGACATCTTAGTGATGGGTGTGGGAAAATGCCTGTATTTCCAGAAAGAAGGGGGCACCCTGTTGTGCACAGCAGGGCAACTTTTTATCAAGAAGTACTTGGTGAACTGGGAAGAATAAGAGGAATGTTAAGTTCCATGTCAAAAGTCCTTTAGAGAGAATATTGGGATATTAAAGAAGAATGAATGTTCCAAACAATCAGAGAAATATAAAGAGGAGGAAATGAAGCAACTGTTATATTTCATCAATTCTAAGAAAAATAAATTTCTTAGAATATCATTTATAATTTCTAAAGAGAGATCTGGCTGGATATGCTGTTGGCTGAGGAGGGAGATCAAGCAACCATAGGAAGCGGTTATTATTCTGGCTTGTTTTTTTACTTTAGTATTGCTCTTTTTAAACTTGTCTAGTGTGGATTGTTACCTGCCTTGAGTCCCCTTGGGGAGAAAGGAGGCATATAAATAAAGATAATAATAATAATCATAATAAGATAATAATAATCATAGGTGAATTTAAAGATTGAACTGCAAAGACTCTGACACAGCAAAGGTGGTCCCAGTGGTGATCGGCACACTGGATGCAGTGCCTAAAGAATTTGACCAGCACTTAAAAACGATTGGCACTGACAAAATTGCCTTCTGTCAGCTGCAAAAGACCACTCTACTTGGATCTGCATGCATTATTCAATGGTACATCACATAATCCTAGACACTTGGGAAGTATCCCATGTATAATCCAATATAACAGCCAGCATAGTGATCTTGTTTGCTGTGTACTAATCTTGTTGTGTATCTAATAATAATAATAATAATAATAATAATAATAATAATAATAATAATAATAATAATTGCCATATAAAGAGGGTTCTAAAAAGTTTTTCTTTTAAATTTGAAACTGAGGTGAAAAGAGCATAATCAATGCATGGTTTCAATCAGCAATATGGAACATTTAAAGAAGTGTTTTTTCCCCACAGGTATCTTTAGAAATAGAACAAGCTTCTATTGAAATAAGTGTTACAAATCAGGTTATGACTCCTTACTTTTTTAAGGAACACTATGCTAGCAAACAGATAACTTAATATTTTAGGCAATGGAGTCCCCTTGAATTATTTGTTTAGTAGCTGTAAAGTAATAAAAGCTTTGACATTTTAGCTTTTCTGACTATGAGTATTTTAAGCTCTTCTTTTCAGCATCTTCAGAGTTAACTTCAAAAGATATCATCTGGAGAAACAATTACACTTTGCTGGCTTGGTCTCAGAATAGTTGAAAACTGAGTTAGAGAACAAATAAGCACTAGAGGACTGAGGCGTTGTTGAGGAAAGGATGCAGGCAAGCCGGGCGTTGAGAACCAAAGGACACCATTGGGTTAGAAGATCCACAATGGGTTCCTTGGTTTTTCGTGAGGTTTTTGTGATTGTCTCAAGCTCTCCAGCCACATATCATCTTGCCATTTCAGTTTTAGTTCTGAAGGTGGATACGTTGTTACCTAGTGACTGTAAAATGTTTATTCCAATGGCAGTTTAGTTATTATTGTCTTTGTTTAAAACAATGCAGACAATAAAAAAGCATATTAAACATTGAATAAGGCTTTTTTCAAGTTGCTCCTGACACTAAAAAAAAGTTAAAAATTAATAATGTAAAAAGTCAAAAAATCCCAAACCATATATGTAGTTATAGATTCAAGGTATTTTTAAAAGCACATTAATAACAACAACAACAACAACAACAACAACCAGGGCAATTTCCAGAAAATCATAAAAATGGCAAACATTCAATGCCCCAAAATAATCAAACAATAAAAGTAAAACATGAAATAAAAATAACTCGATATAATTTATAAAACAACCTAAGCTGAAGATTAAACTAAATACACAAACACAAGAAGCCAAACCAATTAAAACACTATACATTAACAGCATAGTATAATATATGACATCCGCAAGCTGAAGTAAACAACTGGTGTCAAGGCGGGGATGTATGTGAGATTTACTAATCCTTTTAACTAACATTACCACTAATCACACCAAGGTGCTGCAGCAGAGAAGGTCCTTTCTCCATGTCTTCATTGGTCCCACAAGTGGGACAGACAACAAACCTCAGTCCTTACAGGTTCTTATCCAGGAATATATCAAGAGAGTCTCCTGCAAATATTCAGGTCCCAAGTCATTTAGGGCTTTAACTTAACAGCAGACCTGAATTCAACCAATACAATTCCTTTAGAAATGCAGTTATATGATTGCCATAATCTATTTCAGACAGAAATGCAACTCTTTCATTTTGAACTAGCTGCAGCTTCCAGAAATTCTTCAGACACGGTTGCATACCAAACAGCTTAATTTGGAGGCTTCATGGTGACTCAGAAAATCCTGTACTGGAGATCTTTTCACCTCCCTGTGCATTGTTGCTGCAATGAGGCTAAGAACCTCAATTGGAGATTTTTTGCATATCCTTTATGTAACAAGAAATCTCAACTTTTGGATAATGAGATGGAGCCAGTTCATGTGACCAAAGGCAAGAAATGTGGACTGGCACACATATAGCTGAAAGCAACTTTTATTTCTATTCATTCTGACAGCTTTTGTCACAAAACATGGTTGAAATGGAATTGAGCATTCTACATTGCAGGCACAGTGTAGTCCAGATATGTTCAGCCCACATGTTTGTCATCATCAGAGCTGGTTTAGGTGACTCATTTTGGATTTTCCTAGAAGTTTCAAGTGGTGAAAGTGCTTACAGTATACCTCAGATAACAGTGTAGAGCGATAGTACTGAAGTCAGAGAACTGGAAGTCTTCACAACTGCAAAGTGAAGACATTAGTGGCTTTTCTTTTATATGTATACTTTCACCACCACCCCTGTATTCTATGCCATTTGGCCACAGTGCTGCTGGCCCAGAGAAATGCATCTTACACCTCTCCAACTGACCTTGTTCCATTGACTAATCTTTTCCTCCACACCCAATGAAGTAAGCAAACTAAAGTCACCCTTTAATTGACTTGGAACCATTTTCCACCATACGCTAATAATCCGGTTGCTCGTTGGTCTTATTAAAGTTGTATTGTTACATATATCAGAGAGTCTCATGGCAACAAAGAACCTTGATTGCATAGCTCCCCCCCCCTTTTTTTTTTGCAAACCTGCCAAGAAATGTTGCAAGTCTTCCTCAAACACCCGCTAGTTATTGCATCTGAATCCTCACTGCTGATTCACTTAATCAGGTTTAAGGAACCCGATTAACCATTTAATTGTGACTCAAATTAAATGGTAGATTGAAATGGAATTATAAATGTATTCCCTTTCAGCATTTCCAACATAAAAATCAAAATACATGTCAGTCCTCCATATCTGCGGGTTTCACTTTTGATATGTGATTATTTGTAGATCTGAGAAAGATATTCGCTCTTGGAATCCCTCTTGGCCTTCAGAAAGAAAGTGAAGACATGGCTGTGGGACCAAGCCTTTGGTCAGTAATGGATATGAAATATTTGCAATTGACAACTGGAATGGCTCTGGATTATGATTTTGGACTGCGTGGTTTTTGAAAATTGTTGCTAAGGTGTTTTAAGTCTATGGTTTAAATGTAACTCGTTATTTTTAATTGATTGATTGTTTTATATGGCATTGCATTGTCACCTATCTGTAAGGCTGCTCTGAGTCCGCTTCGGGATGAGAAGGGCGGGATATAAATAGGGTAAATAAATAATATTAAATAGGAATCTCTAGGTCCTTTTGCATGGTTCTTTTGTCAACTTCCACTGAAAACACAGTAAGCAACCTACAAGCTGCTAGTTTTCCACCCTTTATTTAGAGCAGTGGTTCTCAACCTGTGGGTCCCCAGATGTTTTGGCCTCCAACTTCCAGAAATCCTAACAGCTGGTAAATTGGCTGGGTTTTCTGGGAGTTGTAGGTCAAAACACCTGGGGACCCACAGGTTGAGAACCACTGATTTAGAAAGTCATAGGGCCCTATAACCACAGCCATATAACCCCGAATATCAAGGCAGATAATCCACAATATCTACTTTGAACTAGTTTATCTGAGTCCACACTGCCATATAATCCAGTTCAATGTGGATTATATGCAGCTGTGTGGAAGGGGCTACAGACAACCAGACATCTTGCACCCCTTATTATGCCCTCCTTGCTTCCCAAGCTATATAAGAAAAAGCTGGGGGTGAGGTGATTTGATCAGTTCACAGCTTTGAAATAACAGATAGTTTTGCATTGTCTCACTTTTTTTCCTTTCAGTCACACTTCTTTGAGAAAAGGTATGAAAGGAAACTGAATTTATATTCATGAGAGCTCATGCAAAAATAAAAACCAGTTGGTGTTAAATGTGCTACTAGTTTTGTCTTTCTATTTCCTTCTTTCCTCATTCTTTTCTGCTTTATAAAGTGCTATTCTCATGAGATCAAAGCACTTAAATGTTTCTGTATACCTGTTTAACAGAGAATACATGGAATATATGTGAGTTGCTCGCAGTCAATACGATTTCTTTTGCCCCCACCCCAGCAATATCTAAGATGACTCGATTGGATAAATTGCAGCTCTTGATAGGATAAGATGTTGCTTATTTATTTTAACAACTTGCTGTAGGGTGTTTATGTTGCATGGCTGATAAATGGCATCGGCATCTTTATTGCCTTAATTATTTTATTAAAATATGGAATTTCAGCTCTCATTTTACAGTTGATTCACTCCTAATTAAGACAGATAAAACCCTGCAGTAATATTTCATCTTGCCTCTGCTATTCCCTGGAACTAATAGAGCAGGACAGCATTCCTATGGCTCATTCCACTAATTGGTTACACTAACCTTGGTCTCACACTAGGAAACTAGGGCTAACAGATTACCATCAGCAAAGTCAATAGTATTGTTCGCTGTCAGTGCTGGCAAAAATACTGGAATGTTTAAATAATACTTTTTGAACAGTTACTCTCCTATGAAAAGTGAACCAAAACGTTTGCCCCATATTGTCTTGTACCAGGATGCATTGAGAAAAATGGGAAGGCAAAATATATTTTTATTTTACCATAACAAGGGTTATAAACACACATACCTTATTGAGTGGTGTGATTGCAAATAGCCCAGAAATGAGGAGGTGTCAGTTGAGATGTTGTCAAACTAACAGCTCATATTAGACTCTGCTCAAGTATATGCAAAAAGGGAAGCAATTCTTTCCAGCCTTAGGAATACAACCCATACGTCCAATCTAGAATTCATTTCATAACTTCAGAGCAGTGATAAAAAGGGGCACCAACCCAACTAGCTACAGTTTCATCAAGCTTCCCTCTTGTCAGCTTTGCCACTCCTTGCTGATTTCAATAATAAATAGAGCTATTATAATCACTTTTAATAATGCTGAGTGCTGTGGTAGACTGACAGATTCTACTGAGAATGGACAGGCAAAGTTATACACAACCACCAACTATCATTTGAAGAGGGGGATCTGTAACTCAGCGATATACCTAATTTGCATGCAGAAGACTCAGTCCCTGATGTCTTCAGATAGAATAGGAACAGCTGCCAGAATCCATGGACAACATGTACCAATCAGGTTTTCTAGTATTGAGTGGAATAAACAAATGGTTTGACTCACTAGAAAGCAACCACCCCTATGTTGTGTCTCCATCACAGGTTTATCAAAAGGACTATCTTCATTTCCCCCTTGGAGAGTTGCACTGCAACTACAGAGGGAATTTAAAGAAATTCTAATTAAACAGTACTTGGATAAAATTAGGAGGTGGTTTGTGATTCTTGGACTAGCTAAGTAAATGCTGTTGATACAAGCTGGTGCAATTCCTTATATGGAATTGCTAAATGTGCAATTGCTCACATGGGTAGCTGAGATAGTGACTAACACTGCTTTCTGATATTCAGAAATATGCAAACTTTGCTATAGGCACAACATTTAAAATATTATATAAAATCACCCTTAGGCTGTGTGTAATTATTATTATTATTATTATTATTATTATTATTATTATTATTATTATTACACACAGTCTAAGGGTGATTTTAGAATCATAATAACAATTATTATTATTATTATTATTATTATTATTATTATTATTATTATTATTATTTATATTCCACCCTATCTCCCCAGAGGGATTCAGGGCAGATTCCAAACATAAAAGGCAAACATTCAATGCCCGAACACAACAACAATACACCCATAATAACGAAAATTGGCAACCCCACATATAAAGACAAATTCTGACTTAACAACTAAAATTAAATTAAAAATGCAATCTGTTATATTGGACAGAAAACAAAACATCTAACAGAAATCCTCCCAGTTCCTTGGGGGCAAATAGATTGATTACTGATCAAGATGTCTATTGAGCTGGTGGGGCAAACAGGGCACGGATACAGATGGTAGCTAATAGCTATTAATCCGAGGAATAATGGTAGAATTACCATCTATTCCTTCTCCTCCTCATAAGCCAGTGAGCAGATATGTCATCAGCTGTTTCTTGAAGACGGGGAGGGAGGGAGCCACCTTTAATTCATTAGGAAGGGGATAAAATATAAGGTATTTCTGAAAAAATAAATTAATTTTGTGTTTAGACTTGACCCGATTTTCAAGATATTTCAATATGCAGATATATGCAAATACAGATAATAATAAAAACTGGGGTGGGTGGGGTTTTTCACTTGTGGTCCTGAACATTTTGGATAAGGGATACTCAACCTGTACCAAAAAATACTTGAGTCCCAATTCAAGGTGCAGGTTCTTACCTATAAAACCCTAAACGGTTTAGGACCCGCCTACCTTTTTGACCGCATCTCCCGCTATGAATCCCACTCGTCCTCTTCGTTCAACCGGTAGGGCACTGCTTTCGCTCCCGCCACCATCCCAGGCTCGGTTGGCGGGGACGAGGGAGCAGGCCTTTTCTATTGTTGCTCCCTGGATCTGGAATTCCCTTCCGGAGGAGATCCGGCAAGCACCCACCCTGGCTTCCTTCAAAAAGCTGCTTAAAACCTGGCTCTTCCGCTGCGCCTTTGGATAACCGAGCCCATAGCTATAGTAGTTGCACAGGCCACCTCTTTGACTTGAAACACTGCACTTTATTCCTCTGCCCCAAAGCATCTTAGAATATCACATTGCATTTTAGTTCTAGTGGTCCCTCCAGGCCATCCTCTCCTCCATCTCAGTGGTCTTTTTTTCCCCCTCTTTCTTTGCAGATTCATGTTATTTGGGTGATTATATTCCTTCTGCTTATGTGATTGTTTTAGTCAATTGTTATGTTTTGTTTTTGTTTCTAATTCTTATAGCATTTTATAGTGTTTTCAGTGTTTTATTGTACAATGTTTTATGCTGATTTTATATTGGAAACCGCCCTGAGTCCCTTTCGGGAGAGAGGGCGGTATACAAATAAACTTTTACTTACTTACTTACTATAAGCATGAGTAATAAGTTCAAAGACATGTTTTTGGACTGTGTAGAATAGATTTTGTTCACATGATACTGAAAGATCGTTTTAAAATGAAGTCTATGTTCTTGTTTAGAGCTGCTTGTATATTTGTAGATGCTCCATAATGATATGTTTCAGTTGCATTTTCCACCAGCTATAATCTTTGGGCTAGGAAAATAGAACCTTCTTGGAAGGTGTTGCAGGAGCTGTGGATTCAGATTTCAAAGTTGCTTTTGAGAACCGCCAATCCTGCCTTCTTTCATGTATGTGTGTGTGTGTGTTTAGTCATATTTGGTTAACCGGCAGTTTGCTAGTTGTGCTGGCTGTTGTACAGGCTTCTCATTTATAGGAAACGTGTTCCAGAGGGCTGGCTGTTGTTTCCGTTCCTCGAGGCGTGGCCTCAAAGCCAGGGATGTTGTTTGAATAGGACTGAGAGAAGTCTGAGGGAACCAAAAGGGTAAAAAAGAAAAAAAAATCCCAACCAAACCCTGCTGGGAACAGGTTGGGAATGAGTCAGCTGCTTCTCTCATCTTGTCAGAACGCACTGTCCAAGCATAGGCTGTAAGACAGAAGCCGAATGTGGATGGGGGATTTTCAAGGAACACCTGGATGCTTCAGGAAGTGGCGTCGGCAGTTTGGTAGGCTTGTGGTCTCCTCTTCTCTACTGATGGTCCTTGCCGCTGTTTGGTAGAAGCATTTAGAATGCAAAATTATATAACACAGTGTTGTATTACCTTTTATGTGAACTGTTGCAAAACTGCACATGGCTAAACCTATTCATTTGAATGTGGCCACTGTAGTTTTTTGTTAAAGAAACAAATAGCTTGCATTGTAGCCTAGCTTCATATATGGCTGTATGATAAAAATTTTCAATATTGCTTCTCTTTTTGCAGCTTATTTAACAATAAGCAAAATTGTCTGCTGTTACAGTTATAGAATTCATAGTTATAATGAATATTAAGCTCCGTTTTTCACAGACACACAAAATATGGGGAAAGCAATAATCAGTAATGATCTATTTAAGTCACCTCCTTGACTAGTTGTGTTGTATAACAAGGCATGAAAGAAGTTAACCAAGCAATCACTCAGTTGGGGTGACTCACATAGGATTTGGTTTTCCTAACTTGTTAATTATACAGTGTAACTGTTGTCTGGTTCATATAGTTCTGTAGAATGAGTTTGTTTACTCTCTCTTCCAATGTCTTTCCCCCTCAAGTTAATTGTTAATCTTTTTTCTATATGTGAAGTTTTTCCTGTAAGTCTGTAGCTGTATTTGAATACATGCAACTTGATCCATCTGTGAACTTTACATAGCATGGATAAGTGGGTAGATGAATCTCCTGTTAATGCATATAAAATAATTTTGAAGTAGCAACCTGGCATCCAAGGGGGGAAATCGGATCATCTGTTAGAAGTGACTACTGATCTGTAATCCCCTAGCTTTTTATTGAAACGTGGACATCAGAGACAGTATCCCCCCCCCCCCAATGAAATGTTGCATGAAACATAAATTCATTCCTATTCGGATTGACAGTGTGCTAGAAGTTTGGGGAAAGGGTTTGGTGAAACAGTGTGAAAAGTAATATTTTATAAGTTACACTTTCAGAATAAACACTGCTTAATCTCTTCTTATAGAAGCCTTCACTAGATATATCTTCTGTGTTTTCTGGTTCATCCTCAAATATGAAACTTAAGAAGTGTGTGTGTGTGTATGTGTGCTTGTGTGTAAAGTTAATTTATTATTGAGATACAACTGATAAATTTTGTGACAAGATGCCAGTCTCAGTAATTCATTCAGATTTCTGAATGCCCCGTCTGCAGTTTGAGAACAGCTGAGTTTTGAAAGATATTTCAAGCAGCTCTACCAATCAAGCTTCCTTGTTTTTGATGCAGCCAAACAGAAAATTATGCCAAACCAAAGAATACACTCCCACTTGAGTCTGGTTGGTCGGAACCGCTTCCAAGAGCAACAGAATAGCATTTTTCAAAGTGGCATTGCGGGTGATAGTGCCATGTGTTGTCTATTAAAAGCACATTGGCAAGTACACAAGGGCATGTACAGTGTTTTCCTGCCAGTCACTTCCTATGAATGAATCTGGTGTTATGAAGCATATTGTATAATACATATCACTCATAAGCTAAGCAGCTACAGATGGTTTGCTCACAAAGGATAGCATGTCTGCCTAATGATATTCTATGATTTCTCATAGAATAGAAGGAAATATTTTAATGACTAAAAACACAGAGCATCCCCTCCCACTGCTTCCTTCTTGGTTTCTGTTATTTGCAGTTGCAGTTGACTTGGCTCGTCTGGAATGCAACCCAAAGAAACAGATTCAAATTTGGATCTTTTAAGGAGTTTTAGGAAGTTTGAGACAGAATACATTTAACTTCTAGAAGATTTTGTGTAGGATTCTGGAGCCACTAAAGAAGTGGACACCATTATTGGTCATGTCTGCCAAGGTGCTCTTCAAATAATATGAAAGGGGACCATATTTTCCTATTTTTTAGAATGATGCACACTTATTCTATATTTTCTTCTCATCTCTGACAGTAGTAGTTAATAAAGAGGTAGGAGATTCAACATTTCTTGTCCTTAATAACAGAATGCCTTAACACAGTGGGGTACCTTGTAAATATGTTAACCACTACAAAGACTTTTTCCCCATCTGAGGATGAAAAGACCAGCATATTGTTGTTGCTGGCAAAAGCAATAGAGAAATGCATTTTGTTAACAAAAACATGTTGCTTTGCACTTTTTTGGGGGGGGGGGGTTCATTTTTTCAGAAATGTTGAAAATGTGTATAAATTGTCTTAATCTTGTTCAGTGGAAAGAAAGGGTATTTTAATTCTTCCATATGAAAAAGAAATAAGTGGAAATTTATAATATTTCTTGTTGGCCTTCAAATCAGTTTGAAGTGGTGACTTCTATGAATGAGAGACCTCCAGCAACCCCTGCCATCAGCAGTCCTTCTCAAGTCCTGCAGACTCAGAGCTGTGGATTCCTTGACTGAATCCCTCCATCTGTAATCTACTTCTTCTCTTTTCTTATTGATGCCCACTGTATTGAGCATGATCATTTTATTTATATCCCTAAAGAGAAAACTATGGGTTTTTTTAAAAAATACCAGGAGTGACTTGAGAAACTGCAAGTCGTTTCTGAGGTTGGAGAATTAGCCATCTGCAAAAACGTTGCCCAGGGGATGCCTGTTGTTTGATGTTTTACCACCCTGTGGGAGGTTTCTGTCACGTCCCTGCATATAGAGCTGGAACTGACAGAGGGAGCTCGACCTGCTTTCCCCGGATTCAGACCTGTCATTCAGTAGTCCTGCCAGCACAAGGGTTTAACCCATTGATTGCACCACCAGTGGCTCCCAGAACAATGATGATAGGCATATCCCCATGTAAGCCGCCCTGAGTCCCTCTGGGGAGATGGAAGCGGGGTACAATAATAATAATAATAATAATAATAATTATTATTATTATTATTTGTTCAACTTTGGAATCTGTAGAGATCCAGGAACCTGGAGAAGACTCTGAAGGAGATAGTATCAGAGTAGGCAGTATAGTGCTAATTATGACTTTTCATTCAGATTGAACAGTATATTTGTCTGCTAATAATTCCCTAGGCCTTAGGTAAGACACTTCCAGATCCCTAGCTACTTCATGCGGTTTAGTGGGAAATACCAAGGTCAGAACTTAGGACCTTGTGCATGAAAACTGGTGATTAACAATGAGTTATGATACAAGAAGTACTAAATTCCAAGAATGAGTAATGGTTTAAGAGACCTACAGTACAATATCCTGTGTTTATTCAAATATGTTTATGCAAATGCAGTGATGATCCTGGCATATGGAAAGTTGCAAAGTCTTGCAGATGAATGTAGAAAACCTTCTCTTGTGTTGTTATAAAGACCTATTTTTTCTCAGCCCCTGCTTAGATGTGTGTAGTACATGCAATCTAGCCATGCTTGTGCCTCTTGGAGATGTAGCTTTAAATATTTGAATAGCTGAATATTTTAGTTGATTTTGAAGGAAAATGGAAACTCTTTCCCTCCCCCGCATGATGATTCATGGACTGTACTCTTCTCTGCCAAGTTCCTTCTGCAGCCAATTTAACCTCCTTGTATGAGTAAAAATGAAGAAAGGAGAGAAATGGGTTCTTCTGTTAATATTACAGTGGCTTGTCTTTGCAATCTCTTATATAAGATAATTCTGGCAAAACAAACCTATAGATGGGATGGTGGCATGGAGAAAGGAGGAGACAAATCATGACTGAAAGAAACATTTTGTAATTGCATGGAAAAGTCTGTGCACAATAAAGAGTTGTTTATAATATCTATATTTAGCCATTCATTCAAGTCCAAGATTTAGAAATACAAACTTTCCGTTATAATATGGAGAACTTTGAGTAAAATAAATAGATTTGTAATAATGCAAATCGTGCACTTGCCAATGGTGGTAGTTTCCACCACTGAGTTGATCTGCCACCAATGGTTCCATGATATGATTCCAGGATGGCAAGTAATGAATTCTGAGTGCATGAAATGAATTCAGAAGCTAAGTTTACTTTCGCCAAGTAAAGCTTTACCTTGGGCCAAAACAACTGCCTCATGAGTACTGATTTTATAGTTCTCTGAATTTTGCAATAAGGTCCTCAGCTCAAAACATATATTTTGGGATTAAATACTTTAAGGAATCTGTGTTTGTAGAATGTGTTTGGAAAATCCATATTTAATATTGAATTTTTGTGTGGATTTTTAAATGTAAAACTGGATTTATAGCTGAAGCTATGGACTCATCATCCCACTGCATCCTATAGAACAAACGTTGAACTTGTGGACCGAAAGGTTGCAGGTTTGAATCCAGGGAGTGGAATGAGCTGTTAGCTCCAGCTTCTGCCAACCTAGCAGTTTGAAAACATGCAAATGTGAGTAGATCAAAAGGTACCGCTCCGGCGGGAAGGTAACGGCGCTCCATGCAGTCGTGCGAGCCCCATGACCTTGGAGGTGTCTACGGACAATGCTGGCTCTTCAGCTTAGAAATGGAGATGAGCACCAATCCCCAGAGTTGAACACGACTGGACTTAATATCTGGGAAAACTTTTACCTTACCTTTACTCATACTATGTGATTATAGCACTGATACCATTTAGACTCCTATGACTGCACCCAGCAGTGCATAACATTTTGTTGTTTGATGAGGCACCAACGCTGTCTGGCAGAGAATTTTAAATACCATCCAAATGGTAAATTCCAGATTTCTGTTAGCTGGAATAATGAAATAATAGCAGTTAAGATGGCTTCAAATTGTTACAATTATGTATTGTGAAAAAGACCTCCTATGTTATCTTCTAAACTTTCTGGGAGTTGAAGGCCAAAACACCTGGGGACCCACAGATTGAGAACCACTGTTCTAAAGTATATTGCATAGGCAAAATCTAGTTTACAAATGTGCAAGATAAATAGCCCTTCAATGGGTGCCTGCTTCATCTTTAACTGGCTTCTAATCGATTTCACAAAGTACAGAGTAATATTTTTAGGTCCCCACCCTTGCTTTTGTAGCTTTAAGTCCCCACCCTTGCTGCACCCAGTCAAGCCTCCTAAAAATTCTAGACTAGGACTGTGTGTTCTTTACATAGTTGGGGAAGAAAGGTGTTTCGGACAAGAAACATTTGTTGTGTTGTTTGAAGTGATTGTGCTCTGGGATTTTGTGCATTTTCTTAATGCTGCTAAAATGGAAAACATTACTCTTTACACTGGTGAAGAATAATGGGTGTCAGATATTCAGGATTCAAGTGAACAAATGAACTTGTTCAAAGAGACCTTTCTCTTGGGTGAAGTTCAGCAGATGAGTTTTGTTTTTACATTTTTAGGACTGACTGATCACTGTGTTTGAACAAGGAATGTTTCCTTTGGCCAGATTGGCCAATGACCCAGAATTCTTTTGTAGTGTGTGGTGTGGTTCATCTGTGTGATTCTTAGTCTGTTTTCAGAACCTTTCCAGACCATGGTACACACTACTGCTTATTCACTAAGGGCATGCTGTAATCTTTTAGCAGTGGGAGTGGCAAACTCTTTTGCTTTCTAAACTATTTATCTTGCAAGTCCCCTCTCCACTTCTCTGGTTGATACCTTTCTGTGCAAGCATGCATGGAGTAGATCAGGGCTTCTTAAACCTTCTCATTCAGAAGCCCTTTTGGCCTGAGAACCCCAGGTCTATAGGTATGTAAAATAGGTATAAAAATCAAACATTTACTGATAACAAGTCAACGTTTATGAGGCTTGCTGGCTACTGATCCGTTTCTGAGCTAAGGACCATCCTAAATAGACCATCTTGGGCACTTTGGTCAGTTGAGGAGGCCCTGCTCTCAGTCCCACCCCCGTCACAAGCACGGCTGGTGGGAACGAGAGAGGGGGCCTTCTCCGTGACCTCCTCCAACCTCTGGAACTCCCTCCCTAAAGAAATAAAAATGGCCCCCACCCTCCTCTCCTTTAAGAAACAGTTAAAGACACATCTATGTATAGCTATGGTCTAAGTGAAACTACAACGAATGCCGAACATTTTCTGCAGTTTGGTCATTTAATTCGGTCCGAGTATATGCTCTGTGCAATAATGTTTTTACTGACTGTTACATTTAAATTTCGTTGTTTTTTCTAATTCAGAATTTTCACTATAATAAGTATGTTATTGTTATTTTACATACTTATTATAGTGAAAATTCGGAATTAGAAAAAATAAGTATGTTATCGTTATTTTATAGGGAGCCCTGATGGCGAAGTGTGTTAAAGCACTGAGCTGCTGAACTTACAGACCGAAAGGTCGCAGGTTCAAATCCCAGGAGCAGAGTGAGCGCCCGCTGTTAGCTCCAGCTTCTGCCAACTGAGCAGTTCGAAAATATGCCAATGTGAGTAGATCAATCGGTACTGCTCTGGCAGGAAGGTAACAGCGCTCCATGCAGTTGTGCGAGCCACATGACCTTGGAGGTATCTACGGACAATGCCGGCTCTTCGGCTTAGAAATGGAGATGAGCACCAACCCCCAGAGTCAGACATGACTGGACTTAACGTCAGGGGAAACCTTTACCTTTATTGTTATTTTATACTTTTTGATATTAAGTGATGTAGTTGTGGCACTGAATGTTTGCTGTTTTATATGTGTGATAACCGCCTTGAGTCCGCCTGGGGACAGAGGATGGGCTAGAAATAAAGTTGATTATGATTATGATTATGATTATTGCTAAATAAGCTGATTTTCCTTTTTATGAAGTACAGCGGAAGCATCTTACACAGAGTTCCACAGTTTAAGAAGCAGTGAAGTAGATGACTATCCAATATTTTATACGTATCTGAATTTTGCATTTATGTGAATAGAACCGGTTGCCCAAACGTGTTTAATGGCTACAGAGAAACTAGCATGAAAAGCTAAGGCAGGCTGCTAGAGCTAAACAAATTCTGAAGCCAAAGCTCATTTTACAATTTGACTGTGAATTTAGACTCAGTTCTTCAAACAGAAATTAAAATCCTCTGAGAAGAAAGAGACAAAAACATTTAAAGTGGCAGGAGCATGGAATATAATCTAGGTCTGCAGTCCATAGTTCCTGATACCCATTTGAGAAATGGAGTGAGATGGAAGAGAAAAGCATAAAGTATCACACACAATTATTAGCAATGGTGCAGGAGGAAAAGTGAACCTCTTGCTATCTTGGCAGTATGTAGAGAGAACTTTACATAATTTCCTGCAGATGTTACAGCAGAATAGTTTTAATAATGGATTGTGCTCCACTCCTGCACAGAGAAATGAAGTTATGGGAGGGGGGAGGCTGACAACCCCATAAATACATTGTTTCTTTGTGGTTTTAGTAAGGGAAGCCTCCTGGGGAAATTATCTAGGATAGAGGGATTGGGGATTGGGGGAGATACTGGTTTACAGTATTGCAACCTTGACTCCTTCTGTGTAGCTCTTGGCTAAGCGGTTTTGCTTAGTCTAGACAATTTGCTTAACATGAAGGCAAAAGGCAGCCTTCCGAATTTTTCTTCTTTTAGAGCTCTTTCTGTTAGGGAGGTGTGACTCACAGAATCATACAATTGAAAGAGATCACAAAGGTCATCCAGTCTGTCCCCCTGGCGTGCAGAATTACACAATCCAGGCACAGCTATTATTATGGTATATGGGGCATGGGTAGTCAGAGCAGTAGGAATTTGTGGCACACTCTTAACAGAAGAAGTTGGGAGACATCTCTGATCTATGGTGTAATCCGGATTATGCCATTCTGCTTTGTTCCCTTTCTGAAGTCAAAAGGCAAAACTGCACCAAAGTCCAGACCCTATTGAAGGCAATGGAACAGTACATTGTCTCATGCTTCTGAACTTGATTTTGTGTCAAGATAGTTAATCACTGCTGCACAGCATGTTCCAAACTGCAGCACCTCATCCTAGGAAAAACTTGAAGGTGGCAGTGTCAGTTTCCAAAACCACACCTCCCTGACAGACAGACTCTAAAGATGCAACCTCAGCACATTCTTTGCTCATGTATTGTTGAACTACTTGCAACTAGAAACCTTGTTTGTCTCAGCCAGTCTGTTCAAAACAGGGGGGTGGAATTTCACAGTTTCAGCAAAGGGTGCCCTTTGTTTGTCCTGAGCATACAGCAAGTTCCTTGTCTGTAAATACAGCATGGGTGTCCTGTGTGCCTTTGCAGCTGGATGGTTTAATCCCTCAGACAGGAGAGTGTCAACCACAATGTGTAGCCAGTTGGGCTGGATTTTTGTAACCTCTTGTAAGCATAAGATTCATTGTGTTCTCATACGGTTTCCTTAGACCTAGTGGTTTACAGAATTGCTGCCATAGAGCTTCATTTTTAAAAATTCCAGGCTGAATTCAGCATTTATGAAATAAGTTTGTAGAAAACTGATTTCAGTTAAAGACACATTTGCTTCCCAGCTTCAAATCCTATACATTAGGCATGCACCTCTGACTTAGTTTTATTTAAGGAATTATTTTATTTGCTATATCCCAGGTGTAAACCATAAGTTCAGTATTTATTTATTTATTTATTTGCAGCATTTATATTCTGCTCTTCTCATCCCAAAGGGACTTGAGGCAGATCACAGAACACATATGGCAAACATTCAATGCCATTATACAGACAAGACAGACTACAGATAGAGGTACATATAGGCATTTCCCATCCTTTGATGTCCTGGAGGTTGTGCTTGATTCTGGCCATGGGGGGTGCTGCCACTCCATCCTCCATGTCAAAGAGTCTAGATTGCATACTTCCTACTTTCTTTGATTGCCGGCATTCTCTGGTATTTCCTTTTTATAGTGCCATAAAATACCTCCCCACTTAAGCGGTACCTAATTTTATCTACTCACAGCTCATTTTCTAACTGCTTAGATGGGCAGTGAGCTGGGCTGAAGGTCGGGTGCCGACCCATGATTCGAACTGTCAACCTTTCGACTGGCAAGATTTATTGCAGTTGGTGATTAACCAGCTGTGCTAAAGCCCAGCTTTGAACTGTCAGCTTTATTGTCATACCTTATTTATTTCAGACATGTAATTATGTGCTCTCTGGTGCATTCGATTTCAAAATGGTTTAAAGATGTGCATAGATTACACATATCTGCATAATATATTTTTGAGGAATCCAAGTGGCAACATAGGTGATAGTGTAATTGGTGACATTATAGCAAAGATATGCCTTTCCTAACATCAAATGTCCTTAAATGGGCATTGCTTGCTTCATGCTGTTCTCAAAACAGTTTTCACACACTTATATGACTTTATGCAAAGAAAACTAGGTTTGAAAAGTTGCTCTTCTACCCCTCTTTGAATTCTGGCCACCAGAACATTGGCAGCTCCTTTCTCAACTTTTTGTCCCGAAAGTAATGTTTGTGTACAATGGTAATAAAGCAGAACAATACACTATGTCTTTTCACATCTGGTACTAGAAAATGGGGATGGTTGGACATCTTCCACAGATCGCTACAGAACTGCAGATAAGGGGGAAAGCATCCGCCCTCTCCTACCCTTTACTTTGTTTTTTCCACTGTAGCAATACAATTGTAGAGGGAGAAAATGAAGAAGAACTAGATTTGGGAGGGAAAGTCTTTTTTCCTGAGACCTATGGTTGCACAAGAGAGTACTAGTGAAATTGCCACTAGGGGAGTAGTTGACTTTCTTGCACAGGGAAAGCATTCCAATAAAACCCATCCTATAAGGATAATCAAGTATCAACACAAATCTTTTGGTGGGATAATTCTCTATTAGTTGAAAGTGATGTGCTTTTCGTTCTTATGAAATATGTGCTCATATTATCCTGTTCATATCCTCCTTTGCATTTATGTAAATCCGTACTGTAAGTTATATGTGTGGAAACGACTTCTGACAATGGATGCTTAGGGGTTGTTTCTGCTCAGGCCTCTGAACTACAATTCAGTCTAGTTTAAGAAATGTTGTTAGGCTTATTTAGTCATGCTGTCCTATCAAGCATTTAAATATCAAGCATATTAAGATGAGGGCTTGGTACACCTTGTAAACAGAATCTCAATACCTGGATGCCAGATGAACTGGGGAATAGCGAAGGGGGAAATGCCAGACTACATAACATGTTATGTGCAGGCAATTAGATTACGGATATAAAAATTAATTTCTACAACATTGCTGAACCAGAAAAGATGGCAGGTTGAAATGTGATGATGCAGGTTTTCTGCATTTGAAGATTTAATGACACTTCTCATATAATCAGAGTAAATACTATGCACCTTTTGGGCCAGGGCCAATCCCAAAACACTTTGTTTCCTGAAGAGAAGCCCATACAGTTGCCAGTACCTGTTGCTGTTGTGTGCCTGCAAGTCATTTTCAGTTTATGGTGACCCTAAGTTTTTGTTTGTTTGTTGTTTAATTTATTTATACCCTGCTTTATCTCCCCTGAAGGGGACTCAAAGTGGCTTAACATAAAAGCATCAGCATCACCATTTAAAGTATACAACTATACGAACATTAAAACAATATTAAATATAAACAGTATTTTTAAAATCCTAGTTGAAAACAATTAAAACAAATTCAGTGTTAAAGCAAACTTATCATGGAATTTTTTGGGCAAGATTTGTTTAGAGGATGTTCTCATTTTGCTCTGAGACTAGGAGAGTATGAGTTGCCTAAGGCCACCCAGTAGATTTCCATGGCCAAACAGCTATTTGAACCCTTGTCTCCAGTGTTGTAGTCCAACACTCAAAGTATCTTTAATTTGTTTCCTGCCTTGTCCTGATGCCACTTGGAAACATTTGATCCTGCTTCAGGGGGCACAAGGCAATATGGTAAAGAGTATGTACTCTCTTTTATGGCTTTGGTTTGTTTTTGATTTCTTGTTCTATACAGAAAACTGGCCTTTTTATTTGGGGTACATAATTTGTTATACAGATTTCTCTCTTACACACACACACACAGACACACACATGCTTGTGTGTCTATTTTCTCATGTGTGTTAGGCAATTTATTTGGAGCCAAAGGGGAATTTTCTAATGGGTCATGTTTGCTTTGCTTTCTTTGCCTTCCTTTAGTTGGGTATGGAATGATTTGGTTTGGCACAACTCTTTAAACTATATGTGTCTGCTTTGATCCAAGTTGAAATGGCTTTTAGGTCTAGTCCAACTTTTGAACTCTGTGGAATAATAATGCACAAAATCAAAGTTTAGGTGAAATGAAATGCTTCAAAGATCATAGTTTTTATTAGTGTTAACTTTATAGTGTAGCCTTTTTGCTCATGTTAACATTTGTTTCTGAAGAAGAATTCACAGGACTTTCTGAAGAAGAATTCACAGCCTTCGACAACACATTCACAGGACTGTTTCCATCCAATGAGAATCAGATATATATCAGTCTCTGGTCTGTTTTCTTCTGTGCCATAATTTCAAATGCATATTGAGCTTGATGTACCTACTCTCTTTCCCCACCGTTAATAATTCTTAATTTCTAGCACCAGTCTATGTGCACAAAACCTTTTGGAAATGAATTTGCTCCGTTGGTCTTCTTTTTTATTATTGTTTAGCATATCCGGCTGCCATGGGTGAACGTCATTTAAGGAAAATCTCCCTCCTGCTGTGCGAAAGTGTAGTTAAATTTAAAATTCTCTGACTGGGAATATTGTGAAGCAACCTTTTCCAAATCTCTCTTGTGCCAGAAATGGAATTCTCTGCCTCTTGGGGCTTAAGATGAAATGATGCTAAGCCATGGCTGTGATGTCAGCTGGGCACTTTGCTTTATTTTTGGTTGCTTTTGGAAATGTAACAAAGCAGGAGGGTCCATCTACTTAACAGTTTAACAGTGTCACCAGCTGGATCAACACTGCCCTATATCCCCGGATCTGATCCCAGGGGACTGGACTAGATGGCCCATGTGGTGTCTTCCAACTCTGTGATATATAGATATATAGATAGCTGGAGTTACACTTTAAAATATATATCTGTTCTAACTTATATACAAATTCAACGAAAGAACAAATCTACAAAACATATCTTGTTCATTACTGGGGGACTGCATGTAAGGAGCACTGAGGCATCTTATAAATCAGGAACCATAAGGGACTAGCCAAAGTAGACAGTGAATCTATACCAGAGAAATTTTAAGTTGAAATAACAGTTTGTTTCTGATTAAAGTACGTGCAAAGTGGTTTTGGCCTACCACTGAGCAAGTACAACCCCATTTCATTCTCCACAAACCCACAGTAAGTGCTATGCATACTGAGAGGCAAACTAAATACCATGAAAGCATCAAATCCTATCTGGGTTTTTTTTATAAAAATGAGCAGGGTCAATCCTGGTTAGTATTTGGATGGGAGACTGCCAATGAATTCAGAGAAAGGAACTGGCAAAACAAGATCCAAGTTCTGAGCTTAAGCGCAGTAGCATTGAATAGTATGGTTAGGAAAGCCTCAATAGGGAATCTAAAGGACAAAACATATCTAATTTATACACAAACCTGTGCCTCTCCCTTCTCCAAATCCCTGAAAATGATATCTTTCTCTTCACCAGTGAGGTCTAAAGAGGACGGCAATGCTGTTAGAGAAATAGGGTTTATTGTTGGTATATACCATTAACTTCTGGCAAATCCATGAATGAGAGATTTCCAAGAAACCCTGTTATTAACAGTCTTTCCCAGATCTTACAGGCTTAGGACTGTGGCTTCCTGATGGAGTAATTCCACCTGTAATTCAATCTTATTTGTTCCTAATGCCTTCAACTGTCCATGTATTGTTTTATTTTCTAATACAGTAGAGTTTCGCTTATCCAACCTTCACTTATCCAACGTATTATTCAATGCAGTCTGCCTCCCACCCGGATGCACAGCTGTTTCTCTAGGCAGCAATGTCCAGCTGGCCAACACACCCAACAACAACACAAGTACAGCCACACTCCCAAACAAGGGACAAACTTGTCCTAAAATATGATGTTTTGGTGCTTAGTTTGTAAAATCATAGCGTAATTTGACATTTAATAGGCTTTTCCTTAATCCCTCCTTATTATCCAACATTTTCACTTATCCAACATTCTGCCTGCCCGTTTTTGTTGGATAAGTGAGACTCTACTGTACATTGTGTTGTCTCATTATTTGTCCAAAATATGATAGCGATAGTCATTTTGGTGTGAATTCAGGCTTGCTTTTTCTCTGTTCAACACTGTTTTGTGTTTTAGCCTTTGGTATCACATTTCAGATTTATTTCCCACTCTGTTTTTTTTCTTCACTGTCCAGCTTTCATGTAAATATGTAGTAATGAGAAATGTTATGGCATGGGTTGATCCTAATTTTTCAGTGACATATCTTTAACACTTGAGGATCCTATCTTGTTTATGTAAGATACATCCCAATGTCAAGCCTCCGGTGGCCTAGGGGATAAAAGCCTTGTGACTTGAAGGTTGGGTTGCTGACCTGAAGGCTGCCAGGTTCGAATCCCACCCGGGGAGAGCCCAGATGAGCTCCCTCTATCAACTCCAGCTCCATGCGGGGACATGAGAAAAGCCTCCCACAAGGATGTTAAAACATCAAAACATCCGGGCGTCCCCTGGGCAACGTCCTTGCAGACAGCCAATTCTCTCAATCCAGAAGCAACTCCGGTTGCTCCTGACACGGAAAAAAAAAATCCCAACGTCTTGTTACAGCCCTTGTTTCACTCAAAGAAGAAGTAAATACTGGTGCTGAAAAATTAGAAATCATTCAAACGTTTTTCCTTCTTTCTGAATGACATCCCTTCTCTGCTTGATCTTCACAGGCTGGTGGTTTGTAAGCACGTCAGAAGAGCAAGGCTGGGTTCCTGCCACATACCTAGAATCCCAAAGTGGAGTTAGAGATGATTCTGAAATTAACATGTCCAAAGGAGGGGAAGGTAAATAAATTCACTTGTTCTAAGAAAGTAAATTGTTGAAATCTATCTGCACCCTTTCATAAGCTATATGTTATCATCAGCACAAAGGCTAAAATGGTATCTATTGGCAGCCACTGTTAAAATACAATTGGAAGACTAAAACATTGTTAATGCCATCCTGGACCATGTAGTCTGGAATGCTGGTAATACAAGATATAGAAGGAATGCTCGCTATTTATGTACATTGCTGTAGAATTGTAAACTATACATCAATATATATTATTTTGTGATAATAGAGATTTATAGCAATTTGTGGCCTGTAATATTTTGGGTAGGTGTATAATAGGGAACCCATGATTTTTATAAGAAACTTGAAATAGTAGTTAAATGTCAATTTTCTCTTAAGTCTCTCATAAATGATGGCACAGAAAGCAGTGAAAACTCTATTCCTGATTTGTATGCATGCATAATTGATGCAAACATGTTATTACCTTGTTGTGGTTATTCTGGTTTTGTCCTATTTTGTCTGGTTTTGTCCTGTTAGACAAAAACAGCATACAGCCTCTTTCCAAATAGTGTTGCTTTCAGCTGTTCTATTTTGATGAATACCAAATGAATCCATTCTCACCCAACACAGTATTTGTTTATTTTAGTTTAACCGTTCCTATTTAATTATTCCATTATTTGTACTTCATCATCTGAGTGATAGATAGCTGTGCATAGAGGATGCTATCCTAAATCAGAGTTGAGTACAACACTGTGACTCCCTTCAGTCTTACCAAAAATGCCTGGCCTAGATACTTTTCTGCTCTTATGCCAAATAAAAAGTTCATGTTGAGACCAAAAAGCTACAGTACTGTTGGAATGCACTTGTGGTGTATTTTTATATAAACATCCTCAAAAAATACATCTTGAGTGAGCGTTTGAAGCACTACGTCTCTGACACCATAATGAAGGTGCTTGGAAGAAATTATGAAACTTGGTGTCATAAGTATCTTAATTACACACTAACCCTTTCTAATCCAAGGCACTACCTTCTCTGTCTCAGGAATGGAAACATACAACAGTTCCTTCAGCTGTAGAACAGCAAGTGATGCAGAAAACTCCCTGGGTTGTTGAAAGAAGTCTTATCATCTCAAGCCTCATCAGGGTTCCCAGTGCAAAACGTGGCACCATAAGGCCTAAAAGTGAATCTTCAATTAAGTTAAAAGAGAAGTGCAGTAGATGCAGTAGCACTAACCTGCCTGCATCTCCATTTAAATTAGTAGAGAATTCTGTATTCTACTGTTCAGCTGCCAGAAACAGAATGGATAGTGTTGGACTTTGTCCAGCTGAGACTCAGATGATACAGGAAAGTAAAGTTAGCTGTCAAGACAAAGGAGGCAGACACTTGTTGCATATTGGAGGATTTTGAGATGCAAATGAAATGATGTAGGTGGTGGAAAGTGGTTGGAATTAAGAGCAAGAAGTAGACCATCTAACTAAAGATATGAGGATGTAGCTTAGAGCTGAACCTTTCCTTTCCCAGCTATACGCTTTTCAAAGGAATTATTTTACTTCCTTAAATGAGAGAAAACTAGCAATGCATAAGTCAAAGATTATTCTCTTCTCGTGACATATCAGCTCCAGTAGGTGTATTATTCAATGAATGCAAAATATTATCAATATTTTAAATATCATCAGATTTCTTCTACTATTACAATAAAGTGTCCTCTATGCACAGCTATGGTAACCATCTCTTAGTTACACATTGTCCTTTGTTATTTGCAATCTGATGAATTACTGTTTAACAAGGAGAAAACTTTCAGATTTGACTTGGCATGTTAACCTTTTGAATCCTTTCAGCCTTTGTAAAGGATGGGAAAGTTGACTTTAAAGTACAAGGTGCACATCAACTCCAAGCTATTGATTTTTTTTTTTGTCAGAATTGATTCCTTCCTAAAATCACTTATTCTCATTATATTCCCTAGATAAAAGATAATGTTTCAATTGTCTTTTTGTGTGGTGGTGGGGATTTCCATAGTCACAAAAATGTTTTTATTACTCACCCACCAAGTTCTAGAATGTCCACCATCAGAGTATGCACTTAAACTGTGAAAAGAAGTTAATTGGCCATTATGTTTTTACATTGTTTAATAATGATGATAAAAGTATCAATTGATTGTTTTAGTTGCAACACCAGTAACATTCTGAAGGATGATCACCATTTTGTGCCTCTATAATTTATTACTTTTGAGAGCAGTTACATCAGGTTTGGGCCAGGTTTGGCCATATTTAGTAGAGTTTGAGTATTCTCTATCTGAAATGCTTGGAACCAGAAGTATTTTGGACTTTCTAAGATTATGGAATATTTATGTTTGCAAATATGTACATAATGAGATCTTAGAGTTGCAACTTAAGTCTAAACTCAAAACATATTGATGCTTCATATATAGCTTGCACATATTGCCCAAATATTTTAATAATTTTATATACATTGAACCATCAGAAAGCAAAGGTCTGAACAATATGAACTTTGCAGTATTTTGATTTCAAAATTCTGGATAAGGAATGTTCAACCTGTAAATTAATGTTTTACATGGTACATGGTAAAATAATGTGTTACTAAGTTGCTACTTGTGATTAGTGTAGTGGATTAATTTTATAATATTCGCTTAATGTTAATTAATTTATTTTGAATTATTATAAATATTGACATGTAATTTTTCAGTGCTAACATCTTAAAGCTCTATTATAGTAGGTATCTCAGATACAGACAAACCAATTGTTTCTTCATTGTGGGTTGGTATATAGAGGGTTAAAAAAAAGCATTGCTTCCTTTGATTCTGTACAACTATCTGTGTAACAAGTTGAAATCTTGGCAAAGGCTCAGGGTCATTTATGTCACAAATAGTCCGCAATATAGAAAGAGTCACCTTTACTTTTTCCATCTTGGTTAGTTTTATTTTTACCATTAATGCTTGCAAAATTCTGTATACACACTATACTCAGTTAATATTGTGGATGCTCACTAAATGTATTATAGTAAAACCCATTCACATGTATGAATCTCATGTAGTTTAACCTATTTATTACATACCTCATTGTGTTACTGCATCCCATTCTTGCTAACATAAGAACAATCCTTGTGATTATCATGTTTTTGTTGGGTTCTGTTCTTCACCCATCCATCACTTTTTTTCTTTCCTCTTTTGTGTTTTCATCCATTTTCCAAAATAGTTTCTAAAAGACGCAAGGCTCACCTGAGGCGCTTGGACCGGCGATGGACACTGGGAGGGATGGTCAACAGGCAGCAGAGTCGAGGTGAATTGCTTTCTGGAACATAGTCCTTTGAAGGACACATGTGCTAGTTGCTGCTGCTTCTCTTGCTATTCAACATTGCTAAGAATGGCTGATGAGCGTGTTACTTTTGATTGGGTCTTGTTTCTGCTACAACAGAAACAAGGCTGTGTATGTTAGGTGGCTTTTCTATACTACTTGCTGGGCATGTCAAGATGGCAAACATTAGCTCCACAGACAATGTATGCTTCCATAAGCAACCCATTAAGCTGTTAGCCTATAGAGATAGCCATTTTGATCATTCTTCAGGTTACAGAAAAAGAAAGGCTGGAAGGAGTCATTTTGATCATTTGAAAAATAATACTGCTACTTAATTCCATTGTACAAATATCAATTTTTTGAAATGCCATGTTCTAGAACAGTGGTGCACCACCTATTTTCCGCCAGGTGTTTTGGACTTCAGCTCGCAGAATCCCTAACTATCAGACAAGTTAGCTAGAACTTCTGGGAGTCTGAGTCCCAAACAACTGAAGGGCCACAGGTTGTGTACCACTGTCTTAAAATTACTGCTGGGAGCACTGAGGTATTTGGTATTTTCACAGACAGACTAATTTTGGTCACTTTGAAACTCCAATAAAATGGAATACATAACCCCAATGAACAGTAAATAAGGAACAACACTCTGAAAACAGAGGAATTCCAGACATGAATAAATCAGGGGCAGCTAACACCTCCGAACAAAGGATTCCCCCAGGCAAGGCCATTAATGCTAATCCCACCCTGGATCTTCCACGGATATATAAACATTCCTTGCTTAGTTTTTCCAATATACCTCACAGCCTCTGAGGATGTCTGCAATAGATCTGGGCGAAACGTCAGGAGATAATACTTCTGGAACATGGCCATACAGCCTGGAAAACACACAACAACCCCATAACTCCTATTCTTGCACATTTAGGCTTAAGAGAAGGATTTCCTAAATTGTTTACTGATTGCTTATGTGAATTAGGCTTCTCCAGAGGAGAAAGGAGAATACATGATCATGTTGCTTTTAAAGGCACATGAAGAATCTGGCCTGCTTTCTATTAGAGAAGGAGGAAAAGTTGGACTAAAGGTAAAATCAACCCTAGCATTGGAAATATAGTTATGGATGTTAGTTTTTCAAGATCAGCAGTATCTGATTATCCAAATTTGGGAAAGACTGAAGAACAGACAGGGTGTGTCTGTGTTAAGAAATTATGTAAATGGCTAAGGGTTATTGAGCAAAGGAATACTGAAGATAAGATATCCATTTTTTAAAGAGACATTGTTAACAGCTTATACAATCTGGGTGATGAGCATTGTAGTCTTAGCAAGCATGCTATATGAATAGAATTTCTTTGTAGCCTTTGGAATCGAAACAATCCCCTCGCACACCCATTGTGTGAAAATGTAATAGTGGATTTTAATCCACATTGCTAGTCTAATCAAGAAATCTGGTAACTGCATTATACCAGATGAAACCCAAGGCTGTTTCCTTCAAGGAAAGCATGTCTTGCTATGCAATCATCTATCAGTGGTTCTCAACCTGGGGTCCCCAGATGTTTTTGGCCTTCAACTCCTAGAAATCCTAACAGCTGGTAAACTGGCTGGGATTTCTGGAAGTTGTAGGCCAAAAACATCTGGGGACATCAAGTTGAGAACCACTGAGCTACGTGATCTGTGTGTTTTTGTTGCATGTTACAAAAGAACATGCACATTATTGTGCAACATATAAATCCCATTGAAAGATAACCACTAGCTATCCATAGTGGGGTAGACATCTCCTTTTCGTAGAGGAATGCATGTGTGCAGGTTACATGTCATTTATGTTACAGATTGATGATGATAAATGGAAGCTCTTACGTGTGCCCATGATCCAGTGTCACCTGCAGAACAATAACATGCCACTCAGGTTTGCAGAACAAAAAATACAGGAACTTTACTAATTCCAAGAGATAAAAAAACCAGTAGTATTTAATACTATTTACTATTTCTGATCACCTACAGAAGTCCACAGTCACAAACAGTCCTTTCACAGTCCACAAATTAGCTTCAGAGAATAATACAGTCCTGGTTCTTCTTCCTCTTTTCTTAGCAACAAACAGGCCTCAAAATAGCAAGGGCACTCTTAGTACACTGCTCTCTCATCAGCTGTACTCAGCCAGCACTGAAAACCTGTCCAAACAGGTTCTGCAGCAGCAGAACAGAAACAGTATCAAATCAACCCCAGGTCTTTGGAGGCTCAGCCAATTGACTTAATGCACTTCATTTTCCAGTGAACAAACACAGCACAGTGCCTTTGCAAACCATGACAATTTCCTGTTCTGAAGTGAGCTCCTTGTAGAAAATGTGCCTGTCCTTACTGTTTCCCACATCTTATCAGGCATATCTGAAAAAATCATTTCTCAGCTCTCTCCTATTTGCTTATCAAATGGATTATACATAAAGGGAGTTGAGCAAAGCATAGGCAGATTATGCAGAGCATCATAGATACTGCATCAATCTGAGCATTGATTTATTGCCATTTGGAGTCATGGTGCTTGTAAGACCTCAAAACAAGAACATCACTGAAGGAAAAACTGGTATGAAGGCAAACCATAAACCAGAGAATTCACTTTATGTGAAGCACCTCTAAAACATTAGCATTATATCATTTTTGAAGGACTTTTTATTCTTGGGTATAGAACGACTTTATCCTGAAGGAGCTTCATTTAAAAAAAAAACAAATGGAAAGGAGACGATGGTGTGAAGAGACTGCTGACTGAAGGGAAAGTATTTTTAAAGAGAATTCTTCTGTGGTTTGGAAAATACAGGATTTGAGCTATTGCATTTTGCTTAGGAGCCTTAATTGGATAATTCCCCCAAACTGGATGCCCTTGTCCCCAATCTTTCAAAGCAGACCCAGGTCAGACGATGATGTTCCACAGCTGATACGGGGGCATAAATTAAACATGTGGATAGGCTTTCCCTGCCTCAGCCTTTTTGAGTCACAGGAGGTGACCAGGACACAGAGCCAGGAAACTGCAAATTCCACTTCTGCCTCAAGCTACACGATACTGTATTTCATATTGTGCTGATAGATACTGTTTTTGTACGCCAGCCAGTTTGAATGTGTAAACAGGCCTGGGGCCTCTTTTTTGGAAAAGGTCTGCACAGGTAAAACAGTTGCCAAGTACAACCCCTTTTAAAATGCTCCATCTGGTGTGTTTGTGTGTCTGTTTGTTTAAGGCATTTGTATAACACCCTTCATATAAATATGTCCCGTCTCTTTTCCTCCATGCAACAGGCTTTGTTTACACTGTAGCCACCATCTGGCTGACTTTTTCTCCATTGTTTCTGCAAAGCTCCAAAGTCTGTAGTGATGTGGAGAAACATTTACATGAAATTGTGTACAAGGGAGCAGCTTACTTCTTCTTTATGTGTGCCAGCTCTCAGATGTGCAGCTGAAAGAAAGGAGAACAAACTTCTTCAGTTTTCACCAAGCCAAAACATTTGGCTGTCAGAGGCAAAGTTTTACTCCCTGAGTAAAAGGGCATAATACCCAAACCTAGAGAGTTGTTTTGGCACAGTAGGTTGAAAATTCCTCAAATACCATTTTGCATCTCTAGCAGTGAAATCACAATACAAATGGATGAAATAGCTAAGAATTCACTGCCTTTTCATGTCCTCATGTCCTGTTCTGTATCAGAAGTCACTGCTCATATGTGCTGTTTCTGTCTGGACAATAGTAGGGCCAGCCCTAGTGCTTGAAGAGATTAGTAATCCTGCATATCTCAAAGGGAAATATGGAATTAGTACATGAGAGAGTATGCTCATCAACATGGTTTATGGCAGTGGTTTTCAACCTGGGGTCCCCAGATGTTTTTGGCCTTCAACTCCCAGAAATCCTAACAGCTGGGATTTCTCAGTGTTGTAGGCTAAAAACATCTGGGGGCCCCATGTTGAGAACCACTGGTTTATGGTAACATCAGAAGATCTTTTCAGCAGAGACGAAATTGTCAATTTTTTAACAGTAGCTAAAGTAAGGATTGTGATCAGAGACACGTATAGAGGTGCCCAAAGTTTTTAAGGATTTTTTTGCATATTTTGATATGTGGATGAATTTTGCATTTCAAAAAGCCTACAAGGGCAACAAAGAAGTTAGAGAAGCTGATAAAATTCTAGCATAGGAGTAGTTTGTACACTGCCAACAAAATATTTTTAACATGTCTGCTTGGATGTTAGGATTTGTGGAGATTAAAGAAGAATGCCGTTTGATCAAGGGAATTGTCTATGCTGTCAAAAATGGGGATGAAGAACACATGACATTCAGATGTTGTTGGACTGCAACTGCTATCATTCTTCATAATTGGCTAACATGACTAGAGCCATGATATAGGTTATTGATAGCATAGTTTACTCAATATTTTTTTTAAATATTTGGCATCTAAGAAAAATCCAAACTACCTTACAATCAATAAAAACATTAGAGCAATTTAAATAGATTACAGAAAGCAGAACAGATAATAATCACAATAATCTGTGTTAGATTTTTCTAAAAACTGGATGTTGTGCTGTTTTATTCAGGTCTCTTTAAAACATTCCTTGGTCGGTTGGATTCAGCGCTAGTCATTCTACTGAATGATAATATGTCATTGCCTTTCCCCATAAATGCCGACTTGTATGTATTCAATATTATAATTTTTTCTATGGTTAGCCTCAGTCGAATACTGTCCCAAATGGCTTTGGTGTTACAAGCAGACCCATCCTCAAGAGTGCCAGTTCGAATTATAAACCTCATTTGTGGGTGTGTTTGTGGTCTCCTCTTTTCCACCACTGCAAGAAACTAAATGAGTATAATTTGGGAAATGTTACAATATTTTGCTGTGAAAGCACTCTGAAAAGGGAAATTTTAATGATAGCTTTCTGTTGCAGAACAGAAAGCTTAAAATAGAACAGCTAAACCAATCCATGACAAGGGCTCTAATATCTGCAGGGATTTAGACTTCTGTAATGCTCTCGTAACAAGCACATCATCTTTTTATCCTTTAGTTCTTTTCTTCCTTCCTTGTATTCCTTGCAAGTGAACAAAGAAAATGTTTTAGAAAGACCCCTGCTCCATTTTGGGTGGCTTTCTGCCAAAAGAAATTATTCTTTGGAAAGTAGAATCGGTGATGGGCAAACTTCAGCTGCTTGGCATTTGCAAATTTGGCTTTGAGCCTGAGCCTTATTTGAACTATTGAAATCTTTTGCAAAAACAGGGATTGCCTCAAGAGTTCGCCTTCTACAGCATTATCAGAGTCTCCTTTTGACTTATGTCAGCCATGTGTCCATAGATTGCATGTGCTGGACAGTATAAACTTGGTGAAAGAGATAGTGCTCCAAAAGGAATATTAGACTAGTCATAGTAGTAGAAGGAAGCGTCAGTCTCTTATTCTGGAATGAAAGGTTTGGGGTTAAAAATAGATTCCTCATAGTATCTAGTGCAGAAGTTAAACAGTAAAGAATATATACTACAGTATCTTATAGTTGTTTACCTGGGAACTTTAAAAAAAAATAGAGACTTTTATGAGCCAAACACACAAAACAGAACTTTAAAACTTGGTTTATTGTCTCACTGTAATGGTCACAGGGGGATACTTCAACAGTGTGTTTCTGAAATTAGATTTCTTAAGTCACTTGGTCTCTTGTGCTTGCCCAATTGGTCTAAATCCAAGTGAAAATCTCCTTGAGATCCTTTTACTAGTAATTCATCATTTTCACCTCCAAAGGCCTAAAATGTGGGGCTGTTAACGAGTCCCCTGCTTAGATTCCTTATCTGTCCAAAACTCTTTAACAGCTCAGAGTCCACCAAATGATTCTGTCAGCATCTGATTCTAAGACTGGTTTAACTGCAACAGTAAGATGTGGCTTTCTAAGTCTTCATTATCTCAGAAACCAAAGTGAGGACTTAGATCCTATTTTAGTTTAGTATCACAGCTGTGGCTTAAAAAGGAATGGGCAGGCACCATTCTGCCAGCGTAGTTGCCACAATAGTTTGAAGAATAGTAGAGCATGGTGCCTGCAAAGTTCTCGCTACTGGGCAGGTGAAAATTATGGATATGGATTATATAGGCTCCTTTCCGAATGGTGTTTTCATGTTACCAACCTAAATCGGATGGATGCAGATCTTACAGTAGTTATTTTTGGAACTACAGCTCTTCCTACCCACTATAGCCATAAATATCATGCTTCCTGAGGAATTCACTCAGATGTGATCCAGAAAAGATAAAAGATGTGTCTTATACATTTTAAAAATACTCATGTTTCTCCTTTAGCAAAGTTAGATAATGTTAGCAAAGTTAGTGAGGATTTTATGGACTATGACTCCCATTGGTCTGAACCAGCATGGCTAATGACCATGATGATGAGAAGGGATATCTAAAACATCTAGAGAAAATTGCCCTACTTGCCTTCTGCCAAAAAAAATCAGATTTAATTTAATTAGGATGTTGAGCAGGACCAGCCTTAGTGTTGGGCAGGGAGGCAACAACTACTGGAAACCAGGAAGAAAGTGTTGTCCATCACTAATCTAACACACTTTCAGAAATGCAGGAGATGCTCTCCCTTTGCAAGCATACATAAGATCCAACATTGTATTTTTCAATAATAATCTTTCCTGTTGCGTGATAATAAAGTTTGCTTGTTTTTTTGATGGCTCAGCATGTTGTAATTGGGCTAGGAATCCAAAAGCAGCAGTTCTAATCAGGTCCGGCTGTGGGTTTGTTGCAATTCTTTTGCTGCTGGGTAGTTTGCCAACATCTTCAGAAATAATAAGGCAGAGATTGATCCTGTCTGCAAACATTTTCAGAGTTTTTTTCGTGTCTTTTTTAAAGCCAGGAACAAACTGCATTTGGCTCATAAACTAAGTAGAGAGCAGCATGTTCATGTTACTACTAGCATCCTGACTAGAGAACTAGAATTCTAGAATTATAGCTGGAAAGGGCCCCATAGAGGCCATTGAGTTCAATCTCCCACCCAGTGAAAGAGCTCTAACTGGAGCGTCCCCAACAGATAATAATCCAGGCTCTCTTTAAATATGCCAAAAGAAGGAGACCCCATCACCTGTTTAGGTAATTGGTTCCTTTGCCAAACCATTCTCCTGGCAAGAAGTTCTCTCTAAAGTTCAATCAATGGTTCTCTCTTGTAACATAAAACCATTAGGTCTGGTCCTCTGAGTCAGCAGGAAAACCCATCTGCATCCTCCTTTCTGTGATAGTTCTTTAGATATTTGAATTGCAACCATGTCACCCTGCAGTCTTCTCATCACCAAGCTGTACATGCCCCAAACCTTCAACTGTTCCTTATACTGTATTTTTCTAGGCCTCCTAGAAAAATGTGTCTTCAGGAGAGTGTAACCTTATCTAACACATACTGAATCCCTGTTCCCTGCTTGGCATTCCCAGTTGCTTTTTTCTGCATCAAGATTCAGTTTTTTGGCTCTCATTCAGCCCATTACTGATGATGGTGATGGTGATGGTGATGACGATGATGATGATCTTTATGTCTATCTTGCTCCATCTCCCAGAAAGGACTCAGAGCAGCTCACAACAAGAGTAAAATACAATAAACAATATAAACAATGTAGATGCTGCTTTAGGACTAGGTCAGCCTCCTTGACTTGGAGAAAGGAGTAGTAGAGTTGAGTGTCATCTGCACCACAAAACTCCAGGTATATATGATGGATCCATGGTATATGATGAGATCCTTCATCCAAGAAAGCCTGGAATTGTGTTGCTGTCATTTGCTCAAAGACCTTAATTAGAAAGGGGTGGTTAAAGATTGGATGGCGGTTACTCAGGGAGAAAGGGTCCAATTAATTTTTTTTTACAAAAGTCTTACAGAGGATGGAACACAGCTCTCTTTCAAAAAAAAATCCACCACCCAGTTGGTTAGTTCTCCTCTAGCAGTTGTAATTAGCCAAGATAGACATTGGTCTAACAGACAACTGGTTGACCTCACATTTCCAAGCATTTTGTCCACACTATTATGTTGAGTAAACTGAAACCCATCCACCAAAACCAGACCAGTATATGCTTCATTTGTCCCCCAACAACCTCACAGACTTGAATGTGGAGTCTTCCACACAGTCATATAACCCACAATATCAAGGCAGATAATCCTGAGTCCACACTTCCATATAACCCAGTTCAAAGCAGATAATGTGGGATTTTATATAGCTGTATGGAAGGGGCCCAAGTCAGAATGAATTGGATCAACGTATTTAGCAAATTTGTCACAACACTTTTCTGAAGGCTCCTCATCAGCAATTGGATGTCTATGGTGTAATAGTCCTTTAACTACTTGGATAGCTGTGTTGGACAAAATTGAATTGATATAATAGAGGTAGAAGAGAATTGTTTCTTTGCTTCAATCACTGCTGCAAAATAGATTCTAAAATGCATGTTCAGTAAGATTCACCTGAGTCTCTCTCCTTCATCACTTTCAGAGTACACTGAGTGACCCTGGCCAGATCATACTCTCTCAGCCTTAGATGAAGGCAAGACAAACCTCCTCTGAATAGGTCTTGCCCATAAAACTCTATGATAGGGTTGATGTAGATCAGAGTCAGTTTGAACACACATAACAAGGATAGTGTTAATTTTGGCTCAAGATCATAGAAAAGAAAAGGCTAGTTGCAGTGCTTTGGTAGTCTTTGCTTGCACTAATATTTAAAACCTACAGTCGGTTATTCAGGATGTGAGTACTGAACTAACAACTTTGGTTTTAAATGAGGTTTCGAAAAGAAATGGAGTTTTGCTTTTCCCTTGTGAGAGCTAAGATTTGGGGAAGGTACAATGTGATCTAATCATGAAGAAACAAATACTGGCTGCTTGGTGCTGTAAAGCCAGATTGTTTCTAGGGGTGTGAAGAGGAGAGGTCAGTCCATTCCTTGGAGCTGGAGGAGTGTTGGTCGCTCTCCAGCTTCAGTATTCAGATCCCAGTAATGCAATGTTTTAACATAACCATGTGTGTGCTAAATGGAGCCAGCTGGAGCAAGTTCCCCCAGTGATGCTTTCCTACCCTGGTGCTAGTTTGATTGTTGTCAGTACCATATGAAGGATTCAGGGGAGCCCCCTCCCTAGAGACCCTGTCTCATTTGTTGGCATGGAAGGTGTGGGGCGGTGGTGCAGAGCTGATATAAGCATGCTTACAGCATGATAGCTAATAGGTACAGGGCCCTGTCGCCAGCAAGGCTCCGCCTCTGCAATGCTTCCACATCTTAATTGCTGCAAAATCATTTTAAAGAGCAATCAGCGAAGAGGAAGAACAGGGCTTTGTTTTGACCTTAACTGATGTTGCCTTCTTTTTCTTTACTAGAGGAGAAATATGTCACCATCCAGCCATACACCAGCCAGGGGAAGGACGAAATTGGGTTTGATAAAGGAGTCACCGTGGAGGTCATTCAAAAGAACTTGGAAGGATGGTGGTACATAAGGTAAAGGGTTGGCAAAATCATTCTCGGGTTGGCATGCCTTGTCTTAATGTTGTTTTACAAAAGTATTCTGTAAACATCTACAAACATGTTTAAAATGCTTCTGTAAGGCTGTGCAAAACCACTTAAACCTTGAAAATGCATTTAAAATAGCAAGCTGCAATAAGTAAAAGTACTTTGGGTAGAGGTTAGGCTGTTGGATGAGATTTTAGAAAAGGAAAACCATTGTAGACCTAGGAGTATTACTTTATGTAATGTTTACTTTTAATTTTAGATCAGCTGATGTAGCTGGGATCTCTTATTATATTCACCACACACTTTGTTAGAGGAACGTAGTGGCACAACTTTAATCAGACTGCTGCTGAGAATGTTGTTGGTAGTTGGAAAGTATGTGTTTGTGTATATGTGTGTGAGAGAGAGAAAGAGAGAGAGAGAGAGAAATGAACATGCATGTTGTGTAACAGCAGTAATACAAATTCCTTGTGAAGAAGGGCTGTGTTCTGTTAATGCATATGTTAGTTTTGCAAAATTGCTAATCCGAGCTATAATTCAAATGGACTCCTTTTGATAGCCTTAAATAGTTAACGATAACTGTAAACTAGATATATGTTTACAGCATTTTTCCAGACCCATGAAATGCCACGTAGGCAGTATGTCTTTAGAGTGTTCAGCATAATAGACTGCTGTTGCTAGCTGATATGAGAGAGATCAAAGGAATATGAAGACTTAACTGCTGCAGCTACATTGACAGCCAGATCTTATACACATTTCCTTGGAAGAAAGTCCCAGTGAGTTTTGTGGAGTTATCACCAGATACATATGCAAAGGACTACAGTCTTGGACTGTTAGAGAAATATCATCATAACTGGAAGAGCAACTGGACAGTGTTGTTTTTTTTAAAGTAACAGAATCCTTTTTCTGGGTGGCTTTTCAGGAAAGTTTGAATAAACAAATCTTGAAGAGAATACAAGCTTGTGAATCCCAACACTCTGTAGGGAGCTTTTCTATAAGAACCATACCACCCAGGGTCCTATGAACTGCCCTTTTTGCTCACTTGTTTTCCATGTAGAGTAGATATTTTTCATCAATTGTCATTTGCTTTTGTAGTCTAGCCATTGTAAAGCACCAGAACTATGAATAATGGAACCACACAGAGTTCTATGTGTTCTATAAACACATTTGCTGTTTACATTTTCCATATTCACTTTCCCATCAATAATAAATGAAAGCTGATAGAGGTGGGGAGTAGATTCCCAAGATGATGAACAGGGAAAGGCTGGCCCATTGTCAGGTTTGCATTCTTCTCTTTTTAAATCATTTGCTGGACTTTAATCCAAAGCCAAGGGTTCAGGTGCAGAGTGCACAGGGCTTTGCAGGAGGAGGGACAAAATCAAAAACTCCCCCATATATTATTGAACTCCTTTTTTTGTTTGGAAATGTTTGTTTTCTTTCTGATTACCAGCAGACTTTTATGTTAGATCCTGCAAGAAACTAGTATTTCTTGCTTCTGCCAAGTTTAGTTATTTTTATTGAAGAAAGATATCAAAATAAGAGGGCCCTTCATTTTTAGCAGTGGATCATTTGGCCAAAGGAAAAAAATATTACTTAATTGTTATTATTATTAAAAAGTAATATGATCTGCATGGGGACTGAGTGTCAATATCCCATCCCACTATAGGTTGTGCCTATACACAGTCATGGGCAAACTAAGGCCTGGGGGCAGATGCAGCCCCCTGGGCGCTTACCTCAGGTCCTTCTCATTTTCCCTATCCCCTGGCATAAGGACATGGTAGCCTGCTGTGTCCTTATGCCAAAATGATGGGGAAGGAAGGCACATAGCAACTGAGAGCCCTCTGGAGTGCTCTCAGCCACCGTGTGTATCACGCTCCTCCCGGTATAAGGATGGTGTGAGCAACTCCATTCTTATGCCAGGAGGACGATTCAAGGAAAGCACGCAATGGCTGAGAGCCCTCCAGAGCATACTCAGCCACCACCTGTCTCACTCTCCTCCTGGCATAACGCCAAGAGCACAGCCTGAGGATCAGGGAGGAGGATGGGAAGGATTGGGGCAGTCGCCGCGTGTCTCACCTTCCTCCCAGCATAAGTATGGCACAAGCAGCCCTGTCCTTATGCTGGAAGAACAACCTGAGATGACCCAGGCCCTGCCCTGCCTCCTCCTGGTCCTGCCCTCTCTTGGGCCCTCCCCACCCAGCATGTGCCTCCCCCCCCCCCCGTCTCTCCTGGCCCGGCCCTCCCTGCTGGGCCCACAATGCGGCCCCAAGGCAAAAATGTTTGCCCATGCCTGCTATACACACACATATAAGCATGCATACATGCTGAAATACCTTATTTCCCTTCTTTTTTCCTCCAATATGGGGAATTGTGCGTTTTCATACATTTGGAGATGCTTTATTGTTTGGATGTTTTTTTATTTGTTTGTGTCCTGACTTTCTCCCAAAATTGGGACTCAGGGTGGGCTTGAAAGACTTTGAGGCATTCTCGCGGGACCCCTAGGCCTACAAAAGAGAAATCCAGGAGCCCCATGCAACTCACAAGCCACATTTTCCCAAATCCCACTCTATGCCCCTATATCTCTATTTCAGATCCCAGCTATCGGCAATCTATATGAGATTATTCTCTAGTTTGGCTAAGGCATTTTATGTTAGAGGAATTCTTTGCTGATTCCAAGATGGATCATTGGCCTGAAGCTGCTCCTGTTATTTAGAAACGCTAATATATGTTATATTCCTTTGGACTGAAAAATTCCTAGATATGAGGAGCATTATCTAAAATAACCTCTTTAGCAGAGTAAGAGTTTGAGGTTGCCCTGTGCCATTTTTTCTGTCCATGCTGAGATTGTTTCTACTGTAAATTTTGTTGGGATCCACTATAATACCATGGACAACTCGACTTGATTTCCATCAGCCACAAACTCAATTGCCAATAATGGAAGTATGATGACAGTATTGAATTAATATGCTGTTTTAATTTTATGTCCACACTCAAAACATTTAAAATATTATTTTTAATTAAAAAATAAATTATGCAGGGTTTTTTTTGTCTCAACGCAATTATAAGTCATCACTTTTAAGATCATTGCACCTATGATAGAAACTCTGTCTACCTTCCCTCTGGGTTCATCTACATTGTAGAATTAATGCAATTTGACACCACTTTAACTGCCATGTCTCAATGCAAAGGAATGGCAAGAGCTATAGTTTTGCAAGATTTTTAGCCTACTCTGCCAGAAGAGTGCTGGTGTCTCGTCAAACTACAAATCCCAGGATTCCTTAGCATCAAATTATGGCAGTTAAACTGCATTAATCCTACATTAGCTGGAGACCTTGTCACAATTTGAATTGATAGAAAGAAGGGATGTATGTTACAGCAAAATGGGACTATTCTTGTTAATAAGGCTCTTGCCGTAGGAGAGCAATTGTATGAATAGATCTTCTTAACCATAGGCCCATAACGCAAGTGGAGATAGCATTAATAATTAGGTGATAGGTTCCACCTTAAAACTTATAACATTCACCTCCTTAAGTAAAACATTTTCCAAAATTCATGGTTTTATACTGATTTTCACTTCCCTCCCCCTATTCTCCCTTCCTGGTTTGCTTCCCTCTGGAGTAATTCCAGTATTCTGGAGCTGGAAAACAGATGTTAAGGAGGAAAGAAATTGCTCAGACAAACGGAGGCAATTTTTGATTCCTTCTTTTCCCTTAGTATTATGGTTTCAATATTAACTTTTGTCTTCACATAGCATTTTTCAAAAGGTAGGTTTTTAGACAGTAATGTAGCTGTTCCTCCTTTCTTTTTTGCCCTGACCTCATCCCAGTCACTGTCTTCTGGCTGCTTTTCATTCTTCAGCATATCAGTATGTTCTTCTTTTTCTTCCTTATTTGTTGGGGGTTGGTTAAAAAAGTCCACAACCAGATGCTACTCTATTTATCTTGGAAGTAGTGGTATATTTCACAATATCTAGCCATGGAAACTAAGTAATTTGCCTATTTAACCAAATCACTAATTTTTCCCTGCAATAATAATAATCATCATCATCATCATCATCATCATTTTATTTCTTACCCGCCTCTCCTTGTGGCTCGAGGCAGGTTACAACATAACCGAAATACATAATCATTGTATAAAATACACATATTAAAACATATTTCTACAAAATACATGTATTGAAATACACAGAGCCATTTTTTTATCGTGTCAGAAGCGACTTGAGAACATACTGCAAGCTGCTTCTGTTGTGAGAGAATTGGCCATCTACAGAGACATTGCCCAGGGGATGCCCAGATGTATTACCATCCTGCTGGGAGGCTTCTCTCATGTCCCTGCAAGCTAGAGCTGACAGACGAGAGTTCACCCTGTCTTGCGGATTCGAAATGGCAACCTTCAGTCAGCAACCCAACCTTCACGTCATCAGTCAGCCAGGACAAGGATTTAATCCATTGCACCATTGCAGCTCCTATCTTAAAATATAGTTGACACAAGACCCGAGTTTAAAATTCATAATTAAAACTGGCTGGGTAGGCCTGCCAAAAGAGATGGGTCTTCAAATGTGTTTTAAATTCTGACAGCTCAGTTAGCTGTTCTTCAGGCAGATCATTCCACAATCTTGGTGCAGCCAATACAAACATCCTCTGGGTGATAGTCACCAGTCAGGTTCTGGTTTGTTGGAGTAGGATCTCAGTGTGTGTGGCAGATTGTATGGGAGAAGACGATCCTGGATCCAAACCATATAGGGTTTAAAAGGTCACAACCAACACTGTACTTTGCCCAGAAACTAATTGGCAGCCAGTGGAGTGATTTTAGGATAGGTATGAGCTTACTTTTGAATGTTCCTGTAACCAATCTGACTTCCGTATATTGAAGCAACTGGAGTTTCCAAACTTGGTACAAAAGTAGCCCAATGCAAAGCGCATTGCAGAAGTCCAGCCTTGAGGTTACCAGCTCATGCACTATCATCTTTAGGCCCTCCAAATCTAGGAAGGGATGCAGCTGGCATATCAGCCAAAGCTGATAATAAGCACTCCTGACTGTCGTATCTACGTAGGCTGATGGTTGGAGAGACAGATCCAGGAGCATTCCCACTACTAATACAACTAGTGACTTCTTGGACAATAATCACTAAAGAGAAAATAGGTCTGATTATTCATTGAGTATAGTACTGTTTGTCTGAAAGCTGCATAGATTCCCCCCGCAAAAACACTGGGTTAATAGATCAGGATGGCTATCTGCACAGATCACACAAAAATCCCCACTGGCTCCCACAACCTTCCAAATTGAGTAGCCAAGCAACAAAGTTGTCTTTTTAGATTAAATTTTAAAATGTAAATTACAACAGGGATGTCCTTTCTAGAATGTGGAGACCAGGTCAGCTCAAAAAGCATTTCACTGCTTGAAGCAGGGCATAAATTCCAGTACTACCCTTCTTGTCTCAAAATACATAGCATGCAAGGTCAAGCAAATTATTTTAGCCCTTCAACTGCAAATTCCAAAGTGCCTTCCTCCTTCCCTAGCATTAAAATACAATAATATAACAATAAAGTAGAGCAACATAGCAATAACTTTAGTAACTGAAGACTTGCTAGCCTTGTACGACAGCCAAAATCTATCTACCAGTAACAGTATGGCTGGTGTCCCGCAGTTTCTTCAACACTCTATCCTCTATTCATTATGATCTTTCGGAGAGGGCACATGACTGAAAGTATGCTAGACTCAGTGGTGGGCCTTGCAGCATGATCTACAAGTGTCATAAATACAAACTGCAAATACCTGGATGTCATAGTATTGAACTATTTCAGGCTAAAGTAAATCAAACTACAGGAATTGTGAAATGTAAATACACCTCTGAACGGAAAGAGGAAACTGAATGCACAGGATCACCCAGTCAGAACAAGACATTGAAAGAAACTTGGTGTGTTTTCCCACCAATAATTCAATGTGTTTTACCACCCAGGCCAGGCACTAGATTTGGGAAGGGGTTCAGACACAATTGTTCTCCCTCAAATCAAGGTCCCATTTCGTATAGCTAAGATCCTTTTTACCTTCCAGGATTCTAACTGGATGGCCCCCCATGAGGGTCTTCCTCCAGGGGCAAACCAAGAATGGGCAACTTGGAAGTCCCTAAACAGACTGAGAAGTGGAGTGGGCAGATCAAAAGACAATCTGGCAAGATGGCACTACCTGGAGGAATCCTCCACCTTGTGTGACTGTGGAGCAGAACAAACAACTCCGCATATGTATGCTTGCCCACAATGCCCTGCCTCATGTACGGAGGAGGAGTTGTTTAAAGCTACGGACAATGCGGTTGCTGTTGCCCGCTTTTGGTCCAAAACTATTTAGTTGCTTGTGATTTCCTTCCCCCCCCCCCCCCCCCCCATCATTTTGAAATGTATTTGTCGTACAATGCTTTTGACACGAAATTAAAAAAAAAAACCTTCCAGGAAATCAAAGTCTCTTTCCTAGGTACTGGGGCAAATCACAACAAATCTCATGATAGAAAGAGTTATAACCTGCAGTAAGGCCACTGGAGAAATACTGAGCTAAATAATAACAACAACAACAACAACAACAACAGCAACAACAACAACAACTTTATCTTTATACCCCACTTCCATCTCCCTGGATTGATCTAGGCTAGAGCCACACTGTTAAGAGAGGCAGCAGCTCTGAAGAAGCTATTGTGTTTTTCCACTATGTGTCTCTGGATGCAGCCATAGCATTGCTGCTTCATTGGCGGAGAAGCCCAAAGGCATATGGAAGATGATGTTCACAGCCTAGATATTCAAAAGAAGGGTTTTAAAAGTACAGTAATTTAAAAAAATCCCTAAGGTTGGTCCACATGGGTCCTTTAGAGCCTGTGGGTCCCATGTATTCTAAAACGTGGAATATCTAGCAAAGTCAGAATAAAATATAAAAGTTCTTTTCTTATGCTTCTACTAAACACACAGTAGCACAGGAGTCCACAGATTTTTGTAGATGGCTGCTTTTCTCTTTTTGCCTCAGAACAAGTTTACATCGCATTCTCCAGCAAATGTGATGTAGCTAAATGCTGCAATCATCTGGGTTTGGGACTAAAAGTCATAAGAAACTACCTATAAGTAACTACTTTTTCATCTTTCTAGGTATTTAGGCAAAGAGGGCTGGGCCCCAGCCTCATATCTGAAGAAAGCAAAAGATGAACTTTCATCCAGGAAAAAAAACTTAACAGGGCCAGTGGAAATTATCGGAAACATCATGGAAATTAGCAACTTGTTGAACAAGAAGTCTTCCAGTGACAAAGAAACCCAATCGGAAATCGAAACAGCAGAATCTCACATCAACAAGAAGGAAATCAGCTTGCCTATCTTATGCAATGACTCCAATGGCAATTTCATGACAACTCAAGACAAGCAGGTTTCAAAATTGGCACAGGGATCTCCGGCCATAGCACGGATTGCACCACAAAGAGCCCAGATAAGTAAGTACATTATGGACATAACTCTTTTATGCTTTATGCTTATTTATTGCTAGAACAGGCAGGAAAATCAAGGCATAAAAATATTCTAAAAGGTGGTGTAGATGAGAAGTTTATGTCACATTTCTGTACATAGCAGGACTCCTTCTGAGATCCAAATCACATTCCCTCCATCTCAGACATTCCCTGAGAACTTCAAGAAGTAAGTTCACCTTTTCATTCCCATCTGAGGCAAGAGTTTTTCTCCTGAGTTCCAGAACAGATCGGGGAAAGATGTAAACATGTTCCATCAGTATATTCTGGCAGTAAACTTCATACTGTCATGTATGGATTGCAGACTGTTCAACACTCCAGTGATGTAAAGGAGGAATGGAAGAAAAAGGAAAAAGGAAGTTTTGCAATAGAGTGCATCTGGAATGTGGGCTAGAAGTGATCATTCAGTCTTCGGGTGCATCTACACTGTAAATTTAATGCTGTTTGATACCACTTTAAATCTCATGACTTAATACACCAACACTCTTTGGAAGAGAAGGCTAAAGTCTTTGTAAAACTATTTTCCATACTCCCATCACATTGAGCCATTGCAGTTAAGGTAATGTCAAACCACTAATTCTACAGTGCAGATGCACCATAGTTATATCTTGAATATAGGACCCATGTCTGATATCACTCTGTACACAAAATGCTCTGTACACAATTTGTGATTGATTGCAAGATCCATAGCACATAGAGAATGACCCCAAGACCCCTTTCTGTTTCAAACAGTGCAGTGCTTATAAAAGGCTGCATTGTGGGCCACATTCTTTAGAAGATGTGTTGGTACAAAAGCTTTTCATTGACAGGAGTCGGATCAGACCAAACTCCACCACCTATACATGCCAAACTGAAAATTTGAACAAGGCCTTTTTCAGGGTTCCAAAAACCATGGATAGAGAGTCCTGTGTTTTTACAATTCTACATTCGTAGGTTCTGACCTTCCATTGAATCATGTAGACTAGTGACAAGGCATGCAATCTCACCCTCTTCCGATCTGCATACAAAGGTTGCCTGTATATAAAAGGGCATGGTATTATGAATGGCTATGCAAACAGAGCTGAAATCCACTCATATTTTAGTGGAATTAAAACAGGGTAGGCAGACCACTGCTTTGATAAACCTTGGCCAGCATGGCAGATGATCAAGAATGATGGCAGTAGTGGCTCAAAATATCTAGAATATCTACTCCCCATCCTAGGAGTAGATTTCTCTCACTTTCTGTTGTCTCACTCCTGTTCTTAACTATGAGTCATTTGTAAGTCGGATGTTTGTATCTCAGGGACTGCCTGTAATTAAACCTTTTGTGTGACATACTCGAGCTTGTTTGCTAATGGAGCACTGATCCCAGTTCCTGCTTGAGGTGCTGACTCTTACACTTTACATCTCTTTTCAGCTCCAGGCCTTAAGGACTGGCTCTTCCTATGTAAATGGTCTGTGTTTATTATCTGGAGACATTTCTGATCTCATAGCTCTAAAGCGCCCTCTACAGGGAGCTTTTGGTCTTTTCTGCTTTATATGCTGGCTTTGCTAGTCTTAGTTTTAGTGATTTGTATAGTGTTTAAAAACATTATGAAGTTTACAAAATATATATGGTGTGTCAGGGAAAACGTTGGATTACATAATTCTTATTTCCCCCTCTGGAGATTATACTTGAGGTTATCTGGTTTCTTCTTATCTAAAAAGAACTTGGGTTAGTGTGTTCAGTCTGAACTGAAAATGTTCCATCTCCTCCTTACTAGGTTCCCCAAATCTAAGAACCAGGCCTCCTCCCAGAAGAGAATCCAGTTTGGTGAGTGCTATTTTCTGTGTTTGTGGCACATGCAAATGTTTTAATACTTCACAAATATAGTGCTTTCTAACCATTTCAGCCTACATCCAACTATTAATCCCAAACAGAATAGACGAGCAGACTATGTGACGCCTGTCCCCGTCCCCCGTTTGTTTGCATGCTTTTAAAATATTTGTGTGTGTGTAATAAAGAAACATGTGCTTTTGAGAAGTTGCACCAAGAATATTTTGCCTCTTTGGTTGGCCTGGTAAAGATCAACTTTGGAAATTGCCTTATGTCAACATTGCTACTCTTGGAGAGTAGACTGAGTGAATCAATTGGAACTTGGTAAACTGACATTTAGTCAGATAAGCTTCACTGATTCTTCTGCTTTGGCATCTGTGATGGAAAATAAGGGTACCTTATTTTGTAGTGATACGATGACCTCCCTACCCCCCTACACACACACACACACACACACACACACACACACACACACAGTTCGACCATGGTCTCTCTGTACTTGAATGCGCTAATGGCATTGTCTTCTCATGACTGAGACCCATGTGACCCCATGTATCAACATATGGCAATGGGAAGGTAGGTCACAAACAGAACTATATGGCTTTTACACTGTATAAATCTCATTGAATCACGTGGTTCATGGTTAATGTGGGGGGTTTCGGAGGAATCAAACTTGTTAAAATTTAGTCAACAAGTTCAGCAAGTTTATATCATTTTCCATTAAGTTATTCCTTACCTTCTCGTTCAAAAGTGGCTCTCTAGTTTTTCTTCATATCAGTTATGTGCGAGAGAGAACCTGGTCGTCAGTCACTCTGGGTTTGGGGGCCACTTGAGATTTTAATGTTGTTTCCACAGTCCTACTCAGATATTCTAATCAAGATGAGTGCTTGTCCTGAGCCATTGGCTGTAGGTCCCTGGAAAGTTTCCAGGAAAGAAAGATGTAGTTGCACCCAATAACAAATATAGTACACTTCCCTGGCATACTGTACCTACTAAAGCAGCTCCACTGACTGCCTATAAGTTTCTGGTCCCAATTCAAAGTGCTGGTTATTGACTACAAAGCCCTATACCATTTGGGTCCAGCCTATCTACGTGACCAGATCCCCCTCTATGAACCTGCAAAGGCTCTAAGGTCTGTCAGGGAGGCCCTCCTCTCAGTCCCACCTCCGTCTCAAGCACAGTTGGTGGGGATGAGGGAGAGGGCCTTCTGGCTTAGGAACACCCTCCCCAGGGAAATCAGGCAAGCCCTAATAATTCAATCCTTTGGGAGGAAGCTGAAGACATGGCTATTCCAACAGACCTATGATAATAGCTAGGCATCATCTAAATTGGATGACCTAAATAGAATGAAGTTTTAGCCTTGTCATTTTAATGTTTATTTATTACAATATTTATATCTCATCCTTCTCACCCAATAGGGGACTCAGGACTTTAATCTGGATTGTGGCTGGCACATTATTAGTTTGTATAGCTCATTTTAACTTCTATTTATTGTTGTGTTTCCTCCCGTTATGTTTATTTGAAATTAAATTCTGTTAATTATTGTAAGTTGTTATTTTATGTTATTTGGTGTTTGTTTATTTATTTATTTATCACATTTATATCCTGCCCTTCTCACCTTCTCACTCATGGCAGCTTACAATAGTGGCAACAATTAGATGCCCATACAAATCAATATAAAAACAGCGCATAAAAGAGTTAAAACTATTAAAATACATTATGAATCACAAAATATAAGTTTCAAACATAAAATCAGATCCTTTCATCCTCATGCTTTGTCCATAGTTCAGTCCATGTCATCTCCGCCATTTAGTGATTAAAAGCCTGAGCAGACAGCCATGTTTTTAAGGCTTTTCTGAAGCCCAACAAGGTTGGAATTTGACGCATCTCTCTTGGGAGCGTGTTCCACAGCCGGGGAGCCACCACCGAGAAGGCCCTGCCCCTCGTTCCCACCAGCCGCGCCTCCGAGGCAGGTGGGACCGAGAGCAGGGCCTCTCCAGATGATCTCAGGGATCTTGCTGGCTCATAGGAGGAGATACGTTCAGACAAGTAGATTGGGCCAGAACCGTTTAGGGCTTTATAGGTCAAAACCAGCACTTTGAATTGGGCTCGGTAGCATATTGGCAGCCAGTGGAGCTGGCTTAACAAGAGGGTGGTACGTTCTCTGTAAGTCACCCCAGTTATTAATCTGGCTGCCGCCCGTTGTACTAATTGGAGCTTCCGGGCCGTCTTCAAAGGCAACGCCATGTAGAGGGCGTTGCAGTAGTCCAAACGGGATGTAACCAGAGCGTGGACCACTGTGGCCAAGTCAGACCTCACAAGGAACAGGCGCAGCTGGCGCACAAGTCTTAGTTGTGCAAATGCTCCCCCAGCCACCACTGAAACCTGGGCCTCCAGGAGTCCAGGAGAACCCCCAGACTGCGAACCTGTGTCTTCAGGGGGAGTGCGACCCCATCCAACACAGACTGTAACCCTATTCCCTGTTCTGCGCTACGACTGACCAGGAGAACCTCTGTCTTGTCTGGAGTCAATTTCAATCTGTTCTCCCTCATCCAGTCCGACACAGCTCATTGATGTTGGCAAACTTTTATGTATTTTATATGTTCTGTATTTCACTTTTGTTGCCACGTAAGCTGCCCCAAGTCCCTTCTCAGGAGGTGGTGGTGGGATATAAATAAAGTTATTATTTATTATTATACTGGGAAATTGTTGCTCCCATCAGAATCACTTAAGAAGCACTTAAGAGAACAAGAGGGGGGAAGGATGAAACACTCAGAATTTGAACATGTTTTCACCTGTCCACCAGCCTAGAACAATCTTCTTTGATAGGCAGTAACATCCCAAATTTTTGAGGAAAAAGTATTTTCCAGCTTTGCTATCTAAGGTCCTTCAACTAAGGAGGCTCAAGATTTGTTGATTCTTGATATTATACATGGAAAACACATACTCTGTGATCAGGCTATGAGTACTTTCCTTGACGCAGAAGAATTACTGCTCTTCCCTGACACGCACATCTTTTATTTGGAGAATTCAGAGAAAAAGATTCACTTACATGTACTTAAAGCTGCTTTGAGGGAAGTAAATGTAATCCTGAGCACATTATGACATTATTCCTCGCTGAGGCCAGGTGAGAAACCTGCCTGTTGGAGGCAAGCCACAGATGGCAAAAGGGAACAAGTGTCATGGATTGCAGTAGGTTGGTCATTTAGCAGTGGTTGTTCCTCATCTCTTAGCCTCTAAAGTCCTGTAGCCAATTATTGAGAAAGATGGCTAATGGCTCCTCCTTTGCCTCATCCATTGTAAGTGCTTTATTTTTGGCCCTTTTTTTGATGAGATGTATGTACCATATAACCACCTCTCAGTCTTGTTAATATTGCTGCTTTTTCCCCTTTGGAACACCTCCTCCACCCTCTTTCTATTAATTTATTTCCCATTTACCCTTAGTTTGGCAAAGTTGCTACGGTTTAATTCCATCCTAACAAAAGACACACATAACTTTTAAGAGTCCTTCTGTTTCCAATTGGTTTAGTCTAATGTAAACCATCATGGAATCAGAAGATATTTAGTTATGCTGCATCCCATGGTGTATTAATATTTGTCATGCTGATGTGCTTGGAAGAAGTATGTGAGTTGTAAAGCTTAGAGGTTCCAGAGGAACTCAGCAGGCCCAGGCCTGGAAAGAATACTTAAAATCTTTCCTTAAAGAATATTCTACCAACTAGGACTCCATAAATTCATATTCCAGTTAGGTTTTCACATCTAATCTGGAGAGGATTTCCTGAGAAGTTGTCCTGTTCTTCCCTTTAGAGCTATAGTTAGTGACTAAAAGCAAAAACAGCCATAGAAATGGGGTGGAAGAATACCTTCCTTTTATTACCTGTCCTTGTGAGCTCATGCCATGTCTAATGGACATTTCTGAAGTATAGAGGAGCAGCTGAAATATTTGGCATGCAGGGTAGGATTGTTCATTCTAGTCACTGTCAGTCATGACCAGAATGGGTTAAACCCATGTGCCAGCAGAATTGCTGACCTGAAGGTTGGGTTGCTGACCTGAAGGTTGCCAGGTTGAATCTGGGGAGAGCAGGTGAGCTCCCTCTGTCAGCTCCAGTCTTTTGAAAGTCTTTTGAAGAAGGAGAACATGGCACCCTCTGAGGCTGTTTTAACAGGTCTTACCATCAGGCATCAGTGGAATGTCACAGCTCTTACAGTTGTGTTTATATGGAGGGTCTAATTAACATGCCATTAGCTGTTATTAAATATTAACAGCTATTCCTGAGCTCATTTTGAATTGGTTCAGAATCATAAACCAAGCCAAAATTCCAAAATAAATCTACTTATTTTTCAAATCAATCTGAAATGGTAGGAAAGCAGTCATTGTGTTGTCGAAGGCTTTCATGGCCAGAATCACAGGGTTGTTGTGTGTTTTCTCGGCTGTGTGGCCATGTTCCAAAAGTATTCTCTTCTGATGTTTTGCCCACATCTATGGTAGGCATCCTCACAACCTCTGAGGATGCCTGCCATAGATGTGGGTGAAACGCCAGGAGAGAATGCTTCTGGAACATGGCCACACAGCCCAGAAAACACACAGCAACCCCACAAAGCTGTCATTGATTTCCTTGCTACCTTTTCCCCTCATTCACTTCCTGCACATTCTTTCTCCTATTCTGTCCCTCCTCTGGGCAGACTGGCTCTGGAACCAGAATAACAGAAGAAACATGAGGGTAGCCAGCCCCTCTTGTTTTCCAAAACAACAAACAACTTCTGTATTTCTAATTAAACAAAGTATTTTAGAGTGGTGTGTGATCCATGAGCTACAGCTGAGCTGAATTCAGTTCTGCAGAACTGTGTTTTATCCCCTTCCCACTTCTTCATTTTGAATTCCTTTATATAAATCTGTGGTGTAACCACAACACATGGGACATTTACAGCCTGGAATTAGTTAATACAAAATTAATTTGTTACTCACGCCAAGTCATTAACATTTTCAGCAACTATTTTCAAAGTGATGTGAATAATTAAATTATAATTACTAAGAAATTGTTATCATATTGTGCCATTTTAATCGTAATTGGGGTAGCACTTTTGTCATTTTAAATCATTTTCTTTAGTTTTAAATTTTAAAACTAGCATTTCAGTAATTATATTAACTATACATAGCCATTTTAAAAAATAACTACAACAGCAATAATGTATTTCATTACATTTTGTATGATGTTAATACATTGGGGAAATTATAAAATATGAAGCTTTAAGAATATTAAGTGCCACATGAACCACCACATTCCATTGTAAGACAGTGAAAGGTACATAAAAAGCCAAACAAAATCAATATGTGGCTAAAACAACACATGTATGACAAAAATGTAGACCTTTTAACTGAGAAATCTCATGTCAGTGTGCTGTTAGGCCAGCCTTGACTTTAAGGCAACAAGGGGAGATGACAGAATCATAGAATCATAGAGTTGGAAGAGACCCCATGGGCCATCCAGTCCAACCCCCTGCCAAGAAGCATTATAATTGCATTTAAAGGACCCCTGACAAATGGCCATCCAGCCTCTGTTTAAAAGCCTCCAAAGTAGGAGCCTCCACCACACTCTGGTGCAGAGAGTTCCACTGCTGAACAGCTCTCACAGTGAGGAAGTTCTTCCTAATGTTCAGGTGGAATCTCCTTTCCTGTAGTTTAAAGCCATTGTTACGCATCCTAGTCTCCTGGGCAGCAGAAAACAAGCTTGCTCCCTCCTCCCTACGACTTCCCCTCACATGGCTATCATGTCTCCTCTCAGCCTTCTCTTCTGCAGGCTAAACATGCCCAGTTCTTGAAGCTGCTCCTCATAGGGCTTGTTCTCCAGACCCTTGATCCTTTTAGTTGCCCTCCTCTGGACACATTCCATCTTGTCAACATCTCCCTTAAATTGATGTGCCCAGAATTGGACACAGTATATAAAATTAGTTATGGTGTGGTATGGAGACTCTTTCTTTCACTATTGAAAAGCCACCGTAGATGGTCCCAGGTTCTATTCTAAGAGCCTACAGTAAGAAGATGGGAATGGCTGTCCCTTTTCTCCACACGCACACACTTCATAGGGACACAAATGCATAAATCTAGAACCTATGTTTCCAGGCACTTCCTAATGTCTGGAAAAGTCTTAACAGTAGTCAGGAAAACTGACTTGATTGCTTTAATATAGTGTGTGTGTGTGTGTGTGTGTGTGTCTTTTTAAATACTTCTTCAAAATGCAGATAGTAGACTCATAATACTTAAAAGACAAAGGATTTTCTTTGTACTGAGCTGTTTCTGCCAGATGTTTAGAATAAAGGGAAAATGGCTAATTTGTAATATCAACCGGAATGCTTGCATTCAACTCAACATTGTAAGCCAAAAGATGCAGGTCACATTCAGCCTGGCTTTGTTCTTGTATAGTTCCTTCTACAAGTGTAGAAGCCTAGGAAAAGCAGGGGTTTATTTACACTACACAATTACTGTGCATAGGTATCATTTTGTTGAATCCTGGGTTTTAAAGTGTGGTAGAATATTAGAATTCTCTGGGAGGGGATTCTATACTATCCTCTTTAAACTATGAATCCATGCACTGGAATAATGGCTGTGTGAAAGGGCTCCTGCAAGTTGGGAGTAGCAGACTACCCAAAACTGTTTTTGTGAGTTTTTCTTAAATGCCTGGTCCTATTCTGTCTTATTGTAAAATGTCACAGGTTCCTCAGTTAAGTGATAAGCTAGCATAAATACTATTCATGAATACAATCAGGTTGTCTATCAAGATAGTGATTCATCCATCTCTGCTTAAAATACTTGTTTGTTATCTCTCCTGTCATTTTAACTACATGTTTACTGTTTCTTGCTACAGGGCTTTCAATTACCTAAACCCCCTGAGCCACCATCAGTAGAAGTTGAATATTATACTATTGCCGAGTTTCAATCTTGTATCTCAGATGGGATCAGTTTCCATGGAGGACAAAAGGCAGAGGTGAGCCTAGAAAAAGAATGAAACAAGTGAAAGATGGGTCCTTGATAATCACTGGGCGAGCATTAGATAGCCCCCTGCATCAAATTGTATCATTGTAGTTATGCAAACTGTAAGGGTATTTTGATTTTTTAAAAGTTAATCTCTGTTTTAATTCCTCTCTAGGTGATTGACAAAAATTCTGGTGGCTGGTGGTATGTGCAGATTGGCGAAAAAGAAGGCTGGGCTCCAGCATCATACATTGATAAAAGGAAGAAGCCCAATTTAAACAGGCGAACAAGTACTTTGACCAGACCCAAAGTTCCTCCCCCTGCACCTCCCAATAAACCAAAAGACTGTGAAGAAATAACAGCTACTGGAACCATAGCTTCAGGAAATACCCAAGACTCCCCTCAGAAGCAACAATACGAGGAGCCTGAATATGATGTCCCTGCCTTTGGTGTTGATTCAGAATCAGAGCTGAGCCAAGGAGAAGATGGAAGCTTGGAGGGAGGCACATTCTATCTATCCAAGCCTTCTCCTGTATCATCCCTCCAAAGGGCAAAATTCAGAGTTGGAGAGTCTTCTGAGGATGTTGATCATGAGGAAGAGACTATATATGAAAACGAAGGCTTCCGACCATACATAGAAGATTCTCTGTCAAGTAAAGAATCTAGTGGAGACTCAGATTCCCAAAGAAGTTCCTCTCTGTCTTTGATCCAAAAAGGTTCTCCATGCTCTGTTTCTCCTAAGTCCTCCCTTCCAAAACCCAAATGTGAGAAGAGCATTCAGCCAACTCTTGGGAAGCCTCACTATTCCCGGAATGAAGAGACGAAGCCAAGGTCAGCCTCTGATGCTGGATTAAGTATTGTGCCCAAATCAGGCATAAAGAAGGATATCGGGGAGACCCTGTCTAGTAGAGCAAAGCCAATGGTGCGACCCAAACCTTTCTTGAACAAAGCAGACTCTCAAAGTAAGGACAAGATGGATATCAGCACTTTACGTCACCAGCTGAGACCAACTGGGCAGCTCAGAGGTGGACTTAAAGGTTCACGAAGTGAAGAATCTGAAAGCCCACCTCACAGTGCTTCTGGAAATCTAGATGAGTCCTTCAGAAGATGTTCTGCAGATCTCATTACATCATCTTCCCAAGTTATAGTCTACTCGAGCGAGCCAACCAAAGCAGAGAATGAAAACAACTCTTCAAAATCTCTCTATGTAACTATTGATTCCTACCAAAAGGTTCAAGATTCTGAGATCAGCTTTCCAGCAGGAGTAATAGTGGAAGTGCTAGAAAAAGAAACAAGTGGGTGGTGGTTTTTGAAATATGGAGACACAGAGGGCTGGGCTCCTTCTCACTATCTGGTGCTCTCTGATAATCAGCATCGGGAAACCATTTCCAGTGAGACAAACATCTCACTGGCTAGAAACAGAAAAAATGAAAACAAATCCAACAGCTTGGAGAAGATAGAGAAGAAGGTCCAGGCATTGAACACTATCAACCAGAGCAAGAGGACACCTCCTATTCCCAGTAAACCACCTGGTGGCTTTTCCAAAACATCTGGGCCTGTCAAACTGCGAAATGGCATTAGGCAGCTAGCAGTGAGGCCACAATCCGTGTTTGTCTCCCCACCAGCTAAAGATAATAATTTGCCCTGCTCTCTCCGTCGGAATGAGTCTCTTACCGCCACAGACCACCTAAGGGCAGTACGACGCAATTCTTCCTTCAGCACTACTCAGTCCCAGACAAGTGATTCAAAAATAAAACACGCTGATCGAATAGGCTCTGAGGGTTGTGACAGTACCACTTACCTACCAGCTGAGCGCAATGGAATCCCAATTTCCACAGTCCGGCCTAAGCCCATTGAAAAATCCCAGTTCATCCACAACAACCTTAAGGATATATATGTGTCCATTGCAGATTATGAGGGTGATGAAGAAACTGCTGGATTTCCAGAAGGTGTCTGCATGGAGGTACTGGAAAGGAACCCAAATGGCTGGTGGTACTGTCAGATCATGGATGGAGGGAAACCTTTTAAAGGTTGGGTACCCTCAAATTATTTGGAGAAAAAGAATTAATTCCAATATCTTCAAATACCTTAATTTATACTTCCCTACTAAGTACATATGAGGGAGAAGGGGAAAGTTTAGGTTTTTCCTTTTGTTCTGTCATGGATACAAATGACTGTTGAAGTGAAATTTGCTATGAACAGCAAGTCTGCCATTGTTGGAAGGAAGTGGCTCATTCAAGAAAATATCAAGAAAAGTCAGCTGAAATTGGCATCCCTGAGCTTGTATTGCTGTTGGTTTTGGTGAAACCTTTCACAATTTGAGTGCAAAAGGGTACATTATACCATCATCCTGGTTGTAATAATAGGAAACCAAATTTGTGCCTTTCACATTATTGTTTGGACCCATGCACAGCTTGGGAATGGTCAGGAGTTTAATGCCAAACTGGACATGTGTAAACATATATCAGCCTTCCACGTGGAGTGTGTATAATTGTTTCCAAGCTGTGGATGACTTTCCTCCCAAGGCATCTTTCAAGTATGCAGAACAAGTGGGGAAACTTCTGTGAGAAATCCAGCACCAGCCCCCTGGCAATTGCATTTTTCCCAATCGTTTGAAGACTCAGGAGCCTTTTCACTGTGCTGTGCAGACTCCATACCCCTATTGCTCCATTTTTCCCAATGGCTTCCTTCATGTTTTTTCTCCTGTAATGTTCTCTGTGTGTCAACATTTTCAGGAAGGGGGTCATTTTAAAGAGAAAAATATTATTTGAATTTGAAATGTAAACAAACTTGATGCAGCTCCTAGTTGTAAACACACTACAAATGATGTGTTACACACATGTGCACACTGCTTAGTCCCTTGTGTTTTACATAGGCCTTCTAAAAGCCTTTGTCGCACAGTCCTGCTATTCAAAGATCCATGTTTGGACTGTGAAGTTGCAGTGTTTCATCTTTGCTCAAGGAACATTGGTTGCCAGTATCTGAGAAGAGGAAGCCACTGATACATGAACTGCAACATTTCTTTTTTCTGGATCATGGCTCATCAGGATTTGACTGCCTGGCCAGCTGGAAGGAAAGTGCTTTTCATACAGTTTTATCCTTCTCTTTTTGTTTAGCTCTTCCTTTTGCCTGGTGCAGAGCCTTAGCGTATTCTGCCTGGCCTGTTTCCATCAGAGCTATAATGCTAACGTTATGGAAGGGTCCTTCTCCCATCCCAAAGCCTCACAGGACTTCCAGTTCTTGTGCCCATGTGTACCACAGCTCTACCTGGGAGACCAACTCCATGTTCCTTGTGCCACAGCTCCAGTGACCCCTTCGCAGACATCTGTGTAGGTCTAGATTGTGATCGCCCCACATGCCCATTATCTGAAAGTGAGGGCCAGTTCAGAAAATCAGAATTTCTTGTACAATGGATCCTAGCAATCAGGATGCGTTACACAGAAGGGAAAAAAGGAAAAGATTTAAGAAATGATAGCTACTTCCAGGTAATGGGCTATTGTTTTGCAGGGATTTGCCATTCCTTCTTGTGAAGTGTTCCCAGGGATTGGATTTCCATTCTGTGTACAAAGAAGCATGGAAGGTCCACACTTGTAAGGAGAGTCATAGGTCCTTGAAACCTCAATACCTAATTGCCCAATTTGCCTTCTCCTTCAGGTCTGTGTGAAGATTGTGTACACAGATTTCTCTCCGAACACTACATTAAGAGGGGGCAATGGCTCATGTGCATTCCCAGTGCATGTGTCCTCACATTTTAATGATGGAAAGAATGACAGTGTTGAAGCTGCATATGGAGCTCACATTGACCACATGGTTTAGGAAAAGGCAAATGTGTTTAGGCTTAAAAGTGGAAAGAGCCCAAGAGCTTTTTTATTTAAATGTCATTTCCAAACAGTATCCAGTCTCATGTAGTAGAGATGCATCAATGTTTACAAAGTTGAATGGGAGAGAGGAAAAGCCATGGATTTTACTATCTACACAGATCTTTTTAGTTTGTATATGGGGTAGGAAGGGTGATTTTTATTTGTGAACAACTATGTTCTCAACAGGTAGCTTTCCCCTTTTAAGAGCACGTAGAAAATCACTCTTCTGTTGTATCCACTTGAACAGGACTTTTGTATTGGGGGAGAAACACTTGAACTTTTCAGACTCAAGGGGCAAATGAGTGAGAGCACCATTAGGCTGAGAAGGTTACTATGCAGCAAGCACAGGCTCACTTATGTGTGCTCTTTCCCTCCCTCAGTTTTCCCCTCATTATTTATAATTCCAAGAGTTTTTAAAAATATAGCATTAGGTGGAAGAGCATGAAACCGAAGAAAACCACTGCGGGGAAAGGAATAGAGTACAGAGTGTCTTTATTTTTGATGTGGCCTCACATACCAGCCTTTAAATAAACTTTATAATGGTTAAAGAACCACCAGAAGGCCTTTCCTTATGAACATTGAAGATCAGGTGAGTGTATCATTATCTCGAGGCTTAGCATTTTATGTGTGGAAAGAAGAAAACTAGTTGGTTTCGCTATGAAATGTTTACATAAAGTAATACATACGTAACCCATACATTTTCTAGCAGCACTTTCAGCCTGCTATGAATTGGAAGATCAAAGAACAGGAAGATTTTAAAGAACTCAAGATTTTTAATAGAAATCTTCCAAAGCATTGGAAATGTATGGTATTAGGAGATTTGTGTCTTCCTGAAAAATTATATAATTTTCACTTGATTCTTGTCTCTTACTATTAATTTTTAACTGTGTGTTACATACATTAAGTTTCAATGATAAATGGCAATGGGTTGATTTCCAAAGCTCATGGAACTTTTAGTTACATCCAATAAAGCGTCATTAAAATATGTCACTCTCCCCAATTCTCCATCCTGTGACTGTGGCTAAATCAGCAAGGGAGAAAGGACTGACTCTGGGGAAGGGAGGCTGAAGAGCCCCATTCGATGCCACTTCAAATCCATGGGAAGAAGAGAGCGGTCTACCCTACATAGGAGAACGGTGTGGATTTTGTTAGGAGCTCTTTCTAGTAGATCCATGTCACATCATTTTTTTAAAAAGTTCTGCTAAAACATGAGCAGCTATTTACTGGGCGGCCGGAGTGGCTGTCAGATTTTAATAGAAGTATTATGTTCTTCTGCTGGACAGTATTAAATAGAGCAAAACCATAAAGTAATCTGCTAGATTGCAGTACTAATAGTAGTGATTTAGTAACTTGTATTAATGTTTATGATTTATTTTTTTAACAATAATGATGAAGAAGTTGTTCATTATTTTTTAATTAATGCACTTTAACAATTTTCAACCAAGATCCAGAAAAAAAACAAGTGCATTATTTAAAGATGCAGTATAAATTGTCATTTTTTGGAAAAAAAATCACCTATTTATTAATGTAATTTATGATTATTTAAAAAAATTGTACTATACAGTTTTCTTCTAAAGATGCCATCATCTCTTGGGAAAGCTAAAAGTGAAGCCTCCCAACCTTTCTGCATTGAGCCAATGGACTCTCAAAATAAGTAGATTCAGTTAGCAAAAGTCAACTTCCCATGAAAAAAAAAGGGACAAATATTTCTGAGCAGCAAGCAGAAAATTGGCTAATAATGGTCCTGGGCAGACAGAGCCCTGAAAAATAGTTGGAGGAGAATCTAATCCAAATGTTAGGTCATAGTTTTATACTCATTCCCTAAATCCAGTTTAATACCATTCGGCATTAGGCTGGGATGTCAGTGTTGTAGTCTGGTGGCATTCAGACTATTTACCATTTGTACTGAAAGAAGTGATTATACCCTAACTTTGTTAGAGTCCTAAATATGCTCCCTTTAAAAATGTATTCCATACTGTGTCTGAAACATGTCCTTTGTTCTTTCAGTACAGTTTTCCTTCATGCTGTCCACTTTGTCAGTACTAGTAACTGTACAATACTAAAAGCAGGGGTGATACCTATAAAGGCAGGCTTCTTTCTGGTATCTCCTTATTATGAGTCTAATCACCCACCAGTATTATTTCAGATTCTAAAACGCTCAGGCTAACAGAAGTACCCAAGGAGCTGGTTTCTAATGTATTTAAAATGCAATGTTTGAGTGAATGGCAAACATCTAAACTCAGCACTCTTAGATCTGCATTCACCTGCTATTCATGATCTTGCTCCTTATTTTAAGAAATGCACACAGATATCTCAAGTAGTCCCAGCACTTGGTAGGCTGAGCGTTGATTTCATGGTGTTTGAAAGTAACATTCAAGTCCAGGAAAAAAGAAAGGATGTAAAGGGCACTAGCAAGCACCTTTAAAAAAATTTAGTCAGTCTCACTGTTTCCCACATGTATTATTTATATTATTTGTTCCAGTAGTTATTAAGTCATATAGAAATCATCTTATTAAAAAGAAGAAATTAGAGAGTCTAGGGCAGGGATGTCAAACTCATTTTTACCAAGGGCGGCATCAACCTTCAAAGGGCCATTGGCTTCTTTTATATAGTCCTACAATTACTATGTTGCCGTGCATTGAAAGCCTCACAGGCCACATAAAATGATGTGGCGAGCCAGATTCGGCCCACTGTATATGAAGTAATACCGTTTCACACATGTGGTTTAGGAGAACTTCTAGGAAGAGCCATGCAGGATGACCAAACTTTTGCCTATAGAAAGACTGCCTGTAAAACCATCTCTTACATTGGATTAAATGTCTTTATGATCTCCCTTTACAAACATGTCCCCAACTGTTTGCAATATTTCTGTCCAAAATTCTTAATGCTAAAACAAAATTTGCTTAAACATATGGGAATTAAATCATATTTATTAAACTATAATGCTTCCGGAATTATCTAATTTTTTTTACTATTGGGAAAACTGAGCTACTGAATAAAATATTTTGTGAAGTCAACGAGTGCCCTCTTGTGGATGGAGGAGTGGCTTCTTTCTTCCTAATTTAAATTACCAGGAATGATTGAGATAGCAAAAAGTCAAAACACAGCTTAATTTTTTATTTAAAAATCCCAAAATTTGAAAAACTTGTTCTGCTGTATACTGCAACTTTAATGATAATGAGCACTTCTGAGTTCGTTATTGCGGTTTTATATAATGCCTGAAAAGATACTTTGCTATTTGTTCATTTTTCTAAATTCTAGTTAGCACTACATCTGAAGTTTATTTCTATTTGACTTCACTCGCATATGCCTTGTTGCCCGTTTTAATGTCTGTGTAATTGTGATTGATGCTTAAACAACAACAAAATCACACGAGGCAATAAGCCTTACCTTGGCTGCTAATATGCTTGAATGATCCACCACACAGAGAACAATGTTTTTCAATATGTAAAAAAGTAATGCAGCAGATAGTAATCTATGCTGGAAACCTTCTCAATATCTTGTTTCCTTCAGAGCTTGGTGAAGTTATTTTTTTCCCTACTATCAAAGATAATCTCCATCAGCATGGAGAATTCTGGGAATTGTAGCAAATAAAGTTCCTTCAGTTTTTTGACACAATAGATTTGTGTTTTTATTTTTATTTTTTGGCACAGTGGATCCTTCAAGCACTTTAGTCTCCAAATGTGATACAGTCCAGACACAGTTCCACTATATCTCGTCTACTTTTGTAAGAAGTAGACATCACTGAACTTTAGTATCTGGGAAACTCTATTAAAAATTCTATCAAGGCTGGTATCCATAGGTCTCTTTAGGCTAGTGTAAGAGATATGCAGAATTATTTGAATTCAAACTTCATTTGAACAATGGGTCTGTTCCCTTTGTGGCTATATCACAAATGACTTATTAATGTGGCCTACGTTTCTGAATCATTTTTCCATGTAGTGTTGTGTCATGCAGCAAAAGGGGTGAGGGAGCATAAAAGCTGAAGAAAATTCTGTATAAAGCTCCTTTGGGTTCATAGTTTCCCAGGTTTGTGAATACTGGTCAGCTTTCCTGCAATTGAGACTTTTGCCAAAACCCATCTCTGAGTTAAAAAAAAAATGACACACTAGTTCCATAAAACATTGACAAGAAATTAGGTTCCATGGTCTCCAGTAGGACTTGCTTTCTGGACCTTGCTCTAGTAAGGTCCCCAGCCTTGATTGAGAATAAAATATTTTGGTGGAACTTTCTCATTTACATGAGGCAAACAAATGCATATGAATTTCAAGTTACTCTGCAGTACCAAAGAGCTGCTTTTGCTCCAGTGAGCTGGTTGCAAAAGTTCCCTTCAGTAGCAACACTGAACATTTTGACGAAGGCATTATAGAATTATTTTTTAAAACTACTTTCAAATATTAGTGTGGCATATTTTATTGTAAGATTATACTAAAATTATACTTTTCTCTGTTAAGAAATGTGTTACTGCTTTTCATCATTTATGAAAGGAATCTAGTAAAATGTTCATTTCCTATTGCTAGCATCTACAGAATAGAAATTGTATTTCAGTTTAGTTCATTTACAATTTTTCCTTATGTGTTTTGGTCTCCTTTTTGTTGTTGTTGTGTTTTTCCCAAATATTTTGCATTCTCAAGATAAAATCCAGTTAGAGGATATGTGCAATATTGAAAAGAAACAGGCCCCTCAGCCAGGACTTGGATGTGGAACACACAGTGTGATATTTCTTTGAAGTCTGTCATTTTCTAAAGATGCACTCTGTAGAAAGACTCGAGGGTTGAGGAACAACAAGGGAGCAAAGGGGAGGAGAGGAGGAGGTAGAAGTCTGGTACAAATGGATTGTGCGAGTTTGGTAGTGATTGCACAGTTGCATCACATTCGAACAAAACTTTTAGGATTGTGAGTGTTACAGTCAGTGTTCAGCTTCCTCGTTATGGCATTCTCATGATTTGGTTGCATACCTTGCTCTGGCCGATAGCTAGGACCCATATGGTCATCCATACATTATAAAGGTAAAGGTTTCCCTTGACGTTAAGCCCAGTCATGTCTGACTCTGTGGGTTGGTGCTCATCTCCATTTCTAAGCCGAAGAGCCGGCGTTGTCTGTAGACACATCCAAGGTCATGTGGCCGGCATGACTGCTTGGAGCACCGTTACCTTCCTGCCAGAGCAGTACCTATTGATCTACTCACATTGGCATGTTTTCGAACTGCTAGGTTGGCAGAAGCTGGAGGAACAGCGGGTGCTCACTCTGCTCCCGGGGTTTGAACCTGGGACCTTTCGGTCTGCAAGTTCAGCAGCTCAATGCTTTAACACACTTCGCCATCGGGGCTCCATCATCCATACATTGCTAGACTGCAATGTCCAGCATTGCTCAAATATAGCAATGCTTGCTGCAGCCAACAACATCATCCAGGGTGCAACAACTCACCCATCCATGCTCCAGTTAAGCAAAATGATTTTTTTTATTCCATTGTAAGTTCAGTGGGACTTGCCCATAAGTAGACATGTGCAGGATTAGACATGACAAACAAGTAGACATGACAAATATATAGGGAAAAGCATTCCTAAATATACATCAGTTGTGAAGATCAATTGCACACTCGTCAAATATTTCTGTCCCCCATGTTCACTGTTTTTTTTTTGTTTGTTTGGGTTTTTTTGTGAGTTAAGCCAGTTAAAGAGTAAGAAGATGCTTGGTGTAAGTTTCAGCAGGATCCGTTTAGTATGAAAACCAAAGGAACTTATTGATATCATTACCGATCTAGTTTCAAGGCCTTTCTATCTTGCTTTAGAACAGTGGTTCTCAACCTGGAGTCCCTAGAATTTTTGGCCTACAACTCCCAGAAATCCCAGCCAGTTTACCAGCTGTTAGGATTTCTGGGAGTTGAGGGCCAAAACGTCTGGGGACCCACAGGATGAAAACCACTGATTTAGAAGAACCTGTGTGCTTCATTTTATTTTTAGATCTTACCAGAATCCTTTTTTTCCAGCAGCAAATTCAGAGTGGTTGGATGAAAAAATGGCCACTTTAATTTAGATTATAAATGAAGTATTTGTGACATATACTTGCAGTAATATTAAAAGTAAATATAAATAAAGCTGCTGCCATCTGTACAGGTATGGGCTATCTTTTCCTTGAAAACCAAACTTTAAGGAAACTTTCACTTTTAATTTCCCAAGGCTACTGTGGAACTTCAGAAAAGACAGAGCAAGGCTGTGAGTGCCACTGCATGCATGCATGCATGCATGTGTGTGTGTGTGTATGAATACATAGATGTTCAATTTGGTGGCATGTTCTATTTTAATAATTTTTCTCCTGATTCTTAAAAACATCAAAATTAAAATTGTTTAGGATGCAGAAAGACTTAGTTTTGTGGATAAATTATTCCAAACCAGAACTTGGTAAAGTTGGGGAAAGCAATGCTCTAGCAATGCTGCTGTAGCTTGTAGTTAAAATTTTAGTTAAAAAGTAGCTTTTCCACACTCACTGCTCTAGATATAGTGGGCCACTAGAATTACTTTTTGTACATGAAGATTTGTGACACCACCCATGCCTTCTCCCTTCTGTCCATGGCCGTTTCCCATGAACCTCATTCCATTGGCTATGAAAGATCCCAGATTGTTCACCTCCATTGTTTTGTTTCTTTAGTTTCATGAATATTCAACTTGTGCACACAACATACCCATGTTGACCAGGGGAACTATGCTGCTGCTGAACTGTAATGCTACACTTTAAATATCAACTGGATTTCTGCTGCTATATCGAATCCATCTGCCACAATCCAAGCCTCCTCCTAGATTCTAGATGATCCAAATGCACATGCACACAATTAATTCAGGGGTACTGTACATATTCTAAGCATTAGACAGGTACGGTTTGGGAGAATACTGTATAATTTTCTTTGTAAATATTTTTATCCACTTTTTTAATGGATGTGGGTTCCCCCTCTCCAAGATAGATGTGTAGAAATCACTGGCAATGTATGGAAATCTCATCAGGCCCTTAAATGGTCTCATGGGCTTCCTGTCTTTGCTCCAAGTTTTCTATGTGGTGTCTCATTTCATCTACCATATCTATTCACAGGTTTTATTTTATTTTATTTTTGTAATTTCTAATAAATCAAGTACTGTACATGTGGCCTTTCCCAACATCCTTGGAGGGCAGTGAATTGGAACTTTTCCCTCAGGCCCTTTAGTTGCTATTGTGCAGCTTCTATAACTCTGACTCTATTAAATTCAGAGATTTCTGGAAGAGCAATTAAGAGATCCCTCATTTTTGGAGGGACTTGTATTTGTGTGTGTGTGTGTGTGTGTGTGTAAGAAAGAGAGGGGTGCGAGTGCTAATGCAGAGCATTAAAAAGTTAATTTTTTGGACTATACCTCCCAAGGATTCCTCAGCCAAGATAGCCATATTCTCAGGAATTCTGCACATTGTAGTTCAAAAATCAACTTTTTCAGGCTCTGGTGTTAATATACTGGTGAAAGGGTTTGATAGAGTTGTATCTTTGGTAAAGGTACAGGTTTTCCAGGCCTATCATGACCACCATTCCCAATAGGAATCATAATTGTTTTCAGGGTTTTTTCCCCACTCCTCTTTATAATAAAATTGCTCAGATTCAGCGTGGCCAAAGGTGAAATCCATGAGTCCCTTTCAGCCTAGGTTTACTGGGTGGGCTGGCCCCATGCAGCATCCATTTAGTTGTTGGCATGAGTGCAATTTCTTCTTTAAAATCCCAACTGACAGAAAGCTTCACACTGTTGTTTTCACACATTCATTGCAACACTACATCTTCTAGTGTCCTGTGTTGAGACTCCTGTTATGAAATTGAATTGGATGGCCGAGTACCTAATATTTTGGTAATGTTCAAAAAAACGTAACTGGATCATGACTGTGGGAAGAATTGATTTGATTTTCCAAAAAGAAAGAAGGAAAAAAACAAACAAATTGAACCAGATATATTCATTGATGTAACTGTTGTTTTGATTCCCTTGGTACTTTCTGTACATGTTAAAATATATACACCGCTCTGTGTGTCAAAACGCATCTTCTGTTATTGCAAAATGGTCAGAGTTATACATTGCAATGCAACCCGAGTCTGTATCCTGAGGTTCATGGTCTGACAACATATTACATTTTGTATTTATCAAGAGATCCTCTGCCTGTGGGAGACAAAAAATGTAAAACTTTATGAAATGAAATGATTGAAGCTGGCATGACAGCATATAATGGTTATGTTTTGAGCTGGCTTCTAACCAAGTGGCTCTCCTCTGTTTAAATGAAGTGAACTGTTACTGAGAAGTGAGAGATGGAGCCAGCTGGTGATCTCACATTTTGCAGCATTTCAAATCTTGCTCTCTGAGCATTGTTGGCATTGCCAGATTTCCACCTACAGAACTTTAAGCCAGAACTTTATGGAAACTGACGTGTCCCAAGTCTAACAGCCTTTTACTATGCAAAATGGTAACATCACAGTGGATAATTGTTTAATAATATTAGAGATGAAGGGAGTAGAAACTACATCAGTGGTTTGTGTTACAGTTCAGGTCCTCTTGTAGTTAGAGCTTTGTGCTTCCAGTGAGTCTCTTGTAACTATTGTTGTCTCGTGTAAAGAGAATGTTACCCTTAAAAGTCTGGGAGAGTATGTTGGGAAGTTGATGGTGAAGGATGTGTGGTTGGTCTTTGGGTTTTGTGATATTGATGGGCAGTGTAGTGTTTTGCCTGGTTTGTTCCCTTAGGGGCCGTTTGTCTAGAAGCTAGATTTGTTACTAGCACTATGTAGGTTGAAGGTGGAGTAGGTCGGTGGGTGGGTGTTGCTGGTGTATTTGTTTCATGAAAGGATCTAGGAGGGAATCACTTGTGGCATGCATTCTAGCAAGAGAGAAAATACTTTGGTGATATTTACTGCTTTCAAGAGAGGAAGAAAATGAACTGGTAAGACAAAGAGTACGACCATCTAAGAACCAACTAAGGGAACCAGCAATTTGAAAAGCTAATCCTGTTAAGCAAAAAACATTTAGACAGGGGGGAAAACTTATGTGATTACAGCTTTTCTGGTTTTGCCATTGGGTGTACAAACTTAATATTGTATACTTGAATTCGTTATGAAAGGTGGCTGGGAAATAATGTGAAAATTACAAATCTGTTTGCATAGTAATTTGGCTTCTTACAAGACTGTTGGTCACACAATCAAAAGCCATTTTGGCCAGCATGATTAAGTTTAATTAAGTCAATACACATTACTTTAAGAGAACACAGCTATGGTGAAATTGGCTTGCAACGCTTATGTCATGGTGTCTTGTCATATGTCTTAAATACGTATATTAGTCTGTAGGAAACTGGCAGCAAAAAACAATACTTGATTTGATTTTCCTTTGCAGATTCTGAAGCTGGTTTTATGTATCAACACAAATTTAATAGAGGAGACAAAATATTGTGATGATCTTTTATTATAACTTATGTTATTGGGAATGAGAATTTGTTGGTTGGGTTTCCTCATTTCCAGATTTCATTTCGGAATGCTGGGACATCTTTCATGAATAATGAATTCTCAGTTCCTCGTGGTTTCACCTTGTTTGAACTAAAAGCCAGTAACAGAACAATTTGTTGATGCGCATTCAGTCTACATTATCTATGCTAGGCTGGCTGTCAGATCCAGAATAGGTTAAGAGGCAAAGACTGAAATCTTGCAATGTTGAAAGTCTCAAAATGTGTCTCTTGGCTACAGCACATAGATTGGATTAAGTGTGGTCTAAAAGACATTTATGTCATGATTTACAGTGTGACTCGGCTTCCCCATAATAATAATTTTTAATTTGTTCAAGAACAAGCCTGAAACCCTGCGTACTCTTAACTTGAGTAAGTCCCATTGAACTAAGTATAATGTTGCTGTGCGTGCTTAGAAGGGACTTGAGCATACTAAAGATAGAGTCTTAATTCTCATCTAGGCAAACTATTTTCCATATTAATCAGAAATAAAGTACTAGTAAAAATATAAGTTAACTGTAGCAGTGAATGAAATGGGTGTCAAACTTTGCAATAGAAGTATGAGAGTAGAACTGGGAAGAAATATTTCCAATGAATTCCCAATGTTTTAAAGTACTTTTTTGAACTTTCCTTGAGATCTGCACTGCATATAAGTACATCGCTTACACATAATGATACCTATGTATCCCTTGCTGTTTATCAGGGATATTAGACCCAATTCTCAGGTCATATGCAGCAGCTCAAAAATTAAGAATTGTGCCCAGCATCCTTTGAAATCTGGGAGCATAATTCTTTGGAGTATGTAGCTCTTATCTTTCTGGGTGACCCATGGAAATTTTCCCTTCTACAAGTAAAATTCCTATGAGAAGTCATGCCAGCAGTAGGGCAAAGGTGTTCCCTTTTTCAAGGGAATTCAAGAGACTCTGGTCTGCAGCCTCTCATTTATTTCCAGGTTCTTGCAATGTGAAACCACAAATCAACATTCAGTGTCTCAGGCAGAATGGATTTCCTTACTAACTGTACCTCACTGTCATCAACCAGTTTACTCATTGCTTGGACCAAAGGTGGTGCTAATATGAACTTTAATTTCTATATTTATGTTTTTTTTGTTTGGGATTTAAGTATGTGTTGTTGTTGTTTTTTTAAAAAAATGGTATGTCTTTAAAGCAAAGATATAGTGACCTGTTCAGCTTTAAAAAATAACTATTTACCCTTGGCATCAGACTCTTTGAAAGTCACATAATATCATTGACATTTAGATATTGTTATGTTTTTAACTGGCCATATTTTTTGTTTGAAGTGAATGAGGTAACAGAGACTCTTATCTTCAAATGTTTGCAAATTGTAAGTTTTTTAAAAAAAAAATCCAATCGTTTACATGCTTTCTTCTGTGTCCTATGGGGAATAAAGTTTTTGATCATTTTAATTGTGTTCCAGTTGTTGAGTGGTTCATTTATTTTTAAATTTTGTACACAATAAAACATACTAATCCGACTTGGTGTCTGCATAGCCAATATTGATTTTTACTCCAGTTTTGGGGCAATTTGTAATATGTCATTTAAATATAGGTTTTTATCCTGTTGCTGGTCCAGACCAGAGTAGACCCATCCAGTTAATGTTGATTCAACATTCAAAAACCGATTGAATAGGTCACCAACGAGATGCCAGCTGTAATTCCTTACAAGCAAATTTGTAACAAAAGTATAGTGTTGGTGGTTTCGTTTAATCTACCATATTGCAAATATGGAAGAATTTTCATGATGGGAACAATAAATGTGGAAATGACTGTAAATTCTATTAAGTGCCATAAGGTAGAACCCCAGGAATGGAGTTGCTTTATGATTTCTGTGTGTAGTGCAAATCCCATTATTTTCCTATCTCGGAGTCACCTTAACAACCACAACATAATATGAGATAACAGCACAAAAAGCAAATATTTAACATCTTCGTCATCCTGAACACATGACCAGTTGGCTTCCTGTTGATGACATCTGCAAGTCTAAATCCAATATAGCCCATTAATGCCTTATATCTTCTTGCATGTTTTTTGGTCATTATATAAGAAAGAATTCATGCAACAACCAAAACCCTCTGACAATATCCCCTCCAGCCATGTGAAGCATCTTGCTTTGTGATGACAGAATGCCAAATTCACAATGAAGAGGGCATCTTTGGGACCTCCTGAAGTCCTCTGGAGGTCCTGAAAAATGACAGTGTCTAGCTATAGTCTCAGTTGCCTCTACTCTGAATGCAATTTTCCTGCTTCTTGGCAGGGGGTTGAACCGGATGGTCCACAAGGTCTCTTCCAACTGTTATGATTCTATGACTCTACTTTTCACCAGCCAGACTGTAGGAGGACTCCAATAAGAAGGTGAGCCCTGCCAGTCTAGTTTTACCATGGGGGAACTTTCCTAATACAGAATCTTGGCAAACCATTGAAAGATGCAATAGAGGAGGACATGCAACTGACTTGCCCACTATTGTTTCCGGGTAAATTGTAGACCGGGTCTTATGAGCAGGTCTTAAGCAGAGACTGGATGGCCATCTGTTGGGGGTGCTTTGAATGCGATTTCCTGCTTCTTGGCAGGGGGTTGGACTGGATGGCCCATGAGGTCTCTTCCAACTCTACTATTCTATGATTCTATGAAAGCCAAAGGATTTTGCTGAATGCCAGATCACCACTCATTAGGTACACTAAGGGGAATGTGGAAACAACTCGCACCAGAAGCTACTTGCCTCAATTTGCTTCTGACAGTATTAAAAAAAAAACAATGGCTTATCAGTAATTAATAGACTTTCAGCAACATAAACTGTTGTGGATATCCACTTTATCAGATTCCATAATAATGCTGATACTCTAGCAAGAAATGGCAGATGTTTGGATACAGAGTCCCAACAGGTTAGACCCATAGAAATAAATGGAACTTCCATTAGGCATGACTAACGTGACTGCTGGATTCACCCCAAACTCTAGTGGCATCTTAAGAAACTAGCTCAGATTCTCCTGGACATTATTCATAGCAAAGTAACTTACCTCTATTGCATCTGGATTTGTTTCATGTTCTGTACACTTTCGCTGATGGGAATGATTAAGAGACAGAAGATCCACATTTATTGATTTCTGGCAAAAGCATGTTGGGATAAATTTGTGGGAAGAGGCAACCCTACATGATAAATAAAATGCAACAAATTCCACTCAGAATTCCTCCCAGATTTTTGCAATTGTGTATTCATAAGAAAAACAGATCGGGGGCATTATGTGGGGAGGAAGTGGAGGACGTTTGGTGGGGAATTTTGCATGGGAAACTGTCCAATAAGTTGAAGTTCCCACATTTTTTCTGTTTGTTTTCCATTAAGTAAATATTAGGGTTTTTAAAAATAGTGTATGCCAAATGAATTGCCTTTAATAATGGATGATCCAGATTTTGTTTTATCTCAGTGGCTGCACTACGTCTGTTGCTAAATTGACCACTAGATGGTAGTGATCTAACATTAATCCATCTGCTGAGGTAGTTTGCTAGTCTACTTTACCCACATGTTCTGTTTATTCCACCATGAATTGTGAGGGTGGGTGGACTATAAAAATAATCAACATGTAGCCACTGCAGTTCCATTTCTTGGCAGTCCGCATCTCTTTCTCAAATCTAATCATTCCAAAAGTGTCATGCCAAGGTGTGTTTCATGCATGTATCTGAAATAAATAGTTTGGCACAAAGATCCAAAAAATTCAAGCAGACTTAAATCTGATTTATAGGATTCAATAAATGGAAATCTGTGCACTTCCGTAACGCTTGGATTCTTCACTCATTGGACTCTTCTAGTATTTGTGGTTTTGTTGTCAGAAAGCAGCCCATAAGTGCACCTTCGTGGGATACCTAAATCAACTTTATTCACAATCACAGTTATCCAATTGTCACACTGGATGGAATAGTCTTTTATAGATAGATAGATATATTATAAATGGAACAACAAAACCTTTTTCTTAAAATAAAGCAATTAAAAGATAAAATTCTTATTTCAATGACATCGAATCACATGAATTACTCTGGACCCTACACGCGAACACAGAGAAATGAAACCAAGCTCCCATTCTCTTGCAGCTCCAACCGAAATGCTCCTTTTCTAAACAATCTTTTTGGCTTCTATTAGCCGTTGCCATCTTTGGTCCTCATTAAGTGTAGCCCTATCCCAAGGCTAAGTTGTGTGTGTGTGTTGGGGGGGGGGGGGGGAGAGAGAAAATGTCCCTGCAGGTACCAGAGGATTATAGGGACAAGGGAAAATGTAGTGCTTCTTTAGTTTACCTTTATCAGATGAAGACAAGTGTGTCTGCAAACAGCTCTGGACAAATGAAAACTTAACAACAGCCTATTCCTGTTATTTAATGGAGTTTTTGTGTAAGAATTTGAGGATCAGAACCTTAAAATTTCCTTATTCTCCTATTTGGGCAAAATTAAACCACCATTCAGGCAACTGTGATGTCTGTTCTCAAATCTTTCTGATAGGTATACATTGTCTCCTTTTGCTTTTGAACCTTCCATTAAAAAAAAGTTTAATAGATTAATGCTTCATTCCTCTTCTTTATTTGATTTATATTCTGCTTCTCTACCAAATGGGACCCAAGCAGCTTACAGTAAACAGGAAGCTATTCCACCTCTTCTTCGTAGGCTCATTCCTATTACCTGTTGTATCAACTATCCATAAGTTAAAGGTTTTCCTCGACATTAAGTCATGTCCGACTCTGGGAGTTGGTGCTCATCTCCATTTCTAAGCAGAGGAGCTGGCGTTGTCCGTAGACATCTCCAAGGTCATGTGGCTGGCATGACCACATGGAGCGCCGTTACCTTCCCACCAGAGCAGTACCTATTGATCTATTCACATTTGCATGTTTTCAAGCTGCTAGGTTGATGGAAGCTGGGGCTAACAGCAGGAGCTCACTCCCATCCCTGGATTCAAACCACTATATATATATATATATATATATATATATATATATATATATATATATAAAATATAAAACACACACACACACCCTTTCATCTTTTGTTGAAATGCTAATAAGCAGCAGCATTTCCAAAACTCAACAAAAAAACTGCAAAAGGAGCCCAGCAGATCGTGGCCAAAAAAATGTCCTTAGCCATCCCTTTCCATAAGAAACATGGAGGGCCTATCATAACAAAATTGTGACACTCAAAGGTGAGTTCTTACACAATGTAGGATTTTGATCTATGGTTACAAATAATTTAGATGCTTTGTCTTATCATAACTGGGCACATATTCGGCTTCATAGATTCAAAGTACAGGCAAAGAGATTTTACCTAAACAGTAGGAAATACTTCCTGATGGTAAGAGCTCTTTGGCAGTGGACTATGCTCCCTCAGAATGTAGTGGGATCTCCTCTGAAGATTTTGAAGCAGAGGCTGGAAGGCCATCTGTTGGGGATGCTTTGACTGTGTGTTACTGCTTAGCAGGAGGTTAGACTGGATGGTCCTTGTGGTCTCTTCCAATGATATGATTCCAGGCCAAAAAAAAAACCCCAACAAGTCTTGGTCAAGTTCAGCCAGTTAGTCAAAGATTTTACTGGTGACGAGGAAGGGCTAGAAAGTGAGCACAGGACTTATATAAATGCCAAATATGCATTTTATGAATAGAACTCCAGTGGAGTGGATTGGAAAGAATAATCTCAATTCATTTCCCCCACACAGTAGCTTTCAGTTTAGTAGTGGTTGTAATATTCATCAATAGGACGTATCAGCTACTTAGTTAAGTAGGTAAGGAATTAAAATCATGGCAACAGTATCTTAATAATAACTAAGTAACATTTGTGATTTAGTCATGTTTCATACTCATGGTTGTCATTAAGCCATGATCGTGACACTGTTGCCATGATCATAACTACCTAGCAAACATATCTCACCAGGCATCAGCTGCATGTGGAGAAAGAGGCCCGTTCTGATGGCAACTGGAACATATGAATGATGTTTCTATTATGGTTCAGGGTGGGTCAGCCAGAAGTTACAGCTGATGCATGATTTCAGATAATAACCACAATAATAATAGCCAGAAATCTGTATCAGCTACCAGTACTTAGTTAACTAAGTAACCTCTCCCCCAAACTGATGGGAATATCATTTCCTGTGATCTGATCAGTGAAAGAACCAGTCTCCTTCTCCCCATGCAGCTGATGCCTGGTAAACTGGGATGGGAGTTACAATCCTGGCAACAATGTCATAATTCTGTTTTAGTAGTACAGTAGAGTCTCACTAATCCAAGCCTCACTTATCCAAGCCTCTGGATAATCCAAGCCATTTTTGTAGTCAATGTTTTCAATATATCGTGATATTTTGGAGCTAAATTCATAAATACAGTAATTACAACATGACATTAATGCGTATTGAACTACTTTTTCTGTCAAATTTGTTGTAAAACATTATGTTTTGGTGCTTAACTTGTAAAATCATAACCTAATTTGATGTTTAATAGGCTTTTCCTTAATCCCTCCTTATTGTCCAAGATATTCGCTTATCCAAGCTTCTGCCGGCCCGTTTAGCTTGGATAAGTGAGACTCTACTGTACTCAGGAATACAGAGCAGTTAGGGGTGAGTAGATCTAGGTTATTGTACTGTATCTACAACCAGTACTTAGTCATGATTTTGACACTGCTGCCCATGACTATAACTCCCCTCCTTACCTTAATTTTAGTGTATTTTGTAGACTCAGCTAAATATACTTAAGTATGATTAAACATACTGAAGTATACTTAGTTAACTAAGTCGCTGATACATGATGATGATGATGATGATGATGATGATGATGATGATGATGATGATGGATTATGACAACAGCAGCAGCAGCAAAAATGGGTAGGTTTAAAAAGAAGATATTCTAACCTATATAAGATTTTTACATACTGCACACTATAAGAAACATTCTGTAACATTTCAGCCAGTGATCCCGATCCAGCAGAGAGGTGCCAGACATGTTTTCTGCTGCTCTACAGCAGTGGTTCTCAACCTGTGGGTCCCCAGATGTTTTGGCATTGAGCTAGTAAACTGGCTGGGATTTCTGGGAGTTGTAGGCCAAAACACCTGGGGACCCACAGGTTGAGAACCACTGCTCTACAGACGAAGACACAGATCAATGGATTCAAATGGCAGGAAAAGCGATTCCATCTAAACATTAGGAAGAGCTGTTCAACAGTAGCCCATGCTGCCTCAGAGAGTAGTGGAATCTGCTTCTCTGGAGGCTTTTAAGCAGAGGCTGGATGGCCATCTGTCAGGAGTGTGTTGATTGTGAGTGCCAGCATGGCAGTGGGTTGAACTAGATGGCTCTTGTAGTCTCTTCCAATTCTATGAAAATGAGCTCAAGTCACGAGATCGTACATTTTTAAAAGCTTTGTGCTGGAGGGCCTGTTTTATATTGACAAAAATAGGCCAGAACTCTATGCCCATTTCACAGAAGGATCAAAAGGAGGGAGGGATCAAACTAATAGAACAGGAAGCTGCATCCATTTGAAATATCAGACAGTCTGTGCCTGTACACCTTTCCCCAAAAAGGTCTTTGTCTTTTCTCCCAGATGTTTGGTAGCTCTGATGCCCTTGGAATTAGGAGAAAGCCTCAAACATCATACTATTCAGCTGAAAAACACCATGTTACAGAAAAGAGAAGAAATCTTGGGTCAAGTGAAAAAATGAATGAAGACAATTCAAACAAATGGGAAACAAAACAGATTAGAACATGAAAATGAACAGAAAACTTAAAATGTCCTTCTTACACAACCCTACGCTTTTAAAAAAAAAGATATGACTGCAATGTTACTTAAATCACAATTGCATGTAAAACAAGGGGAGCATGCCCCCTGCAGAAGTGATGCCAAAAGGAATACTAAGAAATGCAGAAAGTGTCTCTTCTGGAGCCATTCCCCTCCCTTCCCCCATGCACAACAGCAGCAGCAATTATAAACATTATAACTAGTCATCCTTCTAAGACAGGCTCAGATTGCTAACATCTCTAGCATAAAGTTTTAGATGCTGAAGCTCTGGGAGGAAACTCCCACAAGCACATTCCCATATTTAAAATACATTCTACAGAAATGAAGATACTGGCTGGCAACATCTAGGAAGACCAGGATATGCTCTTGTCCCTACAGTACTTTAACCTCCAACCCTACTTCTGATGACTGGATATTTTAAAAAACTGCAACATTTCCCCCTTTCCTCCTATTAATATGCTATCACCAAAATATTACAAATAAATGGCAACATCTTCTGTCCCCAAAATGTTAGTCAACTTGAAACAGTTGGCTTGTAAGTATGGCTAGATACGTTGTTGCCCATTGGCTCATGTGAAACACCAATACCCACAGACTGCCTCAACCATTTACATGGAGATAATAGCTTTGTAGGGGAAAGAAATATACTTCATTTACTTTATATCCCCCATTTATAGATCTAAAGGTGCAAGTCTGAGCCATGTTTGCTCAGAAATAAATCCCACTGCTCTGGATGGGATTCACTACCATATTAGTGGGCATGGAATTGCAGCCTAAAGACACAATTCTCTCATTTTTTCAACAGATGGCTAAATGTCATCTAGGGTCAGCATCCTGTCAGTGACATATGCATTTTGTTGAACAAGGTACAAAGACCTATTCTTTAACTGTGCATATTATCCAAAACCTCTACTTTGTGCAGCTATCAAGTCCTGGTAGGGGCAGCAGCAGCAATAGTAGTGACTGCTACTACTCCTGGCTGTGGGAAAGATGAGGACGAAAATTCAGATTATGAAGATGCTACTGGTGTGTGCTCCAAAAAGAAAAAGAAAGTGGATGCCATCTGTGAGCATGTCTTCCCCTTCCATGCTGAGACTAGTCAATTCTTTGTTATTTAAACTATCTCCTGCTTCTCTACCAGCAAGGAGCAGCACAGATGCTGGGGCAAGGAACAACATGGAACTGCATGGATGGGGTGTTATGTTTTGTTCTCCTGATGTAGGATCTCAGCCTCAACTTGTTCAACAAGATGCGTATGTCAGCCTGTGATCCTCAAGGGATAAATGTGATGAACACATTTTTTTCTGTCTATATTTTTAAAACCTATCTAGGCTTCACTTCGGGTAGATCCGGGTTCTATTATCTTAATGCATACTAGTAAGAAGGCAGAGACCCAAACAGCAAAATCAACTGAACCTTCAATGACACAGTGGGTTAAACTCTTATGCTGGCAGAACTGCTGACTTAAAAGTTGGGTTGCTGACTTGAAGGTTGTCGGTTTGAATCCAACCAGGTGAGAGCACGGATAAGCTCCCTCTATCAGCTCCAGCTCCATGCAGGGACATGAGAGAAGCCTCCAACAAGGATGCAAAACATCTGGATGTCCCCTCGGCAATGTCCTTGCAGACGGCCAATTCTCTCACACCAGAAGCGACTTGCAGTTTCTCAAATCACTCCTGACATTAAAAAAAAAGTGAACCATTCGATAGAGTGAGGTAGCCACTGTAGGCAGCCATTAACCTACAGCTGCACCTAGGATCCATTTGAGCTTCAAGTGCAAAATACACAGGCTCTGAACTTTTCATTGCCAAGGTGCACAACTAGGTTTTATGAAGTAGCACTGGCAAAAGGTGGGAGGAAATACAACAATTAGATGTGCGCTCTAATAAAGTAAGAAAAGGATAACACTACAAGACTATTAATTTCAGATCTAGCTACCTCACTGATCATGAAACTATTAGGTGTTTAATTTGTTATTGCCGTAGGTGGAGACTGGGGGATTTTCTATTTCATAACAAAGTGCTGAATACTATGACTCTTGGTCTGGTGTTTTGGATTACCTCTGCCAAAGAAAAGCAGTTTTTATGGAGCAGTTGGTTGTTCTTCTATCACCACAGATGACAAGAGAGATCAACTGTATTAATGAGAAGTTGGGCAAAGTCTTGTCTCCTGATATTGTTGGACTACAATTCCCAGCACTGACTTTTCTGGCTTGGGCTGGTGGGAGTCACAGTCCAGCAACATCTGATGGGTCTGCTTTTGCCTACATCTGCCTTAATGTCCACAGGCAACTGTGGATCGAAGGTGGTTTGGTTTCTTGAACTCTGTGATTGCATTAGTAATATGAGGCTGAGAGCATTCATTGTATGGAATGACACTTTAAAGAGTAAGAGATGTAAAACCTGCAATGCAGTCGCAGGCACAATGCTGATCCCTGTAAACAATAAGCCAGAAATGTCCAGCACAGGCTGAAACAATTCACATGGTTTGGACAGAGGGGCCAATACAAGATTTTCACTTGAATGGATGTACTGTAAAAGAAAGATCTTGCTTTTCCTTCATGGCAGGTTGTGTGTACTTTGGGTGGACTTGGGGCACTTAGAAATACCTTTCTCCAGGTTCCCTTTCCCCTATCAGTGGGCAACTACATACACAGGATTTCCACCTTCTCAGGCTGGCATGAGTAGGCTTTAACTCTGAAACCACAGTGCCACAATATTAGCAGGACATGTCTTTGGTGAGAAGAAAATCCACTCCCCATTTGAATGTTAACACTTTTGGTGAAGGGAAAAATAAGTCTGACCATCAGGAACCCACTTTCCTCTTAGATTCTTGCTCTTACTCCATCTATTAATTACTTAACACTATGGTATCCACACTTGAGAGCTAAGATTGAGAACTGGGACTTGGGGTTTCTTCCAACTCTGGTGCCATGTTTGATATCAAAAGCCATTAGTCCATTTGGCTCTAAGGGATGATATGGCCAAAGTTGCTTTAGGGTTTGTCATATGGATCAGCAAAAACAAAGGGCCATTGACAAATGAGGCCTTGTGCTTGTCCATGAATAGCATAATCAGCTGTAGCAAGACACTGGGGGAAATGCCAAAAATTTAGTTGCACCAAGCATATTCACAGTGGTGAGAGCAAGAGAAGCCAAAAGCATTGTCCTTCACATGTTGGGGAGAAGAGTGATTCTTCTAAAATAAACCTTCATTAAACAATTTTGAAAAGTGAGATAAATTCCTTCTGATTCTGATCTCTTTCTTGATACCAAAATAGACTCAACTCTGTGTTGTACATTCAGTTTGACCAAGGATTCTTAAATTACTGGTGATATTCTTTTCCTCTAAAGCTAGGATACATGTCCAATAACCAGATGGAGAGCCTTCCTTCTTATGGCTTTGATAATGTGCTCCATCATTTTCTGAAAGCAGGTGTGAAGGCACCTCTGTGGCCATTGAAAGCGGTTTTCTGGAGCAACACTTAAAAAAAGAAGGGGCCGAGGGCTCGAGAAACATCGATGAAGGAGATGATGTTGTATGATAAAAAAGAGGGACATCTGCTGAGGATGTACTAGAGCACAAGAAGGAAGTATTTGTGGAAAGTAACATTTGAAGATGTTGAATTAAAAGTGGGCAGTCCTGTATGTGACCTATAACAGGAAAATAACACACCCTTCCTTAGAAGCAGCAGCACATACCACATAGCATTGGAGAGGGGTAATGGAGTGGATCCAGTTGCCACCGATGTATGACAGCGGTTGCTAACAGTTCTTTCCAATCCAGCTGACTGGAAATATGGGTAAAATATTCCATATTGGACTTCATACTTCCCCGAGATGGTTCCAGTCCTTAAATGACTTGTTCCTCCTCTGCTCTAGGTGGTTCCCAATTTTTAAATTCATTCGCACATTTATGACAAAAGGGAATCCCTTCCTCTTTTGACCTTTGCAGCATCTCAATGGGACAAAAGGGCAGAGACATTACAGGAAAAGGAAACCCAGGAAGAGGAGCACTGCAGCCAATCCTTTCTGGCTGCTTATGTATGTTTTTGGCAGTAACTCTTTGCCAGGAAGAAATCTTTAGCCCTCAGATTTCTGGGCTTTACCCATAGGTAGCCACGTTCCAAATTAGCTACAAGTGTAAGGGCGGGGAAAACTGGCAATGAAGACAACCCCTTCCCGTTTAGCCTGGTCAAGTTCATTCTCATCTATACCATCTCCCCAATCCCTACCCTTTGTGTCAACCTGTCCTAAGTGCTGCGGTAGGTCTTGATGATGTCCTTGATGGCACGTCTGCAGATAGGACAACAGGCGTTGGCCATCTTCTTGAGTTTGAGCCCGCACGTGTAGCACAGACACATATGTCCACAGGAATAAATCACGGTGTCCACCATGTTCTCATAGCAGATGGTGCATTCATCATTCCAGGACCCTGAGATGGAAGGGGAAAGAGGGGATTCTGGCATGCTGACTGGCGAGTTTGGAGCCGTGCCTGCAAAGCAAGAAGAGAGACTGTCAACTCTTTGATCAACCATCGTGCTTGGAAATTAAAAGATCACTAGGTAACAGAAGTGAAAGATTAGTACCATGCTTTAAATCCAATTACTAGTGTCAATGTGAGCAGACCAATTAAATCAACTCAATTCTTACATAAATATGCAAATATCTGAAGGACCACCTCTTCCCATGTGATGCTGCCCAAAAATTGAGATACTCAGTAGAGGTTGTCATTGTCCTATGAACTTAGGTTGGTATATGTCACAGGGTTTTCTCTTTAACAGGACCCAGATTGTGGGGCTCCCTCCCATTGAAAATTAGGAAAGTCCTTGCCATCTGAGCTTCTAGCAGGCAGCCAAGTCTGTGCTAAAACCAGGGAGTGGTTGGTATGCCTGCTTTACAGGCCTGGGCTTTTAAATTATTTTATAATTGTTTCAGTCTATTTTTAAATAGTGCATTTGTGTATTTAATCTTAAAATATTTTTAATTATTGTACATTGCTGCAGGGAGATTGATAATAATGCTTATCACTCCTGATACTTACATTTTTGTTTAAAAGAACAGAATTTTGCAAACAGGAATCTTTTACTAAAAGATATAGGAAGGGTTCAGGTTCTTATGGGATGAAACAGAATAGGATGCAAGCCTAATGCTGCAACTAAGATATTTACCACTGAGTGAGCTTCCAAGTGGGCCAGAACCACATGTGCTTAGGACAGGATCAGAAACACCACTGCAGAGGACGGAGGGTGAGTTTGGAGATGAAGTTGGTGAGCTTGGTGCAGATGGACCCAATCGCTCAGCCATAAGAGTGGAACCTGCAGAAGGAAGGACACTCTTCAGTTCAATGTAGATGTATGAATGTAGTTCAATAGCATTTTCATCAAGACCTGGTATGGCATAGTGATTAAATTAGCAAACTAAGAAAAAAAGAACAAGCATGGTATAGTGGTTTAAATGTTGCACAAGGACTCAGAGAGTCCAGTATTTCAATACCCACAGCACTGGAAATCCACTGGGTGCCTTTGGGCAAGTCATATTCTCTTAGTCTTAGAGGCAAGCAATGGCAACCTCTGAATAAAAAGTCCTATGATGCGGTTGTTGAAGTTGACTTGTAGGCACAGTACACCAACAAAAACTAGAGAATCCCCACCCAGCTACAAAATGCATTAACATTCTTTGTCATCTTCAAGGATCTGTGAGGATAAAGGGAAGAGAATCATAAGATATAGAGAAAGCCTCCAAGAAGGAGGGGTTGCTGCCACAAGTAATAAATTTATAATTTAAACACAGGTTGACTATTACTTATCCAAAATGCTTGGGATCAGAAATGATTTGGATTTTGGATTTTTGGATTTTGGAATATATACAAATTAAATGAGATATCTTATAGATGCAACCTTTGTATAAACACAAAATTCATTTATGTTTCTTTGTATAATTTATACATATAACCTAAAGGAAATTTTATACACAATATTTTAAATAATTTTGGGCTTAAAACAAAGTTTGTGTAGATTGAACCATAAGATAGAAATGGTCTCACTTTCTCAGCCACCCATGTAGACAATTTTGGATTTTGAAGTGTTTCAGATTTTGGAGTTCCAGATAAAGTTTTTTTTGTGTGTCAGGAGTGACATGAGAAACTGCAAGTCACTTCTGGTGTGAGAGAATTGGCCATCTGTAAAGACATTGCCCAGGGGGCGCCCGAATATTTTACCATTCTGTGGGAGGCTTCTCTCATGTCCCTGCATGGGAAGCTGGAGCTGACAAATGGGATTCGAACCGCCGATCTTTTGGTCGGCAGTCCTGCAAGCACAAGGATTTAACCCATTGCTCAACCTGTAGTAATAAAGCATTCCAGTGATCTATGCTCCAGTGTGAAAATTGCCCAAAGATCAAAAGACCAGTGGTTTCTATGAAAATGCAGGGACCAACTTCTAAATGCTCTTTGCTCTAAAGGCAATAACACATTTGTGTTTCTGTTGGCTGATGCTCCATTTATTTCTGTTTACATGTAAACTGTCACCATGGCTCAAACGTCACGTACTTGCTTACCTAAAAAAGAAAGGGAAAGAAAGCAGCCAACAAACAGCGGGACAGTGATTTCAAATATGGTAGAAAATCACACCATAGCTGAAGGTAGGGACCAAACATCTATAGTACAGCATACAATCTGTGTGCCTCCATCTAAGATTCAATTGCTAGCCCTGATATTTAAAAACAGTGAGCAATGAGAGGTTAACAGGAAAGACTGTCTTGCCACTGAATGACAGAGCAGCCTATTCTAGAGTACGTACAGGTAGTAGGAACAGTTTGGGGAAAGAGTTTGACCTCACACGAGGTCATAGTGGACCAGGCACCTACCTCTTCTCAGGGGCTCTTAAAAGGACAAGGTGTTTCTTGAGTTCTAACCTGAAACTCCTTTCTTTGATAGAATAGGTTCCTGATGCAAGGGCAAAATGCACCTTCCTTAATAGAAAAATGCAAGATTTTTATTGCTCTTTAGGAATTTGCCTCATATCAGGTCAAACTCTTTTTCCCATGTACTCTAGTATAGGCTGCTCTGTCTCTCAGGGGCAAAATATCTACAAACCAGCAATAGGACACATGACAAAACCACACTCTGCAATAAATCAGGCTATCGATAGGGTTGCCAAGTCAGGAACATTGCAGGCCCCAAGATTTCAGAGCTAAAACCAGATACTTGGGATAGCCCCAGCAATGGCATGGTTCAGAAGTGATCAATTGTGAGAGGCTGATGGGGCACACTGACTCTCTAAGGCACCAAACTATTATTTAATTGTAATTAATTAATTAAAATGCTCACAAATGTCTATGGGGGAGACTGATAGGCAAATGATGTCCACCTTATGACTCAGAACCAACTTCTGTGGTGTGATGGGACAAAGTGCAGCATTTTCTGAAGGTAAGAATCATAGTATTCTGGTGTGAAAGGGTCAGTATGCATCCCATCTGCATTCAGTATGCATTCAGTCAGAAAAATATAAGATGCATACTGACAGAAACTGAGTATTTCCTGGGACCTTATCACACTGGGATATAATCCATTTATATCTATATGCATTCCATATATTTTTTAGGACTGGTTGCATACTGTATTGAGACGGGATGCATACTCTCTTCATCACACCTGATTATTATGATTATTATGATTTGAAAATACTGCACTATGGCAGTAGGCTGGCTCCTCCCAATCCATTCAAAACACACCCCATATCACCCTATGACCTTCTAAAAAGTATCGTTGCTGATGGGATGCACACAGATTTTCCTATCACACACAAAAACAGTGCTTCAGCAACAGAAGAATCCATAGTATTTCAAAAAGCACAATTAGAATTCCATCTTCAAATAATCCATGTCTGCGATGTTTTGCAGACAGATTCCGACAGAATACTTACGGGATGGGGCAAACGTCATATGATGGGACCAGCTTCAAATCATTCTCAAACAGTCTTGGAAACAGAGTATTTCCTAATGTGATAAGGCCCCCAATGTGAGGAGGTCCTATCTTCATATCTACTTGAGTAGATCAGATCTGATTCAGGACTTAATTATTTTTTTTTCGTGTCAGGAGCAACCTGAGTTGCTTCTGGAGTGAGAGAATTGGCCGTCTGCAAGGACGTTGCCCAGGGGACGCCCGGATGTTTTGATGTTTTACCATCCTTGTGGGAGGCTTCTCTCACATAAGGATTCTTTGTTCTGCTCTTTTCCCAGTGAGATCATCTGTTACCTTCTGTGTTGCCACATAGGCTAAATCATGCAAAAGTGACAACATGGCATTCTGCAAAACCCAGAAAGAACATTTTAACACACCCTCTAGCACTCTGCTGCTGACCTCAAAATTATAATTGTTCAACACAGCAACTCCAAAGGTAGACTTCACTGCGAAATTGCTGGATCACAAATCTATCATGACTGAAATTTAAATATCAGCATTTATCTCACTTCAGGTTAATTAATTTACTAACAGTAGATCTAAGGTCACTGTGTTGACTTTACCTACCCTGAACCTTTAACATGGGGGGCGGGCGCTGTGGAAAGTTGGGGTCACAATAACCTTCAGGCAAACTTGGAGAACCACTCATACTCCAGTGCATCTACACTCATGGGGGGAGGGGGAAATAACCATATTTGGGGGACATCTTGGTCATTCCTAGGCCCAGAAGAGGTTGTTTTAACAACAGATGGTGAATAAAAATCCCTTCCTATTTACTTCCTTTTTGGACCCTAGTGGCCAACAAGTGTGATAGAAATGCCTTCCACATCCTATAAAGATCACTTTAGGGCATTGCTTTCAAATCCCCTCTTAACTTTCTTTTCACTGTGCCAACACACCTATCTCCCTAAGCCCCTTCTCATAGGGCTTACCTTCCAGACCTTTTACCATTTCACTGCCTCAGAGTGTGGTGGAAGCTCATTCTTTGGAGGCTGATAAACAGAGGCTGGATGATCATCTGTCATGGATGCTTTGATTGTGCTTTTCCTGCATGGCAGGGGGTTGGACTAGATGGCTCATGCTGTCTCTTCCAATTCTATAATTCTATGATAACCCTCCTCTGGATACGTTCTAGCTTGTCAATATCTTTCGTGAACTGTGGTACCCAGAATTGGATACAGTATTCCAGGTAAGGTCTGATCAAAACAGAATAGAGTGAGACTATGATTTTCCTCAATTGAGACACTGTAGTGCAGTTGAACCCAAACGAACAACCTCATTTCAATTCCCCATCTTTTTAAATAAGTCAAGTAAGGTACAGATGCACCTCATGCCCCCGCTCCAACTTGATTTCTCAGAAGAAGAAAATCTTTCAGTAATACTAGATTTTACAATAACGATTTTACAGTAACGATTTCATGTGGCCACAGTGGGCCATGCTCTTGTTACATCCCAAATAAATTATTGCAACATGCTCTACATGGGATTGCCTTTGAACACTGTTCGGAAGCTTCAACTAGTCCAATGGGCAGCAGCCCAATTGCTCACCGGAGTGGCGTACAGGGAGCATACCACCCCCCTGCCTGCCTGTCTGCTGCTGAGCACAATTCAAAGTGCTGGCTTTAGCCTATAAGCCCTAAATGGTTCCTGCCCAGCTTATGATCCACCTTGGAGGTTAAGATCGTCAGGGGAGGCCCTGCTCCCGATCCCACAACCATCGCAAGTGTGATTCGTGGGGATGAGAAACAGGGACTTCTCCGTGGTGGCCCCCCATCTGTGGAACTCCCTCCCTAATGAAATCTGGTCAGCCCCCTCCCTCCTGTCCTTTAGGAAAAAACTCAAAACATGGTTGTGAGACCAAGCATTCGGGCAGCAGACACAGAGATATTAATGAGAATGATTTATGTGAATGACAATGGAAAGACCTTGGATTATGACTTTGAACTTGTGTAATTTTAAATTGATGTTTTTATAATTGATGTTTTAACTATTTGTTTTAACTGTAACTATTATTATTGTTGTGTTTGGCATCTAATAATTGCCAGTTGTGAGGCCGCCCTGAGCGCCCCCCCCCCCCCGGGGGGGTGGGGGTGAGGAGGACGGGATACAAATGTGTTAAATAAATAAATACATACAGAAATAAATGTGTTGTCGAAGCTTTCATGGCCGGAATCACAGAGTTGTTTTGTGTTTTCCGGGCTGTATGGTTATGTTCTAGAAGTATTCTCTCCTGACATTTCGCCCACATCTATGGCAGGCATCCTCAGAGGTTGTGAGGTATCTGAGGATGCCTGCCATAGATGCGGGTGAAATGTCAGGAGAGAATAGCCATATAGCCCAGAAAACACACAACAACCCTGTAAATAAGTAAATATTCCACTCTTACATTTTGGCCTGTTGGGGGAGTGAGAGACAATAAAATGATTTATGCTTACACATAATCCTCTTAATGCCAGGAGGATTGTGATGTGTATAAAATTCTGAGAAAAGGCAGCTGTTTCTAATGGACTGTTGCTCAACATCAAATTGGCTAATCATGGCAGTTGTTGGCAGCCAGTACAGGGCCACTTTTGTAGTTTTCATTCTGTGTGTATGTGCACAAACTGATTACTATCAGTTCAACAAGCAGGGAGGGAAGGGGAAACAATAGCCTCTAGCTCACAAAATGTCTATTCCAAACCAATTTCACAGGCAGACGCTGTTTGTATTTGAAGGCAACTGTTGATCTACCCAAGATAATTCCATTTCTATGAATCTTGCATTGCTCTCGTTGAAAAGAAACAAAACACAGAAAAAAAAGTGTTGTCTTTCATGCAATTTGCCCGGTATGGTTTGATGGATGATGTTTTAAGGTTAGCAAAAAGTGAGACTGAGAAATTCTTTTAAAGTTGACATTTTGAGCTTTCTGTAGCTACCCATCAAGCAGGAAGTGCTTCCACGTGGAAGGTATCCTAGTCCTAGTCTTGGTTCCTCAAACAGTTTCCCTGTGTTTGGGAAAGGTTGCTAGGTCTCAGGATACTAGCAATACTGGAGAACTGTGATGTTCCTCTGAAATTCCAGATGGAAAACCAAATCTCAGGTAGAGGGGAAGAAGGGAGTTTAATTTTTGTATGAAAGGCATCTTCAAAGCCTTGGTACCATCTGCACTACTTTCATCAGTTGGAACTAGAGGGTAGAAACTAATTAGGTTACTTTATTTCTTCCCTTATATAATGTGTTTCTTTCACCTGACAGCCCACCAGGACTCTTGAGGAAATCATTAAACATGTAAAAGCACTTTTTTCTATAATGTATTCCAGAATACTGTATGATACACATACTTAACATTAACTTTATGCATACATAGTTAAGTAGCAGAGGCATTAAGAAATCCAGTTAATGAACTGCAAAGCTGTGTATCAGTATACCAGCAGGAGGGTCTGAGGTGCATCACGGCACAATGCACTTCGCTGGTTCTGCAATATATTAACAGAAGAGAAGCCCTCTACTATGGATGTTATGAAACTGACCAATTCTAAATCAACTTATGATGATATAACTCATATAAGATTTCAGACTGTGTTTGTGGGGTTATATAAGTTGTATGTGCCACCAAGTCGTCTATCGACTTATGGTGAGCTCATGAATTTCAAAATATTTCCTTACATAAGGAATGTTCTCCTGTCCTCTGAAATATAGCCTATAGCCTACTGGCTGATGGTCTCGCATTCGAGTATGAATCAGGGCTATCCCACATATCTTCAAAGATCTATGCACCAACACCCCCCCCCCCCCAAGAATGAGGGGAGAGCAGTGGGAAGAGAGTAAGTAGAAGGATGCTTGTCCTTCTAGAACAAGATAAGGAGTGGAGCTTCTAACGCTTCACAAGGTTGCATGGATATGGAGAAGATCTGTACTTCTTTCCATATAGGAAGATTTCTCTCATATTGTGAGAATCACACTATAAGGGTATGTATTTGAGAGAGACAAAGAGATAACTTCGGTGGCACTGCTGTTAACCCAACATTGAAAAGTTGACCTTCCCACCTTTGGAAATACCTGGGAAGATGAAATGAATTGCTACTTGGGCCAATATGAGAGCAAAGGGGCAGGTGGAGAGATATTTATTCATCAAGGACAAACCAAATGGTAAATACAATTTCAAGTCTGGCCTCAAGTACCAGTGAAAAACTGCTATAACTCAAACCGGTAGCTCAATAACTTATCTTGAGTCCTCAACCAAAACCCCCATAACTCCCTGACTCATAAAAACAATTCTGCTGACAAAGCATGTTATTGGGAAACATCACAAGATCATAGCCATGTAGATACTTGACAAAGATGTATTATGTGACTGTACATTAAAAAAACAAACACCTTCAGTGTACTGGAATTTTGGAACTAAGTGCAAAAGTAACCCATCCATGCTGGGTTTTGCTGTGGCCGCTTACAGCTATGGAAGCCAGAATGAATACCCTCGTCCTTTCCAAAGTTTTGAAAGATGCACCAGTTTATGGTCAGCTTTGTTCAGTTGGAATTGCTTCAGTTCCCTCTCCCCTCTCTGTGTTTGTTTATCTAGCTTACTGCTTCCAGGCAGCCTTGAGACATTCTCACTCTCTCCACACCATTCGCATTATGGGCTTACTACAGTCTTGGGTAAACAATCTTCTCTTCATCCTACTGACCATTATCTGATGTTCTGGAAACTGCCCACAGCTTCTCTCCTCTCTACCCCAGCTCGAATCTGGTCAGACAAAAGGAATTGTATACTGTAAAGAGCCTAGCAAGGGAACATGCCTCATCATAGTTCATATACACATAACAAAGAGAGAAAGAGATTACACAACAGCCCAAAGTGTACAAAACAAAAGCCTTCCTCTCACATGTTTGCTGTAAATGAAACAAACTTCATCAGCTAGGAGAAGCATAGGCATTCCTCTGTGCAAGAGATAAAATACCAGCTTAACTGGTGGAGGCAGCAAAGCCAGCCAGGCCAGATCTAGACCATTGGACCAAAGAGATTCCATTTTAATTTCTGGAATATTCTGAGAAATGGACAGAGTGACACGACACAACCACACTGTGGAAACAGTGTGTGTGTGTGTGTGTGTGTGTAGCCACTATTTCCACAGTGTGGTTGTGTTGTGTCACTCTGTGCCACATGACCTTGGAGGTGTTTACAGACAATGCTGGCTCTTCAGCTTAGAAATGGACATGAGCACCAACCCAAATTGGGTTCAAGGTGCAAACAGTTTGCACCCATTTAACACAACAGCTGAAAAGGGGGGAAATCCTGCAAACTGCTGCATCTTCTTCCTCAGTAATAACTTTTTTCATATTTATTTATTTATTTATTTATTTATTTAATTTATATACCGCTCTTCTCCCCCAGGGGGATCCCTGTAATAAAAGGAAAAAAGACCTTGCCATTTCATTCTGGGTGGGAAAGCAATGGAAAAATGCACACAGCAGCAGTGGAGAATGTGAATGCTATTGCTGTCAGGATCACATGAAGAAGTGTTATTCGACTATGTGAAGTTTATTTTCAAAACACATTTTGTGAAACTTTGTTTCCCTCATGTTCAAGTTTTAAATGTAAGTTCTTCTCAAAGAATATTTCTCTCAACTCTAATTCATAGTAGTGTGTCTAGAACATTACCATGCTGCCAGGTTCGAATCCCACCCGGGGAGAGTGCGGATGAGCTCCCTCTATCAGCTCTAGCTCCACTCGGGGACATGAGAGAAGCCTTCCACAAAGATGGTAAAAACATCACAAACATCCGGGTGTCCCCTGGGCAACGTCCTTGCAGACGGCCAATTCTCTCACTCCAGAAGCAACTCCAGTTGCTCCTGACACACAAAAAAAAACCCAACCATGCACACACTTTTCTTGTATGCCTTTTGACATTTAGTAAGTTAGGCTATGCTTACTCATTATTACTCACGGTGCTTTCTAAGTGACCTTGCATGTTAACTAGCTTCCATCTCCAGACACACTGTATTATACTCTATATAACGGGGATGAGTCAGTGAATGACCCATCTCATGCATTGCTAAAGATGTTATGGCAACACCATCCAAATCCTTGGCATCCAGGCTTACAACAAACAGCAGCTGTTACTAATTTCATATGGTTGGGTTTATAGGTAACAGACAAGGATGCAATTGAGTAGGAAACCTCAAAGATTTCAGTTAGTTTATCTTTGAATTTTTTTCCCTTCCTTGTTAAGATTCCCAAGATGATTCTGAACATGATGTGAAGCTGACCCTTTCTTTTTTTACTCACAAGTAAGTGTGCAAGGGAGCCCCTGATGGCACAGCTGGTTAAACCACTGAGCTGCTGAACTTGCTGACTCAAAGGTCGGCAGTTCAAATCCAGGGAGCAGGGTGAGATCCTGCTATTAGCCCCAGTTTTTGCTAAACCTAGCAGTTTGGAAACATGCAAATATGAGTAGATCAATAGTTACTGCTCCGGTGGGAAGGTAACGGCGCTCCATGCAGTCATGCTGGCCACATGACCTTGGAGGTGTTTGTGGACAATGCAGGCTCATCAGTTTAGAAATGGAGATGATCACCAACCCCAGAGATGGACAAGACTAGACTCAATGTCAGGGGGAAACCTTTACTTTTACCTAAGTGTGCAAGACTCAATAGTTCCATCCTACACCTTTAAAAAAGGGTGGAGAAAGCCTGTTTGTTCCTCACCTACCATCAGCCCTGGGAAAGGAAGACAAACTTAGGAAAATAAGCAACAAGCAGGGAGATTAAGATTTAAACACCCCATAGTTGCATATAGCAGTCCTGATATAAGTTAGCATACCATACGCTCAACTCTGAATAACAAAGACCAGCTACACACTACATACTTAACACATTGATAGAATTTTCTGTCGTGACTCCATGCCCTCCAACTATGCTGATTTGGCAGGGGCAGTTCTGATTGACCCTGTTATCTCACTTTTCTAGCATTTTTTCAAAGCCCCACCTTCTCTCTGCTTCTTTAACTTTTTCTCCTTTTCCTCAGCTTACTTTAATAGCTGCAAATTGAGTTCAATGTGCAAACAGTTTGCACCCATTTAACTCAACAGCTGAAAAAAGGGGGAAATTCTGCAAACTGCTGCAGCCTCGTGTTCTTCCTCAGTAATAACTTTTTCCATCTTGACCTCACTTTAATGGTACTTTGTCACATGTGCCCCTGTTTTTACATGTCAAATGATGAATGGTATGTAATGCAGCAACGCCAGATAAAGGCTATGATTCCAAGAGGATAGCCATCTTGAAATCCTATCCCTCTTGATTTAAGTAATACTGAAGTCTATGTAAAGGTGGGTGGAAAAGAAAATGAACTCTACGGCATATTTTGCTGCAAGCACAAAGCTGGCTGCTATCAGAAAGTTTAGTCTATTCTGTCACTCTTCTAAATAGGCAGAGAAATTATATGTTCTTGTGTGTGTAAGAAATAAGTAAGCTTTATTTGACCTCGGGGGCACATCATAATTCAGCGAGAACAGTACATTTTCCTGTATCCAGTTTATCCAACACACACAAGCAAAAAGATGATAAGATAAGGGAACGAATATACGAGCCATCCAGTTCATATAGAGCTTCTTTATTATTCTGGTGATGAAGACTATTAATTTCCACTCTCACAGAGAGAAAGCACATAAAGTTTATGGGTGAAAGTCTTTTGGCTGTATCTTCAGATCGTTTTTGTTTGCCAGATTCAATCATCCCAACCCAGTAGTCATGCCTGTGGATTTCTCCAATCCCTGCCAGTAATTTTCTGAATAGCTGGAGGCTGAGTGAGGAGAGGAAACATAAATTATTTTCCCCTCCCAAGATGAAATGAGGATCTAAGGGGACTCTAGAAGCATCTCCAGGGTATACCCATGCAAAGCAAAGCTGGTTGCTTTCTGATGTGGCAAACTAGGAAGTCCGTATGTTATGTATGCCATTGCCAAGCTGTAGGGCAGTGATGCCTCCCATCTCCTTGTGGCATAAACTACAGATTATATTAGCATGCAACTTATATTTCTTTTCTGTTAAATACACAGCATGCAACCAATGTTGCTTTTCTGATTTATTTTCTGTGTGCTGTCCCTGAGCTGGAATGGGGCCAGTCAAGTATGTGAGGAAGGACCTTTTCATGCTAGCTGGGTTTGTTTCAATGCATCCACACTCCAGCTACAAAAAGAAAGAAACATATTTTCTTTTATTTTCATAGGCCTCAAATGGTGGATGGGAGGATTTCAAAACAAAAATCACTGGGGAGGGGAGGTTTAATTTTCACCATATGTTCTGGTCCCAACTGAGATTAGTGCTATGCATGCTTCCTAGGGAAAAAAATAAATAATAATCTTATGTTAAATTAGAATATTGGCCCTTGCTCTATGCGACTGAAGTGCTATATTTTCTTTTAAAATGCCACGGATGCATCCTATGGAATTATGGGGCTTGCAATTTGGTCAGAGGCACAAGAGGGGATCTCTTGCTAGGAATTCTAAATATTCCTCCCTGAACTGCAAATCCCAGGATTCCTTTAGATGTTGTCATGGCAGTTAAAAGGAATATAACACTGTAATTGTATAGTGGGGAGGGCCTCAAGAATAGGTTACAGATAACTGTGTTACCTATAATACATCACTTCCAAGCCAAAAGAAATACTGATCTTTCAAAACCAGAGATAGGGTACTGGTTACGTCTAGCTTTCTTTACTTTTCCTGTCTTTTTTCACCTGTTTGTAATCTGTACAACCTGTGCAAAAGCTGGGTTGCAGTTAAACATCTAGAAAATCAAGATTATGGCAACCAGACTGATTGATAAGTGGCAAATAGAGGAAGAAAAGTAGAGGCAGTGACAGACTTTGTATTTCTAGGCGCAAAGAAGACTGCAGACGCAGACTGCAGCCAGGAAATCAGAAGACGTTTACTTCTTGGGAGGAGAGCAATAACCAACCTCGATAAAATAGTGAAGAGTAGAGACATCACACTGGCAACGAAGGTCCACATAGTGAAAGTAATGGTATTCCCCATAGTAACCTATGGATGCGAGAGGAAGGCTGAGCGAAGGAAGATAGACGCTTTTGAACTGTGGTGTTGGAGAACAATACTGAGAGTGCCTTGGACCGCAAAAAGATCAAACCAGTCCATACTCCAGGAAATAATGCCTGACTGCTCACTGGAGGGAAGGATGTTAGAGGCAAAGATGAAGTACTTTAGCCACATAATGAGAAGACAGGAAAGCTTGGAGAAGAGAATGATGCTGGGGAAAATGGAAGGAAAAAGGAAGAGGGGCCAACCAAGGGCAAGACGGATGGATGGTATCCTTGAAGTGACTGGCTTGACCAGTTGGGGGTGGCGATGGCCGACAGGGAGCTCTGGTGTGGTCCATGAGGTCACAAAGAGTCAGAAATGACTGAACAAATAAACAACAACAAAAAGAACCCCTAGAGGACCCCGAAGTCACCATCTCCATGATTCACCAAAACTGTCAGATTCTGAACTCCAGACAAGGAATTATTTTGCAGTAAAAGTATCACCGTGCCACATTACAATAGCAACATCCTATGGACTCCTAGTGTTTGTATTTAAGGAAGATGTACTTAAATTCCTCAACCAGACAGCGCCAGGATACACCAAACAACAATCCCCAGGTTTCCACAGGAAGCTTCTATGCCAGTTAAAGTGGAAACATAGAGCTATAACTCTATGTGAAAAGGTCCAAGGTATCAATACAAATAGTAGTAATCAAGGAGGAGTCGCCTGTAGAAATCATCTTCCATACTTGACTCATACAGATGGAGATTCACACCCCATTGTCTTCATGCTGTCCCTCAGCGAAGTTTATGACTTAAGATGCACAGTAAGCTGTTGTTAGATGCCACCTGGTTTAGAGTCTTTCTCTTGAAGCAACAGAGCTTAGTTAGGAAACAACTAAACATCAATATGATCAGGGTTAGCAGCAAGGAAAGGAACAACCACGGAAAAATATCACCTCCAAAAATTATTAAGATAAGCCTGCAGGCATGAGACCAGATTGCATAAACTTGTGATTCTATTCTATCCCTGCAATCATTTTAATGCCACTGACTTAAAACATTTTCACAAGAAAAGCTGGAATCCATTTCTGAATACATAAACAACCCCATGTGGAAAGTACAACCAGTTTTAAAGCATCTCTTTCTTTTGCTTTCTATCTTCTACTAACAGTATTTACAGGTCAAATTCCAGATTACAAAGCATTCTCAGCATGAGTTAAGATAAGGGGTTGCCAGTATGCCTTATTTGATGACCAAAAAGCTTGAACTTACTGTTGAAATTCAACTCCACACTGCCCAAGACTGTAGTCCTCATTGAGGAAGAGTTAGTTAGCTTTAGAATAGGCTGAGGGTTTCCCTTCCCCATGTCTCCTGTATGCCAGTTGGAAGGTAACTATTTGCTGTCTCCTCTCTGTTTCTGCTGTCATTCTAATTGGTTGTATATAAGGGATACTTTTCTATTGCACACTTTACTTTTGACTTCTTTTTTACATCTTTGTATGTACTGTGTGCTTTGAGATCTCTCTCTGCCTGTGTATCAGGGGAGATGTAATGATTGGTGTTTTTCCCCTCTCCTGAAACCTTAGAAGAGATGGGTGTTAGAATAGCTCAGACCCAGTTCTTTAACCATTAAGAAATGTAGTACAGTGTTCCCTCACTTATTGCGGAGGTTACGTTCTAGGACTACACACAATAAGTGAAAATCCGCAAAGTAGGGACACTATATTTATTTTAATATTTATATATTATTTCAGTAGTTATACACTGTTTTAAGTCTTTATCCACTAATCATGTGTTGATAAATTGCCTCCTTCTCCTCCCGTTGCCGCTAGGATTCCTTTTCTCTCCTTTTGGCGTCTCCTTCCTCCCTTCCTTAGGCTGTAAATTGTAATTTTTTATGATTTATAATATTCTTTTAGAGTTTATTGAAAAACCGCGAAACAGTGAATCTGCGAAAAGTGAACCGCGAAGTAGTCAGGGAACACTGTAGTTATTTTTATTGTAAGTAAACCTTTTGTGATTTTTAAGATTGGACACTGCATCTTTGCCTGCCTAAGCTCTAAATTCTTTACAGCCACATGGCACTTCACGCTCTGCTTGCTGTGAGCTGATTGCTCAACTATAGGTATCCTGTTTGTATTTTGGATGCTTTGCTTGTTTTTGGAAATTTTCCCTAACACAAAATCCATAACACTTACAGGATTGGCAGATATCCCTTATTATAAGGAACATGCCTTATTTGAGAACTAGAAATATACCCCTTAAGGATTGGGACAACTTTTGCTTTTGTTTAGACTCAGTAAGATGCCAATAAATTCCATATGAGCCCTTCATAAAGAATTATGGGCATTATTTCATTTATAGATGTTGTCAACAGGCTAATTTTTCAGAGGAAAAGATGCCAGCGTTAATTGAAATGTATACTTTTGTTTAGTATTTAGGGAGAACATAGATAACTACTTCCTGATTATCAGTCCTGTAGGTCATGAATTGCTATTTTGAAAGTCTGGTTACACTACATACTTAAGATTTTGGAGATGAAAGTGAAATATTCATCAAGGCTATCACTGAATTTTTCTCATGTTGCATGGCTCTTCTGTTAATACTGTTCTCTGACATTGTAAATGGGCATATTTATGCTGATTTTATTTTTAAATGATGCTCTGAAGAAAAACCCATTCAGGGCACAATGTAATGTCAATGCACAAACCTTTAACAAGCAATGATTAAATCCCCTTGGGAACTGCTTACCAATTAACATTACTAATGTATGCCTCACTCACAAGGAAAAAAAAATATGCTTCAGCCTGACGGAAGGGCTCACACAACATTTAACACGCCTGATGTCTTTCAAGGATGTGCTGAAGGCATTAAAAATATTTAGACATTTACCAGAAACCCCAAAGAAGCTACTTTTAAACTGATTTCTACCAAAGTGCCATCTGCCCTCCAGTTTTCTGAATACTTTAGGCAGCAAAGTGCCTCAAAAGATTCATCTGCTAAATTTCTGTCTCTTTAGTAGTTCCATTTTTCATAAAGAAAAAAATTAAAAACAAGGTTCATAAAACTCGAGAGCACCCTTGAGAGAAGATGCTGGATAAAGGAAGAGACCTATTAGGCACATTTATGTGCAGTTGCGGTATGCATTTGCCAAGGTCTTTTTGTGGTAGATTCATTTTCAATTGCTGATTAATGGTATTTTTCCAAGAAAGCACAATTCCTGCAAGAGAGGGGAAGGTGTTCCTTTTTAAAAGAAACACGGCTTTCCCAGTGAGGAGCATAGCTGTCACCTGGCAGTGATTCATCTTTAGCATAGGATTCTTCCAGATGTATTAGGAATTTGTGGGTGCATCCTGTAGTCTAGAACCTGGAATGAAACTCACATTTAATTTGGCTTCCTCAAAACCGCAGAATCTCTTCCAAAGGAAGCACTGGGCATTTGCAAAACAAGTTCCTCCTCCTGCACCATTGAACTTTCCTCCTTTATATTATAACATGACCTCTATATCCATGGGACTGGTACTCACAATTTCATTATCTGTGTCTGACAAAATATGTTTTCTCAAGATATTTCCTAGGTTCTACAGTTCCACCCTATGGTACGCTCCTGCTGGAAATTGTTCATTCAATAAGGTTTGTTATTACCAGCAGTTTTGCATATCCAGGTGGAGTCCTGGAACATATCCCCTGCAGATACAAGGATTGTAGTTTTTTTAAATTATTTTAAAAAGCTATATGCTCTTCATTAGATTAACTACTGAAGGAGTAGGTTGTACAAATATCCTATTAATCAGCTTTTTATATTAGATAATTATGCAATAGATCCCATATAATTCCAGAAATACCACAATGGACAGGATGATCATATGAAGCAGTGGTTCCCAAACTTATTTGGCTTACCACCCCCTTTCCAGAAAAAATATTATTCAGCGCCCTGAAAATTAATTTTTAAAATTTTTTAATAGCAATTAAACAGAAAGATATATGTACCTGTGGCCATCACCGCCCCCTGGATTGCTGCAGTGCCCACCAGGGGGTGGTAGCGCCCACTTTGGGAATCACTGATGGAGCCTAGTTGACTTGGTGGAAGAACAATGGCTAGAGTGTGTTTGTGTGTGTGTAATTTGATCACATTATTCACAGTTCCTTGAGAGCGGTGAGTCCCTTCCAGCTTCCCTACAATAAAATTATTAAGTTTGGAGAAAAGCTAAAAATTATAGACTAGATTTGTCAGAGTAAGAAACCGCTTCCAGGAATACAGGTCTGCTAGAAAAACCTTGATAATAAGTCATTAGAATGAATATTAATGAACAACAGGGAGTTCCTGAGTTACAAACATCTGACTTACATATGACTTGTAGTAGAAAACGGGAGTGAGACAACAGGAAGTGAGAAAAATCTACCTCTCGGGAGGGAAATTCATTCCTGAAAGAGTCATCATGGAGAAAAGGTATCTCCATTGAAGTTTTCACCAATCCTTGTTTCCACAAGCCAAATTTTTCAAAAATCAATTATCACAAGGACAGAAAGTGAAATGAAATCTTCTGAACAGGGCCACAGACAGCAAAACAAACACCACAGGGGTGTTAACCCTTCCCTGTTCTATCAAGAGCTTTTTTCAAGCTTTGGATAGCATAGGTAAGGATTAACACCCCTGTGGTGTTTATATTTGGAGTTACACTTAAAAATATATGTGCTCCGACTTACATACAAATTCAACTTAAGAACAAACCTATAGAACCTAGCTCATTCCCAGTTATATCATTCTTACTCCAGTTGAATCATGCTTACCTTGAACTGTATCATGTGAGTCATTGTATGTACCTCTATCTTACATACTTGCAAGACTATAATCATGATCCAGTCTGGAGTAAGCAGTCTTTCTTTTGGCTTGTTTACATATGCAAAATTCTAACATTAGAAGAATATTTATTTTAACCTTAACTTTATTTTAAGATGAATGAGTGACACAGTTTGTTCTATTCCACGGATAATACAAAACAAGGGGTTTCCTATCGCCAGAAGTAAATAACAGTTGCTTACCTTTTTCTCGCTGGTACAGCATCATAGGAACTCCTAATGGCTAGGACTACAACTATTGACCAAGCATACTTTTTCCATCCTCTCACACCCAATACCCAGTACACAAGTAACAAAACTTCCCACAGAACCCATATATTACATTCTGTGCTAGAATACCATACTCTGGTGTCATCATCAACCACACATACGAATCCATTCATGTCAATAACACTGTACATGTGGTAAAAGGAGAACATACCAAGGACACGTATTTGCATCACTGCTCCATGTAAACCAAAGAACATCCACAGTGGTTGGGAACAGTCCACACACACTTGCATGCCAGTGTTTGCTCCGTTGTGGCTCAAATGCAGTTCACCTTCTGAATTCACCATGAATCCCAAAATGTCCCCACTCTGGAGAGGTACCAGCACCCTACAAACAGCCCAGAACTCTTTTCGATCAACCAAAGACTCAGGATTATATGGAAGATCACTGGGCCTCAAGGTGCTAGGATCACAAGTGGTCACTCCATAAGAGAGCGTCCCAGTACGTGAGGTGTTGGATTTGTTGATTTTGACAAATATTGTCTCGTTGATTCTAAGGGGCCTGCTGGTGAAGACCAAAGTTCTCTCTTCGCGGGCGTGATCCAAACGGGCCACTGTCTGGTCGTCCAGAATTTTAATATGGGCTCCCCTGAGCTGATGAAAGCGGAGGTCACTTTCAAGCTGGGATGGGAGGAGGTGGGAATGTTGAGAGTTGAGGGAGTTCTGTGGGATAGGACACATGGCAGCCATGACATGGAAGTTCTCCTCCTGGAGGTTGAGGTCACAAAGGCTCACAGACAGACGGGTGTCTTCAGTCTCTCTGCGCAATGAAGGCCGGCGGATAGCTGTGAAGGATCTTGGACGGAGACAATCAGGAGGGATAAGTTCACTATCTGCAAATCAGAACAAGAGAGGGAAAAGATCACACAATGATAAGGAAAGCATCTGATTGATAATACTATTTGCAACGGCATCAACAGATTTCCCTTTTATGTGATGACAAAAGATTTGAGGCCATTTCTGGTGAAATCATTTTTTTCAAGCATTATGATTCCATTACAACTGCAATAGCAATTTCCTGTCGAACCCTGGGATTTGCAGTTTAGGGAGATGCATTCAGAATTCTCAGCCAGAGATCTCTAGTGCCTCACCAAACTACAAACCCTAGGATTCATAAGATGTGCTAAGGCAGTAAAATGGAAACTTAGGACAGTACGCTCCCATATCCACGGAGGATATGTTCCTGGACTTACCATGAAAATAGGAAACTGCAAATAATAGAGACCACTACTGAAATGAATGAATTCCAGAAAAAAATATACCACAGCACCACGCTGGAGGACCTAGAAAATGCCTAGAGAGAATGTGTAGGTAAGTGAATTTGTGGATACTGGTCCTGTGGATATGAGAGTTGTACTGTACTATAATTGCGTAGTGTGGCAGCATTCTTAGTAACAAGTGCTGCAGTCAGAAGGCAATACTTTGGAAAGGGAAACAAATAAGCAAGCAGGCTACAACATGAAGCCAATGGTACTTCTGTTGCAAATTCCTGTGAGGATCTTCTTTATATACATGTAGAATTGTATCCATAAATAGAATGATAAGAAGAGTTGACATTTGGATTTAACATTGATTTTTAAGCATCACACTTAGCACTATGCTTGTTTAAACATATTTTTGCCATAAAAAGTGTAGAATTATTTTATATACTTAGCTGAGTCACATGAAATGATCTCACAAGTACATATCCAAGGCCACAGTAATAGCTCTAATCTCAGCTAGAGGTTATGAGAGTAGCCTGATTTATAGTTGGCTGTTTATAGAACTGCACAGACCTGTTTAAATGACTGCTACTGAAGCTGAAATCTTACTGGAGCTGTTTAGGAGTCAGTCCCGCTGAACCTGGACATGCAGTATTAATGGAAGCGTTATTGTTTATCATTCTATACCATTTTATTGCATCTTTTAAACGTTTTATTATTTTTTGTTATTAGTGGTATCCATCATTTTTGTTCCCATTGTGGAAGAGAATATAAGACATTATTTAAAACAAAAAAAGAAAAGAAAGAAGCTTGTTGAATAATTCATTTAGAATAATGGCAAACAATGGTGGAGAGTTCTTATGCCAAAAGTTCCTACAGCATCTCTACTGCAGAATGTGCCATCTTTACAAAGTTTTGGAGAGACTTATTTTGCATAGAATTATGGAAAAAATAGACCCATTTATGATCCCACAGCAAATTGGTTTGAGCAAAGGGAAAAGCTGTACATCACAAGTTTTGAACCTGACTCAGCACATAGAAGATGGTTTTGAAAGGCAGCAGATTACAGGAGCTGTCTTCATAGACCTGTCAGCAGCTTATGACACTGTAAATCATTGCCTTGTCTTAAGAAAAACTTATAATATCACAAAGGACTACCATCTCACCCGCTTCATAGGAAATCTGCTACATAACAGGAGCTTTTTTGTTGAATTTCAGGACCAGTGAAGCAGATGGTGAAAACAGAAGAACGGCCTGCCTTAGGGGAGCGTGCTCGATCTATCAATGTTTAACATCCACACAAATGATCAATCACTGCTAGAAGGGACAGATAATTTCATCTATGCTGACAATCGTGCCATCACCACCCAAACAGGGAAATTTGAAATGGTTGTACAGAAGCTCTCTGAAGCTTTAGGTGCTCTTACTGCCTATTACAGGGAAATTCAGCTGATCCCTAATCCATCTAAAACACAGAGGTGTGCTCTTCACCTTAAGAACAGACAAGCATCTCGAGCTCTGAGGATTATCTGGGAAGGAATTCCACTGGAGCATTGCAGCACTTCAAAATATTTGGGAGTTATCCTGGACTGTGCTCTGGCCTACAAGAAACATTGCTTGAATATCAAGCAAAAAGTGGATGCTAGAAATAATATATGAAAGCTGACAAGCAGTAGAAAGGGACTTCCATATGACTCATCACTGATTCTGATAGTAAAAACAATGAGTGATTTTCTTTTCCTTGTTCTCTCTGAATTCCAGGTAAGGTTCTCTTTCCCATGCCATTTAACATGAAACCACTGGGAGAGATTATCAGTAGGAGTGCCACCAAGAGGCTGATGATACTCAACTGTATTTCTCCTTTTTGCATAAATTTAAGGAATCTTTATTGGTTCTAAATCAATGTCTGTCGTCAGTAATGGACTGGATGAGGATAAATTGCGGCTTAATCCAAACAAAACAGAAGTACTCCTGGCCTCTTGCTATTCAGCCTGTTCTTGGATACAAGCTTGAGCCTGAATGTTTTCTAGGGTATCAAGGAGTGCATTTGCACCATTAGAGATGATGTGTTAATTCCATCTGTTCCTGACAATCTAGCTATAGTCACACATGCATTAAGAACATTTGGATGACTTGAACATACTCAATACAGGCTTCCTTAGAAAAATGTTCAGAAACAAAAAACTGCAGAGACAGGGAGCCTTTAACTACCTTGTTACAAAAATGTCACTGGTTACTCATCAGTTATCAGACATTACTCAAAATGCTAGTTATACCCCATAAAGCACTATGCAGCTAGAACTTGCAGGAGCATAGCTTCTCATAAGAACGCGTCCAGATATGGTCTTTGTGATGTGGCATCTTGCAGATCTAGCACCTTCACAGGCATGTATAGTGAGAACATGGAAGAAGGTCTTTCTTGATGGTTACTTTTAAATATGGACCTCATCACATAAACGAAGGGAAAGTGGGGGAAAGTGTGGGACAGCAGAGGGAACTGTGTTATTCTGTTCCCTCTCATCGAGGTCCATCTTCTGCCATTCCACATCATTTCCCTGCAGAGGTCTGGCTGTCTCCTGCTTTATGCCATTTGGAGTTGGGTAACACCTGACTCCTCAAAAGACACAACATAGAGAAACAGGGAAAAGATGCAGAGAAGACTGTGTCTCAGGAGGTCTTGTGTCTCCCCTTCTAGAAAAGCTAGGCTGGCTCCCCAATTCTTATCCTTCCATCAGCAAGTGGAAACTTTATTGTTCTGAGAGACTTTGGGGAACTGAATGTTCTATAAGAAAGGTTTTAATCCTGTGCTGAACTATTTTTATTTCCTGTCTTCTTGATGGATATCTTTGAAGTCTTCTATTTAAAATTCTATAAAAAGTTTTAATATATTTCAACATTTATCTTTTTGTATGCTTTTACTTTAAAGTCTTTTTACCTGTATTTGTCTTTATTTCTTATATAAGCTGCTTAGAGTCTCAGCTCTGGGGAAAGGCAGGATATAAATAAAACCATCCTCATCACCCCAATCATCTGCAAATGGAAGCGATCTATGCATAAGAATGAGAGTCTATGCATAAGGAGTGCTACACAATTCACCTTTCCTGATTGTTAAATTGGCTTTGTTCAAACTTATTTTAAAACTGGAACACGTCAGCAGGCAATCTAGTAATAGGCATTGAAGTAAGTGGTAATTTGTAGTTCTGTGACTCAAAGACATCAAGACATCTCACAAGAGTTTTTGGGCAGCTTTTGCTTTTATTGAAGTACTTCCCTCAGGACCACAAAAGCCTGTTAGGTGGGAATGCTGGCAGGAAGGCCATCTGTCTTTGATTTGTCTTGCTGAAAACTTTTCAGCAAGGAAACTTATTCACACCTATGATTTACTCCTATATTGAATCAATTTGTCTGCCATCACCAGACGCATGACCACAACCACAAAGTTGGAGTTGCTGCCCAATCCATAACAATTTTCATCCTCAAGTCTAATATTTGGATTAACTTGCTGTTTCTGCCTCACTTGAAACCTAAATAACCAAGAGGCACCAGATCCTGTCTGATCTTAAAAACTAACCATGATTAGGCCTTGTTAGTGCTTGGATGTGGGGCTTAGAAGCAATACCAACTGACATCAGCTATATTTTAGAGATAGACAATGGGAAACCAAATTGGAACATTCCTTGCTGAAGAATCTGTTAATTAATGGGGTCTCCATAGGCCAGCAGGCAACCTGAAGGCAGAATACATCCACACATATATCTACTTCACATGCAGGAGATTGAGGATGGTTTTACATCACACAATGCAAAGAAGAAGCACCCTTTTCGAAAGCTATCTTGTATTTTGATTTTGATTTTTAAAAAAACTCCTTAATTTGGATTGACAAATTAGTACCAACTTGACATTTCAGGACCAAGAGACCCAAAACTAAGGACAAAACAGAAGGCAACCTCCTAGCGATGTCATTAAGCAAGGTACCTTAAGCCTCAGCTACTGTTCTTTAGAGTACAGCATTCAAATCTTTAAAAAATTCAGATCTAATAAAGGAGAACACTTTACGCACAAACACTTTTCAAAGAAATGCCCTTAGATTCTTTAATCTGAGACTGCAAAAGAATAGATGAGCCCCACATCCAAACATCTACTCAAAGAAGAAAGTTGCTGGGCTGAAGTGTTACAATTGTACTTGATAATATTAGTTTTTCATTTGCAGGGATTTTTAACATTGCAAAAGACATGTATCTGAAGTAATATAGTCCACTGCTAGATCTGTATTATCTCATCTTGACTTAATGAAATAAAATTCTGAGATTATAGGCTATATTAGTGGTTCTCAATTCTGAGTCCTCCAGATGTTTCAAACCTCCACTCCTAGAGTGACTATGCTGACAGATTTCTGGGAAATTAAGTCCAAAACATCTGGAGGACCAAAGGTTGAGAACCACTGGGCTATACCATTTCTCACGTCACGGTATACCTCATATTTCACTGCTAGTTAATATGAGCTATTTTGAGGGACACCAGCAAGCGGGTTCAGATCAGATACAACCCTTGTTTCTGAAACATTACTTACCTTCCCACTTCCTTCTGTCAAGCCAACTACCTGTTTATTGGTCTGTTTCCATATTCTTGTTTTTAAAGTATAGCATATAGCTTTGAGATGTCAGGATAGATTTGCATTTACAAAACTGAGCTTAGTCTTGTCTGCATGACACTGTTTGCCAGGCTCAAAATCCATTTTTTTTTTAAAAAAAATCAATTTGAAGCTTAGCCTTTTCCTGAAGGCCCCGAGCATGTTGACACACATATATGAAAAATAACTGTTTAGGACAGAATAAACAAAACCTTGCCAATATCAATACACTCTCGTCAAACTGCCCTATCCCAAGCAAGCCAATAGAAATAAAGCAAATGCTTCTATTCCACTTCAGACAAAGGCTTTGTGAGGTTCTGGAGAGGAAAGATATTCCACAACTGAATAGTGTTTATTTCTTGTCAAAATACCACAGAAGAGCAGGCTGCTGTCAATCAGTCTTTGAGCTACCAAAGAATTATTTACACATGTCAGCACCAGAGCTTGGAAATCTTACTGTTTTGGTCGACACTCTCCAGAATCCCGCAAGTGAATTAAGCACAAGTCCACTTTAATAGTCATGAAAGAAACCTGAGGAATTTGTTGTTTGGTAGGGCACAAGACTCCTCTCTGGCTGAGAATTCTAAATATAGCTCCTTGAACTGAAAATTTTAAGATTCACATCCAGTAAAAATGAAAATACTGTGCTAAAATTGTGCAGTGGGAAAAGACCCCAATTCAGTGCACGCATGAAGCATTGTCTCAGGACATGCAGCCTTTCCTTTCTTGGTGGCATCTTTGTAATTTGAATACATAGAAAGCAATCACTTGAGATGTTCCGCCAGGATTTCAACAACTTCTACCTACCATCACCCAGAGTCAAGAGGAATCCATACAACAACTTCATATAACTGCATCTGCTCAAACCAACAAAACAGAGGGGACATCTACGCTGACCACTTAGGTTGATTTGAAGCCAGTTTGAAGACACTGGTTTTGGTGTAAGAATGATTAGATGTGGCCAGAGATCCAAAACCCTTGGATTTACAACAGACATTTCTCAAACTACGGTACTAAGACGGTAAAGAAAAAAATTAACAAGGTAAACTGTCTAGAACTGACTACAAGACAGACTAAAACCACAAAATGCCCCTAGTGATCAACTACAATCCCCAGCTAAGAAATCCATCATCAGTGAATTGAAATGAATTCTGGAGAATACCACCACCCCCTCACAAGCTCTACAAACAGTCTCCAAATCTTAAACAACTACTCAGTACAACAGAACACACAATATGGAGAGTACTAAATGGACACAAATCAAAATGCCAACTGTATCCCCCATATTTGTGCTGGGAGCAATATTACAGGGTCCAGTAACACCACTTGCACATCTTCCTTCAATGTGGTATATACCATCCTATGCCAGCAAAGCCTCTCTGCACCCTACACTGAACAAATAGGATAGTTTCTATACAAGAGGATAAATAGATACAAATCTGAGACTGGAAATAGCAATAACCAAAAATCAGTTGCAACACACAGTAATGGATTTGCCATTGCTTTATATTTATACAGGTCCAGCTCTTGAAAAAGGAAATTACAAATACTAGAAAGAGAAACAATTGCATTTAATATTATTCACAAATTCCAACCCATTATCAGAAGTATGTACAATGACAGTGGCTTTCTGGCTCACTGTATATATGAATACAAAGGTACTTCCTACTGCACATATAATATAATAAATATTCTCAAGAACCCAGGTAAACAGATTTTTCGTAAGCTGGTTTATTGCTTTTATATATCAATGCTAACTGCCAACTATGGCCCCTTCTACACTGCTATATAAAATCCAGATTATCTGATTTGAACTGAATTATATGGTAGTGTAGATCTGAAAGATCGGAAAGACCTGTGTCACTCACTCAGACCTTTGGAAATTTAGGACATGTTTTGTAAGTTTATATAGTTGTGGGATTTGGATTCTATTTCACTGACTCCCACACCTCTCTAAATATACTTTATATCCCAGACCTTAAAGTCAATTAGTGCTACATCTAAAAAAGTGGGTCTATGGCTTTACCTATATCCCAGGATCTGATCCTAGATTATCTGCTTAGAACTGGATTATGTGAGTCTACACTGACAGATAACCTAGTATAATAAAATAATCTGGGATCATATCCTGGGATATAGGGCAGTGTAGATCCAGCCTATATATATATAAAAGCTCATGCAAACATAAAACCAGATAGTCTTAAAGGTGCTGATGTGTTCTTCTTTTTTCCCCACCTCCTTTCTATGCTACAAGAAACTCTCACAACTACATCTTTGAAAGATATGGTGCTTTTCAATGGGTAGATTCACACACCAATGTAATTTTCATGTACTCCCAAATGTTCCTGCTACAGACTTTTCCCATTGTATCATATAAATTTGCATTATGTCACTCTTATTGTTCATGCTTGTATTCTGTGAAGTCTCCTTCTGTTGCCCAAGAAATTATCGTGGCTTGTTTCCATGTTCCCTAATTAAAGTGATTGTTTTCATAATGGGAATGGCTGAGAGGATATGGCTACCTTATCTGAACATATTCTACTCTTTTTTTCTCCAGTTTGCTTTTATCCTATCATGAAATCACGGCACCTTGTTGCCAAGGCAGGATGTGAAGTCTCATGGTGCATTAAAAAAAAGCCTACCACTGACTCATAGAGAGTCAGAGTGGGGTGGTGAGGTGAGTAGGTTCAAATCCCAGTTTAACTATGGAATACAATCCTTTTAAATAAATCATTACAGACACCTTAAAATCTCCCCACTGCCAGATAACCTGGGATAAACAGATCATCTGGGATCAGATCCTCGGATAAAGCAGCAGTGTGGATGGGCCCATAAAGAGGTGCTTTCAGATAGCCCGGACCTAAGTTTTTGTTGCCATTTTCTGAATCCACTCCAACCTATATACAGTAGAGTCTCACTTATCCAATGTTCTGGATTATCCAACGCATTTTTGTAGTCAATGTTTTCAATATATCATGATATTTTGGTGCTAAATTTGTAAATACAGTAATTACTACATAGTATTACTGCGTATTGAACTAATTTTTCTGTCAAATTTGTTATATAACATGATTTTTGGTGCTTAATTTGTAAAATCATAACCTAATTTGATGTTTAATAGGCTTTTCCTTAATCTCTCCTTATTATCCAAGATATTCACTTATCAAAGGTTCTGCCGGCCCGTTTAACTTGGATAAGTGAGACTCTACTGTATGTGTGTATGTGGCTGGGTGTGCACTTACACAGACAAGCTTCTGCCTCCACAAACAGCTATAGTTCCCACTGCTCAGGAGACATCAATGGCCCTCCCTCCAATGACATTACAAATGGTAGTAAGCACCATGAACATGTCCAAGAGCCCTGCCAATGTCCTCCACAAACACCATCCTGCCCACCACCCAAGTGAAGGCTTTCATAGAGGACAATTTTATCCTAGATTTTCTGTTTTTCCTCCACCAAGGACACTTCCCAATGTTCCTTACCCTCTCCATTGGTGTGGAATTTACATAACCATGCTTCTGCCTCTCCCATAACCCTTTCTTATTCTTTTCTATGTTGCGCAGCAAACAAATGAATTGATCAGCAACTGAACATACTGGAGTGGTTTGGGGAGAATTCACCATGATTTAGAGGAGTTGTAGGTAATGGGATATATAGTTTACCTACAATCTAAGATAACTCTGAACTCTACTAGTTAGTACAAACTAACTTGGTACACAGAACCCCCATGACCAATAAAAAATACTGGTTGGATGGATTTATAGGAGTTGTAGTTCACCTACATCCAGAACGTACTATGAACCCAAACAATGATGGATCTGGACTAAACTTGGTATACATACCCAATATGCCCAAATTTAAATACTGGTCGGTTTTTAGGGGAATTGGCCTGGACATCAATCAATGAGCACTCTGAGCTCCACCAAAGATGGAATTGGACCAAACTTAGCACACAGAGCCCCCATGACCAGCAAAAAATACTGGAGGTCTTTGGGGAAAATTCACCTTGATTTGGGGGAGTTGTAGTTCACCTACATCCAGAGAGCACTGTGAACCCAAACACCGATGGATCTGGACCAAACTTGGCACACATACCTGATATGCTGCAATTTAATTACTGGAGGGCTTTGGTGGGAACTGACCTTCCTTTCTGGGAGTTATAGTTCACCCACAACCAGGGAAACTGTGATCTCCACTGATGATGGACCGGGTCCAAACTTGGCACACAGAACCTCCATTACTAACATAACCTACTGGAGGGGTCTGAGGGGACTGACCACCATCGTGGGAGTTGTAGTTTATCCTACAGCCAGACAGCACGCTGAACCCCACCAATGAAGTGCCTAGAGCAAATTTGCCCAACATTACAAACTATAAGTAACGATGGAGTTTTCCGGGGTTAACCTGGCATGATGTGAGTTGTAGTTCACCCACAACCTTATGCATTTTGTACAATTAAAAACTGACTTTTTCAAATAACCTGGAAACACTGGGTACCCAAGCTAGTGCACCTTCCTTCTTTCTTTATCTTCAGAATAGAAACTGTCCTTATATTGGAAATTATTTGCCTTTTTTGTTACAACTTCACATTGCTAGGTCATGTTAAATTTATGATCAATAATCTCAAAGTCCTTTTCTCATGTACTGTTCCTAAGCCAAGTATCCCCTATCCTATAATTTTGTAGTCTTAATGTGTAAATTACAGGAAAATGTATGTATGAATAGACTGATTTGTAGACTTTCAAGTGTAGATCATTCTACATGGATATCAAGTTCATAATATGTACACCAGATGCCAAAATGTTTGTTAGCACTTCTGATTATTTTTATTTATACAAAGATGGCACCAGGGAGATTCCAACTGTCACTTCAAAGAATGCTTTTTCCATGCCAATGTTAGAGCTCAGGAGTCTTATTTTATAACCAATGTCAAACCGAAGGGCATGTTCAGAGTCTTCCTGCTTCTTTCATGCCACTTGGCGAATTTGGCTGCATTTCAGGAATGGAAAAAGAAGTTTGCACATGTGCTCAAATGTTTTTCTGCAAATTTTATTTAAGACTATCCAAAGAATTCATTGTGCAAAAGAAAGCCGATCAGATGTTTAACATTCCTGAATCTGAGCCAAGTGGCCCTGAACATCTTCTTCATAAACTGCATCAATTTAAGCAATTCTCTAATATGGGCTCTTGCATGAATAGGTATTCCTTTCCCAAGCAGAAAACAAGCTTACTATGAAGTTTAATTTAATCAATATTTGGAAACCGTATTGAAATATTAGGTTCCGCCTCTCACACACACTCTTTACTAATTGTGATAGAAAAGAAAAGGCTAAGGACTTAAAACGAAGCTTTGCATTATCTACTAATGTCACTTCAAATGCACTTTACATCAAGAGCAGCTGCAAAGCAGCTTGCTGAAAAAGCAGCTCTAATTTGGTAACTCTATCTCGAAAGGCTGGGTGAAATTAGAAGGGAACTGATGAAGGGCATCTGTAGTTATTCATGCCAAAGGATGTGTCTGAAAAGTTCAGCTATTCAGTGAATCCACGTAGCCTGATGGGATGACGAATGCTAAGGAGGGATTCCTGGCAGTTTCCCTAGCTGTTCATCTATTCTACTTTTGGAGAAAGGATTGCTCTTGACACCTCTTGTAGCACAATGAAACACATCACCACAATACCACAGACAGGGGGGCATATCTCTCACTCAGGTATAATACTACTACAAGACCAAACTAAAGCTCTTGCCCAAGAAAAAAAATCTTTTATAAGGTCAACAAGAGATGCATCTTATTATTGGACCCAGCCTGGTTTGAGATTGACATTGTTTGGAATCTTTATCTTTCACCAGAATCCTTGTGCAGCTGCTTTATGACCAGCACAAGTATCATGGACAAATGCATGAATGCCTAAGAAATGAATGGGGAATAGGTAGGCAGACAGGAAAGAGAGGGGAGGTAGGTAGGTAGGTAGGTAGGTAGGAGTTCTCTCGGCTCACCCCCGACCCCCAGTTCCTCAGGCACCAGAAGTTCTCCAGACACTCAGGAGGAAGTATCTTGTAAATGCTTGAACACTGTCAAAACTGATGAAGCAAATATTTTTATTTCAGTAGCTAACCTGTAGTCCCCGTTGCAATGGATTAAACTGTTATGTTGGCAGGACTGCTGACCAAAAGGTCAGCAATTTGAATCCGGGGAGCGGGATGAGCTCCCTCTGTCAGCTCTAGCTCCCCATGTGGGGACATGAGAGAAGCGTCCTACAGGATGGTAAAACATCAAACATCGGGGCATCATAAAATCATAGAGTTGGAAGAGACCTCACAGGCCATCCAGTCCAACCCCCTGCCAAGAAGCAAGAAAATCGCATTCAAAACACTGCTGACAATCCCCAGGGCAACATCCTTGCAGATGGCCAGTTCTCTCACAACAGAAGCAACTTATACTTTCACGAGTTGCTTCTGACATGAAAAAAGTAGCTAATGTAATGAAGGAGACCACAGCTACTTGCTTTTCCTATGTCAATAACTACTATGTCTTATTCATCAGTGAATTTTAATCTGAATTTTACCTGTGCATATATATTTGTTATATTTTTTTAATAGTATTTGATCTCGCTGTTTTCACTATGTTGTATCCTGCCTCGAGTGACAAGGAGAGGTGGGTAATAAATATATTATTCTCCATCTTCTTCTCATTTATAGTATTATACTACTGCAGGAGCTAAAATTGAAAGAATTGTATGATCAGGTATTGTCTACGTGTATGTAGACAATATACATTTTCATATATTTCATAAAAATGCACAGGTGTTGAATTTTGTTCCAGTTCTCAGCAATTCTGTCACCATTAACACTGCAATTCCTCTTCTTATTTGTATCCCATTTTATCTCTCTAAAAAGATAAGTCTTCTTACATGACTCAATAAAAAGTAAGAGGGGGAGGGGTGGGATCAGCCACAAGTGATCATATCTTTCTCAAGAGGTGATATGTGATGGCATCACAATGAACTTTGAATTAAACACATCTTACTGAGAAATCTGCTACTGTTTTGTTAGACTTCTTTACTAGTAGTTAAGACATGATGCTGTGTTCATTGTACTTTTAATTTGCATTCCCTCTGTGACTGTTTCCTTCCTTCCTCCCCCCCCCCAATTTTTGTTCTTTTCATTCTACATGAATGAGACATGTAGAATAATCACATGATGTCTTAAACCTACACCTGTTGATAAACTCTATACGCTAGCTGTCAGCCCCCCCCCCATGTGTGATGGGAAGTTGCTGCCAATTGCAAGAGAAATAAGGTTGAACACTGTGAAAGCCATCCACTGCATGGCTATCAGCCTCCTCCCAGTAGATGCAAATCAAGGAAAAGCTTCATGAGAACCACTAGTTCTCTAAATGTTCCTCCAGCAACAGCAAGAATATCCCTGTGGGCAGCAAAATCAGGCAATTCAAACTGGATGACCCCCCACGAGGGTCTTCCTCCAGGGGCAAACCAAGAATAGACAACATGGAAGTCTCTGAACAGACTCAGAAGTGGAGTTGGCAGCTCAAAAGACAACCTGGCTAAATGGCACTATCTAGAAGAATCTTCCACCTTGTGCGACTGTGGAGCAGAACAAACAACTCCTCATCTGTATGCTTATTCACAATGCCCAGCCTCATGCACAGAGGAAGAACTGTTTTAAAGCTACAGACAATGCAGTCACTGTTGCCTGTTTTAGTCTAAAACTATTTAGCAGCTTGTGATCCCTTTATTTTATCAGTTTTATACTTATCTATTTATGCAATGCTTTTGACATGAAATAAATAAATGTTCTTTTTTTAAAAAAATGCATTTCTATATTTATGGACTTGTGGCAAAAATTAATAAGCCCCAAAGGCATGCTGAACGATGAGGTTGTGGAGGCTGTGCTGAAGAAAGATCACAGCACCATAGATTGTTAAAGTAGTGCCATGGCACTAATGCAGAGAAGTGGGATATTGAGTGCTTTAAAACTGGTATGTTTCCATTCCCCATACTAACGCGATTGTGGCATGACAGCAGGCTTATGAAATAAAATCCATGGTCTAAAAGATGCTACGCCATCAAGTGTGTATATTCTCAGCTTTTGAACTGGCCAACAGGAACTGACAGAAGTAAGAAGTAACCTTTTGGTTGTCGTCTTTTTCAACATTAAAATCACACTGATAGCAGTTTTATGTGAGCATCAGGTTTCCTGGGTGCTGACAGCAGGCGCATTTACGCTAAATGCTATTTCACTGGATGAGTAGTTCAATGCCAAAAGCAGGTTGCTATGGAGAAAGTAACATAGGAATTTTGAGGTGACTCAAGTGAAAATATGTCCTGGTATTTACTGTTTGCTTCTCTCATCCCACTATGTTGAAAACAGATATCCTGCCCCCTTTCACCCACATTTTTCCTCAAGAGGCTTGCAAGACTGTTGGCAAAATTATATCAAACATCTTGCATAGACTTCAATGGTGTCAATCACTCAGAGTTGATTCCCATATGTTCCATCACCTCGTATGTAATCCCCAGTCCTTTCATCTTCAAAGAAGGAATTTGTGGTTGCAATTTGCTTCTACTGTTTCCTGAAATACTGGTGCCCATTGCCAATGTTGCTTGTAAGTATAACGAATAAGATCTATAAACAACGACCATTGAATTTGTTCCAGGTTTGATCATCTTAATCAGCATAATACAGATAATTCCTTGCCATGATAATTAGATCCTCTGGAAATCTGGAAAATCACATTGCTTTATGTAAGGGGGGGGGGCATGAAATGTTTATGATGAATCAGCGGTGCATCTAAAGCCTTGCTCAATCTTGATCCCCTATACAAAATTGTGTTTGTGGCAAACAGAGTAGCATCGCCGTGGGTATGAAAGGTGGCAAACTGTACAACAAAAATTTCAGAGAAATAGCACTGTGGTTCAATCTTAAATCATAGAGTTGGAGGAGACTATATGGGCCATCCAGTCCAACCTCCTGCCATGCAGGAAAAGCACCTCTGACAAATGGCCATCTAGTCTCTGTTTAAAAGCCTCCCAGGCAAAGAGCTCCACTGTTGAACAGCTCTTATGGTCAGGAAGTTCTTCCTGATGTTTAGGTGGAATCTCCTTTCCCATAATTTAAACCCACTGCCCCAAGTCCTAGTCTCCATGGCAGTAGAAAACGTGCCTGTCCTTTCCTCATGTCTCCTCTCATCCTCCTCATCTGCAGGCAAAACATACCCAGCTCTTTAAGCTGCTCCTCATAGGGATTTATGGTCTCCAGACCTTTGATCATTTTAGTTGCTTTCCTCAGGATACATTCCAACTTGTCAATATCTCTCTTAAATTGTGGTGCCTAGAATTGGACACAGTATTCCAGGTGAGGTCTAACCAAAGCAGAATAGAGGGGCACCATGATTTCCCTTGATCTAGACACCATACTCCTTTTAATGCAGCCCAAAATCCCATTGGCATTTTCAGCTACTGTATCCCTTTGTTGTCTCATGTTCAATTTGTTGTCTATTAAGACTCCAAGATCTTTTTCACATGGGCTGTTGTCAAGCCAGGCATTACCCATCCTGTATCTGTAACCACAGCTGTGGCAAACAACAGTCAGTTCATTAAATATAAAATGCACAGACCAGATCTAGTTTGGCCTCTATCCACCAGTCCTAAAATATTTGGTGACATGAATCTGTGAGCAGACACTGGGAACATGCTTAATGGGCTTAATATGTTTAACATCCCTGCATGGTTTGCTTATTACTGTTAGAATAAGAAATTCATAATTCAGTTGCTACATAAAATGCTTGGTGTCTTTAAGAAAGACAGAAACCGGCTTAGAAAAACTGTGGAAAACAGATTACTGCTGTGACTGAAATTCACTACTTGTGCCTGGCACCTCGTTTGTCCATCATTATGAGCAATTACTTTTTCATCCCATATTACCAGTAATTGTGAACATGCAAGAGAGCTGCCTCCTCTTTACCTTTCTGTTCTCTGCATAGTCCACAAAAGAACAAGAAAACAACTCTTAAGCCAGTAAAGCTACTTCCTTATTAATCAGGAATTCTTCCTGATTCCATGAGAAAACTGTAAAAGATTTTACATATTTCAAATCCAAGGGAGACAAGGCTTCATGATTCATCTATGTCAGTGGTTCCCAGCCTTTTTTAAAAAAAACCAGGGATCACTTTGACCAGGGACCACTTGACCAGACCATCAGGGACCACTCTCCAACATTAGCACCAAAAGGGTTACGGATCAGTTTTTGGACAACTTTAGATTATTTGGGGTTGCATTGCAGAAAATTGCCGCCAGGTGAGTCTTCTCTGATCTGGCCTGTGAAGCCTCCCAAGGCCAAGAAAGCTCTGGAGAGGGCAATGCACTGGCGTCTCCTCCCTTCCTTCCTTCTCTCCCTCTCCTTTTCTCTCTTGCTCTCTTCCAACAGTGGCACACACCCCTGGCACCCACTTTCCCCGCATGTCTCACAGCCCTTATTTTAGGTTTCACGGCTCATGGGTTGAAAACCAGTGATCTATGTCAATAGCAACCTCATTCTGAGACACACTGACATCAAATTACTTTCCACATTGTATGAATATTCTGTTCATTTCATGAATTAGAAATGAAAATGTGATAAAATAAATGTTAAGCAGAACATAAAGAAGTTGAAATAAAATGTAAGGCATCATGAGTGACACTTAAATTAGAAATGTCATTCATTCATTCATTCATTTAAGCAACCGTCATACTGAATACCAATGTAGTGCAATGTATTTTGGATCAATGGTGAATTAATATCACTGACAACCATTGTGGGATTGCAAAGCATAGAACCAGTGTACACTGACATGTTAGTTCATCTAGTTTAACTTGCTACTCCTTGTACAATGGTCCTACATATTCAGTTGTTTACATATCATCCTGATATGACTGTTACACATTGTAAAAAAATTGCATAGATAGCAAAACTTAGGCTTGTGTAAACCATTAATAGGATGCTAGTCTTTTTAAAATAAGCATCTTTAAGGAGAAATTATAGCACTCTCCAGACTATTTCATGCTTGTACTTCATGGCATCATCTCCATATACCTCCATGTATGAGAAACTAAATGTGCATCCTATAGACCAGTGGTTCTCAACCTGTGGGTCCCCAGGTGTTTTGACCTACAACTCCCAGAAATCCCAGCCAGTTTACCAGCTGTAAGGATTTCTAGGAGTTGAAGGTCAAAACATCTGGGAATCCACAGATTGAGAACCACTGCTATAGACAGTTTAATCAAGACATGCTTAAATATCATTGGTTGTAATCCATTAATTCCCATCATCTTAATTGTGAGCTGGGTGGAACTACCCCAAAATATCTTGGGTGTAAATGTGTTTCCAAAAGTCTGAAGAATAGTTACAGCCAGAGTGCTTTCATCTGTACACAACTTCCCCATATAGGATAGACAACTACAGGGTATATGTGAGCAGCGCCATTTCCTGCCCATTCCCAAAGCCTTTGAACAAAATGCTCAATGACCATTAGGCTACTTGTATACTCTTCAAAATGCCACATTTTAACAAAAATAATATGGAACAATGTAACTTTGAGGGGGGAGCAGGTGGTGGGAATCAACCTACAAAATACGTTGAAATGTTGCATGCATTTCATATGTTCATAGCAGTTTTCTCATGTAATTATCTGGTCTGCATTCTTTCTTGAATGTCTCAGGTTCATCTTTGAAAATTAGATGTCTTCTTTGGTTCACAAATGTATTATGTGCTGCACAAAAACAGGATATGAATGTGTGCCTAATGAACGCAGAGCTGACTGAAGTGCTTGCAGCTCCCTCCGGAAAGAACTTCAAGGCAATAAGATAGCTGAGATGTCATTTGTTTTCTCTTTTGTGTTCTGGAGACATCAAGTTCTCGGGAATAGTATAAACATTCTGCCATCATTCCTTGATTTCTAAAAATGTCATATTTGTACTATGCAAAGAAATTATTTACAAGTCTCCATAAACATCCTCTGAGTGAAGTCCATCTGACTGTCCAGAGAAGGCATGAAACCTGTTAATTTATTTACATTGTAAACCACTTTGTAATACATTTTTAAAAGCTCTTAATACTCACAAGAATGAAGCACATTAACATTGTACTATATTTAGAGCAACCTTTGCAAGTACGAACCCAATGTCTTTCTTTCTTGACCCCTACCTGGCAGAATGAAGGGTGGATGAATCTTGAAACATAAAGTAATACTGGGAAAAGGTTGAACAGGTGGAAACTACAGTGAGGCTCCATATTCATGGGGGTCAGAGACACAGGGTTCCCATAAAGATGAAAAACAATGAATTGAAAAATGCTATCTTTTACCTGAGAGTTCTTCTCTAGGAATATGTAGGTCATAACGCTATAGTCAGCTGCCACCAGAAGTTGATCCTACAGTTGAACTGGAAGACTTAAAGATTCCAAGAGAAGAGTTATTTCTAGGAACACCTAGGTCAGGCATGGATAAACTTCAACCCTCCAGGTGTTTTGGACTTAATCTCCCACAATTCCTAACAGTCGGGATTTCTGGGAGTTGAAGGCCAAAACACCTGAAGGGCTGTAGGTTGCCCATGCCTGATCTAGGTCTTCCAGAATGATCAACTTCCATAGAGTTGCACTGGAGGACCTAGAGATTCCTAGAGATAATACGAGGGCTATCCAGAAAGTAGATTACGTTTTGGAATTAAAAATGAACAAAGTATAGGAGAAAACATTTACCATATGCAGTTGAAAGCCACACCCAAATACCACTTCTCAACATAGTCGCCATTCAAATCTAGGCACTTATCATAGCGATGAATGAGCTTGGCAACTTCTTCCTCACACAACTCTGCTGCTTTTGTCCTCAACACAGCGTTTTGGTGACAATGCACAGCTGCGGGAAGGGGTGACCAGCTGGTTGAGGACGCAAGCAGCAGAGTTTTGTGGGGAAGGAGTTGCCAAGCTCCTTCATCGCTATGATAAGTGCCTAAATTTGAATGGCGACTATGCTGAGAAGTGGTATTTGGGTGTGGCTTTCAATTGCATATGGTAAATGTTTTCTCCTATACTTTGTTCATTTTTAATTCCAAAACATAATCTACTTTCTGGATAACCCTCATATTTTAATTAAATCTGTGAATAATCAAATTCACAAAAGTCAAATCTACAAATGTGAAAAGGCAATAGTACAGCCCAGTCCAGGGGCCATTTCATCATACTGCTAGAAACCAGTTGAATTACTGTGTGGTTCCAAATCTTAGGAAAAGCTCACACAGGTCTATTGTTACAAACTGTGCTATAAATACCAGTACAACTATCTATACACATAATAAAAGTGAAAAATGTGTATGTATGTATGTGGAGGAGGTGTCCACTTAACCAGACAACCTCCCGCCTCCACAAACAGGCTACAGTTCCCACTGAGCAGAAAACACCAATGGCCCTCCCTCCACTGACGTGTAGGTTATAGTGAGCGCCATGAACATGTAGCCAAAACCCTGCCAGTGTCCTCCACAAACACCATTTTGACCCCCCACCCCACCCAAATGAAAGCTTTCATGCAGAGACAATTTCATCCTAGATGTACTGTTTTCCCTCCAGAATGGACATCCCAGGCTTCCTTAATTGGCATGACCCCGCGCACTGCCTCTACCTTAACCCTTTACTATGGCACACAGTTAACAGACAAATTGATCAACAACTGAACATACTGGAGAGGTTTGGAGAGAATTCACCATGATTTACAACAGTTGCACTGTTAACCCAACCCTACAATGGACCTGGACCAAACTTGCCACAGACAATGGGATTTGCAGTATCTTCACTGATACTGTGACCCCCACTGACAATGGACTGGGACCACACGGCACAGAAAAGCCCCATGACCAACTGAACATACTGCAGAGGTTAGTGGGAATGGACCTTGATTTTGGGAGCTATAGTTCACCTCTAGCCAAAAAGACAGCGACTACCCAGCAACAATGGACTGAGACCAAGTTTGACACAGAGAAGCCCCAGGACCAACTGGGACTTAATGGGAATGGACCTTGATTTTGGGACTTATAGTTCACCTACATCCAGAGAAACTGTGACCCCCACCAACAATGTTCTGGGACTAAACTTGACACAGAGAAGCCTCATGACCAACTGAACATACTGCAGGAGTTTAGGGGAATGGACCTTGATTTGGGAGTTGTAGTTCATCTGCATCCAGAAAGCACTGAATCCAGCTGAAGTCCGATCTGGACCAAACTTGGCATAACAGGCCCAACATGGCCAACTGCGAATACTGGCAGGGTTTCGGGGTGATTGCCCTGGGAATCTGAAAGTTGCAGTTTTCTCTTATCCAGACAGCACTGAACCCAGCCAATGACAGATCTGGACCAAACTTCAGTAATATTACCTAACATCCCAAAACAAACAATGCCTTCTTCTAATAACCCTGACACCGCCGGGTCCCTAAGTTAGTAAAAAATAAATGTGACACACACACACACACACACACACACACACGCAAAAACTGGCTCTATTCTGGTTTTATCAGTAAAGTGACTTAGCTTATAATGTGGTTTGCTCTACTGACATTCTTTACCCCATTCCTTTTGTTTTGTAATTAGAAATATGTTGTGGGCTCATAGTACAATTCTACCTATCAGTTTGGATGTGTGCCATTTTGTCGACCAACATTCAGTGACTTTCTGCCTCGAGGCCTTGCTCTCTTATCATCTAGGTTCTTCATAGCACAAAGCCCTGGACAACATCAGTCAGATAGTATCTTCAGATATGAGGAGACAAACTCTCTCTGAGCCTTTCAGCTATTTATTTCATACCCAAGAGCCCTTGGAAACAACTGCTTTCTACAGTAAACACTGTAAAACCTGTTTCAGAAAACCATTAAAACGAGAGATGCTATAGATTAGTGGGGCATATTTTGAACATCTGAAAGCCATTATTCCACTTAGCTTCTAAACAGAGAATTGCCTTTGTCTACTTCTTTGAGTGAGAAGAGGATAATGAATTACAGTAATGTTATACATAAGCATCCGTTTTAAGGTGCATAATTCAATATACATAATAGGGAATCTAATCAGGAGCAGCAAACCATGTGGGTTTGCACAAATGGCAGATGTAAAGATGTTTCACCACTTTCATTGGAGGTGGACATTTGCATACTATCCTATTAACTTTACAAAATAACTACAATGTAGATTTAACAGCTTGTGAATATGCTTATTCATTTTGGTACATCACATAAGGTACTGCATTATTCATAAGGAATTGTTTTCACTACTCCATCGGTCATGAGTAATCTCAACAAATTCAAATCACATTGATGAAGAAACAAAATATTATGCAATTATTATGTATTCTAGGACTCAGATAGCATTGGATCTGGCAACAGTAACACATTTACTTGTCTGTGTCTCATCTTTACACATTGTGCATTGTGCACTGTGGTTGTACATCCTATCTTTTGCAGTATGTATATACACTGTGGTTCTGTATCGTACACTTTGCCTTGTGGTTGTCTGTTGTTTATGTACATTGCACAATGATATGCGGTCATTGGTATATGTTGTGCAATGCCACTCTTGTGCATGGGGGCTGTATAATGCTGCTGTAGTGCATGCAGATATTAATACTGCACAAAGGAAATGTTGGGTTGAACTCTACCGGTGTAGCTTTTCCTCTCATTCCTAAGATAGCATGAGCTAGGTGGCCAAAGGTGAGCAAATATTACTTTCAGCCATTACATTGTACTCTCTTCCCTGTGTGTGAACAGTTAGAACAGTGGTTCTCAACCTGTGGGTTCCCAGATGTTTTGGCCTTCAACTCCCAGAAATTCTAACAGCTGGTAAACTGGCTGGGATTTTTGGGAGTTGTAGATTAAAACACCTAGGGACCCCAGGTTGAGAACCACTGAGTTAGAGGGAATAAAATAAAGTACCATGTTCAATGTGGAGAACAGGATGATGGAGCAATATACTATATATACTTGAGTGTACGCCAAGTTTTTCAGCCCCTTTTAAGGATTGAAAAAGCCCCCTCGGCTTATACTGGAGTGAGGGTCCTGGCCGGCTTATACTCAAGTATATAGGTAATCAGAGTTGGACAGTCTTATCTTAGTAAATTCTTATTATTATCTTAAATTACAGTTTTATTTAAATATTCAAAACATTTAACCTACTGATGCCTCAATTAATGCAATTTTATTGGTATCTATTTTTATTTTCTAAATTTACCAGTAGCTGCTGTATTTCCCACCCTCATCTTATACTAGAGTCAATAAGTTTTCCCAGTTTTTTGTGGTAAAATTAGGTGCCTCGGCTTATATTCAAGTTGGCTTATACTCAAGTATATATGGTACTCTCAAGACCTAATTTAGGAATTCAACCTAGAGATAATTCCATTTATGTGGTGGAGACCAGACTATTACAGGGCACTAGGATCTCATATATGTTAGCTAAACTAACATGCACATGGAACATTCTCAATGTGCATGAACTTTCCTACCCCAATAAAGTGGAAGGGCCATTTATGCCGAAGAAGGATACATCTAGATCAGAGTTCCCCAAATCTGAGAATAAACCCAATTCCCAGAAGCTGCAGCCAGCTTGGTCAACGTTCAGGAATTCTGGGAACTGAAGTCCAAAATCATAGAATCATAGAGTTGGAAGAGACTCATGGGTCATCCAGTCCAACCCCTTGCCAAGAAGCAGGAAAATCACATTCAAAGCACCCCCGACTGATAGCCATCCAGCCTTTGCTGAAAAGCCTCCAAAGAAGGAGCCTCCACCACACTCCAGGGTAGAGAGTTCCAGTGCCGAACAACTCTCACAGTGAAGAAGTTCTTCCTAATGTTCAGGTGGAATCTGAAAAACCAAAGTTTGGGAAACACTAATCTAGATTGCAGAATTAATGCAGACTGACACCATGGCTCAGTGCTATGGAATCCTTGGAGTTGTAGCTTTGTGAGATACCAGCACTGTTTGGCAAACAAGGTTAAAAACCTTGCACAACTACATCTTCTGTGATTCCATAGCATCGTGCCTGAAGCTACGTATAGATGCACAATTTCGCTTATGAGATTGCATACATAGGGTAGGTAAAGGTTTCCCCTGATGTTAAGTCCAGTCGTGTCCGACTCTGGGGGTTGGTGCTCATCTCCATTTCTAAGCCGAAGAGCCAGCATTACTGTAGCCCTATTCAAGCTTTTATCTGAGTAAGAAGGCTAAAACTACCATATTTACATCAATCTCAGACACACTTTTTTTTGTCTAAATGACTATGCCAAAATTGAGGTGCGCATTACATTTGTGTAATACGGTAAAGACAAGTGGGTTGCTGTGAGCTTTCTGGGCTGTATGGCCATGTTCCAGAACCATTCTCTCTCTTTTTTTTTTTTTTTGAAATTTTATTTTTTATTTTCCATCCACCTGTGAGAGTCACATATTACAAAAAGCAAACTAGTTCACAACAATACATATTACTCTAGTGTAAAGTCAAAGCTTTCAAGACACTAAATCTAATAATTTTGTGGACTCAAACAACACCATAATAATACTAAACTTTAAACAGTCCAACTTATATTTTAGGCATTCCATATTTCCTTATGCCATTTTTATACCACCAGTAGCTATATATATATATATGGTCCAGGGTCTTCTTTGGTGCTGGCACAAGAATTTCTTTTTAAAATTAGTTTATTATTAATTCATTTTTCCAGCTAGAAAATGGATCTAAAAGGACTCACAACAAATCCATGACAGTTGATTGTGAGGTTCAACCATTTTTATATATATTAGAAAAGTTTCTATTGTTTAGATTGAACACCAGGTTTTAAGGCTGCTCAAAACAGCTGATTTAATTATTTCTTCCCTTTTGCATTACTTTAGAGTGAACCATTCTCTCTTGACGTTCCGCCCACATCTATGGCAGGCATCCTCAAAGGTTGAGGTCTGTTGGAGACTGGGGAAGAACCTACAGCCTGAAAAACCTACAGCAATCCAAAAAATACACTGCTTTCTCAAAATGTTAATTCCCACCCCCCACCCCCCGCCCCAATAGTGTTTCTTTGTATTGACTCTTGTTTTCGAAAGTTTTAATTTGTATTTATTTTACTCTTGGTAACTGAGTGTTATATATACATCTTAGGACCTACGTACCCTAAAAGTACCAACTCCCATCTGATTTTGGGAGCTAAGCAGAGTCAGCCATAGTTAGTACAGTAGAGTCTCGCTTATCCAACTTTCACTTATCCAATGTTCTGGATTATCCAATGCAATTGGCCTCCCGCCCGGATCCACAGCTATTTCTTTAGGCAGCAAGGACTGAAGTTTTTACAGATTTAACTTCCGACAATGTTCTTACTGCAAGTTTATTTTATGCAATTCTATCTTTATTTGCAGTCAATTTGTTAGTAGCCAATGTTTTTGTAGTCAATGTTTCAATACATTGCAATGTCTGGTGCTAAATTAGTAAATATAGTAATTCCTACATAACATTACCATGTATTGAACTGCTTTTTCTGTTGATTTGTTGTAAAACATGATGTTTTGGTGCTTAATTTGTAAAACCATAATGTAATTTGATGTTTAATAGGCTTTTCCTTAATTCCTCCTTATTATCCAACATTTTCGCTTATCCAATGCTTTTATTTTTCAGTGATTGGTTTGGGAGGGGGGGGGGCAAAATTCTGTTTGCTTATACTTGAAATTTACCTAGGGCCGGCCCTGTTGACACATTTAAGTTATTTTGTCCAACTATACGCTGTGATTTCTTAGTAACTGCAAAATAAATTCCTAGACACTACACCTTTCAGAATATTCTTGGGACAGTGCCAAGTCTTTTACTGCAGGTTTTTTGAGAAACATGACAATGAGGGTAAAAATATTATAACAGCTTGGAGACAGCAAAGCTCCCTTTTTAACTGGACCACCTATGAACAAAAGAGCAGAGATACAATGTACAAAAGCTGATCGAAGATACACAGCAAGGATATTAAATCTTCAGGCTATACAAAAGTAATCTTCCTTCTTGAGAAAATAACATCCAGTACATATCTGACTCATCCTCATTTTGTTTCAAGGACTGGGGCATCAATAGATATAAAAAAAACCTACAGAATAGAAATCCAATTTCCATGGTTGTTCCAAGATGAAGTGATTCTCAGTTAAAAACTGGAAAAGATCTGAAATTACAGAAAGTAATGGTCTCTTCACACTGAATTTTTATGTGGTAGGAGAGCATTCTTCACCACTAGAATGTCCTTCTCTTAAAGACAGATGACTTGCAAGTCACTTCCTAAAGAGGAAGGGGAGTTTTACCTTTCCTAGGTTGATTTGGTTGCTCTGACTTTACTAATGCCAAGTGTTGAAACAGCACAATATATTGTGTTAACAAAAGAGATGAGAGACATAGATAAACAAAGGGAGTCACCCCATGTTTCAAACTGAAGATGTAACAGTCAATGATTAAGAGTAAGAATAAAATCCTTCTATAGCATCCTAGAATTTAAAAAAATGAGCAAAATTTTAAGTTTTCTAGGAGGTGACGGAAGGGTACTCTTCAATAGTAGGACATGCAAGACGACTAAACCACCCAAGCTGGGTGAAATACTGTATTTCTCCTCTTCCTGTTTATTTAGGCCTACAGGCAGTCCCCACACTACAAACAAGATAGGTTCTGTAGGTTTGTTCTGAAGCTGTTGTGGTTCCATATTATGAGAAAAGCCAATATAAATTACAAAATAAATTAATAAAGAGAATTGTCTAGTGGAGACACATATGAAGGTGCAGGCAGTCGCTTTGCCCCTAACTTCCATTGCTGCTTCTTTCCAAAGAGAATAAAACATCATGCCAGAAAGAGCAGGAGGTGTTATGTTTGAAAAGGCTCCATATTCAACTTCTATTAATATTGTTGAACACTTTGTACTCGATAAAACCAAGTCTGAATGACTTCAAATTTGTCCTCCTTCTGTGGCAGCTTTCATGGTCCCTGTGGTGATTTATTAGAGCCCATACCTTCCAAGTATCCCAGTTTTGCAAGGAAAAACCCAACTTATTCTCCATCATTCCACTTTTAAGCTGCCTGAGCAACTCATGATGGGAGGGATGAAAGGAGGGAGAGATCCCTCACCTATGCAGGTGTCTTTGCTTACACTGGCAAAGATGCCCAGAAATGACCACTCTCTATGGACATGCTACAGTAGTGATGGGGTAACAGAGTAGGAAGGTGGCACTGGTCTATGTGAACAGTGGGGCCGGTTTCAAATCAAAACCATTCCTTCCAGTTTGTTTACACTATTATCCCAAAGTCTGGTGATGCTCAGGAGCTTCAGGGAAGTTCTGGAGCATTCCCTGACTTTCCCTACCATGGGGCACAACCACATTAAGTGACTTTGCCCCATGTTGGGGATAAGATGGCTCTATGCATTATGTAACACCATGGAGCCAATCCTCCCCCACTTTGGGATATAGTGCCCATGTAGATACGCCCTCAGGCACTTATAGAAGTATAGCAAACTATTTGTATGGTAACATGCCATCTCTTAGAGGGAGAAAATATGGAGGCAGTGACAGACTTTATATTTCTATGTGCGAAGATGACTGCAGATGCAGATTGCCACCAGGAAATCAGAAGACATTTACTTCTTGGGAGGAGAACAATGACCAACATCAAAAAAATAGTGAAGAGTAGAGACATCACACTAGCAACGAAGGTCCGCATAGTTAAAGCAATGGTATTCCCTGAAATAACTCATGGATGTAAGAGCTGGACCATAAGGAAGGCTAAGCGAAGGAAGATAGATGCTTTTGAACTGTGGTGTTGTAGGAAAATTCTGAGAGTACCTTGGACCACAAGGAGATCCAACCAGTCCATACTCCAGGAAATAATGCCCGACTGCTCACTGGAGGGAAGGATATTAGATGCAAAGACGAAGTACTTTGGCCACATAATGAGATGACAGGAAAGCTTGGAGAAGATAATGATACTGGGGAAAATGGAAGGAAAAGGGAAGAGGGGCCAACCAAGGGCAAGATGGATAGATGGTATCCTTGCAGTGACTGGTTTGACCTTGAAGGAGCTGGGGGTGGCAACGGCCGACCAGGAGCTCTAGCATGGGCTGGTCCATGAGGTCACGGAGAGTTTGAAGTGACTGAACAAATAAACAACAATTCCATTTCTTTGCAGTGAAATGATTAGGTGTGCTATAGCTGCTAAGACTGACCACCCTTAGAGACTTAGGTGGTAAACACTAATTTTGCTCCCAGTTTACTATGAACTATATTGTTGCAATATGAGTCACAGTGCATTTGATCCAACAAAACAGCCTTACAGAATATTTCTTGGGAATATAATTCTATTTGCTTTAAGGGCAATATAAGGGAATCAACATAGTTATAGCCATCCTGGAGCCTTCTTCCTTCAGCAAAGGGGAAATTATTGATTCGTGAAGCAATAAAGTTGGCCCACTTGTACTGCTGCTTTGCATAACAAGAAGCTCATGGAAATACAATTGCTAAGTTGGTTAATGGAACATGGACGAATTCCTGAAAGTGGCATTCTATGTTAAGAGATGGAGCACAGGGAAGGAATTATAAATGTTGCTTCAACATTAAAACTGCCTCTTTGTTTCTTACTGTTTTTTTCCTCAGTTATTTTATCATCCGCGGAAGTGGACTTAGTCTATGAAAGCATAAACTACAACTTTGTTCTCTCAGTTGGTCTCCAAGGAGCTACAAGATCCCCTTGCAACATTGACATTCCAAAATAGCACAGCTATGTCTTTCCATTCATTTTGTCATTAATAGTGAAAGACATATTAAAGGATTATATACACACACACACACACACACACATATAAGATCCATTTGGCCTGTTCCAGAAGTTTGCTCAAACATTTGGAACAGCAAGATGGGAGAAGTTTCAAGCTTTCTTAGAAAACTCTGGTTTCCAGCATGAGTGAATTTAACTTATGCAATATTTATACATACAATGCCTATAAAGAATTCCCCCAAGCTGTTTTTACACCCAAGAAAACAATAGTGCATCTGTTTATACCAAAGAATTATTTACATTGACATGTAAAACCAGTGGAAAAGGCATAATTCCAATCAGTTATATTTGTACGTTGGTATAAACACTCCCAGAAATTGTATCCACTAACATAAAACAAAAGGCTAGAATAGCTGGAGTTAATAAGCATTCCATCTCAAAACCAGCCTAATATAAAACAGCCTAATCTAAATTCAGTGTTCCACCAAATGGAACGATGGGACCGACTACAAGAATACCACCTAACATGTTCCAATAGGTTTCCAAGCCTAATTCAAAATGCTGCTTTTCACCTTTTAAGCTCTTTGTGATACAAGAGCTTGTTATCTGAAGGAACACCCCCTTCTGAATTTACCTGCCTATACTCTGTGGTCAACAGGAGAAGCCATGTTATGTGTCTTTCCACTTAGTGAGAAGTAAAGGTTATGGATCTATGGGCATTCATGCTTGCAATTTAATACATCTGATGTGAAACAAGAAAAAGGACAGGAAAATGAAACAATCAGGAAAAAAAGGTGCTGTGGCAATGTTGAAGAGGAAAAACTAAGCGGCAGTTGTTCCTAGTTAGGCAAGTGGTTGAGAGAACTATAGTGTCACTTGAGTTAAGCAATTTCTGTCACAAAAAATAAAAATGCTTGCATTGAGTGCTGACTGTACTGAATGAACTCAATATGACCAACAATATGTATGAAACAATTGTTTAATTCAGTGGTTCTCAACCTTGGGGGTGTCGTGAGGGGGTGTGAGAGTGGTCATCAAAGATCATCAGAAAAAATATATTTCTGATGGTCTACCCTTTGGCAGAGAAGGCTGAAGATCTCAAGAAACCCTTTGGCAGAGAAGGCTGAAGATCCCTCCGCCTGTGCCAAGTTTGGTACAGATCCATCATTGTTTTAACCCACAGTACTCTCTGGATGGAGGTGAACTACAACTCCAAAAGGTCAATGCCCACCAAACCCTTCCAGTATTTTCTGTTGGTCATGGGAGTTCTGTATGCCAAGTTTAGTTCAATTCCATCGTTGGCGGAGTTCAGAATGCTTTGTGATTGTAGGTGAACTATAAATCCCAGCAACTACAACTCCCAAATGTCAAGGTGTATTTTCCCCAAACTCTACCAGTGTTCACATTTGAGCATATTGAGTATTCGTGCCAAGTTTGGTCCATATCCATCATTGTTTGAGTCCACAGTGCTCTCTGGATGTAGGTGAACTACAACTCCAAAACTCAAGGTCAATGCCCACCAAACCCTTCCAGTATTTTCTGTTGGTCATGGGAGTTCTGTGTGGGAAGTTTGGCCCAATACTATTGTTGGTGGGGTTCGGAATGCTCTTTGCTTGTAGGTGAACTATAAATCCCAGTAACTACAACTCCCAAATGACAAAATCAACCCCTGCCCAAACCTCACCAGTATTCAAATTTGGGTGCATTAGGTATTTCTGCCAAATTTGGTCCAGTGAATGAAAATACATCCTGAACATCAAATATTTACATTACAATTTATAACAGTAGCACAATGACAGTTATAAAGTAGCAACGAAAATAATGTTATGGTTGGGGTTCACCACAACATGAAGAACTGTATTAAGGGGTCGCAGCAGTGGGAAGGTTGAGAACCACTGGTTTAACTGGTAAAAATAAGCTGTTTAGAGGAGTCAGCTGGTTAATAATTCAAGGAGTAATAGATTGCAAGGATAAATGCTAGTAACATAATATTTGCATTCAAAGCCTTTCACTGGCTTTTCTTCTCAGTTTGAGAAATGACATTAAAAGTATCTAACATGAAGTACACTACTGTATAAAACAATCAATCAGAATGAGGTAATTTTTACTTGAAATAATGCAGTAAAATATCCACCCTCATATTCAGTGCTTAAGAGAGTGCTTAAGGTCCAAAGTCCTGCCTTCTCTGTTTCTAGGAAAGTGATCCTATATATTCTGTTTCCAGTGGACTCTATTGTTCCACTCCATTCTCCATTATGTTCCATTCCATTATCCTACTGACTATTTAATTTTTTTAGAAAAACCTTCAAGATATTAAAAAAAAACAACAAAAGATTTTAGAGCTATGCAGCAGTGGCAAGACACATTCTTCAATGAGATTTTTCTTTTAAAGTTCCCACATGTAATCCCTTGCATGTCTAGCAATGACTATGTGTGTCTCCTGATGGAAAACATCAAAAAGCACTGTCATTCATTGTCCAGTAAGGCGTTAAGTTGAATAGATACTTTCTATGATTAAACCAATTCTCTTTCCAAAATGGATTTCCCCCGAAAAAAACATGTGCCTAAGCAATAAGGCTTATTAGTCTGCCAGTATTTAATTGCCAGTGACCAATCAGAAAGCAAAGCATGCTAAATGCAAGCCATGACAGTGAAGAACATGACGCACTGCCATAAGCAATTTCTACCACTTGGGGGAGCAGTTTCACAACTGCGGTGCTAGCTTGACCCTTCAGCATAGACATTACTGGACTAGAGCAGGGCTTCTTAAACTTTTCCACTCACAACACTTTTCTGGTATATAAAATTAACATAAAATCAAGCATTTACTGATAATAAACCAGTATTGCTAATCAGATTGATTTTGTACAGCTGAAGCCTTTTCTGCGGATTTCACCGTAAACCCAGCATATTGTTGCTAACAGATTTGTGTAAATAGATGACATTCAGAAACCTTTTCCTGCTGCCAATTTTTGGAACCCCAACATTGGGGGTTGGAACTCATGGTTTAAGTAGCAGTGGGCTAGAGGAACAGACCATACGACTATATAATGTAGCTTTCTTTATTCTGCGTTGCTGTGAGTTTTCTGGGTTGCATGGCCATGTTCCAGAAGCATTCTCTCCTGACGTTTTGCCCACAGCTATGACAGACATCCTCAGACGTTGTGAAGTATATTGGAAACTAGGCAAGGGAGGTTTATATATCTGTGGAAGGTGCACGGTGAGAGAAAGAACTCTTGTCTGTTGGAGACAAGTGTGATTGTTGCAATTAATCACCTTAATTAGCATTGAAAAGCCTTGCAGCTTCAAGGCTTGGCTGATTATTCTAACCAGAATAATACAAATTAATGTAAGTGAGACCATGGAAAAAACAGTGTTCATTCAAGAGAAATTCAGATCCAGCATGATGTAGGGGATTTAGTGTTAAACTGTGACTTTGAGATTCCCCATTCAATTCCTTGCCATGGAAACCCACTGGGTGACCTTGGGCAAATCACACTCTCAGCACCTTAAAAATCATGATAGAGTTACCTTTGGATTACCATAAATCAGAAATTACATGAAGGCCCACAACAATGATAGCAACACATAATATTAATGAGACGCTAATGCATGAACCTATCTCCTTCAGTTTCGGGAATGAGTCATACTTTTTATAGGTAAATGTATTCTCTTGACATTAAGTCTAGTTGTGTCCAACTCTGGGGATTGGTGCTCATCTCCATTTCTTAGCTGAAGAGCCAGCATTGTCCATAGACACCTCCAAAGTTATGTGGCTGGTATGACTGCATGGAGCACCGTTACCTTCACTCCGGAGCGGTACCTATTGATCTACTCACATTTGTATGTTTTCAAACTGTTAGGTTGGCAGAAACTGAGGCTAACAGTGGGAACTCACCCCGCTCCCGGAATTCAAACTGCTGACTTTTTGATCAGCAAGTTTAGCAGCTCAATGGTTTAGCCTACTGTGCCACTGGCTGCTCCTATACTTTTTATAGGCAACCATATATTCTATGGAGTTATAACCATGGGGAAGAAAGGGAGCTAAGAATTTTGCTTTTCTTCATGAAGCTTTTCTTTGATCCCAAATATGAAGTTACTTAACATTTCAGCTGATCATTTAGAAATATGGTTTAGGCGTCCAAAGCTAAAGGGCAGGCAAAGTAGCCAAGGGAATGTAAGCACAGTAAATATTATAGTTCTAAGTGTAGATAATTTTAACTGTATCTGTAATGCTAGAAAGTTGGAAATGCAAGGAAAATTTAACTATGAGAAGAATTATGATTTATTTATTTATTTATTTGCTATATTTATACCCTGCCCTATCTCAGCCCGAAGGGGACTCAGAGTGGCTTACAAGTTATATGTATATACAATATATTATATCATTAGCAAAGCACAATATTAGTATTATATATTACCATATTGTACAATACCACTATACTACCATATTATTAGTAATATTACATTTAATACATAATATATAATTAATATTATTACATTGGATTATTAATAGTATTATATTGCATGATATTATAATATTAGTATCAATATCGTATGTATATATAATATATTATATTATTACCATAGCACAATATTATTATATTATATAGTACTATGTTGTTGCTGGAGGTCAAACATCATTTGCACACTCATTGATACATCCCTAGTTTTGCTAAAGCAGTAGACAAAGAGTTTCAAATTAGTTGTCATTCATGGGTTTTATGTCCACAGATTGTGATTACAACCACATTTATAATATAATCCTAGAGAAAATGCATTTTCCTGAAGGGGTACAAACGTAACCTTCTTTCACACAAGATCTAGAACTGCAGAGGGAGGAAAACCATTAATCACTTCCCCTCTTGTCATTTATATGGATAATGTTCTCATAATTCACACTAGAAGCAGTAAATTAAGTAGCACTAGCACTTCACCTATAGTAATTTCCTTGGATGTACAAACATAACTTTCAATAGCGATAAATGAGAAGTGAATATATACTTTCAAGGACATTGCCTGTATTTTATGGGTTAGGTTTTTTTAAGTAGTCCCAAGAATATCTATTCCACCTGAATTTGACTGGACTTTCCCCATCCAAGGACTTTCATTTAATGTTGTAAGACAAAAGGAGAAGCAAGTGTTTAAAGTGATGAAGAACAATATGTCAATGGCCACCTGAGCTTTGACACTACATAATGAGGAATCGAGACATGCAAGAAACAAGATTAAGAGGCTTCAAGACAATTGCCAAGATTAGGGCCTGCCAAAGGCAATTGGAACATGCTATAAATAAATGTCTGAGCATTAATGTCCATTGCATAAACTCATCCTAAGTGGCACTGGAATCTCGGTGACAGGTGCCTAATTGTACTAGGTATAATGCACTTAACTAAGCAGGAGACAAGATAGCTGCAGGATGTGTCTGTTATTGGTTTTCCGGCTGAACAAAATTGGAAAGTTTCCATCTTTGTGAAACAAAAAATAAAGAAGAGCAAAAAATATTGCTCTTGGCTGTTACAAATTCAAAGTATGTTACGGAACTATGAAGGTTAGAGCTTTAATATAGGTTATATAAAGGGATTTAAATATCCATTAAGTATAGCAAAGTACCAAAGTTGCTGACACCAAAATTTTCCATCTCTGAAATAATTCTTTCTTTCATGCCACCTTCAAATAGAGTTTGGAAACAATTAGGTCATAAAAAAGAACTGCAGCTTTGTCTATATCAAGATTTATATACTTTCAGGACATCATGCAGTTACTGTTGTTATTCTCATTTTAGGTTGGAGAAAAGGGTCAGGGAAGACATGGTGCTGTATATAAAATGACTGTAGTTCAGATCACAAACTTATTACAAAATTTAGAATCAGACTAAAGAGAATGGGGAAAATACACAGACCAATTAGATATGATCTCACAAATATTCCCAGTGAATATGCAGTGGAGATGAAGAATAGATTTCAGGGACTAGGTTTAATAAATAGAGTCCCAGAAGAACTATGGACAGAAGTCCACAACATTGTTCAGGAGGCAGCAACAAAGTACGTCCCAAAGAAAAAGAAAACCAAGAAGGCAAGATGGTTGTCTGTTGAGACACTGGAAGTAGCCCAAGAAAGAAGGAAGGTGAAAGGAAACAGCGATAGGGAGAGATATGCCCAATTAAATGCACAATTCCAGAGGTTAGCCAGGAGAGACAAGGAACTATTTTTGAACAAGCAATGCATAGAAGTGGAAGAAGACAATAGGATAGGAAGGACAAGAGATCTCTTCCAGAAAATCAGAAACATCGGAGGCAAATTTCTGGAAAAAATGGGCATGATCAAAAACAAAGTTGGCAGGGACTTAACAGTAGCTGAAGAGATCAAGAATAGGTGGCGAGAATATACAGAAGATCTGTATAGGAAGGATAATAATTTAGAGGATAGCTTTGATGGTGTGGTGAGTGAATTAGAACCAGACATCCTGAGGAGTGAGGTTGAATGGGCCTTAAGAAGCATTGCTAACAACAAGGCAGCAGGAGACGACGGGATCCTAGCTGAGCTGTTTAAAATCTTGGAAGGTGATGTTGTCAAGGTGATGCATGCCATATGCCAGCAAATATGGAAAACACAAGATTGGCCATCAGATTGGAAAAAATCAATTTATATCCCCATACCAAAAAATGGAAACGCTAAAGAATGCTCAAATTTCCGTACAGTGGCACTTATTTCCCATGCCAGTAAGATAATGCTCAAGATCCTGCAAGGCAGACTTCAGCAATACATGGAGCGAGAATTGCCAGATGTCCAAGCTGGGTTTAGAAAAGGCAGAGGAATGAGAGACCAAATTGCTAATATCTGCTGGATAATGGAGGAAGCCAGGGAGTTTCAGAAAAAACATCTACTTCTGCTTTATTGACTATTCTAAAGCCTTCGACTGTGTGGATCATAATAAACTGTGGCATGTTCTTGGTGGTATGGGGATACCAAGTCACCTTGTCTGTCTCCTGAGAAATCTGTATAAAGACCAAGTAGCCACAGTAAGAACAGATCACGGACCAACAGACTGATTCAAGATTAGGAAAGGATTACGGCAGGGCTGCATACTTTCACCCTCCCTATTCAACTTGTATACAGAACACATCATGCGACGTGCAGGGCTTGACAAATCCAAGGCTGGAGTTAAAATTTCTGGAAGAAACATTAACAACCTTAGGTATGCAGATGATACCACTCTGATGGCCGAAAGCGAGGAGGAGATGAGGAGCCTTATCACCAAGGTGAAAGAAGAAAGTGCAAAAGCTGGGTTGCAGTTAAACGTCAAGAAAACCAAGATCATGGCAACTACACCTATTGATAACTGGCAAATAGAGGGAGAAAACGTGGAGGCAGTGACAGACTTTATATTTCTGGGCGCAAAGATCACTGCAGATGCAGACTGCAGCCAGGAAATAAGAAGACGTTTACTTCTTGGGAGGAGAGCAATGGCCAACCTTGACAAAATAGTGAAGAGCAGAGACATCACACTGGCAACGAAGGTCCGCATAGTCAAAGCAATGGTATTCCCCATAATGACCTATGGATGCGAGAGCTGGACCATAAGGAAGGCTGAGCGAAGGAAGATAGACGCTTTTGAACTCTGGTGCTGGAGGAAAATCCTGAGAGTGCCTTGGACCGCAAGAAGATCCAACCAGTCCATCCTCCAGGAAATAATGTCCGGCTGCTCACTGGAGGGAAGGATATTAGAGGTATTATGAAGTATTTTGGCCACATCATGAGAAGACAGGAAAGCTTGGAAAAGATCGTGATGCTGGGGAAAAAGGAAGGAAAAAGAAAGAGGGGCCAACCAAAGGCAAGATGGATGGACGGTATCCTTGAAGTGACTGGCTTGACCTTGAAGGAACTGGGGGCGGTGATGGCCAATAGGGAGCTCTGGCGTGGACTGGTCCATGAGGTCACGAAGAGTAGGAGACAACTCAACGAATGAGCAGCATAAAATGAGACATGGAGTAGAAAAAGTAGATATTATAAATTCCAAATATTCAAAAATATCGCCAGTTTTACAAACAGAAATATTTTGATAGGAGTCCACATTATTGTTCTATATATGTTGGATATTCCACATTAGGGCCTAGCAGAGTCATTTTCCAACAATCATATAAGTTTACTACAGTACTTTAACCCACTGCTCTACCATATACTGAATAAGTGATATATCTATTTTGATTTATTCACCAGAGTAATTCTTATACAAAAATGTCAGCTCATGTAATCTTCAAAGTGTTAAAAAAGATTATAGTGTCAATTCAGTGGCCCTGAATTTTTAGCAGTTTAACCTCACAGCTGAACACTCATTTATCCTGCGGCTTCTTCTTAGAAGTGCTCACAAATGTTCAGCTAACTAGAAACTTCTACAAGACTTGAAGATTTAAAGCATAATAAAATGATTTTCACAACTATGAATTTATTGTGCAATAAAAGTAACTGAAAAATATTGTTTCAGGGTCCAAGAAATTGATCACACAGTGTTTAAAATTTTTAAAAACTTTTTAAATTTTTACTTATCTATGAATAGACAACTAATCCCCATTCAGGTAAAGCATGGATCACACATAAAGTATGAAATGTGCTTCCTTTTGCCAAATACAAGAGAGATTAATAAGATAAAGAGCAACATTCCAAATTTCTGAATGTGCACCGATAGTCTGTCATAACAGAAATTCTCTTATTAATGATACTTATTTTTATAGTGATTTATTACTTCCAACCTGTGTTTGCTTGGCCTTAGAGGTTTTTGCAAACAAGAGTTTAAAAGTTAAGTTTTACAAAAATTGCATTATGTAGGATGTTCTGACAAAAACATAGGCTAATTTCCTCCCCGATATATGGACAACACATGGTAAAAACCCTACAGGTGTTTATTTCAGACTTCAGCTTTATTTGGGAGATTGATTTAACGTTGGAATCACCAGCATATGGACTAAGCCATTCACTACCACTCGTATGGATTCAAGACTGCTCAATAAAGTAGACTGCAGAGCATCCCATCTAAAGTTTGTATTGTACTATGTATTTCCACCGAGGTAGCTGTCCTAAGTTTATTGGGATGGGAAAAAATCAAATCCTTCTAGCACCTTGAAAATGAGCTGATTTTTACAATTCCAAACATCTGCTTTAGAGATAGACAGTCTTCAATACAATCCCAACCAATTAAAGGAATTTGGTAATAATTCTGATGGAAATCTGGTTTGCTGAGTTTTTCAGGCTGTATGTCCATGTTCCAGAAGCATTCTCTCCTGATGTTTCACCCACATGTCTGGCAGGCATCCTCAGATGTTGTGACCTCACACCCTCTGAGAGTGCCTGCCATAGATGTGGGTGAAACGTCAGGAGAGAATGCTTCTGGAACATAGCCATACAGCCTGGAAAACTCACAGCACCCCAGTGATTCCAGCCATGAAAGCCTTCAACAACACACTGATGAAAATCCTTTGCCTGAAATTGTGGTGAGTCAATGTCAATCAAAGCAAACTGCACTACTTTAGATCTATGAACAGTTTTATCAGCTAAGAAGTTTAGTCAACCCTCACATTTCTTTGGGTTGGGGCAAGAACCCATGCAGACGTGAAAAAAGTTGGATTTTTTTACCTGAAAGAACACCACTCTAGGTCCTTCTAGAGTTTACCACAAAGTTGTGCTGGAGAAATCCTTAGAGAGTTGTTCTCACTAGGAATGTCTAGATCAGTGGTTCCCAACCTTTGGTCCTCCAGGTGTTTTGGACTTCAGCTCCCAGAATTCCTCACAGCTAGTAAACTGGCTGTGATTTCTGGGAGCTGAAGTCCAAAACAACTGGAGGACCATGGGTTGGGAACCACTTCGCTTTATGGGGTGTTGACCACAGAGTCATACTAGAGAACCTAGAGATTCCCAGTGGAACGCAATTAATTAGATCCACAAATAATCAAATCCACAAAAGTTAAACCCACACACGGAAAACCAAATGTAGTTCCTATGTTCCTATCTGAAATGAAGGCCAAAGGGCAATGAAACTGAACATCCAGTAAAAATTTTCTGGGATACCTAAGGCAAGCCAAATTGCAGTGTATATGCATGAGTATATGCACAGTCACACCTTTCAGTAAGTACAACATTGCACACACCTGATGAAGTGAGCTCCAATCCATTAATCTCATTGTCATGTTCATGCCATTAGCCTTTATTGTTCTGTTCTATATACCATGACAAGTCTTACCCTTTCAAGAAAGGTCAACACTTATGATAGAAAATAGAACATAGCTTAACTACAGTCTCGTTTTAGCTCATGCTAGACTGGAAGCATCAGAGGACCTGACACGCCTGACTATGTCATTCCAGGTAGTCACATCAAAAACGGCAGAGTCTGATTCCACTGTACAACCACTTAGACTATCATTCAGGTAAGACAGAGAATTAAAAGATTAGCAGTGAAAAATACAAGAGCTTAGCTGCTCTCAACAAGGCTGTATTTTTACAAAGGCACCTACCGAGTAACTGCACTCCACGCGTGAGTCCGTACACGTCGATCAAGGCCCACAGTGGTTCGGTGGTCCTTACTCCACTGAAGAACAACATGGCAGCAGAGTCATTCACCCGATAAAACACGCGCCCCTTTTTGTCCACCCAGAAGGCTATGATGTTTCCTTCATTTGCAAATTCTTCCGGGAGAGCCTTGGCCCAGAATCCGCTCTGAGAAACCAGGTCTGGACAGGCATACTTGGGTAGGGTTTCTGGGTTAATCCTAGAGGGATCCTTGGAGGTAAATCCAAGTCGAAGCGCTCCACTCCAACAGCACTGCTTCTTTGTGATCTAAACAGGAGGGAAACAGCAACAAAATCAGTACAATTCTCTTGCATTTTTCATTAACAGACATAAAATCTCTCGAAGATAAAGATACAGAATACAGGCACATAAAAAAATGAATGAGCCCGCATCTGAATTTGGACGAGGACATTGAGGGACCAGAGTTTGAATCCTGGCTCAGCCAGGGAAACCCACTGGATGACCTTGAGCAGTTTACATTATTTCAGCCTCAGACCAAGACAAACAAAAATTCTGCCAAGAAAACCCCATGATACATTCACTTTAGGGCCATCATAAATCAGACAGACAAAAACAGCAATAGTAAATGAATCTTTGTAATAACAGGATGAGGATTATAGCATACTAGCTTGGGGTCCCGGCGGTGCCCGGGTGTTTTGAGAAACCTGTGTGGCAAGTCTGGTCCAGATCCGAAGTCGGCTGGGTTCAGTGCTGTCTGTATAAAGGTGAACTACAACTCCCAGAGCCAAAGGACAATCATCCCGAAACCCTGCCTGTATGCTCAGTTGGGCATGATGAGGCAGTGTACCAAGTTTGATACAGATCTGAAGTCGGCGGGGTTCAGTGCTGTCTGTTTAAGGGTGAACTACAACTCTGAGAGGAAGAAGTGAGTGAAGCTACTTGGTCCATCCTCCCCCAATCTACCCCCTGACAGAAAGGGGTTCATGGGGGTTATGTGGGCCAAATTTGGTCCAGTTCCGTCACTGCTGGGAATCGCAGTGGCCTGTGGGAGTCGTAGCGATTGAAAGTACTACAGATCCCATCACCAATGGGCCATGGTCCCGCCAACGGCACCAGGCCATAGAGTGCATCATGGGGGTTAAGCGTGCCAAGTTTGGTCAATGTCAGTGATTCCTGGCGGTCACAGTGGCCTGTGAAAGTGGCGGCGAATCAGAAAGCTGCCACATACAAACATTCACTTTTATGATATAGAAGATAGATATAGATATATAGATGTGAAAGGGGGGCTTGAGGCAGCTATCCTTCTACAAGAGACATTGAAATACTGGATATTATTGTGTTAGGGAAGGACCCCCGGTGGCACAGCAGATTAAGCCGCTGAGCTGATGAACTTGCTGAAAGAAAGCTTTGGCAGATCGACTCCAGGGAGGGGGGAGAGCTCCCACGGTTAGCCTTAGCTTCTGCCATCTAGCAGTTCGAAAACATGCAAATGTGAGTAAATCAATAGGTACTGCTCTGGCAAGAATGTAGCAGCACTCCATGCAGTCATGCCAGCCACATGACCTTGGAGATGTCTACGGACAATGCCGACTCTTCAGCTTAGAAATGGAGATGAGCACCAACCTCCAGAGTCGGACACGACTAGACTAAATGTCAAGGGAAAACCTTTATATTGTGTTAGGGAAGGGGTGTTGTATAATGAATGTTGTGAATGCATTGTAAGTGATGCGAAGATTAGATAAAATGCCTTGTGTGGGATTGCCCCAGAGCTTGAAATATTACTTTTTAAAAGCACATTGTTTTTTCAAAACACGTTTTTTCCATTACTTGATGCAGATTTTTTATTTTTAAAAAATCAGTTGTTTTGGGAAAGTGACTTGACAAATTGCCTTTTTCATCTCTTGTTCTATTGATCATTAGTCTTCATTGCTTTAGAGGAAGGGAGAATAAACCTTTTCATTAAGAATAGCATGATAAATCCCTATCAAAATGATTCCAAAAATGCCCTTAAAAGTAACAGTAATATTTCAAAATAGCTACAAAACTAACTTATTGCAGCAACAAAGAAACATTGTTCTCATCTACATTAATTTTGAGATGTCACTTTGTAGTGTTCTCTCTTACTTCTATCAAGTAGCTACATTATTTGTTACTTGTCATCCATTTGTTACATGGGAGCAATCCCTTGAAGTTTTAGTGTTATCTCGGCCAATGATCTTTCTGATTGAACCTGACTGTCTCTGAGTAGACATACATGCATAATAAGTACTCCACATTTGTGGGTGTAACTTTTATGGATTTGAGGTCGGGCTATGGCACAGCTGTTTAGTAGCCAGCTGCAATAAATCACTACTGACTGAGAGGTCATGAGATTGAAGCCCGGGTCGGATTGAGCTCCCGACCATTTAATAGCCTAGCTCGCTGTTGACCTAAGCAGCTCAAAAGACAGTTGTATCTGTAGAAAATTTAGGTACCGCTTTATGCGAGGAGGCTAATTTAACTAATTTACCACACCTTAAAACTGCCAGCAGTCTGCAGAAAGGAATGAGGAAGTATTACTATCAAGGACTTGGTGTCACAAGTGGGTTATGAAGCAGCAGTTTCCGCTGTTGCCAGAATCGAGGATATCCCCATGTAGCCGGAAGCTGGAAAATGTTAAATTGCCTCTGTGTCTGTCTATATGTCCTATGTCTAATGGCATTGAATGTTTGCCATGTGTATGTGCATTGTAATCTGCCCCAAGTCCCCTTCGGGGTGAAAAGGGCAGAATATAAATACTAGAAATAAATAAATAAATAAATAAATAAATAAATAAATAAATAAATAAATTGGTTTGATTAAAAATGATCACTCTAGAAATCTCTAGGTCTTCCAGTGCAACTTTATAGCCAACTTTCTCCAGTCATACTGGAAGGCCTAGATCAACTCCCAGAAATCTTAACAGCAGGTAAATGGGTTGGGATTTCAGGGAGTTGTAGGCCAAATCACCTGGGGTCCCACAGGTTGAGAACCACTGACCTAGGTATTTTATCTCTCAAATAAAAATGGAACAATTTCTTTGTTCATGGTTCTTCACTTTCACAGGGGTCCTGTGCCCTTAACACCAGTGAATATGGAGGGCTGGCTGTATTTATAGGATTAACTTTATGTATTAGAGACTTCATTGATGGCTGCAATAGATATGGATATGTGACTCAACCATTATCATCATAATTTGCAGCTTCCCAGAGCCATGACTGGAACTTGGCATGGACTCTGCAGAACTCCCCCCCCCCCCCCTCTAAAATTGATACATCAGAAAAAGCTATATGCTGACAGGCATCCCTTTCAAATGCTATGAACTGTTGGGTGTCAGAAAGGGAAGCTTATAGGACATGTGGACTTGGGAGTAGGAGACACAAGACCAACAATATTTTTGTCACTGGATTGGGAGTGCCCCTCTCACTGTTCTTTCCATCTATTGATCTTACACATGGATGGGCCCAAGTGAACATCTGTGATGAACCATGGGCCTTGTAGTCCTGCTCAGGACATTGTAATCCCTGATGAAGATGAAAACTTGGGTTTTTTACCTTCCCAGTCTGAACTGGATTCCTCTCAGCCAGATCCTTCCCAGGCAGATCTGGAAACCTTGCACCTGCAAGAAAGTTGTGCCCCAGAAGTATGTCAAACAACCCCAGAGCCTACTTCTCCCGTGTTCTTGCGCCGGGAGTTTTGTAAACAACAGAGAAGTTTGGATTCAGCTTCGCGCAGGAGTGCGAGGATAGCAGCTAAGAATGTTGCCAATTAACATTGGTTCTCGTGAGAATCTTTAAGGAGTTTAACATCTGGTCTCAGAGTTTAGCTTTCGTTTCTGATTCCCAGGGAACCGCTTTGGTGAGAAAGTTGGACTCTATATAGGTGTTTTGCCCGCGTAGCAACTTCGCGGAGTCAATTCGTCAGCCTACGGAGCGAGTTGTGTCTGGACAGCGCGCTCCGATTCAAGCCTCGCTTCAGCTCAAGCCTTGCCTTGCTATCCAGCCTTCGCCTTGCTTCCCAGCCTTTGTTTACCTACGGACTTTGCCTTGTTTCCCAGGACTAATCCTTGCCTTGTTTCACGGATTTTACCAAGTTATTCCACGGACCTTGTTCTTGTTCTTAGTTACCTTGTTCCACGTTCAAGCCTTGTTTCAAGTATCAAGTTAATTCCTAGCCACGCTCAAGTTTTATGGACTAAGGACCTTGTCATCTCCCCTCACTTTGCTTGGCAAAGTGAGTGTTTCGGTTATTGGATTACAACTTTGGACCTTAATATTTCTTATTGGACATTGCTTTTTTGGACTAATTCTGACCTTTCCTGAAGGGTCTAATTCTGGACTATTTTCTATACTTGTTTTTATTAACTTTATATATTCCTTCAATAAAGATATTAGTTAGATTCTGGCCTCTGTGTATGGTTATTGGTGCCTCTGCCGCCTGGGTCGTGACAGTTTGACTCCGCCACCCATAAGCACCAACTAACCGAGGCCAGGATGTCTACCGGAGCCGCGCCGGCTGGACAGCCGCTCAGCTACACCATCAGCAAGGACGAAGTGGACCGCATCCGTGACCGACTCAACGCGCAGGATGGAGAAATAAAAGGGTTGAGGGAGCGCGGAGTTCGCCTCCCGGCCATGGCGTTGCCTACCAAGTTTTCTGGAGAAGCTGCTAAGGTTCATGTTTTCCGCCGCCAATGTCAAGCTTATCTAGAGGCCCGTGATGCCGAGTTTCCCCAAGAAGACATCAAGGTGGCGTGGGTCTACAGTCTTCTAGACGGACCAGCGGCTAGCTGGGCGACGGCCCTGTTTGATCAAGCCTCCCCCCACCTAAGTTCAGCACAACGCTTCTTGGATCACCTTAAGGAGACCTGGGGAATCGAGGACAATTTGGAGGCAGCCGGTCACAAACTCCGGCGCCTCCTTCAAGGGGACAGACCCATGTCTCAGTACATAGCCGAGTTCCGCGTGCTGGCCCACAACACCGGCTGGAACGATGTAGCCCTCAGAGGACAATTTCGGGAGGGTCTCAACATTGAAATGCTGGAAGAAATCTCCAAGGTGGATCCTCCCCAGACCCTCGAGGCACTCATTGATCAATGTTTACGGGCTGAAGTCATGATTGCCAACAGGAAACAATGGGTTCGAGGCCAGGGCGGTAGAGCCGGGGCAAAACCCCCCGCTCCCGCCAGTGTTCAGCCACGTCCGGTGTGGAGAACCCCGCCGCCAACCCCATACCCCAGAGGAGGCGAGGAGGTGCCGATGCAGTTGGGCAATGTGCGTCCCAGACTAGATGCCGCCGAGAAGGCCCGTCGTCAACGCTTGAACCTCTGCTGGTACTGCGGGAACGGGGGCCACTTCGCCAGAGAGTGCCCAGCCAAAGGGAAGCCTGCCGCCCGTCTTGCGGCGGCGTCCTCCACGGAGTCGAAGGCGTCTGAGCCGACTGGCACACAGCCGGCGGGGGAAGCCAACGACCGGGTGTAGAGAGGCTCGCCAACCCGGTCAAAAAATCCATCCAAGAGCCGCCAACCGGGGTCCTGTTCCTTCTCGTGGTCACATTATGGTCAGCAAAAAGGGGACCCGTCATGATCCACGCCATGATAGACTCTGGAGCTACCAACAATTTCATCGATAGAGAGTATGCCGACTCTCTGGGATTACAATATCATGATTTCAAGAATGCCCGTGTGGTGCAAGCCATAGACGGCCGTCCCCTCAAGACGGGCCCCGTAAGCCAGTGGTCGGAACCCACCAGGATGTGGATAAGGGAACATATGGAAGAGATTTCCTTCTTTGTTACCGAGGTTCCCCATTTCCCTGTGATTTTGGGAATTCCATGGCTGACACTCCACGACCCTAACATCTCCTGGTCCAACAGAGAACTGCAGTTTGCTTCACCGTACTGCCAAAACCATTGCCTCGTAGCCAAGGTATGCCATGCCACAGACTCCGAGCCCATCATCACCTTGCCAAAGAAGTACTCCGAGTATTGGGATGTATTCAATGAGAAAGAAGCCGAAAAATTACCCCCACATAGACCTTATGACTGTGCCATTGACTTGGTGGAGGGGGCCCCGATCCCGCGAGGGCATCTCTACTCCCTGACTGAACCAGAGCAAGAAGCTCTCAGGGAATTCTTAGAGACAAACCTTCGCAAGGGGTTCATCAGACCCTCTCAATCCCCAGCCGCCTCCCCAGTGATGTTTGTGAAGAAGAAGTCAGGGGAATTACGCTTGGTGGTGGACTACAGAGCATTGAACAATATCACCAAGCGGAACAGCTATCCCCTGCCCTTAATCTCGGATCTACTGGACCGACTTCGAGGAGCCAAGGTCTACACCAAGCTGGATCTTCGGGGGGCTTATAATCTAGTTCGCATCAGAGAAGGGGACGAGTGGAAGACCGCCTTCCAGACTAAATTCGGATTATTCGAGTCCCGAGTTATGAATTTCGGTTTATGCGGAGCTCCCGCAACGTTCCAGCATTTTGTCAACGATATTTTTCAGGACTATCTAGACAGATTCTTGATAATCTACCTGGACGATTTTTTGGTGTTTTCCAGATCACAATCAGAACATGAGAACCACGTCAAAATGGTGTTGCAACGACTGCGGGATCATGGACTTTATGCCAAGCTAGAAAAATGCGCTTTTGATCTACAAGAGGTAGATTTCCTTGGCTACCGCATCTCGCCTCTAGGGCTTTCCATGGATCCAGCCAAAGTTTCAGCAGTATTGGAATGGCGGGTGCCAACTAACAAGAAAGAGGTGCAGCGTTTCTTGGGGTTCGCGAACTACTACCGCAAGTTCATTCCAGATTTTGCCCGCTGGTCCGACCCCATCACTAGCTGCATCCGTGGAAAGCAGCCTTTCCGCTGGACTGATCAAGCAGAGAAAGGGTTCCAGCAACTGAAGAAACTATTCACCTCCCAGCCAATTCTACAGCACCCAAATCCTGGAACCCCTTTTGTGGTGCAAGCGGACGCCTCTGATGTGGCAATTGGGGCTGTACTCTTACAACCGGTGGGAGATCACCTCCACCCCTGTGCCTTTTATTCTCGTCAACTAACCACACCAGAGAGAAATTACACCATTTGGGAAAAAGAACTACTGGCCATAAAGGCAGCCTTTGAAACTTGGAGACATTGGCTAGAAGGGGCCAAATTCCCCATTGAAGTCCACACTGATCATCGTAATCTAGAACATCTAAGAACTGCCCGCAAACTAAATCAGAGACAGCAGCGTTGGGCTTTATTCTTTGAACGTTTCAACTTCCAGATCCATTATGTGACCCCAGCTCAAACCAAGCAAGCAGACGCCCTGTCACGTAAACCGGAATACGCTGCAGGACGCAAGGAGACCTTTGAATCCCAACTGCTACAACCTGAGAACTTTGCCACGCTCACAGTGGGGAACACCAAATCCAGTCCCATTGGTTCAACTTCCCCTACTCCAGGACCCATCTGTGCTCAAGAAATTAGGGCTAGTCAGCAAGCAGATGCCTGGGCGCAGGACCAACTTCGCCAAGGTCTGCATTTTCCCTTTTCGCTTAAAGATGGGCTGCTCTGCTATAGAAATCATGTTTATATCCCACCCGGACCGGGCAGGGAAAAAGCGCTTCGTCTGTGTCATGACTGCAAACCAGCAGGGCACTTCGGACTATTTAAAACCATGCATTTGATCCTAAGAGATTTTTGGTGGCCCAAGATCCGCAAGGATGTGGAAAAATATGTCAACACCTGCCCAGTATGCCAGCGCTCCAAGATACGAAGGGAGAAGCCCTCAGGGCTTTTGCACCCCCTTCCTACCCCATCTCGCCCATGGGAAATAATTTCCGCGGATTTCATCACTGACCTACCACCTTCCTGTGGATTCACCACGATCTTAGTGGTGGTGGACCTATTCACCAAGTTAGCCCATTTCATTCCCTGCGAAGGCCTCCCCACGGCCAAAGAAACTGCGGATCTATTTCTTCAGCATGTTTTCAGACTACATGGATTGCCCAAGAGTTTAGTCACAGACCGTGGATCTCAATTCACCTCTCGTTTTTGGAAGGCACTACAAAAACTACTGGGCATAGACTCTCGCTTATCTTCAGCTCATCATCCCCAAACAGATGGGCAAACGGAGCGCACCAATGCCACTTTGGAGCAGTATCTTCGCTGTTATGTAAACTACCAACAGGACAATTGGGCTTCTCTGTTACCACTGTCTGAGTTTGCCTACAATAATGGAGTTCAAGCTTCTACAAAAGAAACGCCGTTCTTTGCAAACTACGGTTTCCATCCACGTTTCTTTCCCCCTGTCATTGAAACTTCAGAAGTTCCCGCAGCAGAGGATTGGCTGCAGGAACTCACAGCGGTGCAACAACTTTTGCTCCAGCAACTGGACCAAGCCAAGGAGGACTATAAACGCCACGCTGACAAACACCGCCAGCCGGGCCCCGAAATCAAGGTAGGAGATCGGGTTTTTCTGTCCACTCGCTTTCTGCCCTCCCACCGCCCATGCCGGAAGTTAGATGCCCGCTTCATTGGCCCCTATCCAGTGGTGGCGCAATTAAACCCCGTGACTTTCAAACTCCAACTTCCGCGTTCAATGCGCATTCACCCAGTGTTTCACCGTTCCCTGCTCCTTCCGGCGGATGGTGTGCGTCCTGATACAGACCAACCGGCCCCCCCTCCTGTTTTGATGAATGGGGAGGAGGAGTTCGAGGTTGAGGACATTTTGGATTCTCGCTTTCATCGCCGCCGCCTACAATATCTCATTGACTGGGTGGGTTTTGGGCCTGAGGAACGCTCTTGGGAAGACGCCTCCACAGTCCATGCTCCTGATCTAACCCGTCGCTTCCATCTGACCTATCCCACCAAACCGCGACCTCGCGCCTCGGGGAGAGGGCCCCAGTTTGGGAGGGGCCCTGAGGAGGGGGATAGTGTGATGAACCATGGGCCTTGTAGTCCTGCTCAGGACATTGTAATCCCTGATGAAGATGAAAACTTGGGTTTTTTACCTTCCCAGTCTGAACTGGATTCCTCTCAGCCAGATCCTTCCCAGGCAGATCTGGAAACCTTGCACCTGCAAGAAAGTTGTGCCCCAGAAGTATGTCAAACAACCCCAGAGCCTACTTCTCCCGTGTTCTTGCGCCGGGAGTTTTGTAAACAACAGAGAAGTTTGGATTCAGCTTCGCGCAGGAGTGCGAGGATAGCAGCTAAGAATGTTGCCAATTAACATTGGTTCTCGTGAGAATCTTTAAGGAGTTTAACATCTGGTCTCAGAGTTTAGCTTTCGTTTCTGATTCCCAGGGAACCGCTTTGGTGAGAAAGTTGGACTCTATATAGGTGTTTTGCCCGCGTAGCAACTTCGCGGAGTCAATTCGTCAGCCTACGGAGCGAGTTGTGTCTGGACAGCGCGCTCCGATTCAAGCCTCGCTTCAGCTCAAGCCTTGCCTTGCTATCCAGCCTTCGCCTTGCTTCCCAGCCTTTGTTTACCTACGGACTTTGCCTTGTTTCCCAGGACTAATCCTTGCCTTGTTTCACGGATTTTACCAAGTTATTCCACGGACCTTGTTCTTGTTCTTAGTTACCTTGTTCCACGTTCAAGCCTTGTTTCAAGTATCAAGTTAATTCCTAGCCACGCTCAAGTTTTATGGACTAAGGACCTTGTCATCTCCCCTCACTTTGCTTGGCAAAGTGAGTGTTTCGGTTATTGGATTACAACTTTGGACCTTAATATTTCTTATTGGACATTGCTTTTTTGGACTAATTCTGACCTTTCCTGAAGGGTCTAATTCTGGACTATTTTCTATACTTGTTTTTATTAACTTTATATATTCCTTCAATAAAGATATTAGTTAGATTCTGGCCTCTGTGTATGGTTATTGGTGCCTCTGCCGCCTGGGTCGTGACAACATCCCTTTCCTCTGATTCATTTACACTGGATGATGATTCCAAAGGCAAACAGATGCTCTTTGAGTAAACCAGTCAGTTCTTGCAAAAATGAAGGAAATAAAAGCTATTGCCAGAAAGCTGAGGGTAGTCTAAGCAAGATATATTTTAAGAACTTTGCAATCTTTCTAAATAGACAGAGAAAAGTGTGCACTAGGGAATTTGATACTGAAATTAAATCAATGTAATCTGGGATTCCAGCAATAAACAATTGAAGACAGGAGGAAAACTGCATCAAGGTTTTTGTGAACTGGAATTCTAGACATAGTTGTAATAACTGTTTAATGGCAGAAATAAAGCTGAACAGTGAATACAATAAAAATGTCCAAAAGAGTCTAAAAGTAATGACATTTCAAGGAGAAGTGGGTTTTTTAAATTAACTTTTGTTAAGTAAATTATGGGAATACCCACAGCCTTGCAAAAGTTACAGAGGCATGTGACACCAAAACCTTTTTTCAGTATTATAGTTGTTTTAATATATTTTGGGATGCCGAATTTTAAAAGCACAATAAAAGTGCCATACCACACACAGGAATTTGATTACTAATTCAAATTCTAATTTAATTCAGTGGTATCTTACAACATAGTTGTGAAAAGGCTATACTGACCCAATTTGAGGTCATTCTTTAAGAGAAGTTTTTATGACCCTCAATTTTGGAGGATTTTGTTATGTTTCAAGGAATATAACTCTTGAGCACATACCAATGTAGCTACACTGGTGGATGGATTCTGGCTATGATCAGGGCCAAAATTGCTATCGGTGAAGCATTGCTTCTCCAGAATCAGAGGAACGCACAACCATAGTTGTGGTTACATGCTGCATTTAATATCTCATTGTATCTTCATTTGCATCCTCTGAAAGTGGAGATAGATGAGGAGGGGGGCATTTTTAAGATTCATCCAATCCCTGTGGGCATATAAACAATGTTTAAAATGACCTGGTATCACTTCCAGCTTCATTTTCCTCTTCTTTTGAAGTTATTGATGGGGACAGCTCAGGGGTTTATTTATTTATATTTCTTTGATTAATTTGTATCACTCCTTTATTTTTACACAAAACCCAAAATAGATTAAATCTTATTAAAAACAAAGCATAGCTTAAAATTACTATATTTATTTGAGTTGAATGCACCATCGAATGTAATGTGCACCTCAATTTTCAAAACTCTGAAACCAGGAAAAATATTTGCTGTCAAATGTAATGTGCAGCAGCCATTACATATGTGTGTGTGTGTGTGTGTGTGTGTTGTTTTACAAGGTCTTGAGCCTTCTCTGCCAAAGAACATTGATGCCTCCCCAAACTTCAAATCCCAGGATCACATAGCATTGGGACATGGCAATTAAATTAGAGATGATGTCCCTCAAATAGGACCTCCAGGCACTCCCAGTACAGCTTCCTCTTTTGTTTTGGCTCAGCATTAAGATTACCATATGACACTAATGTAGTATACATCCTAATTTTGGGATGGTAATTTAGCCAAAAAAGATGAGCATTACATTCGAGTAAATAAAGTAGTAGTTTAAATAAAGCCAAACATCTGGGAACTCTGGATGTGTCTTTGAGGGGATTCACATCCTTGTTTAATGCCATCCCCAAGGTTCATAAGCATTATCTATTCTGTAGCCTGTTCAAAGAGTAAGTGAAATTCAGCATAATGGAACCTTCTACTAGGAAAGTTGAATATCTCTTATCTGGAATTTGCTTTCTGATGGTTTAATTAACACAAGCTTTGTTCCACACACAACATTATTTTAACAAATCTGAACTATGAGTAGAAAGATGTATATGAATGAACATTGTCAGGATCCAGGGCTCTGCTGGTATGTAGGCAGAGGTGAACCAAAAACAATACCCAGTTTGTCTCCAAAAACAATTTTACTTAAGCAGCACTTACTCATTTGGCTGTTTTCAAGGTCCAAGTTTAAAACATAAAGATAGCACACAGCCACAGAAACAGATACAAAGCAAAGACTTATAAACAAGGGAGCTCATTCGTGCTCTCCCCAGGTTGGATTCAAACCTGGCAGCCTTCAGGTCAGCAACCCAACCTTCAACCTTCAAGTCACAAGGCTTTAACCCATTACACCACTGAGGACTCCTTACATACAGATTACTCTGCCCTTTAGAACTAGGAGGAAGATTAACCCCTTCCATACCTTCTGAAGCATCACCACTCTGCTAGTCATGATCCTGTAATAACCACCACCAATTACTAGGCATTCCACTATCCCAACCACCATCAACTGCAGCACATGACATGTATTGTCTCCAAGATATCTCATTATGTACATATATGGTAATACAGGTACAGTAGAGTCTCTCTTATCCAAAGTAAACGGGCCGGCAGAACGTTGGATAAGCGAATATGTTGGATAATAAGGAGGCATTAAGGAAAAGTCTATTAAACATTAAATTAGGTTGTGATTTTACAAATTAAGCACCAAAACATCATGTTATACAACAAATTTGACAGATAAAGTAGTTCAATACACAGTAATGCTATGTAGTAATTACTGTATTTACGAATTTAGCACCAAAATATCATGATGTATTGAAAAATTGACTGCAAAAATGCGTTGGATAATCCAGAACGTTGGATAAGCGAGTGTTGGATAAGTGAGTCTCTACTGTATTCCAAAATGTGAAACAAGCATTTCAGTTAAGGGATACTCAACCTGTACTGGAATCTTGCACCTTTGCCATTAAAAAATCTACTTCATAGCTACACAGGAAAGTCTATGCTCTAGCATCATTGGCAACACAAACTTGAAAAAGCAGCCAGATCTGTTCTCAGAAAAATATTCTAAATATTGTACCAATATGCAAAGCAAATAGCAAAGAGCTATGAAAGAAAATTTCTTGGACTGGCAAGGAGCCTCTTTCTACCCATCAAATCTAGACATATGGCATTCCTTAAAATCCATTTTTGCCAGTAGTACTCCAGACGCCCCAAGTAGTACTCCAAACACCAAAAGTATCCCAAGTGCCGACATGTAAACCAAACCAGTGATTTTGGTCACAATACATGTTTTGGCAGTCAAAGTGAGCTTCAAGTTTTCCCCCCTTCTCCTTTCCTTCTATATTTTATTTGTTTCCCTCTGAATCCTAATAAACAGTCTTAGTACCAAGGAAACAAGAAGGAAAAATTAATTACGCAGGAGAAAGTAATATCAGAGAAAATACAGAAAAGTCACAAAATAATCCTGAAATGAAATGACTCTTCCATTCTTTCAACAATAACAACATTAAGTATTTTATGTAGGCTGAGCAAAGATGAGAGAAAAACAAATACACATAAACTACATCTCACCTTTTCACAAAGAGGAAAGCTGAACAAAACATAGTTTGACACTTATTTTTACAGAAATTCAAAAAAAATTATATTAAAGCCATTTATTTATTTTTTGAAATAAATACTAAGAGGGCATAGTTTCCTCTGCTTCACTTGTCAGACCAGCAATCCTTTAACTAGACACTTTGCATGTAGCAAAATGCAATAAAGTGAGACAACTGCAATAAATATACAAAGAAAGGAACAAAAGCAGCAGTTACCTTCACTGCTTTTAAAAAATCATATTATTTATTATGCTATTTTAAACATTGCAAATCCCCAGAAGCTATTGAGAAAGAAAGAAATGTCAGCACACAATTGCTGGTTTTGTATACTCTCTTATCTGCACACTAACCATGTCTGTAAGCCAGTAAAATTGTCACATAAAACAGGACGCACAACACTCCAACCATTAATTTTTCAAAGCAATGCTGTGCCAGCCAGAAATAAAGGCAACACACCAAGTCAGCGTGTGTGCCAGAAGATTTCAGCCAGCCTACAAAGAAATTGGGGAATGGAGGGGAGTGTATTTCCAGTGCAGTATTTCCTATTCTAAGGCAATTGTACTTGGTCACTATCATATTCCTCAAAAACAGCTAATGAATGGATAGGAGAAAAAGTGTGCACACTTGTTTTAATCGTTAGGGGGTTGTGTGTTCAGAAATCACCTATCCGTTGCTAAAGTGAAATCCCCCAAGGTGATGCAAGCATTGTTGAGTTTTAATCTGATCTGGAGGGAAAACCTGATCTCCGCAACTCAGTCTGATGTTCCAAAGGCCAAATTAAGCATTTGTTTGATGCACAACTTCTTGCAATTCTTCCTGAGCAAATTAGAAGCTTGGAGCAGAAAGATCTCCACTGGAAACCAGGTCATGAGGAGAGGAGACTTATTTCCTCATGAGACCTAGTATACTCTATCAGTTTGGATTCCCACAAAGCAGGTTAGCAGGATAGACATGCACTCACCTTGAGTCTGACTTGCTCATAGATGACAATTGGCCTGTTGCTAAAGGTGATGGCATTGCAGAAGGAAGCCTGGCGCTTGACCGCTTTCTGTGTGGTGTCCATGATGATCTGCGACCCCTTGGTGTGGGGGTGGAAAAGCAGGGGGCTGATTGAGAGGGCTCCACACTGTGGGATGGGCAGGCAGTGCTTCTGTTTGTGGTGGCATCGGTGGGAAGAGGCAGGAAATGGGCCACCTATGGAGTCTGGACAGAAAAGGGGGAAGAGAACATATATTTTTAAAATGTCAATGAATGTGATGAAACTTATCATTATTAAACCATGAGGCTAATTTACAAAAGACTACCAGGGTAACCTTTAAAAAAGAAACTCAGCCTAAGTTACCATATATAGATTACTTAAGAGGACAACTCCGTAAACACATATAAACATTGGGGCCAGGTGCAGAATGACACTGTCCTTGTTGAAGAACTGAATAAATGAGTCAAAGGTGTGCAAAGGAACCACAGCAGGAAATGGACAATCATGAAAGATCACACTACAAAACTCAACAGGCGCTTAAGTAGTCAGATTTTGGGAGCCACAAGAAATAAAAACTACAAACCAAAGTGCAGTTTTTGCACAGCTCCTTTGTTGTGTGCCTTCAATGCATAAGTGAATGTAATGTTCCAATGCATATGTGAGGAAAGTACAGTGTGCGCTTCATTTTCACCAACAGTGACTGCTTTCAATTGCTGGTAGAGATTATTTGGCAGTAGAGCCCATACACAAATTAAGTAGAGTTAAAGTAGCTATGTGCACTCAGACGAGTGTAGTGATATGGCAACAATTAACATGGTCTCCATAAGGAGCAGTCAGAAACACCATTCATTGCCACCTTCTCACCACTATTTCACACTGCTTGGGTAAGGAAGTCTTACACTGGCATAAGTCACCAACGCAATCCCTGTCATTATCTACGTCAACCTTTGCAGAACACACTATGGTTTTTATTCTCCAACACTGTTATAGCACTATATTCCACTTTAACTCTCATGCCAACATCTTGTAGGACCTTGCCAGCCACCTCTCCACAAAAATCAACATTGACACTGAAATACAATACCGCCTGAGATCTGCGAGTGTGGCATTCTTCCGAATGAAGCAGAGAGTGTTTAAGGATTGGGACATCTGTTGGGATACCAAGGTGCTTGTTTATAAAGCTACTAGCTGTGCCCGGCCACCCGTTGCTGTGGCAAAGTGGTGGTGGTATTGGTTAAAAATTGTTGTGTAATTTTTATTTGATGTTATTTGCATTTTTTATTAATTTTATTGTAAGTTATATTTTTATTTATTATATTTTATTATTTTCTTGTATTATTTTTAGTTATTTTCTGTTATTATAGTATTTTATTGTATTAATTTTTAGTGTTTTTTATTATTTTTTATTGGGTTGCTAGGAGACCAAGTTGGAGGAGCTTAGCCTTCTAACTGGCAGCAATTGGATAAAAGCAATTATTCCCCTCTCTCTAATTAGGACTTTATTTTTCTTTTCTTTTTGTTGTATCAACCATAGAGGCGTGGATGATGGGTTGTGTTGTCAAATTTCGAGGTTGGGGGGCCTGTAGTTTTGTTGTTTTGTGGGTCGCCATGATGCCATCACTCTTTTATATATATAGATTGTCCTCTCAACCTTGTTATATGCCTGTGAAACGTGGGCTGCCTACAGACATCACACTCAACTCCTGGAATGATCCCACCAGTGTTGCCTCCAAAAAATCCTGCAAATCTCTTGGGAAGACAGGTGGATAAATGTCAGTGTGCTGGAAGAAGCAAAGATCACCAGTATTGAAGAGATGCTCTTATGCCATCAACTCCGCTTGACTGGCTGCGTTGTCTGAATGCCCGATCACTGTCTCCCAAAGCAGTTACTATACTCCCAACTCACACTTGCTTCCAGTCTGGTAGCGATTCCTAGAACAAAGTTCTTAAAATACCTTGATACTTTAAGCATACTTGTTGCTTCTTAAAATGAGAACTTTTGTATTAGTGGGACATTGATATCCTCTATAGTTTGGTTCTAGAACCCCCAGTCCCAACCCTGAATTTATACCAGAATCCATGGACACTCAAGTCCATATAGCAAAATAGGGTGTCTTATATAAAATAGGAAAATCAAGGCTTGATTTTTGAGTAGTTTTTGAATAATTTTGAGCTGTAGATGGCGGATTCCATGGAAACTGAGCGTTCAGATACAGAAGTTAGACTATATTTCCTGTCAAGTGTTTGGATTAGGTTACCTAAATTCGTAAAATGGAAGTCTGGAAGACATTTGCATATTACAGATGGGCAATTCCTTTCACTTACAGTTGAAAACACTGAATTATTCAGTTACAAGTATAACTTCAGCTTCGGTTACAATAAAAAGGATATCCTAGCAATTCAACATCAGGATCCCCTTTCTCTTAGAAGACATGCATCCCATATTCAGGCAGCTTTTCCCAGAAAAATAATATTAGAGAAGCAAGAAGGGAATTTGCTCTCAAATTCAAAGTACAAAATGTATGTTTACATGTGCTTGCAGCTGAGTTCTCAGTAACAGACTGCTATGCAAAGCAATATTTTTTATTACCAAAGCTAGTTCACCATATGGATGCAAAGTAGATTGTGGAAAAATGGAAATACTCTCAATAAAGCAGGTAAAGTGCACAAAAAAGGGGGAACACAGAGTCAGTCTTGAATTAATGGATGGTTGGATGGAATCTAACATTCAACAGCTTCCTGTATACATATTATATATGCAAGGAGGTGGGCAATAGCAAGCTTCCAGATGTTGTTGTACTGCAACTCCTAGAATCCCTTACCATTGCCAAAGCCAGATAGAGCTGATGGAAGATGCAGTCTGGTAACATCTGAGGGGACTTGTCCACTCCTACCTTGTGGCATTCTCTGAAACTTTGGGAAAGGTTTCATCTTCAAGGCAACCTCTTCAATAGAGTACACTGATACTGTGTACTATGTACACAAATACAAGACATATACTGATATCATGTACTGTGAGAATGTATTGGGAGAGTAACAGCCATAGCAGTTCATCCATCTCCTTTCTGACTATCTGAGATTTCATTCTTCAGTGTTGGATACTAATCCCAGATGTCTCTACATTCCCAGGTCTACCCATAGATCATCTATACACATAATCTATACACATAATAAAAGTGAAAATCTGTATGTGGCAAGGGTGTTCACTCACACAGACAGCTTCCGGCCTCCACAAACAGGCTATAGTTCCCAGTGCTGAGGAGGACATTGCAGGTTAGAGTGGGCACATCCCAGTGTTCCTTTCTCTTTCTATTTGCATGACCCCACCCACTGCTGCTTCTTTAACCCTTTCCCACCCTTTCCTATGGCACACAGCAAACAGAGGAATTGATCAGCAACTGAACATACTGTGAGAGAGGCTTGGGAGAATTCACCATGATTTATAGGACTTCTAGGGACTGGGATGTATAGTTCACTTGCAATCTAAAAGCACTCTGAACACCACCAACAATGGACCTGGAACTAACTTGACACACAGACCCAACACTGCCAACTTTGCATACTGGCAGGGTTTGGGGTGATTGACCTTGGCATCAAAGAGTTATAGCTCACCCGTATTCAAAGAACACTGAACCCAGCAGATGACGGATCTTGACCAAACTTGGCATACAGACTCAACATGGCCAACTGTGAATACTGATGGGATTTGGGGAGTACTGACCCAAGATTTTTGGGAATTGTAGTTCAGCCCCACCCTTATGCATTTTCTAATGGGAGCATTCATAAAAAATAACCTGGGCACTGCCGGGTACCCAAGCTAGTTATAAATATAGTAAAGCACTACAGCTTTGTACAAGGACTCTGTACAAATGCATACAAAAAATAGATATCAATGACAGCAAGTTTAGGTGAGTGAGGACAGGACTTTAAAAAGCATGATGGGCTCCCTCTATTTTTGGATTATGGTATCCATCATTCCCAGCCAATACAACCAGTCTGGATGAGAATAATGGATTTGTAGTCTGACACATCTAAAGGGTGACAGGTTGGGGCATCCTGCCTTAAAGCAAAACTGACCAAAGGAAAGTAAGAAGGATTGAACCCCCCCCCCCTCACTTCCACAAACTGAAGCAGTCTTCCCTGAGCCAGCTTTTGGTTATAAATACAGGTCAATTGTTAAGAAAGAGACACTGACTGAAAAACTAGCTTTTTTGAAGCATGGCCCTGAGGTGACAGCACAGTCTCTGTTGCTCCGAAGATTTAAGAGCATCGGGAACGACAGAAGTGTAGCAGTGAGACGAAGTGCAGTCTTCCCTGAGGCACAGGGTCAGGCTGAATGAGTCATTTAGCTTTCCTCTGATCTGTGGCTTATGAAGACACGCTGCAGTTCTGTCATTAATGGCATTATGTATAACACTTTTCTGTTGTTTCTTCATATTAGGATGAATCCGAAATCTGACTGAGATGATTAAGAAAACAAGCACGAAATCCTTCCAGGCAGCTACCATACTTTCGGAATGACTGTTGTCTGTAGGCAATTGCGTGGCCAGTGCTATCATTGAGCAAGGTGAAAGTGATGCCTTAGGCTGCTTGTTTTGGGTACTATGAGAGAGCCATACATTTTTCAGTGCAATTTACAGCCTTGTTTACTAAACTAAATGTTGTGGATTTGGGGCAGGTAAAGATAAAGGTTTTCCCCTGACATCAAGTCTAGTCGTGTCCGACTCTGGGGAATGGTGCTCATCTCCATTTCTAAGCCAAAGAGCTGGCGTTGTCTCCAAGGCCATGTGGCCAGCATGACTGCATAGAATGCCGTTACCTTCCGAATGGAGTGGTACCTATTGATCTACTCACATTTGCATGTTTTCAAACTGCTAGCAGTTGGCAGGAGCTGGGGCTAACAGTGGTAACTCACTCTGCTTCCCAGATTTGAACTGCCAACCTTTTGGTCAGCAAGTTCAATAGCTCAGTGGTTAGTACCACTGGGTACTAAACTTTTATTCAAGGGCAGGGGGGTTAGTTGCTCTACTTTATGCAGCAAGATGTTCTTTACCCATCCCTCTAGAGTTGCATTTTTAAATATAGCCCCTCAAAATTAATATATAAGTTAGTCCCCTTTTTAAAAATCCATATGAGATTGCAATAAACATCTAGTTCAACCCTGCCACACAGGAAAACACAGGTAAACCTCTGTTTGAAGACTTGCAGAGATGGAGAGTTAATCACCTTCTTGGGTAGAGTCTTTTACTGTGAACAACTCTTACAGTCATAAAGTTATTCACAATATGTCAATGGAATCTCTTTTCTTGTACAGTTATTTGAATCCACTGGCTTGTGTTCTAATTTCTGGAGCAGCAGAAAACAAACTTACTACTACATGATGTCCCTTCACATACTTACATATGGCCACCACATCACCTTTCAGTCCTCTTATCTCTAAGCTAAACATACGTAGCTCCCTAAGTTTAGTATCTTTCTTGACCTGGTGCTCAGACCTGGGCATATTAATCCAAGTAAGGCCTGACCATGGCAGAGTAGAATAAGTGTTGCAAGCACCCCATCTCTGTAAGTCAGAAAGACTACCAATAACATTTCTCAAAATATGCATCCAGAGACACATTCAGCTACTGTGCTAAATTTAAATTCATTTCACCCAAAGGTTCAACATGCTTTAACTATTTTTTGTTTTAGATAAAATTGAAAAATGCCTCAATAGAAGCCTTTTCTCTTTGCAGACTAGCTGGATATCTGTTTTACTGATCTCAATCAATTTCCATACTCTATTTTGCAATTTGTATAGATAAAGGTAAAGGTTTTCCCCTGACAGTCATGTCTGATTCAAGGGGTTTGTGCTCATCTCCATTTCTAAGCTGAAGAGCCAGCATTGTCTGTAGACACCTCCATGGTCATGTGGCCGGCATGGCTACATGGAGCGCTGTTACCTTCCCGCTGGACCAGTACCTATTGATCTACTCACATTTGCATGTTTTCAAACCAGAAATGTTTTCAAACATGCAAATGTTGGCAGAAGCTGGGCTAACAGCGGGTGCTCACTCCGCTCCCCGGATTCGAACCTGCGACCTTTCGGTCTGCAAATTCAGCAGTTCAGCGCTTAACACGCTGTGCCACTGGCAATTTGTATATTGTATACTAATAGCACTCATTCCTAATATTTCTAATATTATGTTATATGTTTCATTATCTTTGTATGAAATGTTAGGGCCTCATTGTTTTTTTTTAACTTTCATAAATACATATATGCACATTACGTGTGTTCATAAGTGCACTAATGACACAAGAACTAAGGCCTCTTGTAGAAACATACTGAACTATGATAGGTTTGCCACTATGGGAAAATGACTTTTCCAAATCAAAAGCAAAGATGGGTTTTCAAATGTCTGCAAAAATAGATTACATTTTTAAAATTATTGCAGTGTTTTTTAGAACCCCACACATGTTTTTCCAAGGATATAATGTTCTTTTAAAAACATGGTAGCAGACTAATCAAAACAGCTTGAAGCTTTCTATGCAGACTCCAACAAACAGCTCCACATATGTCTGTGGTGGCAGAACAGATTTTGTAGCCCAGGGGAGCTGAGCTGTTCTGTAAGGACAGAGATGAAAACTACATATTTAGTGTGATAAACTGGCACTACTGCCAGACAAAAGTGACTCTACATGTTCAATAAGAATACATTGGGTGACTTGGAGGAGCAAGAAGAGAATAGCTCTGCAAAATGATCAGAATGAATTCATTTTTAAAAAGCTGGCATTTTAATTGTTTCATTGCTTACAATCCAGAAACCAACTTTAAAAAAATTGAAGTGCATCTACTGTTGAAGGTTTCTATACTCTAGTTTTAAAGTGGTGTTTCTCTTAGGGCTAATGCTGAAAGAATCTTATTGCAATGCCTGAAGCCAATTTCCAAGTGCAATTCATTTCCAGCTGAGAATTAGAATATATTCTATGTCCCAGGGCTTCATGTAACTACCAGAACAGAGACAGAGATTGCAGCTGCAGGGAACATTTTGCAGCAAAGGAAATGAGGTGGAAATTACAACAATGGGCAGGTAAATCAAGAATACTAATTAGACCGTGACCCTTACATTATTTTTCCTGCCAAACCCTGCATAACGTCCCAATATGGGTTTGTGCAATATGTGCCAGAATAATTTCCAGACTTTTTGCCATCTTGGTCACCTTTCTCTGAATAAACAGACTTCAGCCTATCATAAAGGATTCTAGATGCAAATTCTCATTCGAAACCCAAACACATTATAACAGCTCCTACCCAATATCGTTTTGTCAACCCAACCATAAAGAGGATTCTAGAGTAGGGACCAGGATTTATTTCATATGTTTCATTCGTCCTTTTGTACCATACCATTCACCTGTATTGCACAGTACAGCAGACCCCTCCCTGGATGAAGCAATGAAACGAAAGTGAAAGCAGAACAAAACCATTTGCTTTGCTGCTGTTCCTCTGCCTGCTGCACTTGTTTCCTCTTGTCTACCTCAGTGCCTGCCTTGCAGCCTGCTTATTTAACCTCAGGTCTCTTCTGCAGATTGAGACCTCTCAGAATCAGTGGTGCTTCTAGCCCCTGCCTTTAAGCTCAGGTCTCCTCTGCAGATTAAGAGGGAGACCTCTCAGAATTAGTGGTGCCTTAAGACCCTGCCTTAAACTCAGATCTCTTCTGCAGATCGAGAGGGAGACTTCTCAGAATCAGTAGTACTTTAAGCCCCTGCCTTTAAGCTCAGGTCTCTTCTGCAGATCGAGAGGGATAATCAGTGGTACCTTAAACCCCTGCCTTTAAGCTCAGGTCTCCTCTGCAGATTAAGAGGGAGACCTCTCAGAATCAGTGGTGCCTTAAGACCCTGCATTTAAGCTCAGGTCTCCTCTGCAGATTGAGAGGGAGACCTCTCAGATTCAGTAGTACCTTAAACCCCTGCCTTTAAGCTCAGGTCTCCTCTGCAGATTGAGAGGGAGACCTCTCAGATTCAGTGGTACCTTAAGGCCCTGCCTTTAAGCTCAGGTTTCCTCCATGGGTCGAGAGAGAGAGAGACCTCTCAGAATCAGTGGTACTTTAAGTCCCTGCTTTAAGCTTGGGTCTCCTCCGCAGGCAGATCGAGAGGGAGACCTCTCAGAATCAGTGGTGCCTTAAGCCCCTGCCTTTAAGTTCAGGTCTCCTCTGCAGATCAAGAGTAAAATTTCTCAGAATCATTGGTATCTTAAGCCCTTAGGTTAGAGGGCAGGACCAGCGGGAAAAGAGGGAATGTTTTTAAGGAGATTTTATTTATAGAAAGAAAAAACATCCCTAAAATTCAGGGGATGACCCCAACCTTGTAAGAGTTGGAGGGCTAAAAGTGGTAGATATGCCCTCCATGTATGGTGATTTTCACCCCTTTAGCCCTAAAACTGAGCAGAAGGGGAGCCTGGGCAGCCCGCCCACGGCCACCAATGGGACAAATGCATTTGTATATTTGGATGGTGAAATGAAAGAGTTAATTTGGATGGGCACCTGTTTCAAAAGCGGCAGATGGACATGGAAATGGGGCCATATGAATGGAATAAATAGAAATGGGTAGCAACTTTATACAAATGCACAAGACTAGTGGATTCATCCATATTTGGTCCAATGGAGGCACTTTTTTGAAATATAAATTGACATTGTACAGAATCTGTAATTTACCATTAAGCTTTGCTTTGTAGGGGACATAATTTTAAAAGAAAGTAATAATTGTGCTCAGTGGTAAAGGTTCAAGACTTCAAAGTTCAATAGGTGGTATCTGCAATTGAGTAGAACCGATGGCGTAGAACAGGGCTTCTTTACTTTCCACTCATGACCCCTTTTGGCCTGATACATTTTTACCTGATCCCAGCTATATAAAATAGGTATAAAAATCAAACATTTACTGAAATCAGCATTTGCAAGACTTGCTAAACAGGCTGACTTTTCTTTTTCTGAAGGACACCTTAACCATCTTTTGCAGAGTCCACTACAGAACAGATTCATGTAAATGTCAAAAACAGCCACTAGGTGATGTTCAGAAAACTTTTACTATTGTCAAATTTTTCGGGACCCCAACATTAAGCTACAAAAACCGCATTTGGGGTCAGGACCCACAGTGTAAGAAGCCCTGTGATTGACACTCTGCATAATTACCAAACAATACTGGAATAGATAAGCAACTGCCAGATCTAGTATACAACAGACTCTTTTCCCCTTAACAACATGAATTGGTCTTTTTCCAACCAAATCTGTTCTCTTAAGCTTTTAATTGAAAATTTCCTGTAATTGCAGGCAGATAGCCATCTAAAACCATAACCAAATTCCTGAGGCTTTTGGGGATCTATTAAAAGCTCGTTATGTGTTTTGCCCCAAGTCCAAAAATCTTTTAATTGGTTCATGGTCCTTCCCCACCCAAGCCCACATAATCTTTGGTTGAGTCACCCTAAAGAGATATAAAATATGCCTGCACTGTACATACGTTCAATGTTAAAACAAACAAATAGAACACAACATTCAACACAATGGTCTTCTGATCACATAAATGAAGAATTCAGAAAGGACATCAAACACTATATATATATATATACACACACACACACACACACACACACACACACACACAAACATACACACAGTTTTGTTCTTTCACCAAGCACTTTAGAAATCAAACATGGACTGGCAAAGCATATAAGCCACCTCTTATAGGCAAAAGACAAATGTCCCCAAAAAAGCAACAAATGATCAGTTGGAGAACAGCATGAAGAAGACTGTCCATGATGTATTACATTTTATTTCTCCCTAGAGATATTGTCCGGCATCATCCATTTCCTGACCTCTCTAGGGAGACCATTTTTATGCCCCCCAAACAATTACTTTGAATTTGTGTCACATCCAATCTCCAATGACACATCATCCTTTTAAACTATTGCCATACATCCCCAAGTTATGTCACTACACAGACAAATGTCAACAAATACTTGTGAGCTTTCCAGAAAGCCAGACTAAAATGAATGTGTAGTCTGATCCGCCAGAGCTTTTTTTGTTTGTTTGTTTCTATATAAAAAGAACAGTATTTCCCTTCATGGTTTTAATGATCAAACCTCACTATATTCTGCGCTGCACTACCATTAAGAGACCATTTACACTGCAGAGTTATGGCAGTTTGAAACCACTTTCATTGCGATGACTTCATTCTATAGAATCCTGGTATTCAGAGCTCTCTGACAGAGAAGAGTAAATATCAAGGGGCCATGACAGTTAAAGTGGTGTTGAAGAGTTAAAAATTTGTAATGTGGTTGCAGTTCTAAGGGCTTGACTACATGTGCCAAAAATCCCTGTATTCACAGTGAATGAGCTACTGGCTGTCCCCATGGCACACATTAGTTTTTTAAGCTTTAAACTCACTTTGCCTTATTTTTGCCAAAGTCAGGAGAGACTCCTGAGTTTTCTGGAAAGTATCCCAGAGTACCCCAGGACTTCGGGATAGTCTTGACAATGCGATGAGGTTCAGTTCAGCCTGATCTGCCATCCAGATGAACACTGTTGCTCACCTTTTTCCTTCTTGCTGGCTATGAGGCACCCACAATGGCCAGGAGCTTGGAAGTAGCTCTGTGACCGTTTAGGGGTGTTGACAACATGGTGACAGTCCAGCAGAGAGAATCTAGTTCCAGGCGGTCTGGACAATAGCTCCAGATTCAACATATAAGCACTTAATGTGGGGTTTCTCCCAAGGCAGATTTACACCAGCAAACGTGTTCCTTCCTTCATTCCACATATAGAATTGTATTGCTTGCTGAATGCTGACAATGGGATAGGATCTACCACCAAATATGAAGGCAGAAACATAGTTTTGATGACATGAAACAGACTGTGGAGTAAACTGTGTCCAACAGTGTCCAACAAAAAGAGAAGTAACGCCCAAGGTATTACTGTTTCTACTTCGCACCTAAAGCAGTTGCCTCACTCCTTCTAATGGTAAAGCCTGCCGGCATTTTTGCTTTGTTTCAGGAAGCAACAACAGGAGAGGCACTGGAAGACGCCACAAGAAATATTGTATAGAAATCAATGTAAAATGGAAGTCATAATCCATACAGTATATGATATGGACCTCCATTTCATGTGTTGCAATGTGGTGTCCTTTAACAGAAACATAATCCCATTTGTGACCGGCATTTTTGCTTTGTTTCAGGAAGCAACAACAGGAGAGGCACTGGAAGAAGCCACAAGAAATATTGTATAGAAATCAATGTAAAATGGAAGTCATAATCCATACAGTATATGATATGGACCTCCATTTCATGTGTTGCAATGTGGTGTCCTTTAACAGAAACATAATCCCATTTGTGACCGGCATTTTTGCTTTGTTTCAGGAAGCAACAACAGGAGAGGCACTGGAAGATGCCACAAGAAATATTGTATAGAAATCAATGTAAAATGGAAGTCATAATCCATACAGTATATGATATGGACCTCCATTTCATGTGTTGCAATGTGGTGTCCTTTAACAGAAACATAATCCCATTTGTGACCCATTTAAGGTGGAATCAGGTGTCAAACGGGGATGTGTTATTGCCCCAATCTTATTTTCCATCTTCATTACTATAATACTTCATCTTGTTGATAGGAAGCTTTCCACCGGAGTGGAAATCATCTATTGGACAGATGGCAAGTTATTTAATTTCAGCAGACTGAAAGCCAAAACCAAGGTCACAACATCTGTTATAGAACTCCAATATGCCAATGATAATGTAGTCTATGCACATTCAGAAGAAGATCTACAAGCCACTCTAAACACCTTTGCAGAAGCATACGAGAAGCTTGGCCTCTCATTGAACATGGAGAAAAACAAAGTGCTCTTCCAGCAGTCACGAGCCAATCCCTCTGCAATGCCATAAATACAGCTTAATGGTGTAATGATAGAAAATGTGGACCATTTCCATTACCTTGGCAGCCACATCTCCACAAAAGCCAACATTGAAATTGAACTACAACACCACCTGAGCTCTGCGAGTGCAGCATTTTTCTGAAAGAAGCAGAGTTTGAGGATCCATAGGGATACCAAGGTGCTTGTTTATAAAGTTATACCGTGTTATACACCTGAGAAATGTGGACTGTCTACTGACATCACACTCAACTCCTGAAATGATTCCACTAGCATTACCTCTGAAAATTCCTGCAAATCTCTTGGGAAGACAGGCAGATAAATGCCAGTGTGATGAAAGAAGCAAAGACCACCAGCATTGAAGCCATGCTCCTACACCATCAACTCTGCTGGACTGGCCACATTGTCCGAATGCCCGATCACTGTCTCCCAAAGCAGTTATACTATACTTCCAACTCAAGAATGGAAAACTAAAAGTTGGTAGACATGAAAAGAGATTTAAAGATGGGCTGAAAGCTAACCTTCAAAATTGTGGCATAGACACCAAGAACTGGGAAGCTCTGCCCCTTGAGTGCTCTAACTGGAGGTCAGCTGTGAGCAGCAGTGATGTGGAATTCAAAGAGGCATGAATGGAGGGCAAAAGGGAAAATGTGCCAAGAGGAAGGCGCATGAAGTCAACCCTGACCAGGACCGCCTTCCACCTGGAAACCGATGTCCTCACTGCGGAAGAACATGCGGGTCAAGAATAGGGCTCCCCAGTCACCTACGTATCCACCGCCAGGACACTACACCTGGAAGACAATTATACTCGGACAACGAGGGATTGCCTAACTAACTAACTAACCAACAGCTCTCATTAATATTATGTGTTCACTAAATATAGATAGGAGTTCACACTTCAAACACTAGATGTGTAAAAGAAAATTCCATCTGTATTCATGGCCTTGTTTTATTTCCATAGTCTACAAATCAATGTAGAAGTTGTTTGCTTCCCTTCAGAGGGCCTCAGACAGAGTTCACTCCTTTTGTTAAAAAAAAATCTTGCGGCTAAATATAAACCAGCAGTTAATCTTTTGGAAGAAAGAAAGAAGAAATACTAGTCATAGTATTTGGGGATCTAGTTCTGGAATATTTGTAAAACTGCCAGCATTCTCTTCCAGTTTAAATACATTTTAATGCAAAACCTATCCTGGGCACATTTTCCATGCACAGTGCAGTAACTTGGAAGTCATCCTATTAAATTCCAGCAAATGTATGAGACAGAATTAGGTTCGGAATAGTTTAAAGCTAAACCCTTCATATACTTAAAAAGCTGGAAGAAGGAGAGACAACCAGAACAAAGAGAATAAATGAGCATTTCAAAACCATGTTAAGAATTAAACAGTAGTTAGCATGCAGTAAAAGAAAAAGACACAATGCAATAGAAAATGATTTAAAGGCTCGCTGTGAATAACTGTTGTATTTGTAGTAGTATGTGCCATAGACAAACCATTGGTTTATAAATATGGAATCCTATGAGGTTTACTTTATGTTATTTTTGAGGTCAGCACTTTGGTCTGTAAGCCCTTGTTTCATTCCAGGATTGAAGCCTAATTATCATCCCCCAGTCAACAGAAACTAAAGACAAGGGTTTTCCCTATAGTCCCTTGAAAGGGACTTTTTCACCCAAGAACAGAAACTGAATCATACAGTGTTAACCCATTCAGGCTTTGCAGTTGTCAGTTGTAATTGCCCATGGCTTAGCAATGAACATCCAGAAGCAGAGTAGTGTTTCTTTCCATTTAGAATGGAATCAAGAACCCAGAAAAAACACAGACTTTGGTTTATCAAGTCAAGACTATCCCATCCCCTGAGATTTCAGGTCCAAAGCCTGAGACCAAGTGACAGCAGCTGGTGTCCAGAACAGGAGGGGACATTCTCACAAAGTGGACCCTCATGATGCCCTTAAGCATCAACCACAGCTGCTCAGAACCTCTCATTCATAAAAAGAACACAATGTGTAACAAATGGCTATTTGCTTGAAAATTAAGTTCTTCAAACTCTACAATGAACAAACTTTCTCCAACTTTGAAAGTACTCTTTTTAAAAAATCACTTTTAAGAGTTGTAGCCATAAAAATGAACAAGATCTGGCTACCAGTATTAAGAAACTCTACAATCCGACAGTAAATAAAGAACAACACTCTGAAAACAGAGGAATTCCAGACATGAATCAATCAGGGCCAACTAACACCTCCCAACAAAGGATTCCCCCAGGCTGGAAGAAGCAGGCCTTGAAGCTGGCAAGCCATTAATGCTAATCAAGGTGTTTAATTACAACATTCACACTGGCCTCCAACAGACAAAAGTTCTCTCTCCCACCCTGGACATTCCACAGATATATAAATTTCCCTTGCTTAGTTTTCAATATACATCACAACTTCTGAGGATGCCTGCCACAGATGTGGGCGAAATGTCAGGAGAGAATGTTTCTGGAACATGGCCATACAGCCCAGAAAACACACAACAATCCAGTGATTCTGGCCATGAAAGCCTTCGACAACACATCCAAATTAACTTTTCCAAGCAAAAAGGGAGATGGAAAGGTTCCAAACATTGCTTTAAATAGATTTCTCCCATCTGCCCATACCCAACATATATTTTCGTTTTTTACAGAAATTGTAGAACACACTTTCATTTCCAAATTATCATAATTATAACTATACTACTAATGATGATCAAATATTTTGGAGAAGAGAGACAACAGTAGCAATGGTAGATGATAATGCACCAAAGAGCTAATCTATGTATGTCTATTTAGTAGCAAAGATTTATCACACCAACCCACTGTGCTGAAATAGTCACGTTAGTATAGATAACAGATACACCCCAAGTTGAGCACCTTCATTAACACAACTGTGCTGGCGTCCCAGTCCGTGATCTCACAATCAGTGCTCTGCACACCCTTGTAAATCCACCTTCCTGTTTGATTCTACTCAGTGTACCTTGTGGTTTATTTATTTGTTAATTGTTTTTATTCTTAGCATGTTTGTACAATTTTTTCAATAAAAACAAACCAGCAGATAGATAGATAGATAGATAGATAGATAGATAGATAGATAGATAGATAGATAGACAGACAGACAGACAGACAGACAGACAGACAGACCTATAGATAGACAGACAGACAGACTAAAAGCAAAGCAACCACCTTGGGAATAACCGGGGGGTGGGGGTGGGGGGGGGGAGAGAGAGAGAGAGAATCTCATCCATTGATGACATAAGACTGCCAGAATGCTGGCACAGAAGTGACAGGGATACATGTAAGTAATAGGAACATAGAGGGATGGGAACTGACAGGCAAACCTAAAAGCTAGGGATAGGAAAATCACAAGGTGAGGCAAACACATAGTATGTGTGACATGGCATCATGTCATAGTTACTGTCCAACTGCAATGTCAGTTGCTTGTCTTGTTTTGAGGTGGTTTAACAGTGGATGTCTGCCTTGGGGGGGGGGGGGAGCTGGTTAACTCTTGCAATGCCTTCTAACTCTATCATTTGGACATAACGGCACAATTTTAAAATCCTGAAAATTTAATGTATCACAGATTTCAGTGTTTGGTTTAAAAAGAATGAAAGAGAGAAAGATCTGGGAAACTGAAAAAGGAAGTAGAAACAAGAACTTACAAAGTCAAATCTAAGTTATTCTAGCATTAATGACTAATAAGCAGTTTATGTCACTGGGTGACATACATCCCTAGACCACTGGTTCTCAACCTGAGTGTCCCCAGATGTTTTGGCCTTCAACTCCCAGAAATCCTAACAGCTGATAAACTGGTTGGGATTTCTGGGAGTTGTGGGCCAAAACACCTGGGGACCCACAGGTTGAGAACCACTACCCTAGACTGTCTAGATCAGGCCGGGCAAACTTCGGCCCTTCAGGTGTTTTGGACTTCAACTCCCAGAAGTCCCAGCCAGTTTACCAGCTGTTAGAGGGCCGAAGCTTGCCTGTGACTAATTTAATGGAATGAAATGTCTAATTGGAATCTTCTCTTTTTTAGTGTTCAAACTTTAATGAATTAAAAAACATGTTTAACAAAAAATATATTAACATTTTTCATATTCATATTGTCATTCTCTTTATAAAGCAAAACAAAACTAGAGTAAGTTATGGTTGCCACTTGGACATATCATATATTAGATATAGCTGTGTATATTCAGAAGAGACTAATACTATGGTGAAAGATGAAATATTATAAGAAATGTATTGATTTCCAGGGTACAGGACTATGTTTCATTACAGTTAGAGCATCTGTATTGGTTAATACAGATGACTTGTCCAAGGTATTTTGTCAGTCAAATTATTTTGTCACATGGATCAAAATATCCAAAAGTATCCCTAATTAAAATATTATTCTGATTACTATAACTGGTGATTTGAAGGGAACAATATAGCACTTAGGAGAGGAGTGTCATGAAAACCAGAAAATCACAGGCTTACTAGCATCTATCTCTCAGTTCATTAGCAGAGAACTATTAAACAGAAAAAACAAATAATCACCAAAGAATAATCACCAAGCTGCAAACAAAGTCCTGCCATATTAATATTTTAGAATTTTGTGTAAATTAGCATACCAACAAGAAGTTATTTCACAAACACTGAACATTTGGGCTTCCAAAATGAGGTTGCTAAAACTTAAAATAACTATGAATAAAACGTAAATGAGGATAAGAGGGTGTTTCTTAAAGATCAGTAACTGGTTAAAGAAGAGTGAAGTTAACAGGCTATTATTATTATTATTATTATTATTATTATTATTATTATTATTATTATTATGATGATGATGTAAGGAGGTAGAGAGAATTCCATGTCTGAGGCTCTTCCACACAGCCATATAACCCAGAATATCAAGGCAGAAAATCCCACAATATTTGCTCTGAACTGGGTTATCTGAGTTCACGCTGCCATATATTCCAGTTCAAAGCAGAAAATGTGGGATTTTACTCAGATGTGTGGAAGGGGTCTGAGATTATTAGGAAAAGGATATAAAACAAGATAATCATCTTTCTTTCATCTTAATTCACAATGTGGCTAGATTGTGAAACCTTGTGCACATTTTCTCATTCTCCTTTCTCAAAATATATGTGTCAAAGCTGAGAAACGTGCAGTGAAAGCAACAGAAACAATCGAGGGACTGGAGCAGCTCCTTACAAGAAAATCAGGTTGTATATCTGCCTTCTATAATGCCAAATGTCAAATCTATTCCTCAAGGTTTTGTAAAGCCAACATATGATGGTGAACATAGAGCAGTGCTATCATGTGAGAAACACACAACCTTCAATAATGAGGGGCCACTAAGAAAAATATGTTGAAAATAAAAATTTACATATCGTTTGGGTCAAATGAAGCGTAACAATCCCTATTATTTATATACAAAATGCATGCTGTTTTTGTCTTTTGAATTAAAGATACATCTTCTTCAGTCATTCCACCGGAAGTATTACGATGCCTCATTATTTTCTGTTTTGAACACTCAGGTGAAAGAAAAGTTTTACTCATTTCTATTTTCATCCCAAGGACAACAACCATTGCAATCTCTCTTTCATGCAGAACTTCTATTTGCTCCTGACTGTGGTAACACTATGGTAACTCTAGTCCCAAATTAATTTAGATCATCATTAATCTCTTTGCTCTAAGAGCTAAACCATTTCATTACTTCTGAAATTTGTATAAGACCATCTGTCTTTTGACCCATTTTCTTTTACTCTCTCTTACTTTCACCGTATTAGATTCACTTCCATGTTTACAAGGCTTTGCTTGTCCCCTTTATCACATGCTTGGGTAAATGTAACCACTTTATTTCGTCATATAGTATCACTTGAAATCAGAACTAATTCTTCATGTCTTCTTCCTACATCTATATTATCCCATGATCTCAGGGGGTTTCTTCAAACAGTTCGCCTCTGCTTCTTAATCTATTTTTAATCTATTACAAAATATGTCCAGAACTCAAAATAACAGAGTGGTAATCAACTTATCGTACATATTTTCTCTTTCATACATACTTTCTCAAGGGTCTCCAGTACAATTCTATGGTCAACTTCTTGCAGAATTTGAACATAGAATCTCAAATCTGTAAAAAAAAATCAGTTTTACCTGCTTCACTTTATTTATTTATTTATTCATTATTTATTTATAGTATTTATATTCCACCCTTCTCACCCCAACGGGGACTCAGGGCGGATCACAATGTTCATATACATGGCAAACATTCAATGCCATATGACATACAGACAGAGACAGAGATGAAGAAACAGAGGTAATTTAACATTTTCCAGGCTTCATGAGGGTATGCTCAATTCCAGCCACAAGGGGAGCTGCTGCTTCACCATCCACTATGACACTGAGTCCTTGATGGATTACTTCCTTTCTGCACGCTGCTGGGCGATTTTTATGGTGTTGTAAATTAGTTAAATTAGCCTCCCCGCATAAACTGTACCTAAAATTTCCTACTTGGTAGATGCAACTATCTTTTGGGTTGCTTAAGTCAACAACGAGCTGGGTTATTTTTAATAGTCTTAATGGTCAGGTGTTCAATCCGACATGGGCTGGTTTTGAACTCATGACCTCTTGGTCAATAGTGATTTATTGCAGCTGGCTACTAACCAGCTGCACCACAGCCTGGCCCATGCAATAGATCAATGGTTCTCAACCTGTGGGTCCCCAAATGTTTTGGCCTTCAACTTCCAAAAATCCTAACAGCTGGTAAACTATCTGGGATTTCTGAGAGTTGTAGGCCAAAACACCTGGGGACCCACAGGTTGAGAACCACTGCAATAGGATTAATGCTTTGTGTCTCCTGCTCACAGTATCATTTTGTTCTCCTTTGTCTACCATATCTCCTACCCGCTTTCTTGGTCTTTGCTCATTTGTTTTTCCATGGTTTCACAGGATCAAGGCTGCATGAGCTTTCAGTTTTGTAACAGAGATTACAAATAGAGATTAATCAAAGAGGAGGAAAGGCAAAATACCCCCACCAACATCATATCCCAGAAGAAAGCCCTCTCATGATAAAAGGCAAATGAGTTATAAGCAAGGAGACATTATAACTACATGAAGCATATCTGGAATGTTCTGCACATTATGGTTTGCGCCAGTTTAGGATGTAAGAACAATAGCAGAAAAGCAAAGGGTTATAGTTGCTTGCTGCAACTTCAGGATAGCTGAATAATATGCTTCTCTTTCCTGTCAAGATGCCATCTGATGTCACAATTTTGATGGAAACCAGACATTTTCACTAGCTGTAAAATGGATACGTACCTGACCATTCTCAGCCTATTGTACACAAACATCATTCCTACTTTTCCTGTGTAGATAAAATAGTATAGGACACATCTCGGACACTGCAGCGCTGCACGTGCTAAGCATCCAGTGTTCTCAGACGGTTACACCTTTTGTTAGGGATGTTTCTTCCAACAGGCAATGTGAGAAGGCTAACTCAACCAGCAGATTTTGTGTGTCATGAAAGGATGACAAAAAAAAAACACTCAGAATCCCTATCCAACATGGCTACTAGCCATATTGGCTGATGAACGCTGAGCATTGCATTCAAAAAGGTAACACTTCAAAGCTCAGGTGCCAAATGCAGTATTTTACACATAATGCGTTGCTTTAATAGTTGCACCTGGCTATAAATAATTTTCAAAGTAATTGGTTTAAAACACTTGGAGACTAATGATAATTGGTAATTAGTTATCCAATAATTAATAAACTTTGTTCCCATTAAGATACTTGGGTAATTGCTGTTATGTCTAACTTCTGATTTGATGGATCCAATGTGTAAGAATTAGTTCATCATAGAATAGGTGTGGGCAAAATATACATCAGGATCTACTGGTAGGACTCAGAGATTTAAAGCTTTCTGACTCCCAGTTATTCAACAACAACAGCAGCAGCAGCAGCAGCAGCTACAACAGCAAAAGCAAGAGAAAAATACTGTGGACCCTCAGTGTTTGCTGAGGCTTGATACCTACAGATATAAAAGATGTGGGTGCTCATCCCATTATATACAATAGCATAGTACTCTACTTAGCCTATGGGCTCTAAATTACACTACTGAATGAAGAAAGGCTGGAGTATGAAAGATTGGGATTTTTTTCAGAGGAACTGTAGCCTCCATTCAGTTCTTGTCCTTATGTTCTTTATTCTTTGATACTATGTCTTTCTCATCAGATTCCATTTGGTGGATCTGGGGCAATGATTCTCAACCTTTATAATGCCACGACCTCTAAATACGGTTTCGCATGTTGTGGTGACCCCAACCATAACATTATTTTCATTGCTACTCGAATACTGAATATGCCCAAATTTGAAAACTGGTGGAGTTTGTGAAAAATAGACCTTGACATTTGGGAGTTGTAGTTGCTGGGATTTATAGTTCACCTACAATCTAAGAGCCCCTTGAATACCACCAACAATAGAATTGGGCCAAACTTCCCACACAGAACTCCCATGAACAACAGAAAATACTGGTCTTTTCCGACCCAGGTCCCGACCCCGGTTGAGAAACACTGATCTGGGGGGTTCTAAGAAAAACAAAGTGATCCCACCAGCACCTAAAATCTTTACACCCCTGAACAACTTAGTGCATGAATGTAAAATGTGAGCCTTATTGCAAAAACAAAAGTAGTTAAGGGAAAAGAAGCTAGCAAAAGGGACAGAGGAGCTAATGTCTCATTAAAAGGTAAAGGTAAAGGTTTCCCCTGACGTTAAGTCCAGTCATGTCTGACCCTGGGGTTGGTGCTCATCTCCATTTCTAAGCCGAAGAGCCAGCGTTGTCCGTAGACATCTCCAAGGTCATGTGGCTGGCATGACTGCATGGAACGCCATTACCTTCCTGCCGGAGCGGTACCTATTGATCTACTCACATTTGCATGTGTTCAAACTGCTAGGTTGGCAGAAGCTGAAGCTAACAATGGGTGCTCACTCCGCTCCCCGGGTTTGAAGCAGGGACCTTTCAGTCTGCAAGTTCAGCAGCTCAGCGCTTTAACACACTGAGCCATCGGAGACTCCTTATTGTCTCATTACTGGTAGAATAAGAATCAATATACACTACAACCTCTATATCCATAGGGGATATATTCAACGACACACACAACCTGAATACTGAACCCAATATTTTTACTATATTCAGGGTGGAAACATACCACAGAACTGCAATGGAGGACCTAGAGAGGCTCACAAACATTTCTGGAAGAATTATTCTATCAAGCGTGGGAAATTATTATTCTATCAAGCATGAAAGCCTCCATGGAGCCATATGTATCAGCCAAGCAGATCCTCCGTATGTGAAAGGAGGGCTACAATAAAAACATACATAACTGGTAAAAAAAGCGTGGGAAATTGAAAATTGTATAAAATAAACTGGATAAATGGATGGTACTGTATCAAAAGTCAAAGTGAGCTGCCATGAAATAATGTGTTCTATGACTTTCCTTCAGATTATACACAATATCCACAGGCAGAATAAATGTTTTGTCCAAAGAATCAGCTGATGAGTTTGTATTGGAAAAAGTTTGCTATAGACATGAGATATGAGACACGAGACTTGGTTTGATACTGGGAGATGCTTCCTGTAAACAAAGAGCAAACACAACAAAAACCCAAAGTAATCCACAGAGATGTTTTCACAGCAAACTTGCCAATGGGAAGAGGTGGTAAGAAGATGTGCCTACTACTGCTACATCCTTAAAGTCCCTTATCATTTCCTCTCTGTATAGAAGGCTTTGTACCAAGTAAAGTAAAGGGTGCTTTTGTGGAACACTTTGGCCCAAGCCTCCCTTTTCCATCATCTGCTAGGCATCGCCAGTTTCATTCAGTCAGTTTTAAAGTCAACTAGAAGCTGACTGCAATTTTATTTCAATAGAAACAATGGGATAGGTCTTTCCTATAGGAAAAACATTAATTTATGAATTGGTCTTTGCTATAGGCAAAACATTAATGTAGGACACACTGTTCTGTCTTCTAGTAAAAAGGTAAAGGTTTTCCCCTGACGTTAAGTCCAGTCATGTCTGACTCTGGGGATTGGTGCTCATCTCCATTTCTAAGCCGAAGAGCCGGTGCTGTCCGTAGACACCTCCAAGGTCATGTGGCCGGCATGACTGCATGGAACGTCTTCTATGTGCAGGGAATGGCCAAGGGTTTCGGGAGAATCAGCAATGTTAGGCTGTAGCAATGTTGCTTCCCTTTCACCTGCTATTACTTGGTCTAGCAATGAAGCCAAACTCTTTAGATGAATTGCTAGGAAGTCGTTTCATGATTGTACATGGAGCCTCAGAGCATGTGTTCATGGGATTTGACTTTTTGTACAGATATGCACATACAAACCTTAGTAAAGGTAAAGGTAAAGGTTTTCTCCTGACATTAAGTCTAGTCGTGTCTGACTCTGGGGGTTGGTACTCATTTCCATTTCTAAAGTGAAGAGCTGCCATTGTCTGTAGACACTTCCCAGGTCATGTGGCTGGCATGACTGCATGGAGCACTGTTAATTATAAACCTTAATTACAGCTAATTATAAAAAAGAATGTGATAATTCTTTGGAGAAAGCTAATTTCAACTTATAGCTATAGAAATTTACTGTAACCTAACCCTGCAGTGGAGTAGTGGATTAAACCGCTAAGATGCAGAACTTGCTCACTGGAAGGTCGCTGGTTCAAATCTGCGGGATGGGGTGAGCTTTGGCAGGAAGGTAACTGTGCTCCATGTAGTCATGCCGGCCACATGACCTAGGAGATGTCTAAGGGCAACATCGTCTCTTCGGCTTAGAAATGGAGATAAGCACCAGCCTCCAGACACGACTAGACTTAATGTCAAGGGGAAACCTTTACCTTTACCTTTACTAAGCCCTACTAGGGATAATAAAGCAAAGACAGGTTTCCAAGTAGGTTGTGATGTTCAACTCAAAGTAACCCTGTATCTTCACCCAACAAAGCCACAAGATTATAACAATCTCATGGATACTATTCTCAGTTTTAGTAAATGCCAATATTATTCCAAAATTCCTCCCAGGATATCATGTATCACTCAATCAAGCCTTGGGAAAGACCAATTTTACAAAAGCAAAAAAATACTATTTTTTGAGAGTTTTGTAATTTATTCTGTTTAAATATATTTTAGAATACTGCCCTGGCATCTATTTTTTTCAGACTGAAATATATTAATCTTCCTGGCACATGCTTGTCTTTCTCTAGAAACAGAACTCAGTGTTTAATTACCTACACTCCAAGCTAGTTAATATTTACCCATTCTGAGTAAAATATCTCTCTAAAATAGTTTTATTCTTGGAGATTTTCTTCTTTATTCATTCAGTCGTTTCCAACTCTTTGTGACCTCATGGACCAGACCATTATTAAGAATTTATATGAGTCTCCTTAACAGTTGGTTCTGTTTTGGGATGTTTACAAGTCAAATTATGAGGAAATATACTTGCAAGAGGAAGATATAAACTGTCACACACACACAACTTTGGATTGATAATGAAATAAAAGGGAATGGGCAAAAGCTTAAACCCAGGAAAGCTGGTATTCTGTGATATAGTAAAAAATGAAAAAATACACTGAATAGCTGTGAATTTAATACAAAAGCAGTAAAATCTATGCTGCAGTTTTACCCAGAGATCATGATATCCTTGAATTCCTTTCTACTCATACTACAACATTGCGGAGTGGGGGCTTGCATGATGTCCCAAAACATAAGTTACCAAATGGTGATGACTTTAGTCGTAGGACATTGAGATGTGCTGCTGAAAGGGCCTTTCAAAGTGAAGTTCCAAACTGTAAAGGAGCTATCCATGGTGCTAAACTCTATACACAAAATAAGGTCAGAACCTTGGTAAAACCAGAATGTCACTGAAATAGAAACCAACAGCCACCAATGGTGACAAGGACCATGTTTTCACATTCAGTTTTAATGTGTTGATTGTAATTTTTGCTAATTTGCAATACTTATCCATACCTTGGATACGTTATAATTAAAATATTGCAATATATTCTGTTTGTGCAGAGCTGCTTTTGAAGAACACTTGGAAGCCTCAGAAAATGCAGCACCTAGCCTGTTAAGCAATAATGAAAGAGTTTTATAGGTTTCCAGTTGTTTTCCAGATTCAGTTCAAGGTCCTGGTTTTAACCTTTTAAGCCCTAAATGGCTTAGGGCTGAGTTATCTAAAGGGCTGTCTTGTCTTGCTACAAATCCTTCCCAGTTATTAAGGTCTTATTTCTGAGGTATTCTAAGGATACCACCACTTGTGGGTCTGCTTGACAGGTCTGCAAGAGAGGGTTTTCCACTTTTTAGTTCACAAATTGTTGAATGCTTTCCATGAAAGAGCCGGGAGTAGCTCCCATTCTCTCCTCACAGAAAAGGTGGACAAGGCAGAGAGCATTAGCATAAACATTTAAATCATTTGATTAGCAGGTCTGGCTGTTGATTTATTAAAATGTAGGTTTATGAAAGCCATCCATTGTTTTACTGTGTTTTTAATTTTTCATTTCTGTTGTTCTGATATGTTGCACACCATCTTGATTTTTGTGTGTGTCAGGAGCGACTTGAGAAACTGCAAGTTGCTTGTGGTGTGAGCGCATTGGCCATCTGCAAGGACATTGCCCAGGGGATGCCCAAATATTTTGATGTTTTACCATCCTTGTTGGAGGCTTCTTTCATGTCCCCACATGGAGCTGGAGCTGATAGAGGGAGCTCACCCACACTCTCCCCGCATTGGATTTGAACCGACAACCTTCAAGTCATCAGTCCTGCCAGCACAAGGGTTTAACCAATTGCGCCACTGGGGGCTCCACCATCTTGATAGAGATATGATATATAAACACTAAAAAGTAAAAATAAGTACTTGATCACTGTAGTACATTGCATGTGCTTCTGTGAGTATATACGTGTAGGAGACTTACTGGGTTTTGGCTATAGAAAAAGCCTCCCTGAATGGAATCCACTAGATATTGTGAGAACAAGCACTTCACATTGTGTTTTGTTTTTGTTATTTCAGGGGATCAATGATACAATCTTGTGACTAGAAACACAGAACTGGGGGTGAAGAGCCATGGTGTCTATTTCTGGCTCTGTTGAAGACTGCCTGCACTCCCCTTTATGCTATTTTCAATGCCATTACATTGCACTCCATTTATACAGTTCATGTTTACTATGGGCAGCTGTTATACTGCACAATAACTGGAAACCAATGACCATAAATGGTATAATAGCCGTGCACTGTGCCTCCGTCTCAATGGCAGATGTTTGCTTACAAGTTCCCTCAATTACCTCCAACTATTACTGCTTCTGCCTGTTCTCCCTGCCTCCTGTCCCCTCTTTAGGGATATCTAGAAAGGCATGGGATTCTTCTTTCCAAGGATTCTTGGGTATCTTCTTTTTCTTTCACTAGATGTTATATAAGTCAAGTCTCATTTCCACAGTCATAACAAAAGGGAGCCATTTTGCAAAACCAGTATCATCAGCCCCTGATACCTTGCTGGAGTGACCAACTGACAGCCTACCTGAACCTGCCTTTCGTCCACTTTATTCTTCTTTACTGCTATAAGAACGTAAAAAAACGCCCTGCTTGCTCTGTTAAACACTAAGGATGATCTAGTTTAATGTTTCTCAAACTGTGTTCCTCCAGATGTTTTGGACTGCTCCCACAATTCCTAACAGCTGGTAAGATGGCTGGGATTTCTCAGGATAAAGTCCAAAACACCTGGAGGAACACAGTTTGAGAAACACTGATCTAGTTATGGGAAATCCACCAGCAGACAGAAAGACAATGCCCTCTCCTATAGAAATTTCCTGAAAAATGGTCAAGCAGGAATTCAAACTCTGGTCCACATTGCCATCTTGAATAATAGGATGTCACCCACAAACCTGATCACTCATTCATAATTCTGGAAACAAGTAAAGAGGCATTGGTTTCAATGTATCTGCTTGGGGATCTCATGGTCTACATTTGTTGGAAATAGCAACCTCCCAAGCCTCTCTCACCATTTATTTGTTAATGTATATGTATATATTTGCTAACCTGTGTTCTATGTGTATGTTGATTTGCCAGTTTGTACCTCTTTGGTGTGGGAGGGGTTATAGATATGAGATTGTACTGAGCATGTGAGGACTCAGGACTCCATTTTGTAGTCAGTCTTGCATCAGACCTCAGAGGGGGTGGATGCATGCAAGTGTGTATTTGGACTTCAGTGGAAATGCATGTGTCCAGACCTCAGTGGAGGAGGATGCATGTTGCTGTCTAGAGACTTCAGTATAGAAGTTTGCTTATGGATTTCAGTGAGCACAACTATACCTGAAGACTATGGACCATTGATAAAGAATGATACCCTGTGTTCTCAATAACACAGAGAAGCTACATCTTTTATGTAACTAAACTTCAGCAAGAAATGTGCCTATATGATGAATTAATACAAGATGTTTATGAGTAAATAAGATATGTTATTTTTCAAAGAAGAGGTTTTTTTTAATCTCTGAGTGCATATTTTAAACTAAGAGGGCAATTACAACTGCAAAGAAACATCTTTAAAACTCTGCTAACCAAATATATTTTTGTAGTGGCATATCTTTATCCTTGGCAGTTTAAAGACATGGTTCTTCAGTTTAACAGCTGAGTTACCTGTGTGCCATTACATGAATGCTTGTGAATATCAGTTGTTCAAAAAGTTGACTTCTAATAAGGTCATGCTTTTCGTGACTAGTGGTTTTCAAAAGGTGGTCTCCACATATTCATGGAGATTCACATTTGCCAAAAGGATATGTGCCCAGAGACTGGGTGCAGCTATTTACCAATAGGTTATACAATAGGTTATGGAATATGCAATAACATTCTTCCATTGTGAAAACTATACATTTGTTCATACTCTCTGTTCTTTGTTCTTTAACCAATGACCTGTTCATAGGAGAACATTTCTTCTTATGCCATTTTTGGTAGGTTTGTTCAAGAGAAGCCACATGCATCTTGATACTCTCAGAGAAATTTAAAATATAGCAAGAAGTTGTGTTGATTCTTCTTCAGCAAAACCTGTTATTCTACATGTTTGGCAATTTTATGTTTAATAATGCTTAACTCAAACAGTTTACCCTGGAAGACATTACTGCTGGTCTCAGAGCCGGCCCTAGGTATTTTTCAAGTGTAGGCGAACAGAATTTTGCCCCCCCCCCCCAAACCAATCACTGAAAAATAAAAGCGTTGGATAAGTGAAAATGTTTGATAATAAGGAGGGATTAAGGAAAAGCCTATTAAACATCAAATTACATTAAGATTTTACAAATTAAGCACTAAAACATCATGTTTTACAACAAATCAACAGAAAAAGCAGTTCAATACCTTGCGGAGGCAGGCCGCAGGAGACAGGAGTTGCCTCGATGGCGCCCCCAACAAGATGGTGCCACAGGCAACTGCCTAGTTGGCCTGATGGTTGAACCACCTCTGGCTGGTCTGCAATTCTTCACAATCCCCCCATCCCATTTCATATCTTTCAGACATGTAGTTCAATCTTAGGGATATCTAAGTCTATTATGCTCTAGATTTATTTATTTTTTTAGAATCTAGCATCCATTATTGATTGGATTGCCTGTAATACTGCCACTGCTGCCAGGTTGAGCCCACCCACTGCCATGGGGTCGAGTCAATCAAACCAAGAAGCTAACTCGATCCTCATCCACATGAAAATACTCCACCCCACCCTCACAAGCACCCCAGAACCTGGTAGACTCTTAAACACCATCATCACTATTTTGAGAGAGACTGCTGTGAAAAGTGGCTGCCAATGTGGAGGTCTAAGAGGAATTGGCCTCTGGCCCTCATCCAATTGTTGACTAATGTACTTACTAAACTGAGCATGAATATTTGTCTAAGCATGAGCTGTTCTCACTTCCTCGTTTTGCAAATTAGCTTTATTAGCATTTTGCAAATATTGCTTATTGGGAAGTAAGCATGGCTTTATTTGCAAATCCAATTGCCCAGGCACAAAGCTCCGAAGGAACCAAACTGCTAGAAGCATATTGACCAAAGCGAGGAAACAATACATAAAGGGTCCCATTTAAGCTACAGTGGCCCTACCTTTTCCCTTTAGTGCAGTGGTTCCCAACCTTTGGTCCTCCAGTTCTTTTGGAGTTCAACTCCCAGAAATCCCAGCCAGCTTACCAGCTGTTTGGAATTGTGGGAGCTGAAATCCAAAACACCTGGAGAACCAAAGGTTGGGAACCACTGTTTTAGTGACTTCTATCACTGTTATGAAAAGTGTCTGAAAGCAGAAACTACACAGGATGGGCCAGTTGCATACCCTCCCTCCATTTAATATTTCTCTCCCTACAGGCTAGGTATGATTCATAGGGAAGTCCATATGACTTATTCCAAACATGTTATAATGGTTTTAGCACTGGATTAGGACACTGGAAAACAGGGTTTGAAATCCTACTCTTCTGTGGAAACCTTAATTACTAAAAACAAGTCACACACTCTCAGCCTCAGAGGAAGGCTAAAGTGAATGTTCTCGTAATCTTCTGCCAAGAAAATTCCATTATTTCATCTTAGGGTCACCATATGTCAGAAATGACTTAAAGGCACACAACAACTAACTATTCCAACCTTTGTGTAAAAGAAACCCAAAGAAAGAGAACAACAACGACAATAATTAGTATCACCCGCCTTTTCATGCAATCAATGTTACAACAAAATATAAGAAAGTTGTATGGTTACTGCAGCACAAATATTACATGCGAACTACCTATTATGTTCTGTGTTCTGAGGAAAAAAACAATATTGTTTGCATATGCAGTTAGGCAAACTAATGTGAATTAGAAAAGGTAGACTGAAGCAAATTTAAATAGAGTCTGATTGCTTATTCATATATGCTTATTCTTCAATTCCATTTCACATTTAAGTTATTTAAGTAAACTTAATCAAAATTTAAAATAAAAAGGCCACAGAATTTAAAACAGAGTTCTAGCTGAGTGCTTGGTGATCTTGAGAAAATAGCCCAGAAGCTCATTTGTTGATGGGAAACCATATCCATTCATATTGCAAGTTCATCATTTTCACCAACCTTAGTTAATCTGTGATGAATATAATTAGCCACTGCACACTGGATCTTTATGTTGTTCAAATTGCAGAGACATAGACTAGAGTGGTAAACCACCTCACAAAGGACCTCTTCACATGGGGCATTTTTTGCCCATTTTGCCGCTTTTAATCGCAGCAAGAACAGAGCCTACTGTGCGCCATCACACAATGCACAGCAAGGCCTGTCCACATTTCTCCCGAAGAGGAAAAGTGCCGAAAGGTGCTTTCTCCTCCACTACGGGGAGGAAAACCTAGTTGGGGTAGCTCCAACTGAGGTAACTGCAATTCCTTCCCCTATTTGCCGTGTAATGGCAGAAAGGGTGGTGGGGCAATGCACATTGCTGCCTGTTTCCACCCTTTTTGCTATCTGATGGGGGGGGGGGGATGATGCCAAAGCACCCTCTCCCATCCCTTCCATGTGATGAGGGGAGGAGGAAAGGTGTGCGGGTGCCATGAGCCACCCCATGCGCCTTCCCTTTCACCAGCACAACAGCATGGCCCGAAAGGTGAAGAGGTGCTTAGAGTCATCTAAGGAGCAGTTCCCATCAAAAATAGCAAGATTCACTTCTGATTAAACAAGCACATAATTTTACTTTTTAGAATTCACAGTGTACATCTGTCTTGTTTTTCAGGTAGCTTTCTCAAAAACTGTTTTAGATCTCATGTGCTTGCAAAATAAAAACCACCAGTTGTAAGGGCATGCCACCAAAAGAAACCACCATTACAGATCTGTCCAAATTTCTAGTATAAAATTATTTATATTTTGAAATAACCAATTATTGCTGAATACTATTGCCGTTGTGGAGCCCCCAGTGGCGCAGTCTGTTAAAGCTCTGAGCTGCTGAACTTGCAGACCGAAAGGGTGCAAGCTTCGAATCCGGGGAATGAGGTGAGCTCCCACTGTTAGCCTCAGCTTCTGCCAACCTAGCAGTTCGAAAACATGCAAATGTGAGTAGATCAATAGGTACCACTCTTGCGGGAAAGTAATGGCACTCCATACAGTCATGCTGGCCATATGACCTTGGAGGTGTCTACAGACAACGCCGGCACTTCGGCTTAGAAATGGAGATGAGCACCATCCCCCAGAGTCGGACACAACTGGACTTAATATCAAGTGAAAACCTTTACCTTTACTACTATTGCCATTTATCTATCTATGTATTAAAGTTCTACAATTCATTTAAAAGCAAGTAGAGATAGAAGGAGGTTTGGAAAGAGTGAAGAAACAATCAGGTTAACCTCCAGTCCAAGGGATCAGTCGAGATAATCCAGGGTATTCTATAGATTAAGCAGGAAACAGATGCACTGCAGGAAGATTCCCACAGAGCAACCAAAGTATCAAACAAACGGGCAAATCTGATCAAATGCATCAAGGGAATTCAACCCCCCAACACACGTAAATAATCCAAGGTGCCATTCAATCAAGCTTTGGAGAAATCACTTCCTGGCCCTAAGATTTAACAACCAGTGTGAATCAAATATATTGATTAAGCTTTCCATGACTTCCATGATTAAGCTTTCCATGAGAGGTGGATTATTATGCAACCTTCTGCCTTGTCTCAGGCTTTAGCACTTTCTATTCCCGAAGGGAAAAGATGAAAAAAGGTCATGTTGCAGAGGTCCATTTGCTGATCACAACTGAGATGCATGAACAGAAATCACAAGATAGTATCCAGAAATATGTTCAACTCTGACTTTCTTTAGTGACTTCCTTCATTCCCTATATTTTTGCCTTGAATTTCTGAGAAACAATGCATTTTCTTTTGATTTCCAGAATAAATGTTTTGTGATGGGCAATTTATAGCCATTACTCCTACAGTGGTATTTAACCTCAATAGTTCTTTTCCATTGGCAGACTGTCTCAAGATTATACTATATATTTTTTGTATTAATTATAATTTCACAGAAAAGTAACAGAGGTGCCGATGTAGAATAATCACACTGACTGGCATTGAATAATATTTTATCACAAAGTTCCCAACCAAAGACACACATAAACAAATTCCTCTAGATTTCCCCACCTTCAGTTCATGGTAAGATTAACAGTTTAAGCAGCTGAGAAGCTCTAGTACTTCTGATTGGGTATCTCATTCTTTGTTATGACAATATGTTTACATTATTTTGCAAATAATACATGGCATGTGACATGCTTGGGGGAAAGGCACAAACTGGCTTACAAATTTTATGTCGAACACTGAGAATGAACTATTAACACTGTATTACAGTGCAATATATGAATAAATACATTAATTGAATAAGTAACTATTTGAAAATTGTTTTAAAAAACCCTACAAAATAGAAATAGTTCAGATATAAATGCTGCAGCTTGGAAAGTACATTTCATATGACAGTATATTGATTAACACATGTTTTGTACATAGACAACTTTCTATATAAACCTTCAATTTGCCTTTCTGTCTGAAACTGAGCTTTTGATACTTCTAGCAACATAGCTTTTAGATGTGAAACATACAATCCACAAAGTATAAAAAGTTATCAAGGAAAAAAATAAGAAAAAATAATAATCTAATCCAATGAATAGGTTCAACATTAAATACATTGTGCAGCTATGAGACAAAGTTAAGTTCTATTTGGCCCCATCAATTTCAATGTGAGGAAGTTAAGCCTACGATTAACTCTTCCCTTGAAACCCATGAAATGTGGTTAGTTTTGGCAGGATTGCACCCATTATTCAACACAAAATAGATTCCAGGTAAACTTTCACTGAATCAACTCTTGAAATCACTCAAGGATAGTATGATTCTGGGCATCATCCTAACAGTAAATTGTCCAGAACCCTGCAATACTGCACCCACTTCCTCCTATGCTCTTTATTATTATACTCCAAAGACACTCAGTATACTGTACTAAATGGATTGAAAATGAAATAGCTCATTTAAGCTTCTAGCCGTGTAAACTGATTAGTGTCACACTGAAACACAGAAAAGGCAGAATCCCGTAATATTGAGAGTTTTAAAAGATGGATCTCTGATTTATTTTCTTAAATAAGTTCTTCCCATGTTCCTTTTTAAATTGTCCTGTCTTTCTGTTAGCAATTATACAATGCTCTTTTCTTTTCTTACAGCATCAGTACAGGAAGCAGAATTCTGTAGACAAATATTTGTTTGAAGCAATAAAATAAAAGCAAACATGGAACGATGCTAGATAAAACACACGCATATCCCTAAGGACCCCGCTTTAAAACAAGACTATCTTGCACAAGCACACTTTTCTTACAAAGGAAAGGCACATCATGAAAAGCAAATAGAAATATTGACTCCATCTCTGCAACTCGCTTACCTTTTTGAGCCATATTGTCCCCTGCTGCAGAAGGGTCAGGCAAAGGGCAAAAACATTCTCCCCCACATTAAGTATTTGCTGTCTAAACATCAGTGCTGCTGGCCAGCTCCTTACCGTATAGAGTGCTTCTGGTTAGCTGTCCCCCCATCGTACTGCGCAAGGTGGCTTGGCTACCTTGCAGTTTCCTCTCTCACTGGGCAGAGATGCAGAGCTCGGAGCATGCAGGCATTGTTAGCACACAAGAGAAATGCACGCTCCTCCGACACAGGGAGGTTTAATGACTCTCCATAAATACACACTCATGAACAGAACGACAGAAGCCTGCGATCAGCCTCCACCCACTTTCTGACCCTCTCAGGCTCAGCAGTAAGCAGAGGCATATGTCATGGTTATTTACATAAGGAGGAGACTTGTGACTCTGAAATAGCTGGGGAAGCTCAAAGAATTTTTCACATATAACATCCCAGCCCCGGAGCAGCTCAGGGGCAACCAAACCCACCCCATCCATCTGCCTCTACACTGTTTTCCCTAACCGGGCTTTACACTTCAAATACATTGCTCCGGAGGAATTATAGTGGATTTCTTGGCCTCAAAGGGCTGCCTGCCTGCTTAGTCCCCCAAACCCAAGGGACCCTTGCTTTTGAGCAAAACAAAGCCTTTGCTTCTGAAAATTTCATCGCAAATGTATTTGTTTACAACTCAAAAACCTGACTGTCAATGAAACTTGCTTTCCACCACTGTAAGAGTGTCATTAAAAGATAAAAGCAAAGAGAAAGAAAGAAAGACATCAATCCATTACATAAGTCCTGATAACATGATGGGAAAACTTAAACCCAAATAGTTGTATTACCAGACATCACTGGCCCGGATCCTCTTCTGGTTAATTATTAATTATTTAAGAGCGAGGGAGAAGTTTCTGAAAGGCAGGATGGTTCAGCCTGGACTGCAATAGCAAAAACATTTTCCGCCAACCCCCCCCCCCCCCCACCCTCAAGCTTTTGTGCCAGGATTGCAGGCTCAGCTCAGACACAATGCAGCCTGCGCTTCAGTCCATTACTTCTGCTGATTAACTGCAGTGAGCATTATTAAAGCAATGAGTTGTAGAGACAGGTTGGGATGGGGAAGCTGGGACCTCCGTTCTGTTCCTCCATGAAGGCTTATGAATTTTCTCCTTTACCAACCATATTAAATTAATTATCTGAAAAGGTATTAAGCCTCATCTAGGCCATAACTTTCGTCAGTTCCCTAGCATCTACAGCAGGCATGGGCAAACTTCAGCCCTCCAGATGTTTTGGACTACATCTCCCACAATTCCTAACAGCCTACTGTGGGAGTTGTAGTCCAAAACATTTGGAGGTCCCAAGTTTGCCCATGACTGATCTACAGCATGGTCTAACACACTTGCCAGTTTGAAAGAGTGCCTGGCACCTCTGATGTCAGTTGGCCAGTGGCCAGGCATTGGGACAGTCAAAATCAATTAGCAGTATTCACAATCTCTGCTGGCTGGTCTCCCTCTGGTCCACTGACACAGCTGATAGACAAAGATCTCCCCTGAGGAAATGTACAATGTGTATACATTGACTAATTAATTAGGTGTAAACCAAGGAGTTTGGCATTATTACTCAGAATATGACATAGGTGGCTTGGTGGAACCACAACTCTAATCAGCATAGAAGGCTTAGAGGACACACCAGTCAGGAAGATGGGCAACAATTTTATTGACCCTACACCAAGAACAGAACAAACACTAGAAACTCAAGACTCCACCCAGATACAACTATGTCTTGCTTCTCTTAGGAACTAACATACATAATGTTTCTTCAAAAATCAAAGTCCAATAGAGTGCGGTGGGACTTACTCCCAGACAAGTGTGAACAGGACTGCACGGTTCTAGGTGACATACTGTAGTAACATTATGTATGAACATTTTCTCCGTGTTCTACAGACCAAGTTCCACACTAATTTTCCCCTTTATTATTTTGCCCTTAGTACCATGAGTACTGCTAATTTACATCATCGTATTATATCCTCCTTCTCTTCCTTCTTCTACTATTGTTGTTGTTATTGTTTTTGTTATTGTGCCTTTTCCTCAACTATCGAGTCATGGAGCCTCACAAAGTTGCAACAAGTACAGGTAGCAGCCACAACATTAAAGCACATAAATGTTAAAACATAATTAAACTCTTAATAGAATTTAAAGTAATTTTAAAATGAGCCCATAAAAACAAAGGCAGTCTCGGCAGCACATTATTCAATGTCCTTTCCCTATGAGCAGCTAGTTCTAAAAAGCCTCTTGAAACAAAAAGATCTTGCCAGCCCCTGGAAGTAACTGGATGTAGGCCACAGACTCATTTCAACATATAATACAAATGTGGGTTTGAAAGTTATTGTTGTCCTTTAAACCATCCCAAAAATGATTTCATAATATTTCAGTGCTGAGCTGTTCTTTTTGATGTTTATAAACCTAGAGCTCAAGATCTCTATTTCTTGTCCTATAGCAATCAGTTGCACCAGTAATGGATAGTTTCTTAAATGTGAGGCCCCTTCTACACTGCCATATAAAATCCAGATTATCTGCTTTGAAGTGGGTTATCTGATAGTGTAGACTCATATAATCCAGTTCAAAGCAGATAATCTGGGATGAGATTCTGGGATATAGAGCAGTGTCAATCAATCAATCAATCAATCAATCAATTTATTAATGCTCTGACCAATGGTGATATGTATTTACAGAAACAACATCAAACAAACATCTATACAAAACACTGTAAAATCCAACAGTTAAAAGTAGGATGCAAGCAGGATAAAACAGCATGTGCAAAATAGAGCAGTGTAGATCCAGCCTTAGAGACATTATATTCTAATTGAAGGTATATCTCTATATAAAGCACACAGGTTATTATATAAAATGCTATATGATTAAGACAAGGCAGTTGAGATTCTTTTGGAAGCCACAATAACTCTTGTTTTTTTAAACTCTAGAGACAGACAGCACCAGCCTTCCTGAATTCTTCAGGGTACATTTGCTAAAGTTTTCTCTTTGCTGCAGTCTGCATCTATACAGCATTTTCTTGGCAGGCATACCTCCTACTTAATTCTACTGCTGCATTACTAGCAATGCTGCAAGAGCAACTCTGAAGCTGCATTGCTGAAGCTGCAGGATCAGTCCAAAGATACACAGAAAGGCTGCAAGAGCGTTCACAGCAGACCTTCTTTGCATACTCAATTAAATAGTCAGTAAAATCGGTTTTCAGCTCTGTTCATCAGTAATATTTATTAATCTTAGTAAGTCCTAAGAAAACGTATTCCTTTTCAATGCATATTTTAAAAGTGAATGTGAGTAGAACTGTAGTAGTTTATGGGAAGATGTAGCTAAGGACAAAACATGGGCATTCCCCTCCCAAAGTAGACACTGGTCTCCCAAATAAGAATTCTGTACTCTCCAATGGAATTTCCCTTCAGCTCCCAAATTTCTTCATTTCATTTCAACCTTTACAAATACATTTTAAGTTTCCAAAGAAAAGGGGGAGGGCAAGGGTATCAAGGGAATACAAACACAGCAAATATGATTCTTGGATGCAAACAACTTTCAATTTCTCATTCTCTGAAGTACTTTCAGGGCTGTAGCTGGGGGGGGGGGGGTGTAGGAGTTCAACCCCCCCCCCTGAAATTTTTAAGGTTTTTTTTTTTAAAAAAAAAAACCTGGTTTACTCATGAATTTTAACTGATTAACCAAATCCCCATGAGTGTCCACTGAAGGTTATCAATGGAGCCTGATTTCTAAATTATTTTGCATTACAGAACTACTCTTTATGATTCGAAAAAGTTTCAAACCCCCACCCCTGAATTTTTTTTTCTGGCTATGATCCTGCTTGACATCATATAAAATACGCAATTCAAACTGAGAATATACTAGCCATGCATCAGACATATATGTGAATCATAAGATTTCTGCATGCTTGTTGACTTGCAATTAAATCTGGAAACACACAGCACTGAAATATTTGTAATGTGTTTGTAACTTGTGGACTTTCTCCTTAGTTGGGTTTGCAACATGCTTTCAAGCAAACTCTGAGCAACTCGTAGAGTTTTTCTTGGGTGGATTCATTCAGTGAGTTTATCCAGTTTTAAACCTCTCAATTTGCCTGTGCAATCCTACTCAAATGTATCTGGTAGTAAGACCCCCTGAACACAGGTTGCCTTCTAAAACAACACACATAAGCTTCCGCAGCACCATTTGAGTTGTACTCTGATGGTTATTTTTCTATTTGATAGGTTTTAGGCAAACCTCAGCAGGATGAAGATTTTTCGTGCTTATGGTAAAGCCAAGCAATTCTGCCATTTGTGGCTTCCAATACGGTTGAAGCATTGTAACCCAAAGAGTATTAAGGACCAAAACATGCAGGAGTTTTTTTTTGTGGCAGAGCTGAAATTGACCTATCCATTTTAAGTGACAAGAAGTTCTTTGACTGTAGGCATCTCTGGTAGGTTGACTGTTTTTATTTATTATTCTGCACAGTATTAACTATATGTTTGGTCCTGGTGTGCACTGAAACACTGCTTATATTTTTATTTGAATAGATTGGGTTTGCTTAAGGTTGTTTTTTTCCTTGTGACATTTCTCTAACCTCAGTGCTGAAAAAGAGGCCTGGAAGTTCATTCTCTCATCTGCCAGCTATTCAAACTGGCATCAAAATTTTCCAAACTCTTTGAGAATTATAATTACTAACCAACTGATATGAAATAACATTTTATTTCAATTGATTTTTTAATGTTTTGAGGGCTTTTTTCATGTCAGGAACAACTTGAGAAACTGCAAGTTGCTTCTGGTGTGAGAGAATTGGCTGTCTGCAAGGATGTTGCTCAGGGAACACCCAGATGTTTTACTATCCTGTGGGAGGCTTCTCTCATGTCCCCACATGAGAAGCTGGAGCTGACAGACAGGAGCTCACCCCGCTCCTTGGATTCGAAACTCCGACCTTGCAGTCAGTTGTCCTGCCGGCACAAAGGTTTAACCCATTGCATCACCGGGGGCTTAATAATCAATCTAATTTTTCCTCTTCTTCGTTTATTAATAGCATTTCTTTTCTTTAACATTGAACCTGAGAAAGTCAGGCATCCATATCCACAGATTCTGCATCCATAGATTCAATGTTTTAAAAATAATCTTAATTTGCCATTTTATATTAGGAATATAGTAGAGTCTCGCTTATCCAAGCTCCGCTTATCCAAGTTTCTGTATTATCCAGCGCAGTTTGCCTTTTAGTAGTCAATGTTTCTGTAGTCAATTTTTCAATAAATTGTGAAATTTTGGTGCTAAATTCATAAATACAGTAATTATTACATAACGTTATAGTGTACTGAACTGCTTTTTCTATCCATTTATTGTAAAGCATGATGTTTTGGTGCTTAATTTGTAAAATCATAACATACATAATCATCACAACATTTAATAGGCTTTTCCTTAATCCCTCCTTATTATCCAACATTTTCGCTTATCCAATGTTCTGCCAGCCCGTTTATGTTGGATAAGTGAGACTCTACTGTACCACTTTACTATACTATTGTATATAATGGCACTTGAGCATCCACAGAATTTGGTATCCATGGAGAGTTCTGAAATCAAATTTCAGTGGATAACAAGGGCCTTCTAATATCCCTTCTCATCCTCTGCTGTAAGTCTGGTTGGTATTATCTCATTTGTTTGTAGATGTATTGCTTTCTCTCCTCTTTGAGATAATTTCCATTTGCCATTTGCTGGGCGTTTCCTTGCAAAATCACAAAAAGCCAGTGGGCAATATTTGTGACAGCTGTGAAAAACACCATAAGAAAACGTGTTAAGAGTGTACCCTTTCAAGCTTATCAGGATACTTAGGGTACTACTGACATGATACAATGTTGATAGCTTTATTCTTCCTATTTGTTTTTAAGAAAATCCAAGAAATATGACAAAAATTTTTAATTAAATCCAAAAACCAATATAGATAGCAGAAATAGGAAAATCAGTTGCTGTTTCATGCCTCATTTCTTCCTAGATTGCTACATTTTGTCACCAAGACTGTTTCCTTTGTAGCATTGGAGATTTTCCAATTTTCAATTCCAAATATCAGTGATTTAGTTTTTCCATTTTCAAATACCAGTGATAGACCCATCACTAAAGGGTGTATCTATACAGCAGAATTAATACAGTATGACACCACTTCAACTGCCTTGGCTATGGAATCCTGGGAGTTGTAGTTTGCTAAAGCACCAGCACTCTTTGGCATAGAATGCCAAAGGAACTGCAAAATTACCACTTCCATGATTCTATATCACTGGTGTATTTATTTATTTATTTACAGTATTTATATTCCGCCCTTCTCACCCCGAAGGGGACTCAGGGCGGATTGCAATGAACACATATATGGCAAACATTCAATGCCAACAGACAAACAACATACAGTATAGACAGACACAGAGGCATTTAACTTTTTTCCAGCTTCACGATTCCGGCCACAGGGGGAGCTGTTGCTTCACCGTCCACTAGTGGCTGTACTTCCTCATTCCTTTCCTCGTTTTTTGCTGGCAGTTTTATGGTGTTGTAAATTAGTTAAATTAGCCTCCCGCATAAAGTGTACCTAAATTTCCCTACTTGACAGATGCAACTGTCTTTCGGGGCTGCATAGGTCAACAGCAAGCCGGGCTATTTAATGGTCGGGGGCTTAACCCGACCCGGGCTTTGAACTCATGACCTCTCGGTCAGTAGTGATTTATTGCAGCTGGTTACTAGCCAGCTGCGCCACAGCCCGGCCTGGTGTATATGCACCCTAAGTAACATGTAAGACTAGTATGGACCTATACTAGGTTTTCTTCAAATAAAACATTTGTAGATCTACCTGCTGTCAGCCAGTTTGAAATTATTTATACATTCCTTTCTTTTTCCACAAGAGCCATGATTTTAAACATACGCATTGAAGCTATTTTGGGTATTTTATCTGTATGTTCAGCCATATTATCTTTCTTGTTGAATGGTTGTGTGGAAGGAAGACTTTGACCCAAATTGTTTAGAAGCACTTTCTACAAGCTGAAGTCTAGTGATCTCTTCCTACTTTGCATACATAACCGACTTCATTCATCAAGGACCCTGACCTTCTGCATCTGATTTTCAGAGGAACGTTGTCATGGGAAAAAGAGGGAAGCCTGTTTCCACCAGCCCAGTTGCATTGGCCTAAACTGTATCTAATCCAATTAAATAAATTGGCTTTAATTAAATATTGATTTCTTTTTCACTCATGGTGGTTTCCATTAAAGAACAGGAGTCTCAGGATATTCAGGAAATGTATGCCCATATTTAATCTAATTTTGGCTGTCGTTGCTGATTAACTTCTGCTCTGTAAAACAACAGCAACAAGCATTCTCTGTTTTCTTTTTGGCATAAATTATGCTCCAACATTTCATGGATGAACCTGGGACACACATCACCATGCAACATTGGAGTGCAGCCAAGATGGCAACTGTGGATGCAGACTACCATATATATAAAGGTTTTCCCCTGACATTAAGTCTAGTCGTGTCCAACTCTAGGGGTTGGTGCTCATCTCCATTTCTATGCCGAAGATCCAGCATTATCCGTAGACACCTCCAAGATCATGCGGCTGGCATGACTGCATGGAGCGCCGTTACCTTCCTGCCAGAGCGGTATCTATTGATCTACTCACATTTGCATGTTTTCGAACTGCTAGCATGGCAGAATCTGGGGCTAGCAGCAGGAGCTCACCCCGCTTCCCGAATTTGAACTGACAGCAAGTACAGCAGCTTAGCATTTTAATCTGCTGCGCCACCAGGGGCTCCCCCTCCCCCCCCCCTCCCTCTCTCTCTCTCTCTCTCTCTCTCTCTCTCTCTCTATATATATATATATATATATATATATATATATATATATAAACATAGTGGTTGGTGCTCTTTAGTTTTTGCATGATTTGGGACCCAAGATGTAACTGAATGACAGCTCCCATCACATTTCATTATCTGCCATATAGACTGAGGATAATGGGAATCATAACCCAAAAGCTTTGTGACTTTGAGATTGGGGAAACGTTAACAAACATTTTAAAGTCAGACATCATATTGACAAGCCTTGTATCTAAATTCAAGCTCTACTATCCTGACTAAACAGAACAAAGGGCAGACTTCCAGATGTTACTCCCATCAGCTCTAGTTATGATGTCTAATTATGAGGAATACAGGAGTTGTAGTCCAGCATTCGGAGAGCCACATAAAATGACATGATGGGCCGAATTTGGCACATGGGTCTTGAGTTTGACAGATGTAACCTAAGAGGTCACAATTAAGAGGTCAGCATGTTAATTTGCTCACCATAATCAGCTGCAATTTATTAATTCTTTATAATTAATAAAAAGCATTAATATAATATACATTATTTAGCTGGGCTGCATTTACACCAAGCAGGTTACTCCAGGAGATTTCTGCCCAGGAAGCTATACTGGATCTAGCACATAACAACTGAATCCAAGGCCAGTGTCCAGATGATGCAGCCTGTCCCTGGACCCCAGCTCACCCCTACTACTCTTCTCCATGGAGATCCCCGCAAGTGTCTGGCTATCACCTGTTGCATCTCTGATGTTGTAGCAATTTTAGCTAGGACCGCAATAAGACGTATGTACTTGGTGAGCATCTGCTAAACCAGATCAGCCAGGACAGAGAAATAAGCTCCCTAGGTTGAAGGCAACACCACAGTGGTTTATTAAGATTTGGCTGCAAAGGATGCACGTACAAGCAATTTGTTTCAAAAGATACAAGCATAAACTCACAGAGAAATACAGTTCTGATAGCTATCAGACTTCCTGTTCGCTCCTCTGATTGGCTGAAAATGAGGCAGACTAGGGGGTTCCCTTGACATCACAGGATACAGGAGGAGATTCCTGTGGTGGGAAGAATGACAGCCAGGGGTTGGTCAGTTCAAAGAACCAATCCATTGCAGAGACACTCCCTGGGAGGGCCCAGTCCATGAGGAAATAATAGTGTTGATATGCTGATATATCTCCAATAAACTCAAGTATCCGGTTCTGTGTAAGACAGAAGTGCAAGACTCAAAAGACAAAGTGATTGTAGATGTAAACAATCAAGGGCTTGGTTGCCAGCATAGAGTCTCTGTTCTATGTCTTTTTCTATGTGTTCTATGTGTATATGGCATTGAATGTTTGCCAATTTATGTGTACACTGTGATCCGCCCTGAGTCTCCTTCGGGGTGAGAAGGGCAGAATATAAATACTGTAAATAAAATAAATAAATAAATAAATTCATATCTACTAAGCCCCCCAATTCTGTGGGAGTGGCAGACTCTCAGCCTCAACTCTCAGCCAGTGTAAATAACCTGCAAGAAATGATAATATCTTTGTAAAACTCAACTAATCTGTGAACAAAAGGTTTGGATTTCTAGCCATGTTTAAACACCCTGCCATGAGATTTATATCGGGCCAAACCCAAAGATCCCCTTCCCTTCACCTGCCAGTTGAACCTCAGTTTCCTTTCCACATCTTTGCAGAAACTAAGACAACAAGATAAGATAGAGAGGAGTACATACATGAGCTTGAGACAATACTATCCTGTTTCGACCAAAGATAATAACAGGATATCCTGGTTATTAGTAGTCCATTTCAGTCAGGGTAAATATTTGGGAATGTGTGAGCCTCATGAATTATTGCCCCCATCATTTCAAACTGCCTTCATATAATTATTGAGTGTTTTCAGCAATTAAAGAGGACCTAGTTCCGGCTTGGCAATTCCTGTCTCCAAATATTATCAGGTGGCTGGCATGTTTTAAAAAATCCCATTAGAATCTTTTCAAGATGTCCTGGACTTTCTCGGGATTTAATGAATTCACGTGCAAGTGTGAGTGTGCATGGAGAAGCAGCATGGCAAATTCCACCCCTGAACAACCACACAAAGTTGTTGATATAAAAAAAAAAAAAACAGGAAAATTATGGAAAAGAAAACATCACACTCCTAACTAAGCAGAATTGTGAGAAACCTCTGACGCTCCATATTTTTTGTACCTCAACTTCCCCATTCCCTTGGTATCAGCCATGCTAGCTGGAGCATCTGGGAAGTCCAATATGTCTAGACCAAAGGTTTTTGAACCCCAGGGGTTCTATAGTGCAAGTGGCATGTGTTCTGATGGCAAGAATTTGATTATAGATAACACAGAAAGTGCATTGACTGTCCACATTTTATTTCGTAAAGTCTTATCCATAATGTGGTTGAGGGGGAAAATGTCTCTGGAACAGAATGAAATGTGTCTCTGAAACAGAAAGGGAGCTATACTGAGTCTTACAGGAAAGACAGTTGGGGATAATGACCAGCTGTCAGTGCAAATAGCTAATTCTTGGATTTAGACTATAGCTTTGTTTGGTTCATACAACTGTGCTGTAGACCTCTGGCAGTCTACACTTTGCTAATGGCAAATTAATCTCAGCATTTTAACCATCAGTACACTTAGAGAATATTGAGCCAAATTTATGTGAAAGCACTATCCAAGATTTTCTTTGAAATGAACAAGATGCTTTCTGTGACACCATTGCTATCAAAAGGTACAATCAGAGTTTTTCACTTTTTTAATAGCTACATGTGCCTTTCAAGTAAGAATGTTAAAACGGAAGAATTTGAAGGCATTACTGCCATGTTTTCTTCAGGAAGAATTCCCAAACAATGCTAGGAGAGGCACTGCTATCATCAAATGGAAAGTTATGTATCTGAAGATAAGTGTTTTGTGTTCAGAGTGCTTTCTAGTGTTTTTCTGCTTCCATGAAGAACATCCATGCATTTGGGAGTTACTAGCTTTCAGATGTTTTGATTGTCACATGGGGAACATTTTCCATAAAATGAGAGGTGTAAGGCTACATTTTGACAAATGTGAACACCTGCACATGGTTTAGAGCAGTGTTTCTCAACCTGGGGTCCCCAGATGTTTTTGGCCTTCAACTCCCAGAAATCCTAACAGCTGGTAAACTGGCTGGGATTTCTGGGAGTTGTAGGCCAAAAACATCTGGGGACCCACAGGTTGCAAACCACTGGTTTAAAGAATGAGTACAGATGTGCTCTGCATATATATTCACAAAAAGGAAAGCATATGTCACTGCAAATTCTTCCCCCTGCCTCCAGTGAATTCAGATAGGATAGCTGTTTCAGTTGTTTTTAAAACGTTGCATGTACATTTTTGGTAGCAAAACTGTATTTTTTAAAAAAAATCTATAATAAATTCTTCAAATTACTTGGAATTTCAGGTTTGTATATAGGTTTTTCAAGATGAAAAAAAAAACCAGAACCAGTGATGAAACTGAGATGAGCCAAATGGCACTATGTTCAACATCCTACATCTATATTATAGGAAGTGCAGCAACTGAATGCTTACATTAAAAATAAAGTTCTTGTGTATCACTCAGTCAATACTCACCTGCCGAGGACTCCAATTTGACAAATTATTTGCAAAAACTTATTTTTATGGCATTTTTATTGATTTCAAAAGACAATCCGCCTGTTTGTTATTGATTATAGCAAAACCTTTCATTGCATAGATCATAAAAAAAACCTATGGGTCGTTCTTGAAGAAATTGATGTACCACAATATTTGATTATCCTGATGCATAATCTGTACTCAGGACAAGAATATGCAGAAACGGAATGATTTCCGATATTCCTACATTTTTTTTTGAAGCAGTCTTATTACTTTACTTAATCTCAACATTATATTTCTATTGAAACTCTGAAACTGTATTAGCCTTTCCACCTGCTGTTTCACACTGTTGATGCATGTTTAGCTGCTGGTATACTAAGAACCCAGGATCATTTTCATATTGTCATCAAAACACGTGTCACACATCCTATATTTATGCACCTGGTTTTCCCCCACCTTCTGCTTGCATCATTTGTTCTCTTTTCACCAGGCTGAGTATGCTTTCATCATGAGAAAATCAAACCTACTGCTTCCTTGTTCTAGGTTTTGCTCTGAATGAGCCTCAATCCTTTTTATTATTGGTAGACACTCCCACAAACTTGAGCTTATTCTGAGCTTTTGCTTTTCTAGCCTTCTCCTTATGGCTATTACCATATTTACTCAAATCTAATGTTCACCTTTTTTGGTGAACTTACATTGCCAAAACTGAGATGCACATTAGATTCGATGGCACATTAGAATTGTGAACATAAACCCACCTGAGTAAAAAAGGGCAGGAAAAAACTGGAATGCTGGAACCTGGGCAGAGAGGTGCAAGGGAGCGGGGGTCCATGCCATTTCCAACTGGCCTCATTCACAGGGCCTTCCCTCAGTTTTGAAGCCCTTGTAAATGAGGCTAGTTGGGAACTGTACAAGGCTAGAGAGTTTCTCCAGCCTCAGCCTGACGGAGAAACGTGGCTTTCCAAATGGCCTCATTCATGCTGCCTGCCTCCATGATGCACTATACCTGTGCTGTTGGGTGCATTATATTTGAAGGCAAATCCACTTTTTGTAATGTGCACTTTCAAAATTGAGGTGTGCATTACATTTGATGGCACATCATACTCAAGTAAATATGGTAATTTTCCCCCTTTTTATTGATTTCTTCCATTTCTCTGCTCAGTTTTTCTGAAAGTTCCTTATGTAGCTAACCTTCTATTTCTTATCCAAGCCATTTAATAATGTTTATTATTGTTAGGTCCAGGAGAAAACCCCATCACATCCCATCTGTCATTCCTCTTCAGAAGCACTGGTGAGAATACTTTAAATCCAGCAGGTCAACCGGAGTTTCTTTCTCATTAGAGCTCACTTTTCTTTCTAATTAGAATCTTGTGTGTGTTCAACACCTCATCTTTGAGGATACTCCTATGTATCATGACCTCCTTGAATATTTCTGGTCAGTGGGTCTTGCCCTCTGGATTTCTTAAAGTCCAGAGTCCTCATCCAAGAACACTCAACTTTCCCTTTCCTCTGCACAACAAACAACAAGAGGATATGGCCACCTCCATCCAGGGTTCCCATTGCTTCTAATCACTGACCAATTCTGCCCTGTCGTTGAGGATCAGATCCAAGACAATCAGTCCCCTTGTTGTTTTTAACTGCCTTCTGGAAAATAGTGTTATCAACAATGCAAGTGAAGAATTTATTGGAAAACTTTTGTGAGATGCAAGACATACATTCTGCTAAAATGTTTGTGGCATGCATGGCAGTGGCAGATTAAAGAAAGCAAATCAGACTCTCTGTTCTACTTACATCCTTTCCTATGAGCCATAGAGGTTGCTCTCACCAAACACTGAAAATCTTGCCCTTAAAAGTTGTTTTCTTTTATTTGTTAATGTGCTAGTGTCCACAGACCTGGTAAAAAGAGCAGAGCAGAATAAAGCAAACCAATGCCAAGAAAAGCAGCTAAAAGGATTTCCAAGGCAAGAGAGTCGAATAAGCCTCCATCTAATTGCACAGAGGCTTAGTTCGTCAGATTGCCACAACTGTTAAGGTCCCCACGGAACACACTTCAGAATCCCAAATTTTCAAGGTCATTCAGCATAAATGTGCAGTTATCAAGAGGGAAAACTGACACTAGGAAGAAAACAGAAATGTTCCTTAACTCTTAGCACATCACTACATTATCACAAGGCCAATATACTTTGAAAGAAACCTTTATTACTATCCAGACAGAATATATTACAATTCTAATTAACAGACTTCAAAAATAACATGTACCAAATAATAATGAAACTATACTTTGTCTTATGAACCTTCTCAACACAAACTAACATAGGACATCAATAGCAGGGGATGGGTTTCTCATGGGGAGAAAGCAGACTGGGAATAGGGACTGCTACCAAAGGTAATGGCTCTGCTTCAATGACGGCTTGCCTCCTTTGTGCAATAAAGTCCATAAAGACATTTGAGTTTCTTTTTTCTGTACTCAAGTAACTGAAAACAATGATGAAATGCCTAAAATTACTTCCCCTTCTTCATCGCAATTTACAACAAAGGAAAAGCAACAAACAAAAGAACAAGAATGCTTTCTTGTTGATGAACAAATCTGTTCTCTCGGTGAAAGGCAGTGAAGGGTCTGAATTCATATCTGAGGAAAGATTAACTCAAATAAAAGACTGAAGGAAGACTTTTTCAGCTTATTCTGTACCAATTAACTACCAAAGATCAACTCAAGTCTGTCTCTACATTCTGCCTTTTACTGCAAATGTGCTCAGACAAAGCTACATGTTTTGTAATCAAACAAAGGAGCTATCAGTATGTTATGTAAACATTAACAATTTGGAGGAAACTTTTTTTCCTGAACTGACTTGTCCCAATTTTGCGGGCTCCTCATACCAATCTTGACATAGACTTTGGATTCAGTTCCATTCCATCAAAATTTCCATGCAAACAGAACAGATTTGTAAGAATATTTTTTTAAATGATTGAAACTGATAGAGCTCCTAATGATCAATTTCCATGAAGTCTTCTGGAACAACATTGTTCAGGAACGATAAAAGGTTTCTGTGGGTCTATAGTGTTATAAGGTTAATGCCTGAAGCTAGTTTCAAGAAATTCTATTCACAGCATTAGAGTTATTATTACTAAACCTTTATGCTTCTACTTGAGGAAAAGGTAATTTATTTATTTATCATGTCAGAAGCAAACTGTGGGTACAGTTGTAATGTATTTAAAAACACAAACTAAACTAAAAACTTGGCACCACATTAAACGTCCCTTGACCAGTAGCTTGCCACTTGGAGTGCCTTTGGTGTTGTTATAAGAAGGTCCTGCATTGTAATAGGTGGTCTGTAAACCACACTCTTCTCCACACTCGCATGCCGTGGACTCCACTTTGTGGCCCCATTTCTTAAGGTTGGCTCTGCACCCCACAGTGCCAGAGCAAAGTCTGTTCAGCACCTTCCAAGCTGCCCAGTCTTCTGTGTGCCCAGAAGTGACTTACATTTGTAATGCAAATACACCATTCACTCTGAACATGAAAACAAGAAATTCCCAAATCCATGTTGACATCCAATTGTGTAATGCAGTGTATTCACAGAGAGCTGACATTCTGCAGAAACAACTAGACAACATTATTAGAAGCTTAGATGATACCTTAGAATTTCCAATGTGGAAGTTCACTGTCAGTATAGAAGAGAGAACGGATAGATATGTACAGTTGCCACTGAAATGGCAACTATAAACTTCCTTTGATACAACTAAGGATTTTATTAGATGGCAGCACTAATGGCAACAGCAGCATCTAATTAATTAATGTATGTGTATGTGTGTGTGTTATGCTACTTTTCTCTCAATACAGGTTTCAAGGTGGCTTTCTTCATCTTCCTCCTGTTCCTCCTCTTAATTTATAATCATCTTCCCCTCCTGCCCAAAAAACTGGTACTCAAGATGGCTTGCAATTTAAGACAAGAACAACATAACTTAAAAAAAACATACAAAATTCAAAAGCAAAGGAAGGAAGATCCCGAGGGAACCAGAAACACAGAGCAAAGGAGGAGGAATTGGCCCTGGCAGATCTGGTTCCTTCCACTCTTCCTGTGTGCCATATGTTGCTCTTCCCCCAGTACTTCTTGGAGAACGTAAGAAGAGGAAAAGGAACCAGATTCACAGGGTAAGTAAGCAGTGTTGGGTCATCTCCTCCTTTTGCCTGTGTACCATGACTCTCAGTTTATTCTGGGAAAGGAAGGGAAATGCCACACAGAACAGAGACTCGCAGCACACATGCATCTTGAATCATCTCCTAGCTCACTTCCTAAAGACTGGGCTGCCATAAATGTTCTCATAGCAGCCCCAACTTTGGGAGGTAGCAACGTTCTAAACTTGTAAATAATCAAAACCATAAATATGAAACCTGAAAAAGTGGAGAGCTGACTGTACACATCTGCTTTATGTGCTTTCCTTCTCTATTTCAATCCCTACAACAACCCTGTAAGGTAGGTTTGTTGAGAGGTAGTGGTGATCCATGGTAAATCCTATCACCAAGCAGGGATTTATCTTGAGTCTCCCTGTTCTGTATCCAGCACTTTAAACATTACCCTTTATTGGTTCTCTCAGATCAATTGGTGCACAGCTGGGATGTCAAATTGATTGTATGGATCTTTTAAATCAGTGGCTTGCCACATTTTACTGATTATTTTAAATTGTGTTTGCTTTGTTAATTTTATATGTGTGGTTTTATGTAAATGAGTTATTGGTCTTAAATGTTGATGTACTACATTTTATGTGCTGCATGGCACCATCATGTGCTATTTGTAAGCTGCCCCAAGTCCCTATGGGAGATGGTGGTGGAGTATAAATAAAGTTTCATTATTATTACTATTATTATTATTATCATTAATTATTAATTGTTAACAGCAAAAAACTCAAATGTAATGAAGGTTGAAGCATAGTGGAAAATGGAATGATAAATGTTCCTGATTTGCATAATTAGAATAGTTTTCAAAATATGGAAATTAGATGCCCATATTTGAGAAAGTGGGGCAGAAAGTGGAGGGAATCATCTTCTTATCATAGCATTTCACCCCTTTCTAATTTCAAGAAAAATATATTCACCCTATCACATAACCTTTGCAATTGCGGAAGTATTATTATTATTATTGCTACTATTATTATTGCATTTGTCAGATATTTTATATGTGCACTTAAATAACCAATTTGAAAATTAATAGCCAATTACATACTTGTAAATTCTTCCAGGGCATTGAGGAAGACCGTCCCTGGTATTTCCAATTATTTGTAATATAAAAGGGAAAACTCAAAATTAACAAGCTATGTTGAAATTAGGAAATCCCAAGTCTTTTTTAAAAAAAGAGAGAGAGAGAATATAACTACAGCAAACTAGTAATATATCAAAATTGCCAAATTTCTAAAGAATAAATTATTTTTTAAAAATTACCATAAAGAGATGGTGAGAAAAGGAGCATCGAGGTACATTTAGAGACCACCCATAGGAATGCCCACGCTTTTATGTCACTGCAATGAATCTGGCAGTTCCCATCACATTGCTTGAAATAAGCACCTTTGGCTGTCTCTGCACAAATCAAGAGCTCTGAAGACAATTGCTCCCCAACTCCAAAAACCCCATTTCTACACACTTTAAAAACATTTTTTAAATAGAGTCCCATGGGAAACCATCAGAAGTAGTCTTGTATCATTTGTCGGGTTCCATGGGACTCCAACGTTAAAATGTTTGTAAAGTGTGTAGAAACAGGGGGAACCCTGCGTCTGATTAGGTCCTTGTTTATTTTGTTAGGGCACCTATGAAGTTCTGCTTCTATAAGGCAATGTACTAGGAATGAGATTGAAATTTTCTCTTTGCCATATGATACTACTCTGGAGGCCACATGTGGCCTGGAGCATATGACTTTGATAGCAGTTATGTGTTTTTGTTTTTAAATTCTTGTAGTACATGTGGTCTGTACTTTTGCGCCTATGCGGCGGATGGATCACATGTGAAGATGGTCTTGATTTTCCCAAGAACTGTGGCCTTTTGATCGTATGGTTCCAAAATGCTTATTATTATCATAGAAGCATGAAATCAGTATTTTTAAAACACTTTATCTTCAGATCTATGTGCCTGAAGGCTACCCATTCATCCCAAGGTTTTACTAATTCCTACGTAGCACTGCTATTCTCTCTGTGATATATGCAGTCTTTCAATAAATCACGTGAACTGTACACAGCTTCAAGAGATGCCACAATGGCTCAAGAATCAGGTGACTGGCATTCTGATTATATCCAATATGCGCACACATAACACATAGAGTTAAATATTTTGGATCCTGAAATTAAATCAGCAAGAGAAGAGCATATGGATCACTCAAAGGGATAGGATTATGCAGCGTGTCAGGGACTACCAGCGGCTTGTGCTCAAATCAGATTAAAATTTCCAAAGACATTGGCTTGTACTGAGGAATCTAAAGCCTGAAATGTAGAACAGAAGGCACTATTCTGTCAGTGAGGGAAAGACAAAAGGCCACCCACCTAATCTTTATATTCGGCTTGGATGACCTACAATTTGCAGAATGCCTGCCAAACCCAAGGAATGGTGCTGTACAGTTCTATTCCCGAACAATAGCTTTAGGGAGGGAAATGGCCAGGTAGAATTTTAATCTCAGACCTAATGTTTTTGGTTCAAATTTACACTGTAGTAGAACTGAACAAGAAAGAAACAAAATTGGATTTTTTTCATGTCAGGAGCGACTTGAGAAACTGCAAGTCGCTTTTAATGTGAGAGAATTTGCTTTCTGCAAGGATGTTGCCCAGGGGATGGCCAGATGTTTTGATGTTTTACCATCCTTGTGGGAGGCTTCTGTCATGTCCCCGCATGTAGCTGGAGCTGACAGAGGGAGCTCATCCACACTCTCCCCGCGTTGGATTAGAACTGGAAACCTTCAGGTCAGCAACCCAACCTTCAAGGGTTACAGTTATGTCCATGCATTTACCATGTCTACAGTGCCCTATAGAAACTTACTTATATCAATGGAGCATCTATGAAGGTCTGTTTCTGTAAGGCAAAACATTTGTTTACATTTGAAAAATTGGGAGAAAAAAAATTCATTTGAATTTTGCCTATAGACTGACCCTGTACAATACTAACATTAGAATAAAATAGTTTCAGTCACCAAACTAAGACTCAATAGGAAGACTCTCCCTCTCAGTATATACAATGACTCCAGCACTTTGACTAAATAACAAGTTTCAAGAAGGCAATTTCCACCAGCTATCATTTTAAAAAAAACTGGTCACATCTCCATTTGTTCTTGCTAATTAGCTCCAACGCACTGAAAGAATTTGCGGAATAGATCCACAGTTACTCGAAAGATGTCATGTTTTGCTAGCTCTTCAAAGAACTCAAACTGCATTATAGCGTTGAGGGTGTCAGATCAAATGAAGATAATGCAGAAGCAGGCTTCCAATCATATACTTCTTTTACTCTAAAATTACTCTTATTTATACATTATTGGAGCAATACAAATGACATGAACAGAGAACTGATCCAAAGTGGCCAGCTACTCTGGAGAAGCACTGTTCCAATACCACAGCTGAATTATTTTGTTTCCTGACATTACTTCGTCACACTAGAGCATTGATCCACTTGAAATCCGGTTGCTGCCTCCTGCAGAATTGTAGTTTAGGGAGGGACCTTTAAACTGCTTAGTCAAAGGGGTTCTGGGCTTCATTAAACTACAAATCCCAGAATTTTGTGTTGTACAATAAAATAATAATAATGATAACTTTATTTATAACCCACTTCCATCTCCCCAAGGGGACTCCGAGTAGTTCACATGGGGACTAAGTCTGATCAACAGATAAAACAACGCAACAACATATATAATTAAAACAATAACAGGAAAATGGCATTCATAAAATACATAGTGAGCATTAGGAATATGTTCTGTATCAGAAACTAGAGCTGACGTGGTCTATCCAATACAATTTTCTGAATCAGAACCCCAAATAACCAAGCCAAATCTAAAGTTGACCAAAAACTGATTCGTAACCCTTTTGGTACTAATTTTGGAGAGTGGTCCCTAGTCAAAATGGTCCCTGGTCAACAAAAAGGTTGGGAACCACTGGTTTAAACAAATGGTTCTTTCAATGGATCCTTGTTTAACAATCACACTATGTATTAGAATGTTTGCATAGAATGAAAGATATTGCATCAGGTTTGGAGGTAGTGGTGACCAGGAGATGTTATTTAATGAAGCGTATTTAATTAAGTGGCTGTTACAGAATCCCAGTCATTGTTATCACGATTGCATGGGAATGGTGTCATGTTCAGCAGGGCATCCATAGTATTCTGAATTACCTTAATGGTAATTCAAGGACATGTGCTTGTTCTAAGAATATCTACTCAGAGAACCCATATTCTCTCTATATTCTTCATCCTTGCACAATCACACTTCTTGTGCTAAAAGACCAGCAAATGCTTTGGTTAGACCAAATATTCCACTGTGTTTTAATGTACATTTTGGAGCTGCAGTGCATGAAAGTAAGACACATGTATTACTTTCTACTGAAAGGTTTTCTTGTGGAGTAAAGGGCAATTGTGTAAATAAGAGATATCTGACAGCTGAAGGTCACAATCAGAAACAGTCTGCTCCCATCATACTATGGGAAGTTGACTAAAAATAAAGGAGTGTTTAGATATCCTTGGGGCTATTTTCAGCCAGGGACTAAAAAGAGGTGGGGACAAGGCCCCAGGGGCTCACAAAACATGTTTCTAAGGCAAGAGAACGCAGTCCATGGCCTGCATGTCACTATGGCATCCCAGGAGGGTTTCTGCAACATCTGATCCCTTAAAGCCAGCTAACTTCGTCAACCCCCAAATTTCTGGAATGGTGAAAAATCACTTCTGATATCTTCAAAATACTCTTCTCTGATTCTCCAAAAAACAATTGGTTGGGAACAGACTAAAACATAAGTCAATTACTCATTGGCTAAACTTTTGAAAGGAAGGTCATTTTTCAAGAGGGCGCAAAGGTGAAAATGGCACCCAGATCATACGCAGCATTTTACTCCTAATCCTCAAGCGGTTACACCATGGAGGTTCTATTACTTTCATATTTAGACTATATTGTTCCTTCAAATTACCCAGAACAGTCATGGGCAAACTAAGGCCTGGGGGCCAGATGCAACCCTCTGGGTGCTTACCTCAGGCCCTCCTCATTTTCCCTGTCTTCTTGGCATAAGGCCACAGTGACCCACTGCATCCTTTTGCAGAAAGGATGGGGGAGGAAGGCACACAGCCGCTGAGAGCCCTCAAGAGTGCTCTCAGCCACCGCATGGCTTGCCCTCCTCCTGGCATAAGGACGGTGTGAGCAGCCCTGTCCTTATTCTGGAAGGATGGCTTGAGGAAGGCACACAGCGATTGAGAGCCTCCGGAGTGCTCTCGGACATTGCCAGTCTTGCCCTCCTCTCAGTATAATGCTGAGAGAACAGCCTGAAGATTAAGGGAGGAGTATTGGGAAGGAGGATTGGGGCAATCGCTGCATGTCTCGTTTTCCTCCTGGTAGCCCTCCTTATGCCAGGAAGACAATCTAAGGATTTCCCACCCACCCACCTGGTCCTGTCCTCTCCCAGGCCCTCCCCCTCCTGAGATCATCCCACCCAGTGTGTGCCCAGCAACCCTCTTTGCCGGCCAAGCCCTCCTGGCCAGGCCCACAATGCGGCCCCAAGGTAAAAAAAAATGTACTCATGCCTGACCCAGAACAACAAAATGATGAATACGGATAGGACTGAAGTCAACTCAGAACCACTGACGGCAAAGAAGAAAGTGAAGATTTGCAGAAATGTAACCCCCACTTCCAACAAATGAAAGAATTGTCAGCTGAAGGGAACTCTTGGGTGCAACCCTGAAAAGGGGCACTTCTGTTAGGAATAAAGGGACATTATAACATTTTGTAGTTTCTTCATTAATTGTATCTAAAATGTATTTTAGTATGTTATTTCCTTGTCACTGCCCCAGAAATGGTATGTTACGCTTTCTTTCTATTACTTCTTCAAATGATGTTTTCTTTAGCTGTGGGCCACTTATAAAGCACTGCAAAGAATGATAAAAACAATTCTATCCACACAGTAGCTAAAATGGCCAATCTTTGGCCATGTATGAAAAATTTCAATAGACATGACGCAGTGTGAAGACATTGCATAAAGCATAAAGATCAGAAAAGGGAAAATGTTCTGTTCTTTTTCAATCCATGAAAAGAGCCCCACTGTGAATTCGTGGAAACCCAAAGACTGCACTTATCTGATCTCTGATCCAAAATCTGTGTAGTCAGGTCAGAGAGGACTAGTCTGACATAAAGGTATATAGGGAGGGAAAAAAGCCATCGGCATTTTTTTTACGTGTGTCTTTTAAGGTTTGTAATATTTCATTGTATTGCACATGATACAACACATGACCTTAACACAATGACCTGGCCTGCATGGATTTCTACTGGGGTCACTGAAAGATAATATTAATCTAAACAACTGCTTCTAGAGGTTTTCAAATTGGCTTGTGTTAGCTCCTAACAAGTTATTCTATCTTCAGTAGCCAGAGCTGGCCCAAGGTAATTTTCAAGTATAGGCAAACAGAATTTTAGCGCCCCCCCCCCCAAAAAAACCAATCACTGAAAAATAAAAGCGTTGGATAAGCGAAAATGTTGGATAATAAGGAGGGATTAAGGAAAAACAACACTCTGAAAACAGGGGAAATCCAGACAGGAAACAATCAGGGCCAGCTAACACCTTCCAACCAAGGATGACCCCAGGGAGGAAGCAGCCAGGCTTTGAATCTGCAAGGCCATTAAATGCTAATCAAGGTGGCTAATTGCAGCATTCACACTAGCCTCAAACAGACAAGAGCTCTTTCTCCCACCCTGGACTTTCCACAGATATTTAAACCTCACTTACCAAGCTTCCAACAGACCTCACAACATCTGAGGATGCCTGCCATAGATGTGGGTGAAGCATCAGGAGAGAATGCTTCTGGAACATGACCAGGCAGCCCGGAGACCTGGCCTCGAGGAAGGGGCGAGAAGGAAGGCGTTTGCCGCTTTGGGGAGCAGAGAAGCGGCATTCATGTGCTTCGCAAAGTGGGGATCGCCTCCCTTCTCGCCAGGAAGGCGATCCCCACTTTGCAAAGCAGAAAAGCAGCGTTTCTCTGCTCCCCAAAGTGGCGACCTCCTTCCTTGCGGAGGCAGGTGCGGCGGCAGAAGCAGGAGTTGCCTGTGGCGCTCCCTACAGGATGGTGCCACAGGCAACTGCCTAGTTCACCTCTCGGTTGAACCACCAGGCAATCCAGGCAACAACTGTGTTTGGAACCATTAGCTGTACCTTGGGGTCCCTATCTTCTTCCCATCTTCAAAACAACTAGAGCAGTCCACTGCATTATTTTAACACTTCCTCTTCATCTGTGGGTTTCAGTTGTGAAACGTTACTCAAGATTATAAGATACTGCAAGAGGTTTTGCTATCAGATCAACACTCAGAAGAGACAGACAGCTGGGCAAACAGCTTCCTTTTTATCAACAAGATATGGAAAGCAAAATAATCATTTAGCAGGGTAGGGCAGGTCATACAAATGAAAGCTATAGCCAGGCAAATATGACAGAACCATGAGATCCTTCTGTTTCAGTATCCTCCAGAGATCATCCAGTATATTAGGGCTTCTTTTTCCACTTGTGGCTCTTTCTGCAGAGACATTTTTATCCAGCGCCAGGTATACAGACATATAAAATAGGTATAAAAATCAAACATTTACTGATAATAAATCAGAATTTGCAAGGCTCAATAAGCAGGCTGAATGTCTTTTTTATGAAGTGCAGATGAAGCATTTTCTCTCAAGAGCCCACTGTAAGCACTGCATGCTGTTGCTAACAGATGTGTGTAAATGTCTAAAACAGCCACTAGGTGGCATTCAGGAATAATTTTTTCCTGACCCCAAAAATTAGCTAAGGAACCATTTTGGGTCAGGATCCATAATTTAAGAAGCAGTGCAGTATATCAGAGTTGTGAACTACCCATATATATTTTGGCCCACCCTCTCCCTTTCTCTAGATGTACTCCCATGCAGTTACCTCTGTCATTTTCATCTCACATGGGTATAGGGCTGTCGGGTTCAATTTGTTTTGGATTTTGGTAGGATTGGTAAATAACATAGGTAAACAATGGGCCCAGTTACAGACTACATGCAGCTCCTGGAGTCCCTGTGAGTTCCCAGAGATCCCCATTTGGTCCTCTATAAACTTACATCTCACCATTTTTTCTAGGTAGGAAGGTAAAATTTATATGGTACTGTTGCATTATCCAGGCGGAAGCCACTAAGGGGCGATAGAGAGAGAAGGACAGTCCATTTTATTGGGGGGGGGTGCGAGTTGGAGGAAAACCATTTCCCCCATTTGTGCTGGTTATTCCCCCTCCCTACTTCTCATATTATAAACAAGGGTTCATTCCACGATGGGAACATGGGTGGGGGGAATAACAGGAAAACAGGGGAAAATTGTTTTCCTCCTTCAACCCACCCTCCACCCTCATAAAACTATCCATCTCTCTCTAGCTCCCCTAGTGGTCTCCACCCGGATAATGGAACAGTACCATTTATATTATACAACTTGTGGGATGGTGTCCATTCCTGTGTGGGTTCACTCCTTACATGCTTCTCATGCTCTTAAATGTGGATTCTCCCCATATATACATACACTTTCACTGTGACTGGGCAGGCTGCTAGTCAGTCTCCGTCACATTTAATTTGAACTACACAGGATTGATCCATCATGTTTGTTGCCATAGGTAGAGCAACATGAAATGATGTCTTCGCCTCAAATCAAGATGTACCTCACCAAGGCAGGTCAACTTTCTTTGGCATCTTACTTCCCAAGAGTAAAAATATAGTAGTAAAAAAAATGAGATTCTTTCATGACATTTAAAAGCAGGTGTTTGAGGCAGCTGCCTCACTTAAGCACAGTTTCTGCAACAATCGACATCTTCAGAAATTTAACAGTAATGCCTGCCTTACTGCTCCTCTCTGAAAATTATGGCTACCAGCCAACTATCTGAGTTTTGTTTCTCCCACCACCTGCTGTTTAACTGATTCATCTGAATATTTTAAAATTCATGTGAATATTTTCAAAACCTCCAAATTTTGAGACACTTAACAAAATGAAAAAATATCAAAATATTTTGAAGCATGCTGAATATATTATATTATTGGAACTATTGATATTTGAGACATAATTACAAAGCTTTTTAAAACTGCATAAACCAAAATGAAGAAATAAATAACACTAACTGGTGAATTTAGGTCAACACTTAAGTGCTTTCTCTCGAGAGAGTTAGAGATTGAATTATTGGTCCAAGTTAACAATGCAATTGGTTTACATTTTTATTATGCCTAGAAGATTTTTGGATCCAAATGTCAGGTCTAAATAATCACATAAAATTAAAATCCCATCAGGATGCATAGGTGATGTAAGCTTTTGTGTATCTTAGGGCCCTTCCACACAGCCAGAATATCAAGGCAGAAAATCCCACAATATCTGCTTTGAACTGGGTTATCTGAGTCCATACTATCATATATTCCAGTTCAAAGCAGAAAATGTAGGATTTTATTCAGCTGTGTGGAAGGGGCCTTGGAAACACAAGCATTATACTCATTCATAGGTGTTCATGATTAAGTATTTAAGGCCTAAGACAATATACAATGTATTTCTAGAAAGGTCTACCCTCATTCGGCAGAAGCTTTCAAGTTAAGTCAAATGATCCTTGGTTGCTCATCCAATTTCTAACAGTTCTATCATCTTTCCTCACCCTCTTTGGGCTGTGGTACCCAAAGACCTTCATATTTAGGCCAGTGAGAATTAGATTGTGTTATCACGTTTGCCACCCCTTGCAGAAGTGCTACTTTCCATTTTACTTTTCTCTATAGAATTCAGAATATCTGATCTAGTGTCAAAGCTACAACTGCTATGAAGCTGAGATTTTTTTTAAAAAACCCTTTATTCTTGATTTATGTATGTACATAATTATATACATTAATTTTTTTTCAAAATATTCAAATAGATGCCTTTTTGAGACACTTGGAAAACTTGAGATAACTTTAAAAGATAAAAGCTAATATTCATAGTTATAATGAAAAAAACATCTTGAATATGGCCTTTTCATCAGAATAGTAACATTGCCAAAGCAAATTGCCTCAACAAGAAAAAAAATCTAGTTAATAATGGTTACCTGCTTTAACTTCCAGCAGCTGCCTCATTTTGTTCTTACTACTAAGTCAACTAGACTGACTAATTAACCAGTTAGTTGCTTGATCTATTAGTTGATCATTTCACCAGTTAAATTGAATAGACCTACTCAGACCATAATACTATCAGTACTCATTTATGTATGGCTTCAGTATGCTGTTATATTCATTCTAGAAAGACCTAAGAAAACTTTTATCTCAGCAGTCTTGGCTCAGTTATGGTATCTTGACATCTCTAATACAACACTGAGATAGACCTGTTCAAATTCTGTATAATTTGATTGTTGTCTTGAGTGAGTCACAATCTCTCAGACTTGAGTAACACTCTCTGCCTCAGAGAAAGTTGCAGAAAAACTTTTATTCTATCAGCACATTTGACTGACACTGGTCGGCAGTGAAAAGACTGAAGGACAAGGGGAAGATCCACCCCTTTGTCCTTTTGCCAGTCTTAGGTATAGGCTGGGCTTCCCTTCACTGGTCGACCCTTTCACTGCCTGCCTTCCACAGTGTCAGAAGCCTCAATCCCCAAATACCAGCAGAGCATTAATCAACAGTTCGAAGTCAAACCAATAGACCAACAAAGATGAAAACATTAGCAGGATACCACAATAGAGAAGCTGTAGGTCCCATGAACTCCTTAAATCCTAAATTCATTCCAGGGTCACAAACCAAATACCAGAGTGTCCAGAGTACAACGTTGAATCAGAATCCAGAAGTCAAAGTCCAAAGGTGTTGTGACTCAGCTGGAACCTCAGATTGACTCTGATGAGGATGATGGGATTCAGGTTCAAAATCAGGTTCAAAATGTCCCTGTTGTAGAAGATGAGGAACAGAGAGTGCAAGTTCATTTTCCCACAGCAAGGAATGCTACCACCTCATCAAACTACAGATCCCAAGATCCCATAACATTGAACTTTGGCAGTTAAGGTGATATCAAACTCTATTAATTCTACAGTGCAGATGCACTCTTAATACAAAGGTACCGTTTTGTTTTGGGTTTTTTTAAGGAAAATATCAGCTGGTAAAAACCAACTTCTGAAAGGAAAGAACATTTGAGAGTTCCAATCCAAGAGAAGTGTCCAGTCTTTAATACAAGAAAGAGGCATGCAGTTTGTAGAGCACTTACATGAGAATGAACAGTTGCCTTCCACTAGGAACATATACTGATAAGCTAAGTAACTGCTAACAGAGTGAACTTTGCATAACCTCGGCTGAAAGGGCTACTAACACCCCAAATGTCACCACTGTTCTAACACACTTTGCTGGAGAAAAGGAACAAAAACAAGCTGCCTTTAGCTGTGTATGCCACCACAGTTTCAGCAGTTTCAATTAAGTTGTGTTGCCTTTCTGTAAAACCATAAAAATGTGATGCCTTATAAAAACAGAAATCTTCTCTGTAAAACTGGCATGGAGAGGAGCTCTTAAAATTGTCCCAGTTAATCCAATTTTCAAAAAAATAAAGATGGATAAATTTTGATGAAAAGATCATTTAGAAATCTAGCATGTTTAAATAGTTGGAAGGATGTCAGATTGAGGAGGGGGTAAGCTGATTTTCTACTTGGACAAAGAGCAATGAATTCAAATTGCAGGAAAAGAGATTCCATCTAAACATTATGAAGAATTTCTTGCTAGTAAGCGCTGCTCAATGGGAGAATATGCTGTCTCCTTGGAGCATGGTGGAGTCTCCTCCTATGGAGGTTTTTAAGCAGAGGCTGGATAACCATCTGTAGGGAGTGCTTTGATTGTTTTTTGTTGGGTTTTTTTAAAGGCAAGGGGTTGGACTACATAGCCCTTGGAGTCTCTTCCAACTTTATTATTTTATAACTCTACTAGCTAAATGTGGCCACACTTCGCTGTGGCTCATTGTGATATGTAAGGAATCTGAAAGTAAATTAAAGTATTGCATCGAACATAGATTCAGGGAGACATAGATTCAACCCTACTTTGTGTTGCTGTGTCTATGTTGAATGTATGGAAAGGGAGGGAAATTGTTTTTTTTCCCAAAAAAATAATTTTTATTGTAATGCTCATGAATTGAGTACATTTTTGGTTTATCTTTCTTCTGCATAAACATTAAGATCAGATGGTTTATCAACTCTGGAGCATGTGATGTATAATTGCCCATGAGGGAAGTATTTATTTTCTAATTTCAAACGCACACTTGCAAAGATTGCCCCTGCGTTTTATTGATAGTCATTGCGAATGCAAGGTATATTGGTAATGGAAGTCGTTTGAACTCTAATGCCATGTCGTTTGGAATGAGTGGGATTCCCAGGGCAATCATCCCCAACTCCTGTGTGTATGTAGTGTTGGCCATGTTGGGTCTGTGTGCCAAGTCTGGTCCAGATCTGTTGTCAACTGGGTTTGGTGCACTCTGGATAAGGGTGAACTACAACTCCCATAATAATGCTAATATTGTGCTAAGCTAATAATATAATATATTGTATGTACATATAATTTGTAAGCCTCTTAGAGTCCCCTTCAGGGTGAGAAGGGTGGGGTATAAATGTAGTAAATAAAGTACTGCATATCCCATCATCCATGGTTTGTCTTCCTCTAACTGCACCAGGACGTAAAGTGAGGCATGGGGGCAGGGTCTGTGTGCCATGTTTGGTCCTGATCTGTCATTTATGCCAGTTGCAGTGGTCTGTGGGAGGTGAAGTGATTGAAAGTACTGCATATCCCATCATCCGTGGTTCTCCCTCCCCCAAAAATTTCACCCTCAAAATTTCAAGTTGATTGACCAACTACTTTTCGAGTTCTGCACACACAAACATACGTAGGCTGTATTTTTATATATAAAGATGATTCAAATATTTTTGTTTATTTACAAATATAGCAGAAGCACAACTTAATTCTTTGACATAAACCACTGTATCCATATGAGATCAGAAGGAAGCAACCCTGAATCCCCATATGCTGTTATCTTGTGTGTGTGTTTTCCTTAATGTCCTCTGTTGATTTTTGGTGAATTGTTTACAGTTTTAGTAGGTAAGGAATACTCTGAGGTGGTTTCCAGTGCTTCCTCTGAAATACAGCCTCTATAGAAGCTGGTATTCCTTGTCCATCATCCATCCAATTATGAGCCCCAAAACTCAAACACATCTTCTCTGTATGCTTCTTCCAGTGCTGTCTTTATTCTACATCTGTCTCTCAAAATACTTCTGCTGTTTTCCATTTACTCTTAGCTTGCCCTTTCTCTCCAGCTAGAGGTAGTGTGGTGGTGGTGACGCTGAAATTGCCTTCTGTTAAAATGCCTCTTTGATCTGTCAGCACATTCCAAAGAGATCTCTTAATGGAAGTTAATTGTTGGAAGATTGCTTTTTGATACAGAGAAATCATCACAATATCCCAAGCTATTAAAATTCCTTTCTCAAGTCCCAGTCTCTGACTATTTCATGTCTTAAGGCAAAAACATGCCACAAGCTTGCTTGCTTCAGTCAGACTGCCAACCCATAACACCATTTTTATCTTCAATTCTGGGTATGCTTAATTTGTATTAAGCCCTATAAATCTTTGTGGATCTGAATAAATATGTCTAGCATCATGCTTTAAAAATGAGAGAAACAAATCCATCCAATAAATTTAAGCTGTCTCGTGCCTGGATATGGAGAATTAGTACAATTTAGTGTGAATGAGCCTGATCAAGTTTTCATCCATTGTCTTTGGCATGGATTTTGGCACTAAGATTTGGCCTCCTCAACTAGGATCAGGTTCCTTTCTTTTCAGGTATACCAGTTCCCAGCTGTGTTTCTGCATTTTCTTCCAAAAATGTTGTGTTCGAAATACAAACTCTCCAGGTTGTTGTGGAAACATTAACAGAATGTCAAGCTGTTAAATGTCAAAACTTGAAGCTTTCTGACCAAAGTAAAAGAGGAAGAATGCATAGAAGCCACAATGTGCGTAATTCAGAGAGGGGGAAATATTTAAATCAGCTTGTTTTCAGGCAAGATGGGGAGCTGGAATCTACCAGTAACCACTGGCCCTTGTTTGCATCAAGAACAATTTATTGCAACTGGCAAGTTTATTGCTGGAGCCCTATAATTAAGCACCGAACAGTCTAGTGACTTGCTGAACTTTCTCAATTAGCAGCAAATCAGTGGTTTAGATCCTACTATGAAAGTTATATAAATGTAATGTACATAATTAGGACCGAGTTAACAACAAAACCACTGGACCAAATGCCACCAAATTTGGCCACAATACACCAACACATCCAAGGTATGTCATTCACTCAACCTCCCCTCCCCCCCAAAAAAAACCCAATTGGCCTATATCTATTTTTCACTCTCCCCCCCCCTCCCTTTTTGGCCGGAATGGTATGCTCCCCTCTTTTCCCTTCACTCTCCACACTTGCCCTGAAGGGTGACTGTGTTTACAGCTGACGGGGAGCCGGGCGCATGGAGAAGAGCAGGTAGAGAGAGAGCCATCTGCCAGGGCTGTTCTTCTTGGAGGGGCTTCCATCCCTTCTCTCACACACATAGAACACATAGACATCCAATGAGAAAGAGTGGAGGAGGATGAGGAAGAGCCGTTCTCCCCCTGGCTGCCAGTCAGAAGAGTAGGCCCTGCCGCCTTTAGGCCCCACCCCCTTTGTGTCATAGCAATCCCCTCACCCACAATGGCACCCAGGGAATAGGCAGGGTTAACTTAAGCCTCTTCCACACTGCCTATAACATACAGATTATCTTATTTGAACTGGATTATATGGCAGTGCAGACTCAAGGCTCTTCCACACACCTATATAACTCAGAATGCCAAGGCACATAATCCACAGTATCTGCTTTGAACTGGATTATCTAGAGTCCACACTGCCTTATAATCCAGTTCAGTGTGAATTTTATACAGCTGTGTAGAAGGGGCCTCATATAATCCAGTTCTAAGCAGATAATATAAGATTATAAATATAATATATAATAATTACTGTGGTATAATCTAATCTCTAAAATCAATCTAATCTCTAAAATCAGGACAGTAAATAAAGAGCAACATTCTGAAAACAGGCAAATTCCAAAAAGGAAGCAACCAGAGCCAGCTAACACCTCCCAACAAAGGATTCCCCCATGGAGGAAGCAGCCAGGCTTTGAAGCTGCAAGGCCATTAAATGCTAATCAAGGTGACTAATTGCAGCATTCATACTTGCCGTACTGAGACTATTCATTGCTATTCAACCTGGCCAACCAAGGATTCCACAAGGTAGAAAGCAGCCAGGCTTGCAAGCAGCAAGGTTATCCAGTGCTATTCAACCTGGCCAACCAAGATTTCTCCTAGGAAGAAAACCTCCAGGCTTTGAAGCGATGAGGCTACTCTGCCCCATTCAACCTGCCTAGCAAGGATGTCCTATGTAGAAAGCGGCCAGGCTTTTAAGCTGCAAGACTATTTAGTGCTATTCAAGCTGGCCAAACAAGGATTCCCCTACAAAGGATGTAGCCAAGCTTCAAAGCGGCTCATTGATTGAGGGTGCTACTCCAGCTCGCCAAACAAGGATTCCCCTAGGTATAGCACAGCCAGGCATTGAAGCTGCAAGGCTATTCAGTGCAATTTAACCAGACCAACAAAAGATTAACCTTGGTAGAAGGCAGCCAGGCTTTGAAGCAGCGATGCTACTCTGTACTATTGAAGCTGACCAACTAAAGATTCTCCTAGATAGCAAGCAGCCAGGCTTTGAAGTAGTGAGGCTATTCATTACAATTCTAGCAGCCCAAAAAACCATTCCCCTACAACACAAGTATCTAGCCAAGCAGCAAGTGTATTGCATTGTATTCCAGCTCACCAAACAAGGATTCCCATAAGAAGAAAACGGCAAGGCTTTGAGGCTGCAAGGCTATTCACTGCTATTCCACTTGGCCAACAAAGGAGTCTCATAAGTCACAGCAACGTATGGCCGGGTACAGCTAGTAGGTATTATATAATCTTATTGTGATTTAAGCACATAAAATATTCCATACTAAATCTAAACATTTGCTGTTAGCGAAATAAACATCTATCATACATTCACCCCATATGTCTGAGATGAGTAAGTAGAAACAGTACAATCCAACTAACAAAATACTGGAAATTACAGCCCAGCTATGGATGCATTCTTCTCCTTTTCTAGTGCTCTAGAACTAAAAATAATAATAAAACCCAAGAACCGTTGCCATGTGTAATTCACTTGGTCAAGATTCTAGCTAGCCTTGCTATTCCTATAATATTAAATTCCATTCCCTTTTGCTCCCAGTTTTTCTAATTCCACTCTTCTCACAAACATACACAGGCATTCAGTATTCCATGGCTGCTACATTCAGGCACTGTTTCCTATTAGTATACAGGAGATTACAATTGGTATACAAAACAAAAGCAATCCGCTTGGCAGCCCCAAAGCTCTACTTCTTGGAGATGAGAAACAGAGTTGTCACCTTCATAAGAATAAAATAAGTAAATAGAAAATGTGCCAGTGCTCTTCTTAGCCCAAGAAACGGTTCTGTTTTTATTCATGCTAACATTTTCCATAAGAACAAACTGAGGTGGAGAGTTGCCTTTAAAATCCGGGACAAAAAAAAAGAAAAAAACCCATTTTAGTTTGGTCAGAAAACTGCCCTAGGAACAGATGTATATTTTTGCACCTTATTCAATTAAGCACTTTTGCCTTAGACCAAATCCTGTGCAGGTATATTTTGAACTACATTTCCTACTTTAGTGGGGCAAAATCCTATGTATATAAATCTGCAGTCCCAAACTAGCTAAATGAAGGCCCCTTCCACACAGCTAAATAAAATCCCACATTTTCTGCTATGAACTGGAATATATGGCAGTGTGGACTCAGATAATCCAGTTCAAAGTAAATATCGTGGAATTTTCTGCCTTGATATTTTGGGTTATATGGCTGTGTGGAAGGACCCTTTGTCAAAAACATGGCCATGTTAGTCTGGAATATCATCATGCAAAGATATCTTGTAGGGGAGATAGAGAAATATGATGTATATATTCAGTTTTATCATACTTATTTACTGTATTATTATAAGTGTCTTATTTAACTTACTACATAAAGTTTTATTAAATTGTATCAAGCTTTGTTGTTTGGTTCGGTATGGTGAAATGGCCTAAGAGCTAATCAATAACATTTATTTGTTTGTTTGTTTGTTTGCAGCACCTTAGAGACTGACTGAGAGAAAAATACTGGTAGCATATATTTCATAGATTTGGATCTTGTCTTTGTCTACATCAGTGGTTCTCAACCTGGGGTCCACAGATGTTTTTGGCCTTCATCTCCCAGAAATCCCAACAGCTGGTAAACTGGCTGGGATTTCTGGGAGTTGTAGGCCAAAAACATTTATATCCATATCCATGATTTATATCCATTTATCCTTTGTCTCAGAGTGTGGCGTTTGTCCAATGTAGCATTTTGAAGGGCATTGTTGACAGAGGGGGGGGGGACAAATATCAAATTAAAAGGATGTATATGTTACTATCTGGATAATATAGGGAGTGTGATCAAAATCTTTATTTTAAAATAGAATCACAGAGGAGCAATATATATATATATACAAATCCTTATCACCAAATAGGACTTCTAAGATAGCATATTTTCATTTCGCTAAGTATTCATAATGGCCAACTGTCTCCAAACATTTTTCCCATTGACACATTTGGCTCTAAAGCCTGATTTTGCCAATTCCCCAAGATCCAAGTAACCCACCCAGATTAAGAAGACTGGGGGAGGATAAAAGGGAAACCGCTTTTCAAACAGCATCATTTTCTTGCAGTGATGTTGCTCCTAATCACCCAATACTTCCATTTGCAAGCTGTGCAGTCATAATGCAAAACACAAAATAGGATTAATTAGAGAAGGCTTATAAAGCTCTTTGCATGTTAGAAACACTCTAAATAGCTAAGTCTTTCAAACAAAGACAGAACTACCTTCGGCAGGAGTCCCTAGGACAGGTATTTCTGCTTTGTTGCTGATATATTATTCAGTGACTGAGTATCTTCTTAGCCTTTCTAATCTGGTAGATAGATCACGTTTCTTGGCTCTTCCCAAAGCATTCACTATCCCCACCATCACTACCACCTACACATGCTTTTCTACTAGGAATACAAATAGTCTGCAAAGTAGATGATAGAGGACAAGCCACAGACCACCTGTCAAAGAGAAGGCAGTAATACCGCTACAATCAAAGCGGATTTCACTTAGAATATGATTAAGATGGCTTAGAAACCAGCTGGTTGAAGGCAATCGGTGCAAAGTCTGATTGCTCTGGTTGTTTGCAAGTCTTTACTTTTGTTCTTCTGAAAGAGCACAACCTTTTGCTGAGGACATTTACTGTCACCTGCTTTCTATGTTCGTGATGCAGAATTTACAAAGTGATCAGATTTAAGAATGCCTGAACACGTAGCATAGAACAATACTTCTAAAATATCCATATTTACTCGAGTCTAATGTGCCATCAAATCTAATGCACATCTCAATTTTCAAAACTGTTTTTTAGGATATATGTCTTAATGTTATTCTTTTTTATTCTTAATTCCTTTGTTATAAGTTTATTGTTTTTTAAAGGGTTTTCCCCTGTCATTAAGTCTAGTCGTGTCCGACTCTGGGGGTTGGTGCTCATTTCCATTTCTAAGCTGAAGAGCCGGCATTGTCCATAGACACTACCAATGTCATGTGGCCAGCATGACTACATGGAGCATCGTTGCCTTCCCGCCAAAGTGGTACCTGTTGATTTACTCACATTTCCATGTTTTCGAATTGCAAGGTTGGCAAAAGCTGGGGCTAATAGCAGGAGCTCATCCTGCTCCCCGGATTCGAACTGACAACCTTTTGGTCAGCAAGTTCAACAGCTCAACAGTTTAACCTGCTGAGCCACTGGGGATTAATATTGCATATTATTCTGTATTTTAATGTGTTTGTATTTATTTAGGGCATTGAATGTTTCCCTCCTTTTTATGTAAACCATCCTAAGTCCTTTCGAGTAGAGGGGGCAGTCTAAAAAAAAAGTCTTGTTGTTGTTGTTGTTGTTGTTATGACCAAGGAGAAGGGGAAAATAATCTATTAAAAGGCTAAAAGTAGTTTATTTATAACATGCATATACTGATGGCATTCCCCCTCCCTTGCCAATGAATTAAGTGGAAATGGCCATTGAAGGATACTGTTCTGGGGGAAAAGGACCCAAATGCTTGTTTGCCTCGGCAGCATGGCTGGGAAAAGGTGTCTCACCAGTCCCTATGATGCAGTCATGTGGAATTGGTCATTGAGGGAAGTACTTCCAATGGAGAAAAGAGCCATATGGTGACTTTATTGAGCCAAATTAACAGGGAGGCTCTTACAAACTCTTGTCTGGGCAATATGATATTCTTGCAGCCAATAAAGGTTTCTCTTAATTGTTTCTGGTTAAGAGAAACCTCAATCCCTGTTCTGTGAGGATGACCAGCTGCTCTGCTTCTAACCTCAGCTTTTTACCTCAAAGACAAGCATGGCCTGCAGTAAAAGTATTCACTCCCTTCTCTAAACCGTTTTTAATTGTTCTTGTCAAACCACCTGAATCAGCTTAGCTGCTGCTGCCACCACCACATTCACACTATTGAAAATTGGCAGTGCCACAGAATACCCATCTGTCATGCATTTGGGAAGAAAGAAAGCCTTTTCTTTTCAGTTTGCAGGGCTCCATAATGCGCTAATAGGCTTGCCAGATCTGCCAGAACATTTCAGCAGAACCTAAAGTGATAGGAGAATTTAGCAGTGGAGCAGTTCAGCACCTGTCCCACTGAATAGCCAGAGATCAGGTGAGCATTTCCGCCATGAGGAAAACATTCATTAGTACTTCAAGGTGGTCAAATTAGATAGCATGTTACATCACATTACAGAATCCAAAACGTAACATGTTTTTTGTTGGGCGAACCTTCATCGGATAGGTTCAGCTTGTTAGATGTATGAAGTGGACTTTACATAGATTGCTATGAGGAATCACAGAAAGGCCAGAATTGTGATCTGTATTTCCAGTTACAAAGTAAAGGTCTCTTTCACACTATGCAAACATAGCACTTTGACAGCACCTTCATGACACCATTGTACAGAATCCTAGATTCCCTAAATTTATGAGATATTCATTATTCTCTGCTAGAGAGCGCAAGTGCTTCAACAGATCCCAGGATTTTGTTGCATGGAGCCATGACAGTTAAAGGAGTATCAAAAGTGCTATAATAGTGTAATGTGAAATAGGCTTGTGCCTTTTGGCTGAACTTCAATCCTTTTCTGCTGTCTGAATTATGGGAGACACGCGGATCCGTCACCACACGCCTCTCGAAAATGGGCAGGTTGTGGAATAGCCATTTCTGGTCCGCAGCTGAAAAATCCGGACAGGGTTAAGGAAGCACGTTTCTTGGGACTCATTCCTATTTTCCTTTCAAGGGAGTCTGGGTTTGAAGAACAGGGATAAGGAAGCACCCTTCCTGGGACCCTTTCCTTAGACACAGCTTGCACAAGACATGTCAAAACATTCTTCTATTCTGATTTGCCCAACAGGCAGGGCTCAGAGGGAAACCCTGTGCAAGCAGCACACAGCCACCTAAGAGGTCATTCCTATTTGGGAGTTTCAGAAAGCTTCACGACTGTCTCTCACCCTCATTCATAATGTCCATCAGCGGCCATTCTTTGAAAAAAAATGCCATAAACCTGAAAAGATAAAAATAAACTTGGCTACTAAAGCAAACATACAACATAAACCCTTTATCAATGCAGTAAATACCTATGGTTTCACTTACTCATGATCTCAAAAATTCCCTCTCGGAAGTGTTTATGGGCCTCTCCAGTGCAATTCTATAGTATGCTTCTGCCTAAGTATAATCAAAATATAGGATCTGTTATCTTGGTTTCAGGTACCACAGGGGAAACATGAGAACATAGCTGCAGTAGATATTATGGGGGATTATACTGTAATTTAAGTATATTTTAAAATGTGAAATGGCAAGAAATTATTAATTTATTTACTTTAATGTAAACATGATTTATTTGATATTTTTTTTCATTTACATGATGGGGGTTATGTAAGTCTGTAGAAACCCCACTTTCTTTTGTATCTCACTTACTCTTCTGGTTTATTCACCCAGAATATCCTCTGGTGGCTGATGCTTACAATGCCATTGTGGTAGTATATCTGCTTCATGTTTTATAGCCTGAACTTTAAAGGAATTGTCCAAAGTACTGAACCTTATCCCCAAAATATGTTCAGCAGTGTGGATATCTTCTTTAGAGTTTGAACTAAAAGCTGCCTCAACATCTCATGCTATATAAGTCACCAACCACCTCTAATTGTATATTTTTAAAACAGAAAACCTCTTTGCACAATCAAATCAAATTGCAAGATAATTTGCAGAATTTCAGATTTCTGTTCATGGAATTTGGCTTCCCCTTTCACAAAGGATGGAGAATATCACCAATGCAGACTTTGCAATGTTTTGGTTAGTCAGCCTCTCCTATCACAATTTGTTTTACACAGCTTAACGTTATAAAAACTATTGGACATGCAAATTGATATGGATGGGGCAGTTTGTCTATCAGCAGGTTATTGACCTTCCCAAACCCCTACCCCCACCCCATAACAGGGTCACATTATATCATTCCTAGACATTCTGCATTGCCAGTCAATATAGCAATTAGTTAGCTTCACGATTATATCGACACCATAGAAGAAAATTAAATGAAACAAAGGAAAATAATGTTTAGTGAATGTACAGTTGATATTGGAAGAATTCCATACAGATTAACCTAAAATGCAGGATTGTTGCTGCTGCTTATTGGCAATACTGCCACATTGGTGAAAATCTGAATTTCTCCCAGTAACTTTCAATTAAAAAGTTTTTTTAATGATATTCATTTGGATATATATACACCACCAGGAACTCTGTGAACATTATAAAATAATGTAATCTGTAGTGTCATTCCACATTGGATGGTAGAAAATGGAGCTTCTATCAAATCAGTGATGAAATAAGTATGAATTGAATTATCCTGAATACTCCAACATGTTAATAGCATGTAAAATCAGTTGGTGAGTGTGTTAACTGAAAATGCAAAGCACAAAGCTGATTGGTTGGGCTCAGGACTGGCCCGAAGAAATATGAAAGGGTACGCAAAAAAAATTTTTTGCGCCCTCCCGCGCCGCACGCCCTGACCCAGCCAGGCTGTGGTGGGACTCTTTCCAGGCCGCGGCAAAGGCCCAGCCAGGCCGTGGCGAAGGCTGCCTGGGCCTTCGCACGGCCTGGAAGGACTCCTGCCGCAGCCTGGCTGGGCCAGGGCATGCGGCGCGGGAGGCAGGGCCAGAGCTGGCCCCGCCTCCCGCACCACACACCCTGGCCCTGCCTCTTGTGCTGCGTGGGGGGTGGGGCCAGGGGGCGGTGGGAAAGTCCTTCCAGGCCGCGGCGAAGGCATTCACCAGGGCCTGGAAAGACTCCCACCGCAGCCTGGCTGGGCCAGGGTGCACGTGTGGGAGGCAGGGCCAGACCTGGCCCCACCTCCCATGCTGCGCACCCTGGCCCCGCCTCTCAGGCTGCATGGGAGGTGGGGCCAGGGCACGGGAGGCGGGTCCAGGTGTGGCCCCGCCTCCCGGGGGCTTGATAGCACCCCCGGGAACATGGCGCCCAACGCGGGGGCGTGGTTAGCATCCCATGTTGGGCCGGGCCTGGTTGGGCTACACGCAGGGAGCTAACTGAGCCTGGGAGTTTTGGCGACAGTTTCTTATAGTTTTCTGTGCAGAAATTTGCCAAGAGGGGTTTTGCTCCTGGGCTGCAGGAAGAAGACTATTACGTGGACATCTAAGGACTATTTGAATCTCTCTCAAAGGACATTGTGTAAGTCAATGTGAAGGGACCATAAGCCAGAAAATGGTAAACTTTTACATATGTGGCTTTACCTCTGCACATATCATATTAGCCTTTTATATAGACCATGTAAACATTTTGCATGAACCAAAGTAGCACTGTAACACGGGGCCTGTGCCCCTCCCTTCCTGTGAGCTGGTGCTTTTCTCCAGAAAGTTCCAAGACCAAAAGTTAGCTTGAAATCAACAAGTGAGCTCACAGGTATCACTTATGCCAAGTGGATGTGAAAGGTGAGGAAGACCCTCAGCCATTGGTCAATTTTAGATAAGACAAGGCATATATTCTTTGTTTGCTACGACATGTGGCGCGGTGGCCATTTACATGATACAGCCCTTTGGGATATGTACAGCTGTTTGCCTTATCATGGCTGTGATAACAATAAACTGAGCTTTTTGCATCTCTCACGAGACTGGATTTTCTGTCTGATTGCCTCCTGTGCCAGAACTCCATTGAAGGTAAATTGTCTTACAAATGCAACTGTTCATATGACTGTATATATGTTGCTCTCCATTTTGAAGAGTAAACTTCTTGTTCTTTACTGTGTAGTGCAGTGGGTTAAACCCTTGTGCCTGCAGGACTGATGACTTGAAGGTTGGGTTGCTGACCTGAAGGTTGCCAGTTCAAATCCAACACAGGGAGAGCGCAGATGAGCTCCCTCTATCAGCTCCAGCTCCATGCAGAGACATGAGAGAAGCCTTCTACAAGGATGGTAAAAACATCAAAACATCTAGGCGTCCCCTAGGCAACATCCTTGTAGATGGCCAATTCTTTCACACCAGAAGCGACTTGCAGTTTCTCAAGTCGCTCCTGACATGAAAAAAATTGGTGTGTCATACCTTTCTCTGACAAGACAGTGTGGACTGGACAAATATGAATTATGTGTGATTTTTATTCCACCACACCACAGACATGGGTATTTCCTGTGTATGCAAGAAAGCTGTAACAATAATGAATCTTCAAAAAATATGGCTTGCTAGGAAATATGGACTGACCTACAACAAAACAGATAAACTGTGTTGTAACCCACAATTATATGTTCCCAAAGGAAAGGTAAACAAATCATTCAATGCCGCCCTTCCAGATATGAGTGGGCAGTATGGTATCTTCAAGTTTCTGACAACTCCCACAATATCTGACCATTGCTCATACTGGCAGGGATGTACAGGAGTTGTAGTCCTAAACATCTGGATTGTTGCCAACTGTTTGAACAAATCTAAAGAAGTTGATTAGCATGAGCTATTTGATACAATGAGGCCCCATCCAGTTGAAGTTGATCAGGAGACCTGGTTGCTGAACCATCAAATATTCTACTGGATACCATCTTGAAAACAAAACTCCTTCAAGCATTATTCTAAGTTTTTTCAAAGGTTTGAGGGTTTCACGGTTAGTTAAAGCAAGTTATGCCTACAAGGCAATATTTAGTTATTCTGAACTGCCTATTGGACAACATATGCACAGTAATTTGTGCATGGAGACTGAATTCCTTATTAAAATGCCTTTGAAGATATCAGCTTTGAAGATTTTGAGCTGGGAGGAAAAGCATCCCTTTGTACTGAAATTCTACAGAGTTGACATAACCATTGGGAAAAAGATGGGAAAGCACTGCTGGCAATGTTGTCATGTAAAACTAAAATCTGTATTAAAAACATGGAAACATTTATCTCTCTTTTGGGGAAAAGTGATGCTAAAGCCATTTTGAAGCAATACTTGATAACTGAAAATATCTTGATACAAATACTATACGTGGAATTTGTCCAAGCCAAGCATTGTTATAGCTTCCCACTACAACTCCCAGCTGCAAGTTAAATGTCTAAAGCTAAACACAATTGCTAGTTCTTTGTTAGAATAGACCCATTCTATCAATGTCACCTAAGTTCAGACTTGGCAATTCCCAATAATTCAGTAGGCCTTCTCTAAATGGAATCAAACATTGGATTTAAACTCTGTTTTTGTCCAGTCATGAACAGCCCTATCCAATGCCATAGATTAATACGGCTTCATTCTCACTTTTACCAAACAAGATGACCAGAAGCATAACCAGAATGCACAACCAACCATTACAGTCATGACTGTTTCAGATTTATGATCCTGATGTAACCCTTAGTCTGGGGCTACAGAGAGTTCATGAATGTCTCCAGAGAAGCAACCACTGCAGTCAAGAAGAGTCTGTTTCCTCTTGATCAGGAAGCAGACGGCTGATGGTTTCACCCACTTCCTTCACATAAGAGGTCTCAGGGAATTGTGACAAGAGACCCTGTTTCAATCTATTGCAATGGAGATGCTGTATCCAATAGCCCAGCTTCTATCATTACTGGCTCAAAATTCAGCTGAAAATGATACTCGGAAGTGAGGCGATGTCACTTCCAGCACAAACTTTATTTAAGGTTAAGAAAACATTTCATTTGCATCTCTATGTCTCGTGCTGAACCAACTGCTGGTAGTAAACACAGTAACTCTTAGATTTAACACAAAGGAGGAAACACAAAAGGATGGAAGATTTAACAAGAACGTTGCAGAAGGAAGATCCCTAAGTCAATGTTAAATCATGAAATGTAGATTAGATATTTATCATACTTGGATGCTTGTTTTCTAATTTTTCAACCATGGTGTAAAGAAATGAAAATATTATAAGGAGGGTATTCAGGTTAAATGTATACCATTTCCAGCTGCTAATTATCACATTCTTTCTTTGTGTCTTCACTAAGATGTTAGTCATAACTCCATTAGGTCTGCGCCCAACTAAATGGATGGGGTATTGTTCTATTAACTTGCATGGCAGATGCAGAAGTATTTTCAGAATGAACACTGAAGTTGGAAGATTACACTTTCCCCACAGTCTGAACAGCTGAGTCACATTGCTCTTTGTGCAGCCATAATTTTGGTTCTCCTATGTATTATGAGGTCCCTAATATAAAAGTTTAATCCACATGCATCTAGCCATTTAATTTCTTTTCAAGCTTATGTACAGAGAAGTGGCTCCCAAACCTATACTAGGTGCTTCATAGAAGCATAGAGTTGGAAGAGACCTCATGGGCCATCCAGTCCAACCCCCTGCCAAGAAGCAGGAAAATCACATTCAAAGCACCCCTGGCAGATGGCCATTCAGCCTCTGTTTAAAAGCCTCCAAAGAAGGAGCCTCCACCACAGTTCCTCTGCAAAACAGCCCTCACAGTGAGGAAGTTCTTCCTAATGTTCAGGTGGAATCTCCTTTCCAGTAGTCTGAAGCCGTTGTTCCATGTCCTAGTCTCCAAGGCAGCAGAAAACAAGCTTGCTTCCTCCTACCTATGACCTCCCCTCACATATTTATACATGGCTATCATGTCTCCTCTCAGTCTTCTTTTCTGCCGGTTAAGCATACCCAGTTCTTTAAGCTGCTTCTCCTAGGGCTTGTTCTCCAGGCCCTTGATTATTTTAGTCGCCCTCCTCTGGACACATTCCAGCTTGTCAACACCTCCCTTAAATTTTGGTGCCCAGAATTGAACACAGTATTCCAGCTGTGGTCTGACCAAGGCAGAATAGAGGGCTGTTCAGTGAAATAAGGGACAGGGATCATGTGCCTTAAATTGTTCTGTAGAAAAGGAAATTTCAACAGGTGTGGCTTGTTTTGCGACCTTTACCTGTTGAAATTCTTTTGGTTCAAACCATTAATGGTACAAGAGACCTGTTTCTTATGAAAATATAGTTGCAATGGCATTTATTGGTCCTAGAGAGATTGGTAGGAGCCCATTAAAAAGAACAGAAATACAAGAAGAGGAACTGATATTTTCATGTTCTTAAAAATATATATGTCTTTTTTACATAGTCATAGGCACACTTGTATGGATGAAATGAAACACAAAGCACAAAGTGAACAGAAGTCATTTGAAGATGGCTGCTATAGGATCAAGAAAGTGAAAGAAATTTGCCCACCCAGGGAACAGGACTTGGTAGAAACTAGAAAATATGTGTGATCTTCCAACTTCAGTGTTCATAATGAAGACCCATGCAGGCTAACAGAACAAAATCCCTTCCACTAGGTTAGGACGCAGACATACTAAAACCATGACTAACCTCTTTAGGACTTTATCTTATACACATCTTATGTCAATCTTACGAGGATGCTGGCAAACTTATCCAAATCTTATAGGCGCAACGGTACACTTTAAATTTTATTGATATATTATGGATATTGTTGATATGTTTTTGGCTTGATCTTTTGCATTTTAGTTGTTTTAACTCCTCATGAGACTGTGTTTTAGTGTAACTATACTTATTTAAATATTAGTACAGTAGAGTCTCACTTATCCAACGTTCTGGATTATCCAACGCATTTTTGTAGTCAATGTTTTCAATACATCATGATATTTTGGTGCTAAATTTGTCAAATTTGTTGTATAACATGATGCTTTGGTGCTTAATTTGTAAAATCATAACCTAATTTGACGTTTAATAGGCCTTTCCTTAATCCCTCCTTATTATCCAACATATTTGCTTATCCAACATTCTGCCGACCCATTTATGTTGGATAAGTGAGACTCTACTGTATTGTCATTAGTATTTTATATTATTTTTATTTTAGTAGTTCTAAGTTTATTATATTATTTGACTTGTTTGTCTTTGTTGATTACGGCATTGAATATTGCCATTTTTATGTAAACCATTCTGAGTCCCCTCAGGGAGAGGGGGCGGTCTATATATAAAGTATTCAAATGTGGGCGTATCAGGTATTTGTGCCAATGAAAATACATCCTGCATATCATTACATTATGATTCATACACAGTAGCAAAATTACAGTTATGAAGTAGCAATGAAAATAATATTATGGCTGGGGCTTACTACAACATGAGGAACTGTTTTAAGGGGTCGCGGCATTAGGAAGGTTGAGAACTATTGTTCTAAGTGCTTAGAAACCAGGGGGAGGCAGCATGGGATAAAGTCCACAGTCCCTATGGATTTAGTTTGGACTTAAATATGATTAAATCTGGATTCCTACACTTGCTGTAGAGAAGAACATGGCAGATCCAGATGCCACTGAGTGACTCCTGCAATAGTTAAAACATCTTTAAACATTGCAGGAGTCACCCAAAGGCATGATTCTTGTCAAAGTCAGGTGGTCATCTACAAGAGAGTGATCCTCTTGTTACAGAAATGCAAACACCAAGGGAAAGGCAGTACAATACAGAGGCATTAACTAGTTCCCTGTTCTTCTCCTCCTTGGTGCATAGTGCAAGCAGCAGAAGACTCAGATCCCATGAAACAGATGGCAGGGGCTGTGTACGGCTTAACTGTGAAATGCCAAAAACAGATTCTTAATCTACTGTCTCGCATACCGAGTGTTCTCTGTGAGCAGATTAACTCTTCATCAACAGAGAATGGGCAGATCCCAGGCAATAGGTAGTCATGTATTGTTTCAGGTTTCAGTTTCTAGTTATGCACCAATCATCACCTCTCTTTTAATTCTGAAAGAGGGATTCTTTATTACAATGCTGATATACAACATTATAGCAACCAGTGGTTGACTCATAAATAAGAAATAATGCCCTGAAGGTTGAAGAACTGAAGTTGCTGGTATTACAGAACCAGACAATTAGAGATCTCATGTGATGGGCTATAAACAAAAGCATTACAGTTATGACTCTGTCTTCATTTTTTTCACCATATTTACATGAAAGTAGGCCTTCTGGAAAAGGTAATCTATTTTTTAAAAAGCCGCTGGAAAAGTTCTAAAAAATCTAGGTTCAAGACCATGCAACTCATCCAACTGCTGACCCAAAAATACTCTTTCCTTCTTACATTTAGAGACTGAGTTTGGAGCTTGCAGCTATCCTCAGTTTTGAAAATACTATTGCTCTAAACAACAAAGAGGACAGCCAACTGCAATAAGTACCTTAATAGATCATGAGCATCAATAACATTTATGTACATAGTGAGATATCTTGGAGATGGAACTCAGGTCTAAACACAACATTTTATTTATATTTCATACACTTTTATACATACAGATAGAAGCTAATTTTATACATAATTTTTAATAATTTGAGCATAAAATAAGGTTTGCGTGCATTGAATCAGTGGGCACAGTGGCACAGCAGGTTAAACTGATAAGCTGCAGAATTTGCTGACTGGAAGGTCAGCAGTTTGAATCCATGAGACGAGGTGAGCTCCCATTGTTAACCCCAGCTTCTGCCAACCTAGCAGTTCAAAAACATGCAAATGTAAGTAGATCAATAGGTACCGCTTTGACGGTACCTATTAATTAATTATCACCTACGAGAAGGCCCCTGTGAACATCCATGTTTTCATATTCTTCCAGAAAGAATCCAGGGTGGGAGCTAATCTAATCTCTTTTGAGAGGGAGTTCCAGAGCCTGGGGGCCACCATTGAGAAGGCCCTCTCTTTCATCCCCACAACCATGCTTGAGACAGAAGTGGGATCGAGAGGAGTGCCTCCCCAGCAGATCTTAGAGCCCATGAGGGTTCATAGGGAAAGATGTGTTCACGAAGATAGGCAGGACCTGAGCCACTTAGGACTTTATAAGTAATAGCCTGTATGTTTAAGGGATTGAATAATTGCCATATGCAAACTGCCTTGTGTCCCCTTTGGGGTAGAGAAAGGCGGGATATAAATAGGGTAAATAAATAAAAAATAAATACATGGATACTTCACTGGGCACAAGAGAAGAAATACTGGATAGAAGATTTTCCACAGCAGTGCAAAGGTTTGCATTTTAACAGAATCATAGATTTGGAAAGGACCATAAGGGTTATCTAATCCAACATCCTGCCATGCACGAATACTGAAGTGTCCCCGAGTGATGGCCATCCAGTTTTCATAAGAGAAGAGTTCACCAACCTCTAGGGCAGTCCATTTCACAGCTGAACAGCTCTCATGTACTTCCTAATATTTAAGTGAAATCTCTTTTCACATGTCGTGGTTTCTGAAGCAACAGAAAATAACTCACAATGTCTTTTCACACAGCATTTCTTAAGATATCTAAAGATGGCTATCATATCACATCTAAATCTGCAATTTTTCTATGTTGAACATGCCCAACTCCTTAAATCATTCTTCATATTGCTTGATTCCCAGGCTTTTTATCATCTTTGTTGCTCTTCTCTAGATTCATTTAATCTTGGCATTTATCACAGACAAGCCATTTCCACCACTCTCTGTTTGATGCCAAAGGGAGCACACTGCTGCAGAGAATTAAACTGCACTTAAACAATCCTACAAAAAAATCCACAGCAAATCACTTGAAGGTCGTGTGCTCAGTTTTTGCCCACAGTCACAGAATAAAAACATTCTCATCATGACAACTTGGAACCATTTCTTTATCACACTTCTTTAGCCTTATTACATTTCCTTGAAAACCGTACAACCACATCCAGCATCTTGTCCTCTCTAACATGCGGTTCACACCAGTTAGATTCAAACAAGGACTCTTATTCCAAATAAGGGAACTTATTGCAAACTTCCTTCAAGCTGCCTTGTTCTGGCTGGTTTATGTTCAGGAGACAAGACTAAACAGACCTTCACATTTTCAGTATTAACTACTGAAAGTGAAAAGTTGGTTGTTTGTCTCCAAGATGGAGGGAGGGATGGGGAAAGTTATACTCACTTAGCAGTTCTTTTTGAAGCTTACACAGTGGTACTTTGACATCGTACTATCAAGTTTCTCCTAAAAGCTACTTCAACGTATTCGGTTTGGCATAAACAAAGGGGGAAAACTGAGTTGATCTCACACTGGTGGGAGTTCAAGATTCTCTCCCGCCTTCCTTTCTGTTGTTTCAGCATGAGCCAATTCACACAGACCACCCTGAGCCTGGACAGCTGCATTTTCCCTCTCAGTCCAAGCTGAAACATGAACCCAATACAACAAACCATGGGAATAGCTTGTCAGAGAGAGCCCCATTAATACATTGCACCCAAAGTAGATTTTTTTACTTGTGGCACCTTAAACACTAACAGGTTTTATTATTGTGGAATATGTTTTCATATCCTAGCACCTACTTAATGCATGTAATAAGAGACATTGTGAAATAGTAGAGTGTTACACTTTTTATTTTTTTAATATAGTGGAAGATTTGATTAGTTTTGTACTATAAATGAAACTCCTATGGTGTGCTGCTGTAGTATATCCTCAAGAACCCCAAGAGGGTGACACAACACTGACTGAGTTGCCCTCATCATAATTTGTTTCTATATCACTCACTCTCTCCTGAAGACTAAGGGCAAATTACAAGAAGATCATTGACCTTAAAAAGACGTTATAATTTAGGCTGCAGTCTGGAAACAATGGCAACTGGTGGATCCAAAGGCAGTAAGGCAGCAAATCCACTCCAAATTTTAAGACAGACTATAAGAGAGTTATCCAAGGTGCTGAAATTTGTTATGTGCCCTCAACCTGGCTCTGATTTATGGCAACATTATCATAGGGTTTTCTTGGCAGGGTTTATTCAGAGGAGTTTTGTCATAGCCTTGCTCTGAGGCTGAGCATCTGACTTGCCCCAGGCAAGTGGGTTTCCATGGCTGAACTGGGATTCAAACTGTCTCTTGATCTCTCACATACATGTATTGACAGTTCCTTTAAAGATCAGACTAAATCCCTAGAATGAATCCACTACAGCACTGACACCAGCTGCTAATGCCTCAGTTTTATACCTTTTCAAACTCAACACAGCATCTCCATAGAGTGTGCTGTTAAGAAATAAATAGATAAAGGGTCTGCGGGGGGGGGGGGGGTCAAAGTTCCAGTCTCATTCACCATGCATGTGATGTAATCTGGGGGACAGGGCAAAATATAGCCAGTCTCACAATGTGATTTAGTTAACTGAACCAAACATCCATATGAATTCCCTTTGCCCAGTGATTCTCAATCTGTGGGCCCCCAGGTCTTAGCCTAGTGGTTCTCCACCTCTGGATTCCCCAATCCAAAGGAGGCTCCTTCTTGCCAAGGGGCCTTGTTCCCCTACCTTTAGCACTCCATTAAAGACAGAACATACAACTTCCAGTAATCCCAGCCATTTTATCAGCTGTTAGGCTTTCTGGAAGTTGAAGGCCAAAACATCTGGGGACCCACAGGTTAAGAAGGACTGCCTTAGCCCAAACCACTTCCTAAAGCTGTTATTATGACAAAGTGCATAGAAAGAGAAGCATCATGCCACCTTGACCACATCAGCAGAAAGACTGAGTATAAAGGAAATTAATAAACTAATGCACATATCACAAATGTATTTGTACATATGCAAGTGTATTTATAAACAGAAACCTGTAGATTCTCGTCTGGATTGGGACCAAGATATGAGTGAAGGGACACCTAACCCTCCTCCACGGTTATACACCACTCTGGTAGTCTCAGGTAGGAGTCCCAGGAAGGAAATGAGCACCAATGCTAATTCAGCAAGTTTTTCTGAAGTAACATAACTAGGAAGTGCCTCTACAATGGATGAGAGCATGATTATTTATCTTAAGTAACCACCAATAGTCTTACAATTTTCCAAGAGAAAATGTGCACCAATATGACGTGGCAACATTTTAAAGTTTCTTGCCATTTTTAGTTTAAAACAGTTAAGAATGAAAGTAGACGTGAAATAAATAACCCCTTCACATTTGGGTTTTGTCTTTTGAGGATTTAATTTAAAATGTTAAATCCAGGAATTTCTAGGTCTTCCAGCACAAATTAATGCTCAAGTTTCTCTAGTGATGCGCTAGAACCTAGAGATTTCTACAGAGAACATCTCTCTAGGAAGTTCTAGGTCTTCTAGTGCAATTCTAAGTTCATCTTCCAGCAGAAGTTGACACAGAGTCATGCTGGAAGACCTAGAACTTCCTAGAGAAGTGTTCTCTCAGGGAAAATTGACAATTTCTTTACAGTAGAGTCTCACTTATCCAAGCCTCGCTTATCCAAGCTTCTGGATTATCCAAGCCATTTTTGTAGTCAATGTTTTCAATATATCATGATATTTTGGTGCTAAATTCGTAAATACAGTAATTACAACATAACATAACTGCGTATTTAACTACTTTTTCTGTCAAATTTGTTGAATAACATGATGTTTTGGTGCTTAATTTGTAAAATCATAACCTAATTCGATGTTTAATAGGCTTTTCCTTAATCCCTCCTTATTATCCAAGATATTCGCTTATCCAAGCTTCTGCCGGCCCGTTTAGCTTGGATAAGTGAGACTCTACTGTATTTGCGGTGTCCTGTGTCCCTAACCTCAGAGAATGTGAAGGGCTGACTACAGATCTATCTTTCCACATTCTCATACAATGATGGACCAACATCGAAAGGTATGAGCAGAATGGGGGGAAGACCGACTAATGAGATAAATGAAGCAGGAACAGAATGTACAGGACAGCTGACTTTTCCCATAAAACTTCAGCCTCAACATCTTAAGAATTTTTCTGCAAGCGTCATCACAGTACCTAGTTTGGGAAGGAACCAAGTAGATTCCTTTTCTGAAAACAACAAAACACATAATTTCTCTTCTTAGTATTATTGCAGAGTACGAATGCAAAAATAATACAGATAACCCTTTCAAATCAAAATACTAATAATTTTAAAACTGAAACTACACGCTTATAGCAAAGCAAAATACATAAACATCTAAAGGTAGATGGTGGGATTATCCATCTGTTATTTTGTCAATCCCTCACTTTTCATTCCGAAGAGTATTAATTCACAGCAGTCAGGGTCTAACCTAAGTAGATGAAAGTTTTATCATTTCCTTGATTCTCCAGGATAAAAACATAATGGCTTAAATGTTGTTTTCTTTGACCCCTATAGACCAGAGTGATTTTGTGGATTTTAGTGGAATTATTCCTGATTTACACAAAGAACAAAATGGGTTCCAATAAGTTTATCATATGTGCCTTCTTAAAATGATGTTTCAAATCAAGCTCTAGTTCAAATTTTCTTGAGCAGCAACCTAATCCCCATAAAATAAATTAAGATGTAATCCCAGTAACGCAAATCGGATTCAGTCTAATCATGAATCAAAGTCTGAGAATTATTTGGAAGAGTGGGAGATATAGATAGATAGATAGATAGATAGATAGATAGATAGATAGATAGATAGATAGATAGATAGATAGATAGATATGAAAATAATACGACAGGTTAATTTCATACACTCTCTTCATTTTAGCCCAGCTGACATGAGTTTTAAACTGTAACCCTCCCATCTTTTCAAACACTATCTGTATTTCTAACAGCAACTTGATATAGATTTTGCTGTAGCCATCACTTGGACAAGATTTTAGGAACCAGAGTACAAGGAAATGTAGCCTACTGTACTGAGCAATATTATAGGGAGAAAGCATCCTATGTGATCTTGAAATGAAATGTGGAAAATCCTATCTTCCAATGTGACAACACACATAAATGCAACCATTATATTGGCAGAGCCAAACAAAACACAACATTTCTCTCAATATTTTAATTTTATCTTTAAAGCTGATATTAGGAGGAGGAAATCTGGATTTGGAGTCTGGGGAAATTACTGGTTTTTATTACAGTTCCCAGAATCCCACAGCTGACGTTTGATCATGGGAATTGTAGTCCAACAGTAATTTTGAAGTCTCAAAAAGTAACTTCCTCAAGTTCTGGAACCAGGGCACCAGTGCTGTGAAAGACACTTTAACTCATTGTTTCATACAGAGTTTCACCAATAAAAACGCTGAAATCTTATGCCCACTTGTGCCGAACAGAGCTCAATAGGATTTAGTGTTTAAGTAGGCAGATATTCGGATTATGTTTCAAATCACTCACTGCAAAGGCTATTACAAAACCCCAGGGTGAGGAGAACTCATTTACTAGCAGAGAAAGAGCAGTGGGAAAAGGACTGGTTTAAAGATGGGTATGAGGAGAAAAATTCAAATCAGTTTCTGCCTCCAGCATATTTGCTACAGTCATATACATATACATCTCTGCAAGGGAAGATGTATCTCTCAGAAAAGAAAAAAAATGTCACACTTTTCACAACATAAGACTTTTTGACCAGCGTGTGCCTTCTTATTTTTCTCAAAAGTGTGTGCCTCATTTGAATTTCTTTTGAAACAGAATCTGTCCACCAGAAACCCAAAAATAGATGGCAATTACAGGCAGCCCTCCACATCACTGGGGTTAGGGGCACAGGGCCCCCATGAAAGTGAAAAAAAGCAAATAAAGAAATTGCTTTTAAGAATGATCTGAAAGAACACCTCACTAAGAATTTCTAGGCCTTCCAGCATGGTTAGCCATAGAATTGCACTGGAGAACCGACAGATTCCCAGACAGGTATTTTATGGAGGAAGTAGACCATAGTGTTACTGGAGGATCTATAGATTCCTAGGGAGATCATTTTAACAAAATCCATGAATATTCAAATCTGCAAAGTCAAATCCATAAATGTGGAGGGACAATTGTAATATATCAGCAAATTACCACCCAAAAGTTTTGTACTAAAGTAAGTTATTTTTATCCATGAGGAATACATGCATATACTGTCCATAAAGATGAAAACGTGAATACAGTATTAGATTGTCTCTTGGCTATTAAGATTTTTTTAAGGCCATCCATTTTCAGTTTGGGGAGGACAAGGCTTCATGCGCCAAAAATATACATGAACCAAAAACCTAATTATTTTGGATTGCTGGTCACAAGGATCTCCCAACATAATTCACTGCCAGACAAGTTATGCTAGCAGCAGTATTTTCTTGAGAGAACAATGACATCTTGTGGCAATTTTATGAGTAACAATGTGAAATGATCCTAAGAGCTCAGAACTGTGCAGCCCTCCAGGTATGGTTGAATTGTCCTGGTCAGCAGAAGCAATTGCAAGGAATGCTTGAAGTCACACAGTCCTAATGGGAAGAGTTTTCTTTACCTGTTTGCAAAATACTGCTGAACCATTAACGCATCTAAAGTAGGTTTTGACTATCTTGACTTCCTAGAGTTGAGGCTCCTTCATCCATCTCCAACAGATTTCAATAGAAGGAACTAATCCTGTCTCACTGGGAACAAAGAGTCCTTGAATTCTGCAGAACCAAAAATATGCCAGTCCACCCACCCTCTTGAATGTTCCATTTCTTCTGGACATTATTAGTAACTAATGATAGCTACTATTGGTCCTATTAAGCCAGTGGACATTTCCCCCAGTAGAGAAAAATCTCCATGTCATCCTAACCGCTTCTAGACATATTATCTGAGTGTTAAACTTACAATTTAAACTACAATTTCCCTTTCTCCTTTAAATCTTTTTCTTATTGTTTTGTACTGAAAGACAGAAAGTGGTCATATGTAATTATGGGCTTTATGTAGTTTGTCCAATATTGTTCCACATGCCACAAAACAAATGTACAAGTGAAATAAACTTGTGCCATGAGTGGACAGGTGTGGCATGGCAAACACTAGTGAGCCTAGAGCACCTGGACTTAAAATGTGCCACAAATATAAATGGTAAATTAAAATGGGTCAGTGGTTCTCAACCTGTGGGTCCCCAGGTGTTTTGGCCTACAACTCCCAGAAATCCCAGCCAGTTTACCAGCTGTTAGGATTTCTGGGAGTTGAAGGCCAAAACATCTGTTGGCCCCAGGTTGAGAACCACTGGTCTAGATGAAATCATGGTAATCTGCTGCCAGTAGGAAAAGGCAACAATGATCTAGAACAATGTGGTCCGACCCGTGGGCTGCTGGCTGCCCACCAATTCATTTTTGTTGGCCCTTGCCCTTCTTACTGGAAACATATTTTAATTCTGTAATTAAATATTAATATTGTAATTATGCAATTCAATATTAATTATGTAATTCATTTTCATTCTGGAATGTCTCTGGCCCTCACATTCCTATACTAATGTTTGATTGGCCCTCGGGTAACTAAAGGTTGGACCACACTGATCTAGAAGATCAAACAATCTGACTCATGTTTAAATTCAATATAATCAAGATTTTGAATCCCTTTCCTCATTTCAGAGCATGAAACGTTGGTCTTTTTTAATCTTCACAGTCAATATGGTCACTGGATTCTGAAAGTTGTAGTAACCCAAAAAAAGTAATTTTTCTAAGTTCTCATAATGTTTCTATTCATCACACAGAAGCACACATCATATACCTGAGGCAACAGCAAACCTATTATTAATATTATAAAGGATGAATGCCCAGCTTACCAGTCTGGGAAACTGACGAAACAACTCCTGTTCTGATTTAAGTAGCTCATACATGTAAAGGCCAGAAACTGCCTCTAGCATTCTTACATAAGGCCAATATTCTTAGAACATTATTTTGAACTTGGTTGATGTTTTAGGAAGGGCTTTGGAAAATATTATGGCAAACATCCCAGCCACAGCTCTGTCAGGTTACATACTAGCAAAGAAGAACAAGCAGCCAAATCTTTCTATGTCATCTGGAACAACCCGTTCAGACAAAGGGTAGAAGGAATCAGATACATTGCCCAGGAAGGTCTAGAAAGTACAAGACTGAATATGACTTGTAAACATGAATGTTTGAATAGCAGCAACGTGCAGCTGCAACCTGCGCTAGGAGCAAATGACAACAACAATTAAGCTACATTAGTCAGAAAGACACACCAGCTGCTAGCTTCAAATATTCTCTTGGAGAAAACTGAGACCTTGAGGAAGTTAATCTCCATAGGTTGCAACACAAATATTAGTTTCCTTGACATTAACCCAGTGATTTCGGCCATGAAAGCCTTCGACAACACATTTCTTCCAAAGCTATAGCTTCAACAGAATCAAGAGGAACACAAGCTAATCCAGGTCTCCCATGCATCCGTATGACTAACTACAGGTGGAAAGTGTTCCGGTCCTATTTGTAACAGCGTACGATGGGAAGGTACAAGTGTTTTTGTGCATTCACAAAATAAAGATCTATTCCTCTGCCTATTTGTGAGTCATACCTGTGACTCAACTATATGCCTCTGGGTAATTCCATTTTGCTGTATCCCAAAATAAATCCTGGGGGAAGGCCCTCCTCATGCATCAGGCTGAACAAATCATAAATTTTATTGAGAACAGGAAGACAAATACAGGTATTCTTGAAGTAAGAGAGGATATAACATTTTGCAAGGGGTAATTTGTGCATACATGTATGATGGGGGCAGTACGACACACCTGTCAAAGACTATACTTTGATCTGTGAAATCTTTGAAAAGCATCATGTCAGAGGCGATGCAAGGTGATAAGAAAAGTGTTGGGTCTGTTTCACACACTGACATAACTTGACATTTCCATTTTTGAAATTCAAAGTGATGTGAAAAAAGGTAGCAATGTCTGAACATTTTACCCATTTCTCATTTATCATTTTACAAATGATTGCTTTTTAAAAAGTGTCTAGAGATGTCACATTTTGTCATGGATACCATGGGGATCACACTGCACTATTTAAACCTTCTCACCAGTAACAGCAATAAATCATTGCAAACACTTGAACAAAAAATGGAATTGCTGCTAATAAGTAACTTTCCATTCTCTGCTTTTCTGACATAGCACAATTTCCCCTTGCTTGGATAAATTACGGTAATTTTGTTTCTCGCCTTACCCTGTATCATCTGACAAGGCATGGGTTCTGTGCCATGCAAATCAGAGCTGAAATAAACTAAACAAAATTTTGAATAGTGTATTGAATAATGCCATCTCATGATATGGCTAGAGTGAGCTGCATTTTCCTTCTATTTGTCTGCATTACAATGGTGTGCAGCATTGGATTTTAATGGCTTTCTTTATTGCTGCCTTATCGCACAGCCTGTAAAGTTGCCCTCTGGATTCTGGAGATGGTACCTTAGAGTTTCTATACCAGTGGTTTTCAACCTGTGGGTCCCCAAGTGATTTGGCCTACAACTCCCAGAAATCCAGCCAGTTTACCAGCTATTAGGATTTCTGGGAGTTGAAGGCCAAAACATCAGGAGACCCACAGGTTGAAAACCACTGTTCTATAGGTATAATACCACTCAGATGGTAACCAAACGAGTTAAGCAAAAAATGGACATGATCCCCATGACTAGTTTTTTTCTATCACTTTTCCTCCCACTAGAGTAGTAGTTCCCAGCGCCCACAATTCCTAACAGCTGGTAAACTGACTGGGATTTCTGGGAACTGAAGTCCAAAACAACTGGCTAAACTTGTAAAACCAGAAGAAAATGTGGGGATTTGTAAAAGGCACCATGATGTAATGGGTTGACTTGAAAGACATGTGGCAGCAGCTGATTGGCTAAGCATGCCAGGAGCCAACATTCTGATTGGCTACTGTCTCTGGCTTGCTGCTGAGAGAAACAGTTTGAGCTGGCATTTTCTCCTTAGAGAGCGCTGACTGGAAACAGCCAGGGAATTAATGGCTGCTGACTCTCTGAAGCCTGATTAATTTTAAGGCAATGAGGCATATTTAAAGACTGTTTTAAAAGGACTGTTTATTCCCTCTGTTCTCTGTAAGAAATCAGAGAGACTACTGTACATATTGTTGCTCTGTTTAATCTATTGAAGTGAAGTAAAGTTAATGTTACTTATTTCACAAACCTGATTGGCACATTATTACACTGCAGGGTAAACTTTGGTTCAGAAGCCATGGTAAAGCTTCTATTTATTTACATCTGCAACCTCCAACAGAAAAGACCCTGTTGGATCAGAACAGAAGCTTATCCAGTAAACATCTTGTTTCCCATAACGATCAACCAGATGCCCATATGTAGCCAAGCTGACATTTTGGAATGTCACCATAACTAGTAGCATTTGGAAGCTTCATCTTCCATTGACATGTATAAAAACCTCAGTAAAGTGAGAGGTAGAATCCCAGTATCTAAACATTCTTTAAGTTAAATAGGAACAGCTGCTTTCTCAGAGCAGAGCTTTGAAGAGTTAGATTCAGATCCTGGAGATTTAAGGCTTTATGAAAAAGAAAGACATGAAAGGCGGTGATATTTGTTGAGATTCATTGCAATGCACATCCAGGATTCCAGTAGGACTATCAGGCTCTCTTGCCACTGTTAACACGGCTAGGATTTCAAAGAGAGCTGCTGAATCTAGCTCAGTTCCTCCCTCTCACTTTAAATATACTCAGTCCATTACTTTGAGAAAGCTGGGAATAATATTCTTTTCCTTATCCATCTAATTCCTTTCATTTATTTAAAATTACTTTCTAAATAAAAAGCTGTGGAGGGATGATCTTAGGATGTCTGAGCTAGAAAAGGTATTTTGGCAAATAAGTCAATAGTTGCAAGGCTGCCTCTATGGCCCCATCTACACTGCCATATAATTCAGTTTCTGGATCCAAATTATCTACTTTGAACTGGATTATATGGCAATGTAGACTCATATCCTGTTCAAAGCTGATAATCTGGATTCAGAAACTGGGTATATGGCAATGTAGATCCAGCCTACCTTTCCAGTGCAGGGAATTTTATCAAAGGCCTAAATGCCTAAATGGCACCAGATCCCATCTGATCTTAGAAGTTAGGCAGAGTCAGCCATGCCAAGTAATTGGATGGGAGGAGACCAATCAATTCCAGGTGCTTTTTTGTGTCAGGAGCAACTTGAGAAACTGCAAGTCATTTCTGCTATGAGAGAATTGGTCATCTGCACAAGGGACGCCCAGATGTTTTGATGTTTTTACCATTCTCGTGGGAGGCCTCTCTCATGTCCCCACATGGAGAGCTGGAGCTGAGAGAGAGAACTCATCTGCGCTCTCCCCGGATTCAAACTGGCAACCTTCAGGTGAGCAATCCAAGCTTCAAGTCAGCAGTCCTGCTGACACAAAAGTTTTAACCCATTGTGCCACCGGGGGCTGTTGGCTGTGCTTTAGAAAGAAGAACTGGCAAAGCCATTTCAGAGAATCTTCTACTTTTTTCTCGGCCCCCCCCCCCCCTTTGCCCTTCCCCGCTATAAAATGCACCTTCAGGCTGAAGCACACTTGTTTAGAACATTAAGTATACTGCGTTGTCGAAGGCTTTCATGGCTGGAATCACAGGGTTGTTGTGAGTTTTTCGGGCTGTATGGCCATATTCCAGAAGGGACATGGAACATGGTCATACAACCCGAAAAACTCAAAACAATCCATTAAGTATACTCCTACAACATTTTTTTCAATCATTATTGCCCATTTAGTTTCCATTTGCACTGCCGAAAGTGGCTTGGAGAAGCAATAGCTATTTTTTTTCCAGAAATTCAGTAAAACAAGATACACACAAACATAAAAATATGAAATAATTTAAAAACATTTAAAAATAGCAACACTTGAACCTTCTGCCTCCCTACAGGAGGTGGTCACTATGTTGATCATTTCTGTCGAGCTTTTCTACGGGGCGATATTTTCCTGAACATTAAATATATTTGCATATTGTTCCTTTCAGATATTGCTCCTTGCGAAGCAATATCTGTCTTCTTCAAGAGCCTGACTGAGCTTTAAGGAAGGCATTATGATATTAATAGACAATGTTCTCTCCCATCACCACCAAAGTATCATTCTCCTCTTGTATTCACAGCTCTCTCCAGCAAGTGTATACTCCAGATGTCTGATGAAAGTGTTACGAGGATTATCCGGAAAGTAAGGTTACAATGCACGTAGTTCTCACGGGGAATTTTCATAGGGGAAGCTGGTATCACTGCAAAGCAGTGGGAAGCCAGAGGAAGCGAACAAGTAGTGCCAGTCATCAGTAGCTCATCAATCAGTGTTGTGATGAAGGTTAGAGATGTTTCCCTCCAAGTACGAAGTTCACTACCTAAATGCTAAGGCTATGAACACCGCTGTGATTCATCGTGAAATCATTTCCGTTTATAGAGATGACATAATGTCAAGACATTTCCTAAGATTGAGTCCCCTTCAGGATGGAGAGAGGCGAGGTATAAATGGGGTAAATAAATAAATGATTGGCTCTGCATCTCATGGTGCCCGAGCACAGTCTGTTCAGCACCTTCCAAGTCGCCCAGTCTTCTGTGTGCCCAGGAGGGAGTTTCTCGTTTGGTATCAGCCATGGATTGATGTTCTGGCTTTTAGCCTGCCACTTTTGGACTCTTGCTTGCTAGGGTGTTCCTGCAAGTATCTTTGTAGATGTTAGAAAGCTATTTCTTGATTTAAGGCATTGGCATGCTGGCTGATATCCAAACAGAGATGGGACAGAGATGTCACTGCCTTGGTCCTTTCATTATTGCCTGCTACGTCCTGACAGATAGCAGGTGGTGTAATACCAGCTAAACAGTATAATTTCTCCAGTGGTGTGAGGCATAGACATCCTGTGATAACGTGGCATGTCTCATTAAGAGCCACATCCACTATTTTAATGTGGTGAGATGTGTTCCACACTGGGCATGCGTATTCAGCAGCAGAGTAGCAAAGCACAAGGGCAGATGCCTTCACTGTGTCAGGTTGTGATCCCCAGGTTGTGCCAATCAGCTTTTGTATGATATTATTTCTAGCACATACTTTTTGCTTGATAGTCAAGCAGTGTTTCTTGTAAGTCAGAGCATGGTCCAGGGTACCTCCCAGGTATTTTGGTGTGCTGCAGTGCTCCAGTGGGATTCTTTCCCAGATAATCCTCAGAGCTTGAGATGCTTGTCTTTTCTTGAGGTGAAAGGCACACGTCTGTGTTTTAGATGAATCAGCTGGTTTTCCCTGTAAGAGGCAGTAAGAGCACCTAAAACTTCAGAGAGCTTCTGTTCAATCATTTCAAAGCTCCCTGCTTAAGCGGTGATGCCATGATCATCAGCATAGATGAAACTCTCTGTCCCTTCTGGCAGTGTCTGATTATTTGTGTAAATGTTGAACATTGATGGAGCAAGCACGTTCCCCTGGGGCAGGCCATTCTTCTGTTTTCTCCATCTGCTTCTCTGGCCCTGGAACTCAACAAAAAAGGACTAAAAAGGATTGGTACATGTATATCATATGCATAGAAAGGTCTCTCTGCAGCATAAGAAGAGCCACAACAGAATTCTGTTTCACAACAGCCATCTAGAAGTCATGGGGCTTTGCCTTTTTCTATAGCTGAGAATGTGTGATTCACCCTTGATCTTCCATGGATGACTGTGGATTTGAACTAGTCACAGTCCAATGCTGAAACCACTATGCTGCTCCCATGGACACTGTAAGTGCTAATACATTCAATCATTTATTTTTGCATTGTGTGAATAATGATTTCTTCTTCCTTTTATCTGTCTTAAATCTCCCATCCATTAGTTTGCTTGGATGGGCAGATTTTAGTAAAGTGAACACGAAGGGGGTGGTCTTCCTTATTCAGTTTCTTGACATAATGCATAATTTTTCCAGTTCCTTAAAAAGCCTTTTTGTACATGCCTGACTTCTTTGAGATATTACCACAAATGCATGGAAGTTAAGTTTGCTCAGTTCAGCTCCCACCATCATTTTGTTTCTTCCAAATAGGACTACAGAAATATGCAGCCCAGTTTCATGTCGTTATTGTTCTGACTGACACAGCACTTGTATTTGTCAAACCTGAGTGAAATTCCCAGGGCTTTGCTGCTTGCTTGCTTGCTTGCTTGCTTGCTTTCATTCCTTCTTAAGTAACTATTAGCTACCTGACTACACATTAGCATCTCACCTCTATTTGACAATTCTTTTAACAACTGAAATGTATACTACTCAACCAAGCATGGTATTTTCTCACTTGTCTTCTGCATACTGCTTTGAAGAAAGTTCTGGTAACATCTATATCTGGATTTCCTGCTGCTAAAACTCATCCCAACTTGAATGAAACATTATGATCCTCACTGAACATTGAGAAAACCAAAGTGCTCTTCCAGCAGTCGTCAGCCAATCCCTCTGCAATGCCAGGAATACAGCTTAATGGTGTAACATTAGAAAATGTTGACCATTTCCGCTACCTTGGCAGTAATCTCTCCACAAAAGTCAACATTGACGCTGAAATACAACACCGCCTGAGCTCTGCGAGTGCAGCATTTCTCCAAATGAAGCAGAGAGTGTTTTGAGGATCAGGACATCCGTAGGGATACCAAGGTGCTTGTTTATTAAGCTATTGTCCTCCCAACCCTGCTATACGCCTGTGAAACATGGCTTGTCTACAGATGTCACACTCAACTCCTGGAAATATTCCATCAGTGTTGCCTCCACAAAATCCTGCAAATCTCTTGCAGACAGACGGACAAATGTCAGTGTGCTGGAAGAAGCAAAGGCTACCAGCACTGAAGTGATGTTCTTACACCATCAACTCCGCAGGACTGGCCACGTTGTCCAAATGCCTGAGCACCATCTCCCAAAGCAGTTATTATACTCCCAACTCAAGAACAGGAAATGTAATGTTGGTGGACAGAAAAAGAGATTTAAAAATGGGCTCAAAGCCAACCTTAAAAACTGTGGCATAGACACTGAGAACTAGGCCTTGAGCACTCTAATTGGAGGTCAGCTCTTACCCATAGTGCTGCAGAATTCAAAGAGGCACGAATTGAGGTCTTAAGGGAGGAAGTAGCATCAAGCCAACCCTGACTGGGACTGCCTTCCATCTGGAAACCAATGTCTTCACTGTGGAAGAACATGTGGGTCAAGAATAGGTCTCCGCAACCACCTACGCATCCACCGCCAAGGCACTACACCTGGAGGACCATCATCCTTGAGCTACGAGGGATCGCATAAGTAAGTATTATGATCCTCAGGAAATGCAATTGAAATATACAATGATTACTTCTGACTTGGTGTTTAAAAAGAAATAAAAGCATAGCACAGAGGTGAACACAGAAAGACAAATTATTCTCATCTCTACTCCACTTCCCCTCACGCTCTCTGTTATGAACAATTCACAGAGTAGATCTTTGACAGTGTTCAGCAAAAGCAATACTTCAGTATTCTTCTACTGAATACTAATACATCCTGTATAGGGAAATTGCTTGACTTCGTTTACAGAGATTGTATTGTTCTGTACTGGAAGCAACTTTAATGAAATAAAGGCACAAGCCAAAAAGAAGCCAACAAGGCAACAGGTGTGGTTTTATTCTATGAGATTAATGATGCACTGTATCAAAGTCCATTTCCTCTGAAAGAAGTATGAATCAAGAAGGAATTATCCAAGCCCTGTCTCCTGAATCTATGCTACAGAGCAAGTTTTGAAGTATGATCCAACAGCAATAAAACTATCACTGCAGCAGTTTTGTCCCTGAGTGTATCTTTCTCAATAGATTACTTCAGAAAAAACAAACTTTCCAACATTGTGCTCCTGTCTGACAAGCAAACTCAATAGCAAATACATGCATGTGATATTTTAGCAATATGTGGCTTCAAGAACATAAAGTGAAAAGTCGTCCTCAAGGAACAAGGGGACTGGACTTTACACACTACTCACTATTAAGCATTTAAGACTTTATTGTTACGAGGAGAAAAATAACTTGGGTAATTTTTAGTCATCTGTCACATTACCCTAAGTTTTGATCTTATATTCTTTTGGAAATGAATGATTTTTAGAGATCATAACCTTTTGGAAAACTAGAATCTCCATAACCTTTTGGAGAATAATCGCATTCACAACCATTTGAAAATCACAACCCTTTGTAAAAATATGATCTTCCAGAGAAGAGCCAAAAACTCTTTTGAGTAAAATTTTCTCTTCAGTGGTATTTAACCACATGTACTTATGCAAGGCAAGTTGGCTTTCAGTTATTAGATTGATAACCTGGTTGTCTCTGATCTTTTAGGAACCGAGATTATGCCAATGCACAAATACAGCAAAGTTTCAGAAGTGTTTCCTTTCAGTGCCCAAAAACATCTACTCTCCCATAAAATATCTTGTTTCTATATTATGTTCTTAAGAGAGAAAAATAAAGTAGACCATTAAAATAACGTATTTGGTTTACTCACAACCTTCATGTATTCAGCATATAGGTAGATAACTTGTCAATCCAATTACGCATAGATTTTGAAGTGGTTCTCTGTGCAGATAATACAAGGCATCTTTCTTATAATCAATAGCAACATTTTTATTTTTATTTTATTTATTTATTTTTCAAACTTATATGCCGCCACTCCCCTAGGGCTCGGGGCGGCTTACAAGAGCTGGCTAAAATCAACAATTTAAAAACATCTTAAAACATCTTTAAAACATATTTAAAAAACATCTTAAAACATCCTAAAAGCACCTTTTAAAACATCTAACAGAACTCAAAGGCCTGCCGAAACAGGTGTGTCTTACATGCCCTGCGGAAAGCAGACAAGTCCCGCAAGGCACGGACTTCAGGTGGCAAGGTGTTCCAGAGAGATGGCGCCACTGCTGAAAAGGCTCTGTGTCTAGTTGCTGTTAGACGCAAGGTCTTAAAACTGGGGACTTCCAACAGGTCTTGGTCCTCAGAACGGAGGGATCTCTGGGGTTTGTAGGGAGTGAGGCGGTCCCTCAGGTACATCGGCCCTAGACCATGTAAGGCCTTAAAGGTAAGTACCATCACTTTGAAAGTGATCCGGTGCTCAATTGGTAACCAGTGCAGCTGCCGTAAGATTAGTGTTATGTGGCATCTCATCGGGACTCCCGCAAGGAGCCGGGCAGCTGCATTTTGCACCAATTTGAGCTTCCGGATCACCGACACAGGAAGGCCAATGTAAAGGGCATTACAATAGTCCAGTCTCGAGATGACCGAAGCCTGGATCACCATAGCCAGGTCGTCCCTAGACAGATAGAGGGCTAGCCGTCTAGCCTGCCGAAGATGAAAAAAGGCGGTTTTGCTAACGGCGGAGACCTGGGCCTCCATCGTCAGTGAAGGGTCCAAGATGACTCCCAGACTCTTTACTAGTGAAGACGGGCATAGCGCTTCACCATCCAGGATTGGCAACTGGATATCCCCACTGCCCGGTCGGCCCAGCCATAGGATCTCCATCTTTGCTGGATTCACCCTCAACCTACTGGAACGCAACCATCCAATAATGGCCTTGAGGCACTGATGAAAATTGTCGGGTACAGAATCCGGTCAGCCTTCCATGTTTAACACAAGCTGAGTGTCATCAGCATATTGATAACACTCGAGCCCGAAATCTTGGACCAGCTGAGCAAGTGGTCGCATATAGATGTTAAACAACAGAGGGGAGAGAATGGCCCCTTGAGGCACCCCACAAAGTAGAGGGGACCTTTCAGAGACCAGGCCTCCCCTCTCCACTCGCTGTCCACGGTTGTGAAAAAAGGAGGCCAGCCAATTTAAAGCTGTCCCCCTGACTCCAACAACGGCAAGGCGGTGGGTCAAAAGATTATGATCGACTGTGTCAAATGCTGCAGTGAGGTCCAATAATACGAGCAGCACCGACCCGCGCTGATCAAGCTGGCATCGAAGGTGATCCGTGATGGAGAGCAGCACAGTCTCTGTCCCGTGCCCCGCACAAAAGCCGGACTGGAAGGGATCTAATCCGGCTGTGTTGTCTAGGAACTGTTGCAACTGCTCCGCTACTGCCCTCTCAATCACCTTGCCCAGGAACGAGAGGTTCGAAACTGGGCGATAGCTGGAGGGAACTGAACGATCTAAATCTGGTTTCTTCAGCAGGGGAGAGACCACCGCCTCTTTTAAACCCTCTGGAAAGACTCCTTGCTCAAGGGAGCTGTTTATTATCTTCAACAGAGGGTCACGTAATCCCTCCATGCAGGATTTTACCAACCAGGAGGGACACAGATCGAGGGAGCAAGTGGTCGGTCTAGCTGCAGCTATGAGCCTATCGACAGCCTCTGCGTCCAGTGGGATGAACCAATGGACGCAGTGGTTTGCTCTTAACAGTCCATATTCTCATGGCGTCTCATGGAGTCTGTGCTCCAAGCAGTCTCATAGCTAAAGCATTTCTTCTGTTCTAAAATGGTGTCTCAGGTCTCAGCAGTCCCAGATTTGATCATGTAGTCTGCAGCCCCTCCCACAACCTCAAAAAACATAGAGTAAAGGGAAAGCTGCATACCAAAGCATGCATATACAATACAGTAAGCAAACAGAATCATATACAAACAAATTACTAGTGGAGGCTTGAAAAGGTTGCTATTTCCAACATTTACACTGTTGATGCCAAATAATAAGGATCTTTTCTGCCACATAAATGTGATTTTCCTGCTTCTTGGCAGGGGGTTGGACTGGATGGCCCATGAGGTCTCTTCCAACTCTATCATTCTATGATTCTATGATTCTATAACTATGTGATTGTTTTCATTGTAAAGTCAGACAAACCATGGATTAAAATGTATCAATTTATATTTTTACAGTTTGCATAGATTGATTAATATTATATGAATAAAACAATTAAATCAATAAAAGCCTTCCATAATTCAAATTATTTATGGGGAATGAATGCTTGGTAAAATGTAAAACAAAAAAATAGACACAACTTTACAGGCAGATGTAGATAAGGCAAAGGTTTTGCGTTCTTTGCCCATCTTTGTTTGCATACATACCATTAACAGTCACATTCCACCCAGAAAAATTGCAACTGATTGTCTATATAGGAAAGGTTAATGTTTTTAGCAGCAACCAAATTCTATTTTTCCAGTATTAAGAAAATGAGGTACCTCTTCATCACAAAAGCTATTTCAAGGAAAGATGTTTGGATCCCCATATGACTGCATTTCAGTTTGCCTTCCCTAGCACTGCCTCTGATTGTTTCTAATCCTATTAATTATGCTCTTTCCACTAGCACAATATAAGCATTCTTGAATCCATCACTGTTTCAGATCAGTTACACTGCAAATGTGCAGAATAAGCTGGTCATCTGCAAAGGCCCTTTATCCCCTCCTTCAACTATTTAATTCAAAACCTTTTCCTAGGAAAGGTTAAATATCTCTGAAAGAATCCACGATATGTATAATCAAGAACACAACAAAATAATTAGGTCTGGAGTCATAGGGGAAAACAGTGTGGTATTATAGGCTTAAGGTCACTCTCATATATATGCAATTAATGATTCATGGGTATCTTTGTATACAGATGCTGCCGGAAAATACACAACAGATATTATCAAGGGATAGAAATTATGTGGCCTTTCAAAAACTGTTGGACTGAAACTCCCAATATTCCTCACCACTGGCTAGGGCTGCTAGGAATTGCAATCGAATGACATCTTCAGGGCTTCATGATTCCCGTCCCATGTTTTAACCAGACAGAGAAAAGATTCCTAAAACTATCAATCCAAAGATGTGTTATATCTATTGTATTTCCCCCCTATAACCATTTTTTTGCAATGGGAATAAACAATGGAAGACATGGGTTGCTGTGAGTTTTCCGGGCTGTATGGCCATGTTCCAGAAGCATTCTCTCCTGACGTTTCACCCACATCTATGGCAAGCATCCTCAGAGGTTGTGAGGTCTGTCGGAAACTAGACAAGTGGGGTTTATATATCTGTGGAAGACATGGTGGGAAAATACAGAAGGGTAACCAATAGAGGACCATGCCATATGAGACGCCTGCACTTTACACAGTTCCATGAATGAGAACAGGTAACAGCACAACAAAGAATATCTCTGGAAGCATCAACTGTATCCACCTCTGTTCAAGCAAGAGTGATCCTGAGGATTGCAGAAGGGATACAGCAGTGGCAGACGAATCAGGCAAATGTCCCCTTATTCATCTTTTTTTACCTTATCGCTCACCTCAAAAAAAAAGGGGGGGGGGGCTTTTAGGCTTGTTATGTAACTAAGCTATTACAGTGAAAGTCTATATGCCAGTTCCATAATCAAGTAGGATGAGTAATCCATGTGCACTAGTATTAAATGGATTGATGCATTCATTTTGTACCCCCAATGCCTCTTTGTTCCTTGCAGTACCATCTATTGTATAAAGGGCATTTGAATGAACTTCAATCCTGGGCATTGCTAGTGCATTAGTTCAAATTATTCCTCCCAACTGCAAAGCCTAAAAGCAATTGGAAACAATCCCATTAGTGTTCCATTAGAGATTAACCAGGTTGGTCTTTTTACATTCAGGAAGAGGCTAGAGAGCTGCTCTGGGCAATGATTTGAGTGTGTTGTAAGATGATGTAAACCATGAGGTTCTATTTCCAGGAAAGAGCTCCCAAGCAGAGCTTGTTTTATTTGTATAACGTTGACATCCATTCACACCTTCTGATGCAAATTAAAGAAGGAGTAGGCTGAAAGGGAAGCAATTATGTTCAATATGGATACAAAAGAGAAATGAAGCTTTAAAAAATTGTTAGAAAGTCATCCCTACCATTAGGCAGAATGAAGCAAGCTCTTTAGGCAACAGATGTTCGGGCAGAAGTGCAACCCCTGAGCCATGCAATCTGTCCTATTACTCCAGATTAGCCCACTGCCCTCTTTTGGATATGGTGAAAGACTCCGTCCTATTGCTAGTGTGGATATAAAATTCAGCTGCCAGGAGTGATACTTCTGTGGGCAGAAATGAAGACAATGCTATTCTATTTTTTTTTTCTTAGGTGACAAAAAGGCTTGTGCTGGCCACTCATAATCTGCTGGGTGTACAATTTGGCACCACAAAACAATTACAAAAAGGAGGTGTCATTTTGATCTCTGCAGCCAAATTAGTGTTAGAAAGCCATAAAACATATATATAGAAATAGATATATAGCAGGAAACTGAAAAAGTAAGTGACCGAATGTTCATTGTTATTACTGCATTATGTTATGGATTGATGATGACAAATGGAAGCTCTTACTTGTTACTGCCACTCAGGTTTGCAGAACAAAAATACACAAACTTTACTGATTCCAAGAGATCAAAAGCATTTACAATGGTCCCTCTGATCACTTGCAGAAGTCCAGTGTCATAAATAGTCCTTTCTCGGTCCACAAATCTGCTTCAGAGAAGAATATAGTGCTGGTTCTTTTCCCTCTTTTCTCAGCAGCAAACAGGCCTCAAAATAACAAGACCTCTCTCCAAGTACATTGATCTCTTAATCAGCAGTACTCAGTCAGCACTGAAAACTTGTCCAAACTGGTTCTGCAGCAGCAGAACAGAAACAGTATCAAATCAATCCTCAGGTCTTTGCAGGCTCAGCCAATCGGCTTCATGCATTTCATTTTCCAGTAACACACACACAGCACAGTGCTGTTGCAAACCATGGCAGATTACTCCTAAGGCAGACTTTCTTCTCTACCTATAGATAGGGCACTTTGCTCTATTCTGCTGGCCCAGACACCTTCTCAGAGTGCTAGAATTGCTCTCCTAAGTGTCATTTGTATCTTGTATTTCTTTCTCCATTTGTTTTTATCCAATTGCTCTCCACCACTCCAGTTTGATCACTCACATGGTTTTCTGAATTTGCTTTTAGACAGATATTTAAAATATCATTTTCAAACCTCCAAGGATTTAGTTTAAAGCCCTCTTGATCTGATTTGCCATGTTTTTGCCAAAAACATTATTTCATTTGTTGCCGGTACTATGCCTTTGCTAAGAAGTGAAGATGGACCAAGAAGCCAACCTCTGTTGGCTCCATAGGGCATCTAGTTCAACCCCCTTCAGCCAGGCAAGAAAACAGTCAAAGCCTCCTCAACAACCTGTCTCAATTCAAAATCCTCCAGAGACTCCCTGAAGTACATCTAGTTCAATGGTTCTCAACCTGTGGGTTTCCAGATGTTTTGGTCTTCAACTCCCAGAAATCCCAATGAATCTAGTTCAGTGTTTCTCAACCTGTGGGTCTCCAGATGTTTTGGCCTTCAACTTTCAGCAGTCCAAACCACCTTGGGACCCACAGGTTGAGAAACACTGAACTAGTCCAACCCCCTTCAGCATCCATCCAACCTCTGTTTAAAAACCTCTAAAGCGGTTTAATCACTACAGAAGTGGAGTGCTGGTGTTCAAGTGTAGATACTGTTATAACTTTTTATAATTTGCACAATTTGTTGATTGATTTGCAGTATGGTAATAACCACCAAAATGGGTAAGTTTCTAATTAAGAAAAACAAAAGTGTTGACAGTGATGTTTATGATGAACCCCATGGAGCAGCTATAGAGAGGAAACTACACAAGAATCAAGTGTAGTATGGTAAAGATCGTATGGAACTTATATTATACATATATGTGTTGCATAGCAACCCCCGGTGCCACTGTGTGTTAAACCACTGAGCTGCTGAACTTGCTGACCAAAAGGTTGGCGGTTCAAATACGGGGAGGGAGATGAGCTCCCGCTGTTAGCTCTAGCTTCTGCAGGTAGCAGTTTGAAAATATGCTAATGTGAGTAGATCAATAGGTACTGCTTTGGCAGGAAGGTAACGGCGCTCCATGCAGTCAGGCCAGCCACATGATCTTGGAGGTGTCTACAGACAACGCTGACTCTTTGACTTAGAAATGGAGATGAGCACCAATCCCCAAAGTCAGACACGACTTGACTTAATGTCAGGGGAAAACCTTTACCTTTACCTATGTTGTACAAGACTCTTATAAGAGGTTGGTTTAACCCCTGGTTTGCTAGTAAAACTGAATTACCGTGTCACAAAAGGATGCATGTCTAAAAAGTGTGCCACCAACATGAAAAGTTTTTAAAGCTCTGCTCTACAGTCTTCACTCTCCTGCCTAGTGCTTCCTAGTCCAAAGTGATCTGCTCAGAGACATTTCTGATAGTGTTGCTGGTGTCCACGTGAATCAGAAGAAAATGGTACAGTTCAGTGTTCTTGATCAGTTTCGACAACTTGTCAATAACATCCTAATTACTATAACTGCAAGAGGGCACATTTCTCAATTCATCTTATCCGGTGACACACAGTCTCCTCTGTACCTCTGAGAAATGAATCCATTAACACCAGCACCTTTCCTTCCTTCTTGCTCCAGTTGGTAGTTAGATTGGCCCTTCTTTGTTCATGGTCGCTTGCTTTGGATTTTTCCTTAGATGGGGGAGTGCACAAATATGAGTTCCTGACATCGTGGTCTCTCAAAACAGACCCATTATTTGTATTCTCTAGATATTTTTAAATATATGAAAGGACAAATCCTCAGAATTAATTAGCACCGACATGAAAGACACAGATGAAGAGATATAAGCAATAGAAAGATGGATATATTCCAAAATGATTTTTTCCTGAAAGCTCATTGAAACAAAACCCCTGCTGAGTTAAGCTTAACATTGCTAGTAAAAATGAAAAACAATAGCTTGATTTACTGAGAACAACAGAGTCTATTTGCCCTTTCTAAAACCCAAAAGATGCTATCTATACTTGTAGAAAGAGGAAACATACCCTATATGGTGATAAGGCTATCCTTGCTCTCCCCCTCTTTAAAAAAAATTAAGGTCAGTGTGTGCACATGCATACAACATTCACCTTAGGAAGGAATAAAGACAATAACAAAACTGCTGTACACAGAGGGAGCGGAAATGAAAAACCATTCTTTGTTAGCTGGTTTAAATCAAAGGCACCAAATATCAACAACTGTATAATTAGCTTTCACCTCACTCTGAGTTCAATCTAATTCTGGAGAGAGAGAGTTCAAATCGAAAGAAAATCTGGATTTCTTAAAATGAAATATACAGTTCTACATATGGTAGAGCCCTGCTGTGGGAAAGAGTGTGTACTGTTTTCTTTTGAAAGATCTTAAAGACTTAAAGACTCAGAGGGCCCTTTTTCATGTCAGGAGTGACTTGAGAAACTGCGACTTGAGGGCCCTTCCACACAGCCATATAACCCAGAATATCAAGGCAGAAAATCCCATAATATCTGCTTTGAACTGGGTATTTAAGTATCATGTCAGAAGCGAACCAAGGGTACAAGTTGTAATGTATTTGAAAACACAAACTTTAAAAAAAAACAACTTGGCATTATAGTCAATGTCCTTTGACCAGTAGCTGGCCACTTGGAGTACCTCTGGTGTTGCTGTAGGAAGGTCCTCCATAATGCATGTGGCAGGGCTCAGACTGCATTGCAGTAGGTGGTCTGTGGTTTGCTCTTCTCCACATTCACATGTCACGGGGCCCACTTTGTGGCCCCATTTCTTAAGGTTGACTCTACATTTCGTGGGGCCAGAGTGCAGTCTGCTCAGCACCTTCCACATCACCTAGTCTTCTGTGTGCCCAGGAGAGAGTCTCTCATCCGGCGACAGCCACTGATTGTGGTTCCGGGTTTTAGCCTGCCACATTTGGACTCTCGCCTGCTGAGGTGTTCCTGCAAGTATCTCTGTAGATCTTAGAAAACTATCTCTTGATTTAAGGCATTGGCATGCTGGCTGATACCTGAACAGGGGATGGGCTGGAGATGTCAATGCCTTGGTCCTTTCATTGCTGTCTGCTTCCCGGCGGATTTCAGGTGGTACATTGTCGGCTAAACAGTATAATTTCTCCAGTGGTGTGGGGCATGTGGTATGTCTCATTAAGAGCCACATCCACTGCTTTAACGTGGTGAGATGTATTCCACACTGGGCATGCATATTCAGCAACTGAGTACTTGAACTGGGTTATCTAAATCCACACTGCCATAGAGCCCAGTTCCAAGCAGATAATGTGAGATTTTATTCAGCTGTGTGGAATGGGCCTTCATTTAGCTACTTTGGGGTTACAGATTTATATACATGGGATTTTTCCCCACTAAAGTATGAAATGTAGCTCTAAATATACCTGCACAGGAGTGGGTCTAAGGTAAAAGTGCTTAATTGAATAGGGTGCAAAAATATGCACCTGTACCAAGGGCAGTTTTCTGACCAAATGCGATTTTCCTGCTTCTTGGCAAGGAGTTGGACTGGATGGCCCATGAGGTCTCTTCCAACTCTATGATTCTATACAAATTCAGCTTAAGAACAAATCTACAGAAACTATCTTGTTCGGAACTTGGGGACTGCCTATACAGTGATCAATGCTATTGATGTATTTTGGTATCTCAGGCAGAACATTCCACAAGACATCCCCAGGGGAGAAAAATATGATGATAATTTAGATAATTAACCTACATAATTGAGATTGCTGTCTTGTTCTGACAAATGGCATGAACATAACGCTCAGTGCTTTTAGCCCATGAACCCTTTTGGACTTTTCAGTCATACACAAACATACCCCTCTTCAATATATGAATAGGCAGAGAATATTTTAAATGTAATATATAAACAGAGGGTATGAAACACATTCAAAGGAACGGGTCTTCATCAGTTGTATGTAGTACAAGCCTCAGAGTACAATGCCAGTAAGAAAAGAATAAATTAAGCCGAACGCCCCCATATTAAAGCAAATTAAACCATCTGTTTCCCCTTAAAATCAAGACTGTCCTCTAGCAAACATATGATTGTATTCATGTATATGAACATCTGCCATTTTCATCAAATTACCTGCCTGGTCTAAAGGTCATTCTGACATTACAAACAAAACCACTGCGGTCAATTTGAGTACCATATGGTGGTACTCCTTAACTTACCTGATAATAATCTCAAAAACAAACTGTCAAATACAGTTTGACAAAGCCTTCAACAACACAACAAACTGTCAAATACTTTTTTAACATGTAGATCCTAGATATAGTGTTATTATGATGGTTTAGTATTCTCATAGCAAATATGGAGATGATGGTGATGATTTTAATTTCCCACAGACCTATCTTACAGAACTCATGCTGCTTAGTGAGTAACAGAGAATATTGCTCCTTGGTTCAAATCTTACTTCAGCCACAAACCCAGTAAGTCGACTAGGACAAGCCACTAGAGATTCAGTGTCAGCACGTCAACAACAACATTAGTTTAATTTATAGAACTTTAAGTTGATTTTAGTCACATTATTGTGACTCAAAGGCAGGATATCAATGGAGATACAATTGAACTTCTCTGTCTTCTGTTTCCACTTATAGTCTGTCTGATTTTTTATTAGCCATCTGGTGATATTCTGGCATATAATTGACCCTTTGATTGCTTGAAAAATGTGTAAGGAAAAAACTGTTGGCTGCAGATAATTCAGTTGAGTTGCTTTCTTTAATTCTCCTACAATGTTAGGTTTCATTGTTTCCTACTTTTACATTAGACCGCTTCTGATTATCTACATGTCCTGTTTTGACTGGTGATCAATTTCTTCCTAGACACCAATGAAAAACCATTTGAGTTTTTCTTCTATTTTTTCCTCAGTGTTTGCATTTGTGACAGAAGCATAAACATGGATCATATAGATATAAATATAGATATAGATATAGACAGGTTTTCCTTGGAGTCTTAGCAATATTATCCAGTCAGATTTTACACTGTATCCCCTGATTGCTTTTGCTACATTTCCTCTCCCTACGAATGCAGCCTCATTTTTTTCAATTGTCATTTCCAGAGTAAAACATAGTGTAATTATGTGACCTAAAATGTCCATTCCTGACCACTTTCACTCACTGAGCACAAGTACTATAATGTTTTGTCTTCTGTTTTTGCAAAGTCTATCTTCCCCTGATTTATGCTTCTCACAATCCATGTTGCTGTTACATACATTGTGAAGCTTCAAACTTTCCTTTCACAGCTGAGCATTCCAGCAGCTAAACCTCCTTTCAGCTTGTGTTGATTTGCATTATTAGACACAGTCCTTCTCATCATCTAGACTTCCCTCAGGACCTTCTAACCTGGGAATCTCATCATCCAACACAATCCCTTTTTGTATTTTCTATAGTGTCATCATAGGGTTTTCAAGATGAAAGACTTCCATTGCTTTGTTCTGAACATTACTAACTCTGGGTTGCTGTGAATTTTCCGGGCTGTATGGCCATATTCCAGAAGCACCTCCTGAAGTTTCGCACACATTTATGGTGGGCATCTTCAGAGATTGTGAGATCTTTTGGAAACTAGGCAAGTTGATTTTATATATCTGTGGAATGTCCAGGGTGGGAGAAAGAACTCTTGTCTGTTTGACAAAACTCTTGTCTTGTCCGCAAACTGACAAGAGTTCTTTTTCTCAATCTGGACATTCCACAGATATATAAACTCCACTTGCCTGGTTTCCAAAATACCTCACAATCTCTGAGGATGCCTGCCATAGATGTGGGAGAAACATCAGGAGATAATGCTTCTGGAACATGGCCATACAGCCTGGAAAACTCACAGCAACCCAGTGATTCCAGTCATGAAGGCATCGACAACACAATAGCAAAACAATGTAATGCATCACTTAAAATCTCAAGTGACATTACACTTTTAGACTTAATTGTTGGTGAAACTGCTGTTGTCTCTGAAAGATTTTCTACCAGTGTTACCACATACTACAGCTGCTAACCAATATTAATCAAAAGCACATAAGAAAATTAAGCAATAACAACAACAACAACAACAACAACAACAGCAGCAGCAGCAGCAACTTTATTCTTGTATCCCACCTCCATTTCCCCAAAGGGACTCGGGGCAGCTCACATGGGGATGAGCCCAGCAACAATATAGGTTAAAATACAATCCATGAATTAAAAAAATATAACAATATAAATATAAAACAACATACACACATCAGTTACTTTGAAACCTGGACATAAAATGCTACATATGCAGAGGGTGATTAGTGCAAAACTCAGAGTAAGGCAGGAGATGATTGGGCTTTATTCAATTTCACTGAACACTCATACAAGAATGTAGGCATGAAAAAGCTATTCAAAAATATATAAAATATGATCAGAAAAAAGTGTTTCTTCAGTATCAAGAATCTTGAGAAATATCCTGATCTAATGAGGCCTCTTGCCATTCAGGGCTTATTCTATACAAAATGTACATATTGCTTTTTACAGAAAAAAAGTTTTCTGTGTATGAAACAGCATTTTCATCCAGAAAATTTGGAATTGAATAAGAACTGACTGGTTTTCAGGCATGTTTCTTGACTCCTTTTTACCAAATCATAACCTCTGAAGCTATAAAAAGCCTATGAGTCTGGCTGTTACTACAATTTGCTTCCATATTTATGACCATCGCTCATCAAACAGATAGGAAATGTTGCCAAGGAGACTATTTTGCATCCCACTTGGCGTTGCTAAAGCAACATGACTAAACTGGGCACTGAGCTCTTAACCTTTACAGATCATATTTGCACGGATAGGAAAATGAAACAAATACAGCATTAAACTCCATGGTATCTGTCCAGTTAGCCCGCTGCTTGAAGATGCTCAAATAAAAACCATCACAGTTTTTCTCCATATGCATCTCTTTATCCAAATAGATTTTTATCAGAACACAAACTGTGACTTCCTAACTCATAAGCCAAGTCAAAGCGAGCTTCCTCAGATACAGGTTGAGAACCACAACCCTAGACTGTCTAGATCAGGCCGGGCAAACTTCAGCCCTTCCGGTGTTTCGTTTACCATATTAGTAGGCACAGGGAAGCCTGCATAGAAGAGTGGTAAAACAGCTGTACTAGGGCAGAGCAAACTCTAGTTCAGATCCCCATTTAGTCATTAAGCTTACTGGATGATTTAGGAACAATAGCTATCTCTTATCTTAAACCTACTTTAAAATGTGTTGGAAACATATATGTATGGTTTGGGAACTAGATATGCCACTTTGAACCCTTTAGCAGAAAAGTGGAATGTACATGAAATGAAACCAAATAAAGCCAGTCTCACTGAAAAGGAAATCAAAGATTTGTAAGACCAGAGTTTAAATAATCTAAATAAATAAATATGTAGTAACTTCAGGCACTCAGCAGACTAATCAATTATATTTATGTGTAGAAAAGCTACAAAAGCTAGAAATGGTTGTGCTTTCACATTTAAATCTTAAAAGCTGTTAAAGTTCTTCTGATCGTAGATGAGGCACTCTTATGGTCAGAATTTCCAATCCACATTGACCCCAATCTGGCGGCATAAATTCAACAACATATTTCTTAATCAAAGGCTCTCATCAGAAAATAGTTCCTTAAATACTCCTATGATACATCTTGCCCATCTGAATGTCCAGCACAGGACAGGAGCTTCAGTCACTATCCAGGCCCCTTTTAACAAGACAAATCTCTAGAAAACTGTCTTTGCCCACTCTGGTGCCCTCAGGATGTTTGAGAATTAACTACCATGAGCAGCACCTATTTAGCCAATGTCAAGAGATAGTGGTTGTTTAAGTCCAAAACATCTAGTACATAGGTGCCACATTGGAAGTTTCCAAAAGGACTTCAACCACTCCAAAAAGAACATGGCCAGAATCCTTTATCACCTAGTTAATTAAATATAATTAATTAAGTAAAGTAACTTCTTCTTGCTGGACCCACCATTACAACCAAACCAGTGGAAATACATTCATGCATATTCCAATCACTCAGTATTCAGCAGGTATCTGGTATAGTAGGCCTTGGAGGAGCTACAATCATGGCAATAGTGTCAAAATCATGAATAAGTAGTGACTGTGAATATGAAATGAAACAGATGAGTAAATATTTTATATTCTCAATCATGATTGTGCCACTATTGCCATGATTGTAACTCCCAACCAAACCTACTATAGCTTACCAAGGAGATTTGGTCGGGAGGTCCATTCTTCTGGTTAATGGAGCACAAGTGAAAGACATTTCTGTCATCTTTGAGAGAGAATTAGACCAGCAGAAGTTACTTAAGCAAGTGACTGATACAAGGCTCATATCTGCATTTGTATAGGATTTTTAGACCAGGACAGGACTTGCTTAGCACATTTTAATTTTATTAAACCAGACTCTAATAGAACTTTAAAGCTTTGCCATATCTACCAGTCAAATAACTCAACCATCAAAATTGTAAACAGAAGCATTGTTCAGATCATTGTCAACAGTTTGTAATTTTGCTGATCCATTTTCTTTTTCTTAATGAGAGTTACTGATTCAGTATCTTGACATTAGAAAATGTAAACCCTACAAGACAGCTTTGGTTCATAGTAGATTCCAGATCTGAGCAGCCCTTTTGAGAGCAAACAGCAGCATCAAGACATTTTAAAGAGTTAAACCCTATCCATGGTTTTGAACTACAGTAGAGTCTCATTTATCCAACGTAAACGGGCCAGCAGAACATTGGATAAGTGAATATGTTGGATAATAAGGAAAGATTAAGGAAAAGCCTATTAAACATCAAATTAGGTTATGATTTTACAAATTAAGCACCAAAACATCATGTTATACAACAAATTTGACAGAAAAAGTAGTTCAATACGCAGTAATGCTATGTAGTAATTACTATATTTATGAATTTAGCACCAAAATATCACGATGTATTGAAAACATTTACTACAAAAATGCGTTGGATAATCCAGAACGTTGGATAAGTGACTGTTGGATAAGTGAGACTCTACTGTATATATGAGAGATACATCTGGGTTTTTTTTAAAAATGTTACAAAGTTTTAAACAAATTATCTTCAAACTATCATTCAGAGTCAGGTCTAAAATCTAGTTGGTTGTAAAAAAAAAAGGAATGAATGGATACAGTACAGTATCCATGGATACTGCAGATAATATTTCTTTGCTGCCTTTCTCCGGAAGACCTTTTCAACAGCTGAGTGACAGGCAGAAATGCAACAGGTAGAGATTTCTCTAACTTGAAAGTACAATAAAGGAAAGGGTTTCCTGTAGAATTTCTGTCTGTAAGTTAATGACCCAGAAAGACCTCAAAGTGAACTTTTCCTGAGAAGATCGCAATAGGATAAAAGTGTTTACTCCAAAACATTGAGCACTCATTATAATAGTACTTGTACTACAGGATGTTACACGATTCTCTCTGCTTTCATCGTCTTGCAAATATTGGGGAGTAAGAAAGGAAGGTTTTTTAATCTTAATTTTCAACAACTCCCTTCAATTTCCCAAGGGAAGCGAGATTAAACATGACTGTCATCCAAGAAATGTTGATGATGTCACCCAGTTCCCAGAACACCTCATGAAAGCTCATTAGTTCCACTTTATTTAATCCTCACTTTGTTTAGTTTGTCATTTTTGTTTTCATTTCTAGCAAGAGATGCATATTATTCTTTAAAAATGAACTAGACATTCAACAACAATTCACATTATGAATTTCACTGGCTTCCTTTCAGGGTCTTAGTCACTTACCTTGTATTCCAAAAGTTTTCTCAGCAACATAATGAACCAAATCAAACCCAACAAGAAGCTGGTTTCTCATTACAAGAACCAGGTGCAACGAGCTTTAGGTTTAAGCATTCTCCCTTTCCCTTTCTTCTTTCCACATTCATGTCTGAGAAAAGAAAACTCTTTTGTGATTTGTAAACATGGAACCCATACTTGTGGTTTCACTTACTCATGTCAAGAAAGAAAATCAGAATTTGCTAGGTCCTTCAGAATTCTACAGTATATTTCCACCAGAAATTACCATAGAATTATGTTGGAGGATCAAGGAATATCTAGGTCCTTGAACACAACTGTATTGTATGGTAGAACCAGAAGTGAGCTAATTCAATGGCATTTGGAGATATCTGCAGTTTTGCATAACTGCAATCCAACCAAAAGAGTATCCCCTATGGATACAGGGGTCTTCCTGTAACTGCAGTGTTTTGTTACAACCAAGCTCAGGAAACTGTTGTTTTTTCAGGCTAATATCACATCTAAGATCATAGCAAGGATTATGACCCTGAATTATTAGCAAGCTGTTGTATGAACAAAGAAAATTATCTATATTTCAGGCATAGACAAACTCTGGCCCTCCAGGTGTAGGTTGCTAGGAATTGAGGGAGTTGAAGTCCAAAACACCTGGAAGGCCAAATTTGCCCATGTCTGCTATATCTAGACGTTGGAACATCATGGGCAAAGCTGTTTAACATAAAAAACAGCAGTTTTCAGCCCAGAAGTGCAGGGGAGAGGAGAGGAAGCAACTAGGCCCATAGTTCACTGTAATACATTTTGATAATAGGAAACTATGTTTTCTCAGTATTAGTTTGAACCATTGTTGAGCGATGTCGTTTCTACAAGATCTCCTGAAAGTCATGGAATTGCAATCAATTTGTTCATACTTTTTGAGGGTCACTTCACATTTCACGAGATGGCATACAGATCTGAAAATGTATGTACACATGTCTAATTTTGGCATATTAACACATGCACACACCTATTTGACATGGGTGAAACATACTGGCACAAACAGGCATCTGTACTACATATATGTTATGTTTGTACTTCCCTGAAACACTTGAGATTTTCCCTCAAAGATCTTAGCACCATGTGAATTCAAATCCCAGTTCTATTCTATGGAATTTTGTGTGTATCAGATTCCGAATATTCAATACATCTTATTACATTATCCAGTTTTGTGCCTCTGGCATTATTTAATGCTCACACACTAGGAGAAAGTGTCGCTGTTGCTAGAATACAAATTTACACTAAATCTTCCTCTCCGTTGCTACAGGGCCTTATCTCAAATGTGCCATAAATCTTCCCTTTTGTCTAAAGTATGCATCTACGCTGTTCCTCCCAGCAACATTTGTATGCTGCCTTCTAATGAACTACAAGGGGACTCAAGAGTGGCACATCGGCAGAGGCAAGCTAATGAAAACAAGCCCTGGAAATATAGCAGAAAACTACACTGAACTGTTTCCTTCTCATAATCCTCTTGTTATATCCCAGGTTGGAAGATTAGATAACAAGGCTATTTTTAGCCCTTTAGGCTGAATGGCTACATATCAGGAAACCAAAAAGACATGAGATTTTCCTGCTGCATCAAGAAATCCCTTTGGTATGCTGACACTTCCACCTCTCCAATGCTTTATCAACGGCATATGCATTATTAATATTTCCACACCAGTATATTGTTTAAACCTCTTTTCTTTCCAAGTTTTAGCACTTGTATTAATGGCATGATCTTTTTAAATGTTAGTTCTTGCTCCCTAGTGATAGTTTGCTTTTCATTATCATTTGGCAGATATTCAAGAGTCAAAAAGGGGTACATTGTACAAATATATGTCTAATTCATTTTAAATTAAAGATCAGTCTGGGTTTTTTTTCCATACCTATGTTTATGGGGAATACATCAGGAAGCTGTAAGCAAACATGGTTTCCTTCCATGTAGAAATGTGTTGGAAAAGACATTTGTAGCCAGTTATAATGAGATAGTATACAATGCATACTCAAGGGCATTTGTGGCACATGTTATTAAGAGCAGCTGATTATGTCTTTTATGCCAGGGAGGTAAAGAATACAGTCTGTATTTTACTCAAAACTTTATAGGCACTATCCAAATTCCAATCCCGGTCCTCAAAACAGGGTTGTCATCTTGGATAGCCCAGACTATAAACTGGAGTGAATTAACTGCCCCACTGACCATTGACCATCACAGGATATTAATATGTAATTTATGAACAACAAGTTTCTACAAAGGGGGCACATCATTCTTTCCAGTGTATATTTTCGTGCAATTACAAGCACCTCCGTTGTATTGTTAATTTATTTAGACAGGAGCTGGCACTATTGAACTGTGCTGAAGAGGGAAAACATATCTAAAAAGCAAAAGTACCATTAGAGTAAGCATAGTTGTAAGACAAATGTTTATGACTATTCATTATTGTATCCATGGGGGATACATCCCCAGCTGTACTGCAATTACCTGAAAATGTGACTATAACTGAATGCCATTGAATTACTTGTCTTCTTGTTCCAACATACTATAGAGTTGCACTGGAAAACTTAGCCCCCTTCCACACAGCTGGATAAAATCCCACATTTTCTGCTTTGTACTGTGATATATGGCAGTGCGGACTCAGATATTCCAGTTCAAACAGATATTGTGTGTTATTCTGCCTTGATATTCTGGGCTATATATGGCTGTGTAGAAGAGCCCGCAAAGATTTATTTGGTCCTCCAGCTTTATTCTATGATAACTTCTGGGGAAAACATATAACATTATTATTTTTATTATTATTATTATTATTATTATTATTATTATTATTATTAATTATAATAATAATACATCTTTATTTATACCCCACCACCATCTCCCCAAAGGGACTCGGGATGGCTCACAAAAGCACTCCCAAGTGCTGCATCTAAGCAACAATACATAGTATAAAATTGGTGACATAAGTATAAACAACAGCACATATAAAATCCCACCAATAAAATTGTAAGAGTATAAAATTATAAAATTCCTAAAATGCAGTAAAACCTGCGAATAAGCCGGCTACCACAACAAATCAAAGTGCGGAGCGGTGGTTCAAGCTGACCATAGATTACACAGGATCAAAGGCCTGTTAGAAGAGTCATGTTTTTAAACTCACCCAAAAGTCTTGAAGAGTGGGGGCAAATCTAATTTTTTTTAGAGAAGGTATTCAAGAGCCGGGGAGCCACCACTGAGAAGGCACTCTCTCTTGTCTCCATCGAGAGAAGGGCCTCACCAGCAGATCTCAATGCCCACGCCGCTTCATAGAAGGAGATGTGGTCTTAAAGATACCATAGAATCATGCTGAAAGACCTAGCAATTTCATTTTTTTTCAAGGGCACAAGTAAGCAAAATCACAACATAAGGGTTCTACAGTTACAAAGATCTTACTGTATGTTCAGACATAGAGAAACAGGAAAGTACCATGCTTCACCTAACAGAATTTCCTATAGTACTGTATCTTAACTCATCATGCATGAATGTAGGTAAACGAATGACAAATCATAAATCACAGGAAACTGACACTTCAAAGTTACATTTCCAATTATCAAATAGTTTCTACAATGCTGTACCATTATGTAGCACAGGGGTAGAGAACATACAACCTACAAGAGTCCGCCAAGGATGATTGTTCTACTTGATATTTAATGTTTCAAAAAACATGTTTGGGGGAAAAATGCATCCAAATACTCTCTGGGGTCATAAGGTGCAATTTCACAATTTTTAAGCACAATCAGATCCTTTTAAGTACAGGAGAGGTATATTTTCCTATATTTTTGTAACAAAAAGAAGCATTATCCTTGGGGTCTAAAATGACCTGGGGAAATATGGCAAAAATGCCCCTCACAATCTCATGTATTTTTTTCCTTGCAGGGAAGGAGACTGGAGTATGAGAAGTGAAATCTTCCAAATATGGTCCCTGGGCTCTAACAATTGTTCACCCCAAGACAAAGCATTGTGGGAAGACATCTTACCAAAACATACATGTGATTATGGCTAACATACTACACAATGTTCCCTCATCCTGAGTGCTGTTGCTTTGCTTCAGATAATAATAACTAAGCATTTTACACTGAAGGAAATTACTTGGAAGAAATATATCTAAAATTTAAAATGACTACAGCTGCTCAGAATAAGCAAGGCCCAATAGAAATGCTAAAACTAAAAGGATTTTATTTAAAAATAAGAGACTGGAATTTGTCTTCAGATGAGGAAGGATGGAATCTGTGGAGAAAATCACATAAGCCCTGCTTCTTTGGTGGCTCAAGTTAGCTGTCAGAAGACTATCTCCTAAATTGTTAAGACACTAATACTAATCTCTGTGTCAGGAGAAGGGTGTTGATGATGAGCAGCCAAGCAAGAAGCACAAGGTATATTTTCAGTTGGGTAGTTTTTCATGGGAAATCAAGCAGCGCTTAAAACCAAGAGGGAATATAAGCAGATCAGGAAGGTTTCAAAATCATGTGTTGACATATGGAAAGTCAATGTAAATTAAAAATCACCAGGCATAATATGATTAGACTTCTTTTCTCTGGGTTGGAGACTCTAAGCTGCTGGGCCTAAAGGTGCAAAATGCAGAAGGGAATCCAGCAAAACGCTGTCACTTTTAGCTTGTGTACATATCTCTTGACTCTTGGATTTCAAACTCATCAGATTCCTTCTAGTGCCAATTTTACTCTCATGTTTTCTTTTCTGACTCCCTTCCTGGGACAAAGCAGGATAGGATCCTCTTAATTGGCCCAGCTAGTAGGATTTGTAGGTTTCCACATTTGAGGCTTCAAGATGCTAAGAAAAATGCATATGAAAATATATGAAAATGAATAATTTTGAGACATATTGATGGAAAAATTTATGATTTTCAAACAATGGACTTTGAAAATTCAGAATAAGAACTGAACTGTGATAACTGAGGCCCCATCTACATACCATATAATGCAGTTTAACTGCATTGAACTGGATTGTATGAATCTACACTGCCATATACCGCGTTCAGAAATTGCATTATATGGCAATGTAGATGAGGCCAGAGTAAGATGACACCGAATGATGATGTGGTTGGATAATTGCAAGCATGAGCCACCATAGTTTAGTGGTTTGACTGTTGAGGGCTAGAAATCCAGGAAACTTTTGCTCAACCATGGAAGACCACTGAGCAGCTTTGACCATGTCACATTTTCCCATCCCCAAAGAAAGAGAATGGCAAACCGCCTCTTACCAAGAAAACACTATGACAGGGCTGCCATAAATCAGAAATGACTTGAGGGCATAAAACAACACAGGTGAATAAGCCTTCAGACATTTCGGCATCTAGTATAAAATCAAAAGTCATGTCCTACTCCATATCTTTTAAACCAGTGGTTCTCAACCTGGGGTCTCCAGATGCTTTTGGCCTACAACTCTCAGAAATCCCAGCCAGTTTACCAGCTGTAAGGATTTCTAGGAGTTGAAGGCCAAAAACATCTGGGGACCCCAGGTTGAGAACCATTGTTTTAGACCAAGCCTTGATTCTTCCAAGTGTTTTGGACTCCCAAAAGTCCCAGCCACCTTCATCAATAGTCAGAAATTCTGGGAGATTATGATATCTGTTCAAAATATATGGAGAACAAAATACTGAGAGAATCACTATTTTATAAAACAATTTCTCCTACCACCACAATAGTTGATTACCAGTAATTTTTAGTTTTGAATATTCCATAATGAAACCCTATGCATCTTTACTCAGATATGTTAAATTGTGTTCAATGGGGCTTGTCTATTTGTAAGTCTTACTATTGCAGTCTTGAAATGCAACATGAAGCTACAAGTTGATGGGAGAGGTCTAAATTGTCACTTAACATGACAGGCTACAATGTTCCATTCTCAATAGTTTGCTGTTGTGTGTCTTTAAGTTGTTTCCAACTTAAGTGACCATAAGACAAACAAACCACAGTGCTCTCTTGACAGGATTTGTACAAAGAAGGGGTTACCTTTACCCTCCTCTGAGACTGCTAGAAACTCAAACTGGAAACCCAGTTTTCTCGAGTCATAGTTCAATGCTCAAACCACACTGGCATGAACACAACAAAAGCACCAATCATTTGTGTGGTTGACCTACTGAACAGGTCTTCAGTACCAAAGTATGAGCTTTCCGTACCCACAATATTGTTATACTTAAATTCCTTCTGCATCCCCAACAGTACTGTAGTTTCTCTATCCAACCATCACAATCATTACCCAGATCCAAGTATAGGCATAATATCCGATTGAATTTAGGAGTTTGTGGGGGAACCAGTTTTGGATATTTTTTAAGACAGAGAACTTCAAAATCAGAATCTTATCAGATTTTGCCTATAGTATGAACTAAAAAACACACCATAACTTCTAAATGCAGATCTCTCTAGGCTTCCAGTGTACAATTGGTGCACATTATAAATCTAGATTTTTTTTAATTTCAGTTCCTGGGAGAATGAATGTTCTCCAGCCCTTTGCTTTTGCTCATCAAATATTGACTTACAACAAATGCAGGCTTTCCTATATTGAGTTAGTTTAATAACAGCATCAATCTCTTGAATAACCTTTGCCCAAATCAGCTGGTACCTGCTGTGCAGGCTTTTTGGGAAGAAAGAAAAAAAGGGGGAACTGTAAAGAAAAGTAAAAAAAAGAACTGTAATTAAATAGCTGAGAGCAGAGGTAGTGCTGGGGAGAGCCCTTAGATTAGGACCTAAAGAGCAAAGCACTGCTAGCATGAGAAAAGAGAAATTGGTTTTTTGTGCGAAGGTCACATTAACTTAAAGGGGCTTTTTTGTTTTGGATAGGAATAGTGTTAACAATACCAGTCAGATGACTGAATAGAAAACAAAGGTACAGCCTGAGGGCTGAAATAAAATATTTAGAGGTGGAAACTGGAAAGGTTGTAGGTCACATCAAACACGTGGATGATAAAGGAAAAGAAATTGTATGTGCCCATCAAACTCTCTCCAATGCTCCTTGCTGTTTACTAACCATGGGAATTGACATGATGGAAGAAATAGGGAAACTCAAGCAGAATAACAAACCACTCAGAGACAGCCTCAAGATCTGTGACACCTAGTTCCAGAACAATCCAGGGTTAGCTCTCTCTGGCTTTAGCTCTTAACTCAAAATGCCGGTTGTATGTCTACTCTGAGTCCCCTGTAAGGTTGAGAACAGTGAGATAGAAATAGAGTAAATAATAAATAAGTATGTCAAAGTGAAACCCGGGCTGAGTGACGGCCCTTAACTCAAACACTCTTAAATTGGGACATTCTTAAGTCGAGGTTCCACTGTATGTGGAAAGAACAGGAATATTAACACATTCATCTCTGACACATGTATCACATCTCTTCTGCATCTGTACGCTGCACTATTTCAGTATGCGGCAATGCCAGGGGCTGGATTTGTATATGCCACACTGCAATTAACCCTAAAGTAGGCTTACCAAAGACATTCCAAAGACTAGGCTCGGGCTCGAATCAGTTTGACCAAAAGTGATTTGTAATATTTGGTGGTCCGTTTCATGTAATCCCCTGAAAACAACAGGGAGGAGGGAACCAAAAAGTTTTGCAAAATGGAACAAGAGAGCCAGATTTATTAGTTACCAGAGAGGATGGAGTTAATTCCGCATTATACCTGAGGCAGGGGTCTGCCGGGGCTCCTGGAGAAGATCCTGCAGTGTCTCTTCTCCCTCCCTGGCAGCGGAAAAGTTCCCATGGCTCCTCCTACAGAGAGGGTCCTACTGGGAACTCACTTTCCCAGCAGCACTTGCATGGGATGGGCATTGAAAAGTCTTTGAGTTCCTCTCAGAGCATGATGGGACCTGAAGTTTTTCCCTCTGTGTGTTTCTCAGTCAATAAAAGATCTGGTTGGGTCCATGCTCTGATTGGCTGAGAATTGACACAACCAGCGACTAAAATTCCCAGAACCCTCTCTTGTGATTTGTTTTATTTTAAAAAATGTTATGGTGAAAACTTAAAATAATTCTTAAAAAGCAGTAGAAACTTGGCAGACCTGTAGTTTTAAATGGGGTCTAAAACTGAGGTAGGTTTCATGGAGATAGGCCTTAAAATGATTGAGGATTGAGCCTTTAAAGTTTCTCTTTGTAGCCAATGGGCCAATCTTTGCTGAATGAAAATGGCAATGTTCCTCCCAATTCGAGAAACTTCCGGTTAAACAGAATGAGGGGTTAGCAGAAAATTGACCCCAAAACAGCATGCCTTTTGGCCGAATTGCACACCTCTAACTAAGACAAACACATGACAATGTATGGTGGCAACTAGGTGTGTAGAGACGGAATTGACTCCAAGATTGTGCACTTTTAGAGCCCTCAGGTTCCAAAACATTAACAGGACGGTCCACCGCATCTCAGATCAGTTAAGATCCCCTTCCCCATTCCTTTTTTAAAGTTTGTCCCACTTACATGACATACAGTCTACTGAAATATATAGGACATTATGTTCTACACTTAAAATACCTTCAATGTATTTAAAGCACAGTCACAACTTTCTGACAATGTGTGAAAAGACCTTCATGTTTACTATATGCACAGTCCTGAATTTTTCTCACAGACAGAAATTCGCCTTTGATGTAATTAATAACAACATTCAATACTTTGAGGAAATTGCCTTTTTATCAATAGTGTTAACTTTGAAATCTACTTTGATGGATAGCAGCTCTCTAGTAGATGTGTTTCCCTGAACCTGTTTTTCCTCCTTTCAGATAGAGATGCCATAGATCGAATGTCTGAAAAAACTTGTACTCCACCACTGATCTATGGATTCATCAGATGTGTCGCTTCAGATTTCATTTGGCCTTTAAGCCAAGGTCAATTGATAGGTATTACATTACAATGGATGTAAATCATGTCCTAATAATAATAATAATAATAATAATAATAATAATAATAATAATAATAATAATTTATTTATATACCGCCCTATCTCCCAGAAGGGACTCAGGGCAGTTTACAACAAAGATACAGACATAAAATACACAACAATATAAAAAAGAGGAGAGAGGATGGGGTTATTTGGGGTGTCATGAAATCCTAGCAAATTGTTACTTAATCACTTACAAGTTGTGGAATTTTCTGCCTCAGGTGCCAAAATATCTTAGCAGATTTCATGTATATCTACTATATCTATTAATGCTGTTTGACATCACTTGAACTGCCATGACTCAATGCTATGGAACTATGGGAGCTGTAGTTTTACAAGGTCTTTCTCTGTTAAAGACTGCAGGTGCTTCACCAAACTGCAAACTCTAGAATTCCATAGCATTGAACTGAGTTAAAGTGGTATCAAACTGCTTTAATTTTATAGTGTAGAACAGTGGTTCTCAACCTGTAGGTCCCCAGGTGTTTTGGCCTACAACTCCCAGAAATCCCAGACAGTTTACCAGCTGTTAGAATTTCTGGAAGTTGAAGGCCAAAACATCTGGGGACCCACAAGTTGAGAACCACCGGTTTAGAAGATGCAGCCTTAGGCCCTCATCACATGCAGCCTTCCCCCACATTTCTAAAAACTTTAAAAAAAACAGAGCTGCACAGAGGCTATCAAATGACACAAGACCATTTCCAGGGGTATGGAAGCAAGGTAGCTATTGACTCCAGACCTCTCAGTTCACTTAGAAGCAGGGAAAGGCAGTTGCCAGTTACTTCAAGGTGTGATGGCAACTGTTGGCAGATGTCTCCAGTTGTATTTTATGAAGACAAATGGAGCAGGTGATTGCTGTTAAAACAGCAGGAGTAACACGTCTGATGAGGAAGACAGCAATTATCTCAGTTGCAAACAACATGGAAAGGCATGAAACACAAGGTTAAAGTAGAGAGTTCAACCTGCTTACCCTCCCCCTCCTCCACACACACACATACACACACACACACACACACATGGGATGAAGTCTCTAAATACTATCCATTCAGATGTGAATGAAGGGGACACCATTTCTTGCTTACAAAATGTCCTTTTCTGGACCTGGCTGGGTAAGTGTGTAACAGGTGTTCCAGCTCCTCCTCACTGCTCATACTCTCTCCCTCCACAGTGATGAGAAACACAGAGACAGTGAAACAGCAAATGTATCATGACTGATTCTATTCTTCATCTTCACTGTTGCTCTCCATTCTTTCATCACATTGAAGACAGGGTTGAGTGAGAAGTGGAAAGAGGAAGATTGGAAGCAACCACTATTGTTGTCTGCCACTATGAAAGAGCAAATGTGCGGGGAACATTTGCTCATCGCTTGTGACAATGTGAGAAGACAAAGTGGGGCGATTTTGACAACTGGGAACTGCAAGACTGAAGAAAAAAGCAGGACTATGTTTCAGCAGAACATAGTCCATTATGTGTCCAAAGATTCTCTATCTGCATCTGAACACCTCCAACAGTGATGGGTATGAAAATCTCAAACTATCTCAGGGTGAAAAACTCTACACAAAGGATTTATTTATTTATTGTGTCAGAAGCAAACCGAGGGTACAGTTGTAATGTATTTAAAAACACAAACAAAGTTTAAAACTTGACATTATATTAAAAGTCTTTTGACCAGTAACTGGCCACTTGGAGTGCCTCTGGTGTTGCTACAAGAAGGTCCTCCATTGAGCATGTGGCAGGGCTCAGACTGCATTGTAATGCTCAGACTGCAGAGCAAATCTGTGGTTTGCTCTTCACATAGGATTAAGAACTGTAATCTAAATCATATCTAATAACCACCCTTGATTCCGTATTGCCCTCCAGCATTTCCATGAAGCCCCTTCCAAAATACCTCCTCGTGGTTAGTGAAATATTTTTGTGACCAGCAGCTAACTCATGTTGTCAGTGTCACCACCCTTTTTGCTGGTGTTCCTCCCCCGACCCTTCTTTCTTTCATTTAGTCTTATCAACACAGAGAAAAATAACTGAAAGCAGGATGTTCATTTCCGTCAACAACTTCCAATTTAACACAAGGTCTGCTTCAGAATGATTGCTATCTTTAATTTTCTCTACATCTGAGACTTCCATTTTATATGCACAAATGCGTGCATGTGCCCACATACACAGAAAAGTGTGTGTGTGTGTGAGAGAGAGAGAGAACCAGCTTTTGTCATAGGATATTGAAGTTTTCCTGTATTTCACACAACTACATGAAGAAATTAACAAGTACTAGGATCCAAGGGTCAGGAGAAAGAATCGATACCATTTGGCATTTTCATCTGGAAATTAAATTTCAAAACAGCAATACATTTTAAGAGTTCTCATTCTGGGGATTCTGTATGGCTCATAATGAGCAGATACATGGGTATTTCAGGAATAATACTCAAATAAGGTCTAGGTTCTAGGTGCATTCTGCTCATTCTAGAAGTTCCCTTACTACCAGACTATAACTTAAGTTAGCTACCCCATTAATTACTGCTATCTCTTTCTTATAGAGGGAATAAACTGTTCCCAGAAAAGCAATCAAGCTGACATTTTGAAGGAAGGGGGCCACGATGGCGCAATGGGTTAAACCTTGTGCTGTTGAACTGCTGACTCGAAGGTTGGCAGTTCGAATCTACGGGACGGGGTGAGCAACTGTCTGTCAGCCCTAGTTCCTGCCAACCTAGTAGTTCGAAAACATGCAAATGTGAGTAAATAAATAGATTCTGCTTCAGCAGGAAAAGGCAAAGAGACATTTCAAGCAATCTTGCTAGCCACATGACCAGGAGGTGACAATGCAGGCTCCTCAGCTTGAAAACGGAGAAAAGCATGTCCCAAAGCCAGAGATAAGCACCGCCTCCAGATGCCGGAAATGAAAGGAGAAGCCTTCCTTGGTTTGTGTTTGTGTGTCTCATATGATTGTAAAGACACTGAATGTTTGCCAAAGTATGTAAAATGCTGTAATTCATTCTGAGTCCCCTAGAGGAGAAGGGCGGAATATAAATAAAGTGTACTATTATTATTACTGTAACTATTATGTGCATAGGAGCCCCCAATGGCACAGCGGATTAAACCACTGAGCTGCTGAACTTGCTGACCGGAAGGTCGACGGTTCAAATCGGGGGAGCGGGGGGAGCTCCTGCTGTTAGCTCCAGCTTCTGCCAAATAAGCAGTTCGAAAACATGCAAATGTGAGTAGATCAATAGATACCGCTCCGACGGGAAGGTAACGGCACTCCATGCAGTCATGCTGGCCACATGACCTTGGAGGCTCTTTGGTTTAGAAATGGAAATGAGCACCACTCCCCAGAGTCGGACACGACTAGACTTAATGTCAGGGGAAAACCTTTACCTATCTATTATGTGCATATTATTTGGTATTCTGAGACCCACATAAGCCTTTGCAAATAGCATACTAATGGAGGCTCCCTTGTTCTACTTCTGGAACATAAAGGTAAAGCAGAGCTTGGAAAAATTGCCTTTTGTACTACAAATTTCAGAGTCCTAGAATTAGTGAGGCGGGAGGTTAAAGAACCCCAGGAAATACCATATATGGGCAGAGATGGCGACAGCTAGCAACCCGGGTGCATAAACTCACAGAAACATGTGACTTCTGGGAAATCATGTGTTTCTGAAGAAATGAAAGCTAAAGATAAACAAACAGCGCATGCGTACGCAGGCGCTCTGAATGATTGTGAGCACGGCACAGAAAGAGTGCGGCCGGCCCGCTGGTCAGCACTGATTGGGTCCAAGTCAGGCAGCGTCACAACTCTAAGCCAATGAATTTGCTTGTGGGCGGGCATAACCCGAACCCTGTAGTGTGTATAAATATTTACTCAGCCCGCCACTGGGGGTTCTCCCTGGAGAAAGCACTTATTTTGTGCGAGGGGGAACCCTAGTGGCCATTAGCCGAATAAAACTGCTTTCTTGGAATTATTCCAGTTGTCCGTCTCCAATCCATCCACTGCGCTCAACAAGGACCGTAGCACAAAGGTTCCGCTACATTTTCTGGTGACCCCGACGTGATTTCCTATAAGACGGGCCAGGAGGTTGGAGACGGATCCCGTTGGCGGGACGGCCCCAACTCAGCGGTGGGGGCCTGAGGCAACTACCGTGAGACGAGAAGGGGCCCCTGAATATTGCAAGACCGGCTGCGGTGCTTGCCTCTGATGCCAACGCCGACTGACGTTGGGAGCTGCAACACCAGCGAAGTTCCATAGAAACCAGCCAGGAGGAAAAGGATCCAGGGAAAAAGCCCAGGGGCGAAGGTTGGTCCGACGTCTACAGAAATCTAGCAAGTATAGTGGTTGCATGAGACATTAAGGGAACACCAGCGCCGGGAGGGACACAAAAAAGTTCCCAGGGAGGTAGAAAGGGGCTCTGTCTTGTGTTTCCTGACGCATGCCGTTGAGTGGCCGGGTGCCCAGGCCAGGACAGTCCCCTCTATTAGGCAGGATGGGAGGGAAAAATTCAAAGAGCTCCACTCCCTTACAATGCATCTTAGATAATTTTGGCTCTTTTGCTATCAGAGCCGTAGCAGGCAACCCAAGGGACCTGAGAGATTATAGACTGAGGAATTTGTGTCAGGGAGAATGGCCAGAGTTTGGGTTAGGTTGGCAAGTAGAAGGAACGTGGGATCTGAAACTGATCCGAACAGTGGAAGAATATTGTGCTGTGAATCATCCGAACCAGTGGGTCTATATTGCTACTTGGGAACGGGTAGTTAGAGAAGATCCAGGTTGGGTTCGACAGTGCAGGAATGGCAAATGTATGGTGGTGAAGAAGGAAGGGAAAAAGAAGGAAGTTTTCCAATCCAATGAGGAGGACTACCCAGATTTACAGTTGAGTGTACAGGCTAGACAACAGGAATTATTGCCGCCACCCTTGCCACCGCCCCCCCCCACCCCAGGGAACAGCCCCCGGTGCACCTACACTAGAAACAAGACCCCCACCCTACTCTCCAGAGTCAACCGAAGCGGCCAAGAAACACTATCCTAGCCTAGAAAAATATCAGGAGGAAACAAAGGAAAAGAAGAGGTCACACCGGATGCCCAGTGATGCTTCTCCGGCACAAACTCGGAGACATGGAGCTCCGGTGTGGCCTGGTGATTCACCGACTGGCCCGGCCCTCCAGATGCCCTTAAGAACGGTGCCTGTGATAAACAACAGGAATGAGATAGTTCAAGCATACCAGGTAGTGCCTTTCAGTAGTAGTGACATTTTGAACTGGAAAAATAATACTCCACCTTATAGTGAAGAACCCCAAGCTATGGCTAGGCTATTGGAAGGGATTATGGCAACCCATAATCCCACCTGGCAAGATTGCAGACAATTGTTGAATATGTTGTTCACATCAGAAGAGAGAAGAGCAGTGTTGAATAATGGGGTAGCCATAGCCCAGGTTGGGGCCCCACAAGATGGTGATGCAGCCGAGTGGGGAGCACAGAGGTTTCCTGTGGAAATAGATCCCCAATGGGACACCGCAGAAGAAGGACATTTGCAGAGACTGAGAGGATTCCAGCGTATATTGGTAGAAGCGGTAAAGAGGGGCCCGCCGCGACCCGTCAACATTATAAAAATTCAGGGAGTGGTACAGGAAAAATCTGAGTCACCAACAGCCTTTTTGGAAAGGCTGGAGGCAGCATATAGAAAGTATAGCCCGTATAATTTGGAGGATGAAAACGGTAGGAGGGTGTCAGGACCCAGGCTGCAAGGCACCAATAACCATACACAGAGGCCAGAATCTATCTAATATCTTTATTGAAGGAATATATAAAGTTAATAAAAACAAGTGTAGAAAATAGTCCAGAATTAGACCTTTCAGGAAAGGTCAGAATTAGTCCAAAGAAACAATGTCCAATATGAAATATTAAGGTCCAAAGTTGTAATCCAAATAACCGAAACACTCACTTTGCCAGGCAAAGTGAGGGGAGATGGCAAGGTCCTTTAGTCCATGAACTTGAGCAAGGCTAGGAAATAACTTGATACTTGAAACAAGGCTTGAATCGTGGAACAAGGTAGCAAGGAACAAGAACAAGGTCCGTGGAATAACTTGGTAAAATCCGTGAAACAAGGCAAGGTTTAGTCCTGGGAAACAAGGCAAGGTCCGTAGGTAAACAAAGGCTGGGAAACAGGAGCGAAGGCTGGAAACAAGGACAAGGCTTGAGCAGGAACGAGGCTTGAAACGGAGCGCGCTGTCCAGACACAACTCGCTCCGGAGGCTGACGAATTGACTCCGCAAAGTTACTTCGCGGGTAAAACACCTATATAGAGTCTAACTTTCCCGCCGAAGCAGTTCTCTGGGAACCAGAAACGAAAGCTAAACTCTGAGGCCAGATGTTTGACTCCTTAAAGATTCTCACGAAAAGCAGGCTTAATTGGCTAAATTCTTAGCTGTTATTCTAGCACTCCTGCGCGAGGCTGCTTCCAAACCTCTCTGTTGTTTACAAAATTCATGGCGAGAGAACACAGGAGATGTAGGCTCAGGGTTTGTTTGACATACTTCTGGGACACAACTTTCTTGCAGGTGCAAGGTTCCCAGATCTGCCTGGGAAAGATCTTGCTGAGAAGATTCCAGTTCTGACTGGGAAGGTAAAAAACCCAAGTTTTCTTCTTCATCAGGCATCACAATGTCATGAGCAGGACTACAAGGCCCATGAGTCATCACACTATCCCCCTCCTCAAGCCCCCTCCCAAACTGGGACTCTCTCCCCAAGGCGCGAGGTCGTGGCTTGGCGGGATAGGTCTGATGAAAGCGACGGGTTAGATCAGGAGCATGGACTGTGGAGGCGTCTTCCCAAGAGCGTTCCTCAGGGCCAAAACCCACCCAGTCAATGAGATATTGCAGGCGGCGGCGGTGAAAGCGAGAATCCAAAATGTCCTCAACCTCGAACTCCTCCTCCCCATTCATCAAAACAGGAGGGGGGGCCGGTTGGTCTGTATCAGGACGCACACCATCCGCCGGAAGGAGCAGGGAGCGGTGAAACACTGGGTGAATGCGCATTGAACGCGGAAGTTGGAGTTTGAAAGTCACGGGGTTTAATTGCGCCACCACAGGATAGGGGCCAATGAAACGGGCATCTAACTTCCGGCAAGGGCGATGGGAGGGCAAAAAGCGAGTGGACAGAAAAACCCGATCTCCTACCTTGATTTCGGGGCCCGGTTGGCGATGTTTGTCCGCGTGACGTTTATAGTCCTCCTTGGCTTGGTCTAGTTGTTGGAGCAAAAGTTGTTGCACCGCTGTGAGTTCCTGCAGCCAATCCTCTGCTGCGGGGACTTCTGAAGTTTCAATGACAGGGGGAAAGAAACGTGGATGGAAGCCGTAGTTTGCAAAGAACGGCGTTTCTTTTGTAGAAGCCTGGACTCCATTGTTGTAGGCAAACTCTGACAGTGGTAATAGAGAAGCCCAATTATCCTGTTGGTAGTTTACATAACAGCGAAGGTACTGTTCCAAAGTGGCATTGGTGCGCTCCGTTTGCCCATCTGTTTGAGGATGATGAGCTGAAGATAAACGAGAGTCTATGCCCAATAGTTTTTGTAGTGCCTTCCAGAAACGAGAGGTGAATTGAGATCCACGGTCTGTGACCAGACTCTTGGGCAATCCATGTAATCTGAAAACATGTTGGAGGAATAGATCTGCCGTCTCTTTGGCCGTGGGAAGGCCTTCACAGGGAATGAAATGGGCTAACTTGGTGAAAAGGTCCACCACCACTAGGATCGTGGTGAATCCACAGGAAGGTGGTAGGTCAGTGATAAAATCCGCAGAGATTATTTCCCATGGGCGAGATGGAGTAGGAAGGGGATGCAGAAGCCCTGAGGGCTTCTCCCGTCTTGTCTTGGAGCGCTGGCATACTGGGCAGGTGTTGACATATTTTTCCACATCCTTGCGGATCTTGGGCCACCAGAAATCTCTTAGGATCAAATGCATGGTTTTAAATAGTCCGAAATGCCCTGCTGGCTTGCAGTCATGACACAGACGAAGTGCTTTTTCCCTGCCCTGCCCTGGTGGGATATAAACATGATTTCTATAGCAAAGCAGTCCATCCTTAAGTGAGAAGGGAAATTGCAATCCTTGACGGAGTTGGTCTTGCGCCCAGGCATCTGCTTGCTGACTAGCCCTGATTTCTTGAGCACAGAGGGGTCCAAGAGTAGGAGAAGTTGAATCAATGAGAGTGGATTTGGTGTTCCCCACTGTGAGCGTGGCAAAGTTCTCGGGTTGTAATAGTTGGGATTCAAAGGTCTCCTTGCGTCCTGCAGCGTATTCCGGTTTACGTGACAGGGCGTCTGCTTGCTTGGTTTGAGCTGGGGTTACATAATGAATCTGGAAGTTAAAACGTTCAAAGAATAAAGCCCAACGTTGTTGCCTCTGATTTAGTTTGCGGGCGGTTCTTAGATGCTCTAGATTCCGATGATCAGTATGGACTTCAATGGGAAATTTGGCCCCTTCTAGCCAATGTCTCCAAGTTTCAAAGGCTGCCTTTATGGCCAATAGTTCCTTTTCCCAGATGGTGTAATTTCTCTCTGGTGCTGTTAGTTGACGGGAATAAAAGGCACAAGGATGAAGGTGATCTCCCACCGGTTGTAGGAGTACAGCCCCAATTGCCACATCAGAGGCGTCTGCTTGCACAACAAAAAGGGTTTCAGGATCTGGGTGCTGAAGAATTGGCTGGGACGTGAATAATTTCTTTAGTTGCTGGAACCCTTTCTCTGCTTGATCTGTCCAGCGGAAGGGCTGTTTCCCACGGATGCAGCTGGTGATTGGGTCAGACCAGCGGGCAAAATCTGGAATGAACTTGCGGTAATAGTTCGCGAACCCCAAGAAACGCTGCACCTCTTTCTTGTTGGTTGGCGCCCGCCATTCCAATACTGCTGAAACCTTTGCCGGGTCCATGGAGAGCCCTAGAGGCGAGATGCGGTACCCCAGGAAATCTACCTCTTGTAGATCAAAAGCGCATTTTTCCAGCTTGGCATAGAGCCCATGATCCCGCAATCGTTGTAACACCATTTTGACGTGGTTCTCATGCTCTGATTGTGATCTAGAAAACACCAAAAAATCGTCGAGGTAGATTATCAAGAACCGATCTAGATAATCCTGAAAGATGTCATTGACAAAATGCTGGAACGTTGCGGGAGCTCCGCATAATCCATAATTCATAACTCGGGACTCAAATAATCCGAATTTAGTCTGGAAGGCGGTCTTCCACTCGTCCCCTTCTCTGATGCGAACTAGATTATAAGCCCCCCGAAGATCCAGCTTGGTGTAGACCTTGGCTCCTCGGAGTCGGTCTAGAAGGTCCGAGATTAAAGGCAGGGGATAGCTGTTTCGCTTTGTGATATTGTTCAATGCTCTATAGTCCACCACCAAGCGTAAGTCTCCTGACTTCTTTTTCACAAACATCACCGGGGAGGCGGCTGGGGATTGAGAGGGTCTGATGAATCCCTTGCGAAGGTTTGTCTCTATGAACTCCCTGAGAGCTTCTTGCTCCGGTTCAGTCAGGGAGTAGAGATGCCCTCGCGGGATCGGGGCCCCCTCCACCAAGTCAATGGCACAGTCATAAGGTCTATGTGGGGGTAGTCTCTCGGCTTCTTTTTCATTGAATACATCCCAATACTCGGAGTACTTCTTTGGCAAGGTGATAATGGGCTCGGTGTCTGTGGTATGGCAGACCTTGGCTACGAGGCAATGGTTTTGGCAGTACTTTGAAGCGAACTGCAGCTCCCTGTTGGACCAGGAGATGCTTGGGTCGTGAAGTGTCAGCCATGGAATCCCCAAAATCACAGGGAAATGGGGAACCTCAGTAACAAAGAAGGAAATCTCTTCCATATGTTCTCTTATCCACATCCTGGTGGGTTCCGACCACTGGCTTACGGGGCCCGTCTTGAGGGGGCGGCCGTCTATGGCTTGCACCACACGGGCATTCTTGAAGTCATGATATTGTAATCCCAGAGAGTCGGCATACTCTCTATCAATGAAATTGTTGGTGGCTCCGGAGTCTATCATGGCGTGGATCATGACGGGTCCCTTTTTTGCTGACCATAAGGTGACCACTAGAAGGAACAGGACCCCGGTTGGCGGCTCTTGAATGGGTTTTTTGACCGGGTTGGCGAGCCTCTCTACGCCCGGTCGTTGGCTTCCCCCGCCGGCTGTGTGCCAGCCGCCTCAGACGCCTTCGTCTCCGTGGAGGACGCCGCCGCAAGACGGGCGGCGGGCTTCCCTTTGGCTGGGCACTCTCTGGCGAAGTGGCCCCCGTTCCCGCAGTACCAACAGAGGTTTAAGCGTTGACGACGGGCCTTCTCGGCGGCATCTAGTCTGGGACGCACGTTGCCCAACTGCATCGGTACCTCCTCGCTTCCTCTGGGGTATGGGGTTGGTGGTGGGGGTCTCCACACTGGACGTGGCTGAACGCTGGTGGGAGCGGGGGGTTTTGCCCCAGCTCTACCGCTCTGGCCTCGAACCCACTGTTTCCTGTTGGCAATCATGACTTCAGCCCGTAAACATTGATCAATGAGTGCTTCGAGGGTCTGGGGAGGATCCACCTTGGAGATTTCCTCCAGCATTTCGATGTTGAGACCCTCCCGGAATTGTCCTCTAAGGGCTACATCATTCCAGCCGGTGTTGTGGGCCAGCACTCGGAACTCGGCTATGTACTGAGACATGGGTCTGTCTCCTTGGAAGAGGCGGCGGAGTTTGTGACCGGCTGCCTCCAAATTGTCCTCGATTCCCCAAGTCTCCTTAAGGTGGTCCAAGAAGCGTTGCGCTGATCTTAGGTGTGGAGAGGCTTGGTCGAACAGTGCCGTCGCCCAGTTGGCCGCTGGCCCGTCTAGAAGACTGTAAACCCACGCCACTTTGATGTCTTCTTGGGGAAACTCGGCAGCACGGGCCTCTAGATAAGCTTGACATTGGCGACGGAAAACATGAACCTTAGAAGCTTCTCCAGTAAACTTGGTTGGCAACGCCATGGCCGGAAGACGGATTCCGCGTTCCTTCAAACCCTTTATTTCCCCATCCTGTGCATTGAGCTTATCACGGATTCGGTCCACCTCATCCTTGTCGATGGTGTAGGTAATCGGCTGGCCGCCCGGTCCAGGTCCGGCTCCGGTAGACATACTGGCCGAGGTTAATTGGTGCTTAGGGTGGCGGAGTCAAACTGTCAGGACCCAGGCTGCAAGGCACCAATAACCATACACAGAGGCCAGAATCTATCTAATATCTTTATTGAAGGAATATATAAAGTTAATAAAAACAAGTGTAGAAAATAGTCCAGAATTAGACCTTTCAGGAAAGGTCAGAATTAGTCCAAAGAAACAATGTCCAATATGAAATATTAAGGTCCAAAGTTGTAATCCAAATAACCGAAACACTCACTTTGCCAGGCAAAGTGAGGGGAGATGGCAAGGTCCTTTAGTCCATGAACTTGAGCAAGGCTAGGAAATAACTTGATACTTGAAACAAGGCTTGAATCGTGGAACAAGGTAGCAAGGAACAAGAACAAGGTCCGTGGAATAACTTGGTAAAATCCGTGAAACAAGGCAAGGTTTAGTCCTGGGAAACAAGGCAAGGTCCGTAGGTAAACAAAGGCTGGGAAACAGGAGCGAAGGCTGGAAACAAGGACAAGGCTTGAGCAGGAACGAGGCTTGAAACGGAGCGCGCTGTCCAGACACAACTCGCTCCGGAGGCTGACGAATTGACTCCGCAAAGTTACTTCGCGGGTAAAACACCTATATAGAGTCTAACTTTCCCGCCGAAGCAGTTCTCTGGGAACCAGAAACGAAAGCTAAACTCTGAGGCCAGATGTTTGACTCCTTAAAGATTCTCACGAAAAGCAGGCTTAATTGGCTAAATTCTTAGCTGTTATTCTAGCACTCCTGCGCGAGGCTGCTTCCAAACCTCTCTGTTGTTTACAAAATTCATGGCGAGAGAACACAGGAGATGTAGGCTCAGGGTTTGTTTGACATACTTCTGGGACACAACTTTCTTGCAGGTGCAAGGTTCCCAGATCTGCCTGGGAAAGATCTTGCTGAGAAGATTCCAGTTCTGACTGGGAAGGTAAAAAACCCAAGTTTTCTTCTTCATCAGGCATCACAATGTCATGAGCAGGACTACAAGGCCCATGAGTCATCACAGAGGGCGATTCAACAGTCTTTTATCAGTCAAGCGGCTCCTGACATCCGGAGAAAGATTCAAAAGCAACCAGGATTTCTAGGAAAGACTATGAATGAATTGTTGGCACTCGCAGATCAAGTTTATATGGCAAGAGACCAGGTAGAAGAAGAGAAGAAGGACAGGAAGAAGAAGCAGGAATACCAAGCAGTAGTTACCATGATGGAACAAAGTGCAAGTGGACAGAGAGGAAGAGGAGGATATGCCAGAGGGGGACAAGGAGGAAGAAGAGGGCCCCCTCGGAGGTTAGGTCGAGACCAATGTGCTAAATGTAAGAAGTTTGGACACTGGAAAGGTGAATGCCCAGAAGGAAGAGAAGGAAGTCAGGAAGGACTGAGAGAAAGAGGAAGGCCTGAGAGAGGAAGAAACCCAGGAAGGGGAAGAGGACGTGGAAACTACGTACCTTTTCCTGCGAGAGAGGTGATAGCTGCAGCAGCTGTGATGGAAGAAGAATGGGAAGATATGGATGGAGGAGAGGAATGAGGAAGCCAGGCTCTTGTTTTGTTGGACCCCGGGGAGCCGATGGTCACACTTGAAATCGGGGACCAACAATTGGACTTTTTAGTGGACACAGGTGCCGAAAAATCAGTAGTAAATACAAAAATTAGTCCACCAACTCGGGAAACTACGAAAGTAATAGGGGTGTCTGGGAAGACCCAGAAGTGCCCCTTCCTCAAGGAACGCACCTGCAATCTGGCCGGACATCAGGTCAAGCATAAGATGTTATATCTTCCAGACTGCCCAGTCCCTTTATTGGGAAGGGACATTTTATCAAAATTACAAGCACAACTCCAGTTCATGAAGAATGGACAAATGGAACTATCATTTCCCATGGAAGAGGAATGGAGACTGTTTCAAGTTAGGATTTTTACTGAAGAAATACAATGGCCATGGCATGAGACTCCTTTAGTGTGGGCAGAAGATAATCCTCCAGGATTAGCTAAATATGTTCCACCGGTGGTGGTGGAAGTGAAAAGAGGCATGGGACCCATATGTAAGCCACAGTATCCCGTCAGTCGAGAGGCGGTGCAGGGGATCAGAAAGCATCTAGAGCGACTTCTGCAGCATGGGATATTGATACCATGCAGTTCCCCGTGGAACACGCCCCTGCTCCCAGTCAAGAAACCTGGAGGACAAGGAGAATATCGCCCAGTTCAAGATTTGCGGGCTGTAAATCAAGTCACCGTTCCCCTAACCCCAGTAGTGCCTAATCCATACATCATGATGAGTCTAGTACCAGCATTTGCCAAATGGTTTACTGTATTGGATTTAAAGGATGCATTCTTTTGCATTCGATTAGCCCCTGTATCCCAACCGATCTTTGCTTTCCAGTGGGAATCTCAGCAGTCAGGGCAAAGGACACAGTATGTTTGGACACGCCTTCCTCAGGGGTTCCGGGACAGCCCGACCATTTTTGGTCAAGCCCTGGCCAAAGACTTACAGGATTTTGTAATACCTAAGGAAGAGGGAATTTGGCTTCAGTATGTAGATGATCTGCTTGTCGCTTGCCGGACACTAGAGGGCAGTAGAGACCATACTTTGAGGCTACTCAAGGAATTAGAAATAAAGGGTTACAAAGTATCAAGGAAAAAGGCCCAGTTGTGCTGTCCCACGGTGAAATATTTGGGGTTCCATCTGACCGAAGGAAAGAAGATGTTAGGAGCTGAAAGAAAGGAAGTTGTTTGTGCCATCCCCACTCCCAGTACCCGGCGACAGGTGCGGGAATTTTTGGGATCAGCAGGATATTGCAGACAGTGGATCCCCAACTACGCCGTGTTGGCTAAGCCACTGTACCAGGCTACGAGAGGTGGAAGAGAAGATCCATTTGAGTGGACAGAAGAATGTCAACAGGCATTTAAGGCATTAAAAGAAGCTTTGATGTCATCTCCAGCATTAGGACTGCCCGATTTGGAAAAACCATTCACTCTGTTCGCTGCAGAGCGGGAAGGGACAGCGGTTGGAGTATTGACCCAACCACTAGGTTCATGGCAAAGGCCGATTGCCTACTTGTCAAAGCAATTGGACACAGTGGCTCGTGGATTGCCACCTTGCCTGAGGGCTGTGGCAGCATCAGTAGATTTAATCAAAGAAGCGAATAAATTGACCCTAGGACAGCCACTGACAGTTAAGGTGCCCCATAGCGTTAAGGCACTGCTAGACACTAAGGGACCGCGCTGGCTCACAAGTGAGAGGTTAATGAAATATGAGGGATTGTTGTGTGACAACCCACTGGTGACCCTGGAGACTTGCTCCACTCTGAATCCGGCCACCTTGCTCCCGACTCCAGGAGACACCAAGATCCATCAGTGTGCCCAGGTGATGGATGAGGTATTCTCCAGTCGACCGGATTTGAAGGATGTGCCACTAACTAAGGTGGACGACACTCTGTTCACAGATGGAAGCTCCTTTATGGAAAATAATCAAAGACACTCAGGTTATGCGGTTGTCCGGTGGGGGGGAGAGACGCTGGAAGCAGGGTCACTGCCCCCGGGGACTTCTGCCCAGAAGGCCGAATTGATTGCCCTGACCCGAGCGTTGGAATTGTCAAGCGGAAAGCGGGTTAACGTCTACACAGACTCAAAATATGCCTTCACTACCCTCCACGCACACGGAGCACTGTACAAGGAGCGCGGGCTCCTCACGTCTGGAGGAAAGTGCGTGAAACATGCTGGAGAGATTGTGGATCTCCTGGAGGCGGTTTGGAAGCCAAGGCAGGTGGCTGTGATGCATTGTAAAGGGCACCAACGTGGAGACGATCCCATAGTGCAAGGAAATAGGCAGGCTGATCTGGCAGCCAAAGAGGCAGCTAGGCTGCCCTATATTGAACATCAGGTAATGGCCCTACAGGTAGAATTAACTGAACATAACATTACATATACACCAGAGGAAGAAGAATGGGCCTTAAAGGAGAAGGGTCAGTGGTCAGGAGAACTCATAGTGATGCCAGACGCCCGTGTCTACGTCCCTAAGGACTTGGCATGGCACATAGTCCAACACATGCACCAAAATACACATTTAGGAAAAATGGCATTGGCAAATCTGCTAGGACGACAGTTGTATATCGATGGATTACATAGCCTAACGGCAGCAGCAGCCCGAAGATGCTGGACATGTATAAAAAATAACCCCAGAGAAGGACCCCTCAAGCCACCAGGAGTCCAACATGTGGGTGGGGTACCCTTTGAAGCTTTAGTCACTGACTTTACAGAAATGCCCCCATACAAAGGATACAAATATTTACTGGTGTTCGTGGACACATACACAGGATGGGTGGAGGCTTACCCTACAAGGACTGAGAAGGCTGTGGAGGTGTCAAGAGCTCTAATGAAAGATGTTATTCCCAGATTTGGCATACCCTTAGAAATTGGATCAGATAATGGCCCCGCATATATTCAACAGGCCGTGCAAGGATTATGTAGAATTTTGGGCATAAAATGGAAGTTACATTGTGCATATAGACCCCAATCTTCTGGAAAAGTGGAAAGAATGAATAGGACATTAAAGGCTCAGCTTGGGAAACTTTGCCAAGAGACAGGATTGCCGTGGACGGTGGTTTTGCCCATGGCATTATTAGGAATCAGATGTACACCACACAAACGGACAGGACTCTCCCCTTTTGAAAGACTCTATGGACGACCCCCTTTGAGCTTGAAGGGAGCCTTAGAGACAGGAGCTGAGCAACACCTCATAGGAGAGAAACAGACATTGGCCCAGGTTCAGGCTTTGGGCAGACAATTGCAGCAGTTAGAAAAATACATTTCTGAATTGAACCCACCATTCCCTACCACACCTCTACATTGTTTTTCACCAGGTGACGAGGTTCTGGTCAAGGATTGGAAGATTGAGCCATTGTGACCCAAGTGGCGAGGACCCTATGTTGTGCTCCTGTCTACCCCCACTGCAGTGAAGGTGAAGGAGATTAAGCCGTGGATACATTACACCCGTGTAAAACTAGCACCTGAGGAGTGGCGGACGGAGCGAATTCCTGGTGAGGACCTGAGACTCAGGATCATCCGGCAACTCCCTAAGGGGTCAACAAGGCCATGAAGCTGATCCCTTCGGGTGCAACGGAGCGTCGGTGGTCAAGTATGTCGCAGCATGGCCCAACAAAGGCGCTCTCCGGGAGATGGTGGCTAGACATTTTGAGAGGAAAAAGTGGGAGACAAGTTATGAGGAGGGGAGGAAAGCGCACTGTGTTTGGTATATTATTTGTGCTGAGTTTTATTCTCTCTGTTGGAAAAAGAGCACATGGGAATTGGATAAAAGAACATGCCAATTATATGTTTGAGCAGCACGGGAAAGAGGTAGCATTAATATATGAACACCCCCTCACCATAGGAGATTTTTCATTTCTTCCCGATTTAATTGATGAACCACAGATTGTGTTGGAGGGATTGTCCAAGGCTCAGGAGGGTCCACCTACCGTGTTTTCTAGCATACCGCAAAAAATAAATAAAACTCGGTTTCGACGGTTTAGATACCATACCTCCACCAGGGGTTTGTGCTTCTGTTGTGGAGGATCGGGAATATGGAATTCTGAGTGGAGACACTGGGGAACTAGGCAGGCGTTCTTTTCCCGATTAGGCAATTACTCCCATTGTCGAGACCGGTTCTATCTACATGGACGATTTAATACATCTTATGTCTCACGATTAAATCTAACAGCAACCGAGTGGGCTAGCATGTATCCAGATTATCCTACATTTAGTGTGAATGATTCTATTGAGGGCCTAAAATCTTATATGAACATACTGCAACAATTAACCCAACTGAGCCTAGGTAAAAGCCTCTGTCCGTTATGGCAAATTAGGGATCCAAATCTATGGTTTTTCTTTGATAAATGGGCCACAAATTATCACCCCGGCAACTACCAGTGTGTCGGTGTGGGTTATTTGACATTCCCAGTTCAGGTCTTACACAAAAGGCATCAGCGCCTGAAACGGGACATTGTGCAAACAGGCCCTCTAGGACCAGAATGCTCGGATGAGGTCATTATTAACAAGGCCCTGTCAGGTTCAGAAGCCTCCCGTGTAGGAGGAGGCCTGATCACAGGCTTGTTGACCCTGGGTGCTTACCCAGGGATTGTAGCTCAAGCAAATCGTAGAAGTGTTCTAGGCCTGACTTGCCGCCTTGAAAAGTCCATAAATGCCACTGGTAAAATTTTCCGGGAAATCCAGTCTGAAGTAGAAGAAATCAGCCAGATGGCCCTACAGCATACGCTGGCCCTTGACTACCTACTGGCGGCCAGGGGGGGTTTATGCGCCATGGTCAGAGGGCGTTGTGTAGTGAAATTTCATAACTTGAATAGTACTATTGAAGATGACATCGAGTCATTACAAAAGTTAATTTACAATAATGTCCAGGAGGTAGATGGTTGGTCTCCCTTCTCCTGGGTGACTAGCTGGTTACCCTCAATAGAATGGTTGAAGGACATATTGTTGGTAGGGATTTTAGGATTGTTCATTGTTCTCATAGTTATGTGCTGCACTCCAATAATGATGCAAATGTGTACTAGGTGTGTCACACAATCTTTACCTGGAGAAAAGATAGCCATACTCCAAGCCAAGCGGGATTGGATGGAACCATAATGCTTTGCTTCAGCTTCTGTACATGCACTTCGCAAAAAGAAAATGGGGGAGTGAGGCGGGAGGTTAAAGAACCCCAGGAAATACCATATATGGGCAGAGATGGCGACAGCTAGCAACCCGGGTGCATAAACTCACAGAAACATGTGACTTCTGGGAAATCATGTGTTTCTGAAGAAATGAAAGCTAAAGATAAACAAACAGCGCATGCGTATGCAGGCGCTCTGAATGATTGTGAGCACGGCACAGAAAGAGTGCGGCCGGCCCGCTGGTCAGCACTGATTGGGTCCAAGTCAGGCAGCGTCACAACTCTAAGCCAATGAATTTGCTTGTGGGCGGGCATAACCCGAACCCTGTAGTGTGTATAAATATTTACTCAGCCCGCCACTGGGGGTTCTCCCTGGAGAAAGCACTTATTTTGTGCGAGGGGGAACCCTAGTGGCCATTAGCCGAATAAAACTGCTTTCTTGGAATTATTCCAGTTGTCCGTCTCCAATCCATCCACTGCGCTCAACAAGGACCGTAGCACAAAGGTTCCGCTACATTAGATCAATCATACTGACTACATATTTTGGAAATTACAGTCTGAGCTTTCTGGTGAAGCTCTCAACTTTAGAAGCTAATGGCCTAAAATAGATACTTGCTTTTAAAAGGCAGCATAATACCCTCTCAAAAGTGGCACTATTGGTGGTTTAGAGGGCAAGTCCAGTGCAGGTGAATTTTACTATTAGAAGCTTTGGCAATAGTAAGTGTGTGGGAGGAAATCCCTAAACTTCCCAAGAGATACTCTTGAAAGCCACTCTACCTAGTCTGTTTTAAGCTACTCCTAAATTGTTAATGCACTGTCTAAGAATATCCTGCTTGACTCGTACAGAGATGGAATGAGGAAGCTTTTGCTTTGAATTCTCAAAAAGCAGAAATAGTTGATGACCCATTATTGCCGCTTAGACTTTCCTTGATAGTTAATATCCATCATACAAGCAGAGAGATATCTATATTCCCTGTGGTTCTGCTGGTATTTTTCCACCAATCATATAAAAATACTTCACTCATTGAACAGAAGCCTCGCCACAACTATTGGGAAAAAACTGTTATATAATTTTAATTTTTTCATCTTACAGCACTGACCCTTGGGAGGGAACTTAGATGTCAAGCCAGCAGCAAACCAGAAATGAAACCTTATCATCCCATACCATACCATGTGCCAAAGAGACAGTACTCACTGCTGTTCTATTTGGAAATAATAACCTAAAGAAACATTTTGTATATTGTATCTGAGGCCTAAACTCCCAAAATAACCCAGAATATATGGCTAGCAGCTGTATTGGCTGGGCAATTCTGGGAGTTGCAGTGCAAAAAAAGTAACATTTATATGTTTTCATATATGTGCTCTAGCCATTTTTCTAAATACCTTGAAGGCACCAGATTCCATCTGAACTTGGAAGCTAAACAAGGTCAGTCTTGGTTAGTACTTGGGTAAGGGGCCATCAAAGAATACCAGCAGCTGTAGGCTGCATTTCAGATGAAGACCATTACTAATTGTCTTCTACTTGCTGGCATTCCTAATGATCTTTTAGTGATCTAACAGACTGTGTGTCACAGCCTCAAAAAGGCAAAACTGCACAGTCTTTTGTTGCTGTCTGTTTATATCTTACCTTTCTCCAGGGATGGAGTCCAATAAAGTAAAAAAAAATATCTAGCATTGAAAAACCTTTTGGTTTAAGAATTAACAGCTCAGGGTTAAACCACTGAGATGCTGAACTTGCTGACCGGAAGACTGGTGGTTCAAATCTGTGGGACGCAGTGAGCTTCCACTGTTAGCTCCAGCTTCTGCCAACCTAGCAGTTCGAAAACATGCAAAAGTGAGTAGATCAATAGCTACCACCTCGGCAGGAAGGTAAACAGTGTTCCATGCAGTCATGCCGGCCACAAAACCTAGGAGGCGTATACAGACAACGCAGGCTTTTAGGCTTAGAAATTGAGACGGGAACCACCACCCCAGAGCCAAAGATGAGCACTACTCCTCAGAGCCGGAAGGGGAAACCTTTACCTTACCTGTATTTCTAGGTATTGAATGTTTGCCTTGTATTGTGTATGCTGCACTGAGTCCTCTTGGGGAGATAGGGTGGAATACAAATAAAGTATTATTATTACTTCCAAATTTTGTTTATACAGCTTCAAGGCATGGAATTTCTAAATTAAGGCTCCCATAATCTTTTATGTTATGTAAGCAGTAAAGATGCTGGTGGGTATCAATGTTTCCTTATACCTTAAGCACCACTTAGCTATACAAGCACACCCCGTTCAACAAAACATCTGAAAAAAACTCCTTTTCATGAAATCATTTTATGCCTGACCAGCCATCTCCTCCAACCCAATTGTTTATCTAGCATCTGCATTGGGAACATAGTGAAGGAGGACTGGAGAGACACAGATATTCGGTGTCAGGTTGTAGCAGGGAAAGTAAATAGCAGCTTTCTTGAGTATCCCTTACTGAATATGCAGTAAAAGGGAAGTATAAAAGGAAAAGAATAGGTAATCTTACTTTACCAGTTCCTTCCAGTACATTGGGGTGGGAAGTGTAGCTCTCTCTATAAGTTTGTCCCACAAAACAAAAATTATAGGAAAGGTGGAAGCTGATGAAGTAAAAACATTGTCCCCAGACCACCTTGAAAGAAAGTTTCAAATGGTTTCTGAAAGGTTGGAAATATATTTTGTTTACTTCTGCAAAGCTTACGTGAACTTGTTGTTTTACATCACGTGAGCATTGTGTGAGTTTTGGATAAAAACTTAGTTGAAACTTACTGAAACACTCTTCTTTTTGATGGTACAGAAACCTGTCCCTATTACTTAATGTCATTTATATTTCTTTATATTTATATTTATAGTTACTTGGGAAGGCCAAGAGCTCGAACACTGTTTCCATCCTAAATACCTTGGTGTCACCTTAGATCGAACACTAACATATAGGAAACACTGCATGAACACCAAGCACAAAGTAGCTGCACGCAATAACATCCTGCGGAAACTGACTGGCAGCGCATGGGGTGCAGACCCACAAGTAGTAAGAACATCAGCCCTGGCCTTGTCTTTCTCAACTGCAGAGTATGCCTGTCCTGTTTGGCACAAGTCTGCCCATGCAAAGCAGATGGACATAGCACTGAATGAAACATGCAGAATCATCACGGGATGCCTTAAACCTACACCTGTTGATAAACTCTACAAGTTAGCTGGCATTGCCCCTCCTGACGTGCGATGGGAAGTTGCTGCTAATGGTGAGAGAAAAAAGGTCGAACATTGTGAAAGCCACCCACTGCATGACTATCAGCCTCCTCCCAGTAGACTCAAATCAAGGAAGGGCTTCATGAGAACAACCACTCCTCTTGATGTTCCTCCAGCAGCAGCAAGGGTGTCTCTCTGGGCAGCTAAACCTGGCAATTCTAACTGGATGGCCCCCCAAGAGGGTCTTCCTCCAGGGGCAAACCAAGAATGGGCAACTTGGAAGTCCCTGAACAGACTCAGAAGCGGAGTGGGCAGATCAAAAGACAACTTGGCAAGGTGGCACTACCTGGAGGAATCCTCCACCTTGTGTGACTGTGGAGCTGAACAAACAACTCAGCATATGTATGCTTGCCCACAATGCCCTGCCTCATGTACGGAGGAGGAGTTGTTTAAAGCTACAGACAATGCGGTTGCTGTTGCCCGCTTTTGGTCCAAAACTATTTAGTTGCTTGTGATTTCTTTATTTTCTTTTTTTTAAATTTATTTTTATTTCCATTATTTGAAATGTACAATGCTTTTGACACGAAATAAATAAATGTATATTTCTGGTACAACAGTTTGTTTTAAAGAAGTTTATTTATTTAGTGTCAAAGGTATTGCATAATGAGTAAGTTTAAAACTGATAAAATAAAGGGATCACAAGTAGTGAAATAGTTCCAGACCCAAAACAGGCAACAGCGACTGCATTTTCTGTAGCTTCCTCAGTGCATGAGGCAGGGCATTGTGGGCAAGCATACAGATGCTGAGTTGTTTGTTCTACTCCACAGTCGCACAAGGTGGAGGATTCTTCTAGGTAGTGCCATCTTGCCAGATTGTCTTTTGATCTGCCCACTCCACTTCTGAGTCTATTCAGGGACTTCCAAGTGGCTCATTCTTGGTTTGCTCCTGGAGGCAGACCCCCATGAGGGGCCATCCAGTTGGGATTTCCTGGTTTAGTTGCCCAGAGGGATACCCTTGCTGCTGCTGGGGAAACTTTAAGAGGAGTGGTGGTTCTCATGAAACTTTTGCTTGATTTCCGTCTACTGGGAGGAGGCTGATAGCCATGCAGTGGATGGCTTTCAGTGTTCAACCTTATTTCTCTCCCAATTAGCAGCAACTTCCCATTGCACATCAGGGGGTAAATGCCAGCTACCTTGTAGAGTTTATCAACAAGTGTAGGTCTAAGATATCCTGAGATTATTCTGCATGTTTTTCAGTGCTATGTTCACCTGCTTCTCATGGAAAAGACTTGTGCCAAAAAGTGCAGGCATATTCAGCAGTTGAGTAAGACAAGGCCAGGGCTGATGTTCTTATTAATTTTTGGTCTGCACCCCACACACTGCCAATAAGTTTCCGCAGGATGTTATTGCATGCAGCTACTTCATGCTTGGTATTCATACAGTGTTTCCTAAATGTTAGTGTTCGATATAAGGTGACACCAAGATATATTTTAAAGAAGTAATGCCCAAGGACATATCTGCTTTGTTAACTGAAATATATCTATATTGGTTGTTTAGCAGCAATCTTCTTTTTACAATCTGGGAAAAACACTGGGCTCGAAGTTATGTAAATATTTAATGAACTACTTGGTTGTAAATTCTGAATTTTTAATTCTGACAACTTATCGCTTGCAAGCTTATCTTAAGCTGAAGGCTCCAGTCTTGTGCATATTTAAGTAGAATTAAAATGAGCATAAGCATTATCTGAAAGTATGGTCTGTTTTTAAATACTTAACTTTTGATTCTGATAAGCATTTGTAAAGCTTATCCCTAAGTTACTAAACCCAACAGTATGCATGTTCAAATAAAATAAAAGAGCAAAGCTGGGGACTTATTTTACTTGTCAATTCTAAATAGTGATTTAAAACATACATATCTTTTGAAACTGAAATAACCCTTATATGTCCTTATCTGTAAATAAATATTGATGACTTTCAGATCACATGATTGCATGTCTCTTCAAAACCATTTATCTTCATCTCCACATGCTGTATATAGGCACATAACCTACCACTAATAATCTATGCAGTTCTTCCAGACCCAAAGGAAGACTATGAAAAAAATATGCTCATTTAATTGTCCACTGCCCTCCTACTGTTCCCAGCTTCAGGATTATCCCCATCCTAAAGAAGAAGAAGGAAGTGATCAAACAGCAAAGCGAACTGTGTGTGTAAGAGAGAAAAGGATGTTCAGATAGTATTTTTAATTATTATAATATAAAATAAAATAATTACTGTATATACTCAACTATAAGCCTAGTTTTTCAGCCCTTTTTTAGGGCTGAAAAAGCTCTCCTCGGCTTATACTCAAGTGAGGGTCCTGGCCAGCTTCTATTCAGGTCAGCTTATACTTGAATATATAGGTATTCAGAGTTGGACAGTCTTATCTTATTAAAGTCTTATTATTATCTTAAATTACAGTTTATATAAAGATTCAAAACATTTAACCTACTGATGCCTCAAATAATGCAATTTTATTAATATCTATTTTTATTTTTGAATTTGACCCGTAGCTGCTGCATTTCCCACCCTCGTCTTATACTCAAGTCAATACGTTTTCCCAGTTTTTGTGGTAAAATTAGGTGCCTTGGCTTATATTCGGGTCGGCTTATACTCGAGTATATACGGTATATTCACAAATTTTGGTGCACAAATTAATGTATAGAGCCAAGAGTGAAAACTGAAGGAAGAAACAACACATTTTACGATATGTGAATGACACTATATTACTAGCAAAAAAAATGGACAATGGGTTGAACTGCTGAACTGAAGGTTGGCAGTTCGAATCCGCGAGACAGAATGAACTCCCGTCTGTCAGCCCTAGCTCCCTGCCAACCTAGCAGTTCAAAAACAGGCAAATGTGAGTAGATAAATAGGTACTTCAGTGGGAAAAGGCAAGAGATGTTGCAACCAATCTTGCCGGCCAACACAGGCTCCTCGGCTTGAAAATGGAGAAAAGCACCTCCCAGAAGCCAGAGATGAGCACCACCTCCAGAAAGCTACAAATGAAAGGAGAAGCCTTGCCTTTGTGTGTCTCGCTGTATTTGTGGACATTGAATGTTTGCCTATACTGTAATCTGCTCTGAGTTCCCTAGGGGAGAAGGATGGAATATAAATAAAGTGAATTATTATTATTATTATTATTATTATTATTATTATTATTATTATTATTATTAGCAATGATTTGGAACAATTATTGAACAAAGTCAAAGAAGAGAGTAAAAAGGCATAGATCATTTAAATAACTTTAAACAATAAAAACGTATTGTACATTGTACAGCTACCTCTCCAACTTCCCTTTCCTTCTCTTGCAGGAGCTATTTGTAGCTCTTCTTCCTTCTACCTGTTCTGTCTTCACTCTGTATAATAAACACTTGTACACCATAAATTTCCATCACTTTTCTCATCATTATGTAAAATGGGAAAATTTAATCCCATGCAATAAAACAATACTGATTTTCACCAAACCAATGAAAGCTACACCCAGCAGATTTTTAAAAACATTTTGACAACTTAAACAAAGTCATCATAGTACATTTACTTGCTATAATTAGGTGAACTCATTCTCTAACCAAAATATTTTAAAGTTAAATAATTTAGCCATTCTGTACACAATTTTTCTGAATGTTTATACTTTATTGAAGAGATATTCCACACCAAATTCGATATTGTTACAACAAATCATACGAACATAACTACCACGCTTCACACAATTCAAAAACCTAATTCTTTTGTCCTAAACAAAAGTAATGTATTAACCAGGTCCCTTGCCAAAAATTAAAATAAAACCTAAATAAGAATTCCAAATCCCTAGCCTTTATAGCAGGCATGGGCAAATTTCGGCCCTCCTGGTGTTTTGGACTTCAACTCCCACAATTCCTAACATCCAGTAAGCTGTTAGGAATTGTGGGAGTTGAAGTCCAAAACACCTGGAGGGCTGAAAGTTGCCAATTCCTGCTTTATAGCATATTTAAACACTGAAATAGTTGCTCTTGGTTGCAAAAATAACACCCATTTGTAAATTATATTGCTTCTTGTAGGATAAAATCAGTAAATTGCTTTACTTTCCAATTTATTTTTAACTTTGGGGGTGCGGATGGAGAGTGGAGGTCAGGCCTTAAAGACATTATATAAATATAAAACTCCTTGACAGTCAACCAACATTCTAGAAAAATATCTCAATTTTGCATCTCTTCCTTTGCTTCTCCTATCATATTATGATAATTTCATTGAAGAAATAATAAGTATTTCTTTAAATAGAATAGAGGGTAAGGCAGACTAAAATAGATAAATAGTTTACACTAGATAGGTTAATGTCTATTTCACTGTAGCATTTATTTTCATCTTTGGAATACAGTACATGATTGTGTAGACAAGCAGAAGCTGGTTCCTGTAATTCAGCCTGTCTCAGAGTCATGCCTGGGGTGATTCAGGTCTGGGTAGATATATTCAGCCTTCTAGGACATTAGCTCACCGGTGCTGGGGGAAAGAAAGATTTTCTTAAAGGAATATGACAGACCTGAATTCCATGTTTGAAAAAGCCATTGACTGTGCCCTAGAACACTTATAAGGTAATAACAACAACTGAAAAATTAATGAGAAAAGAAAAGGTTGCCCTTAAAATATAATACTAAAAACCACGAAGCTCAAAATCTTTAGCCGTGTGAACTTTGCCAGATTGAGATGACCTTCAGTAATAAATCTTGGGAGTAATCACTGGTTACCTAGTCACAGCTTATTATGGGTTATGGCGGAAGGTCTGTTTCCATAATCTGGGAGCGAAAGGCCAGTAACAAGGGGGACGAACGCATCTCTTTGGGGAGGAAGTTCCAGAGCCACAGGGCCACCACCGAAAAGGCCCTCTCTCTCATTCTCATCAACCATACTTATGACAGTGGTGGGACTGAGAGAAGGGCCTCTCCTAATGATCTCAGGGCTTGTGTGGGCTGATAGGAAGAGATGTGGTCCCTCACGTAGGCTGGGCCCGAACCATTTAGGGCAGCATTTCTCAACCTGGGGGTCAGAACCCTTGAAGGGGTTGCGAGGGGGGTGTTAGAGGAGTTGCCAAAAACCAGTATTTTCTGTTGGTCATAGGGATACTGTGCGGGAAGTTTGGCCCAATTCTATCATTGGTGGGATTCAAGGGGCCCTTTGATTTTAGATGAACTATAAATCCCAGCAACTACAACTCCCAAATATCAAGCTCTATTTTCCACAAACTCCATCAGTTTTCAAATTTGGGCATATTGGGTATTTGTGCCAAATCTGAACCAGATTCATCATTGTTCACCTTCACAATGCTCTCTTGGATGTAGGTGAACTACAACTCCAAAACCCAATGTCAATGCCAACCAAATCCTTCCAGTATTTTCTGTTGGTCATGGGAGTTCTGTGTGCCAAGTTTGGTTCAGTTCCATCGTTGGTGAGTTCAGAATGCTCTTTGATTATAAGTGAACTATAAATCCCAGTAACTACAATTCCCAAATGACAAAATCACACACACACCCCAACCCCACCAGTATTCAAATTTGGGTGTACTCTATCTGGTATTTTTGCCAAATTTGATCCAGTGAATAAAAATATACCCTGCATATCAGATATTTACATTACAATTAATAACAGTAACAAAATTGTAGTTATGAAGTAGCAATGAAAATAATTTTATGATTGGGGTCACCACAACATGAGGAACTGTATTTAGGGGTCGCAGCATTAAGAAGGTTGAGAACCACTGATTTAGGGCTTTATAGGCTAAAACCAGCACCTTGAATAGCGCCCAGAAACAAATTGGAATCCAATGCAGCTGCTTCAGTAGCAGGGTAGTTCTTTCCCTATATCCCACTCTCATAAACAGTATCATGGAAAATGTCATCAGTAGTCCTCTGACCTGTCTACACACAGTGTGGAGTCCAGAGCAAACAACACCATCAGCAGATCCTTCTGGGATTCAAGGCTCTGGAAGATGCTCAACAATGGCACTTCCAGGCCTGGTTGGGACTTCCATTTTTAGTTTCTTGAAGAATATTGTTCCTCACAAATGTTTTGGTGCTATTCTTCTGACTTTTCCTCAAAATACAAAAATATGCAGTTTAACTATTTCTTTATGTATATTGCTTAACACTGTGGTATTTCAACAACACTTTTATTTCTACATGCCTGCCGTCAAGGACACCATTGAAATCCCAAAGATTTTCTTCACAACTAGACCCTCAGCTGCAGAAGTCAGGAATATTATTCACAGAACACTGTACCAGCTTGCACAAATTTATACAGTCAGCCCTTCAAATATGTGGATTTAACTGTTGCAGACATAGGGCCCTTCCACACAGCCATATAACCCAGAATATCAAGGCAGAATAACTCACAATATCTGCTTTGAACTGGAATATCTGAGTCCACACTGCCATATATCCCAGTTCAAAACCGGTAATGTGGGATTTTATTCAGCTGTCTGGAAGTGGTCTTAGTTATATGAAATGTGATTAATGGTCTTTTTAGGAATGTCTGGGTTCTCTCCTAGAATGTTATTATATTAGCCCCTACTTCCTACTCCGAGCTGATCATAGATTTGTTCTTGAGGACCTGGAGATTCCAAGAAAGGTGTTCTCACAGATATATTATTATTTTAATTTGCTCTTTTTTCTCTTTTTCAGCAGTCCTGTGACTCTAATCTTGGTGAATGTGGAGGGCTGAAAAGCAGAGGGCTCATTACTTTTTTTCCTGAAGGAGGAGGCACAACACTTCAGCTGTGATTTCATCTTGAAGTTTGGATATACAGTATTCTGAACATTTTAAAAATCCAACAAAACCACAGGGGCAAGATCAGATTCTTAAGAGCAGTGGTTCCTAACCTGGGGTCCCCAGATGTTTTTGGCATTCCCCTCCCAGAAATCCTAACAGCTGGTAAACTGGCTGGGATTTCTGGGATTTGTAGACCAAAAACATCTGGGGACCCTAGGTTGAGAACCACTGTTTAAGAGTGACCAGCCTTGAACCTGTCTCCTCAAGTCACAGAAGGCCTAAGCGTCACATGCTTTTATCTCAAGCCTAGTGAAAGGCAGAGGCAAGAACAAGAGTGGAAAAATTCCCCTATCTTTTCCTGATCGAAGAGAAGGTTGCACATCAAGGACAAACTGGTGAGTATCTCTGGAGCAACGCCCATATAATTGGTCAATCTACATAGTGGCAAACCATCTCATCTCTGGTTATCTCAATCGTCTCCATGAATGGATTGCTGTGGGTTTTCCAGGCTGTGTAGCCATGTTCCATAAGCATTCCCTCCTGGTGTTTCGCCCACATCTATGGCAGGCATCCTCAGAGGCTGTGAGGATGCCTGCCATAGTTGTGGGCAAAACATCAGAAGATAATGTTTCTGGAACATGGCCATACAGCCCGGAAACCTCACAGCAACCCAGTGATTCCAGCCATGAAAGCCTTCGACAACACATCTCCATCAACCTGCCATGTTGTAATATGTTTTCAACCACACATCAAGTGCAAATGTGTCTACATAGCGATTATCTATATGGGCTCAGATATCATGTCAAATACATAATGTACCTTTTTTGGCTACAGGTTTCAGAATCCTTCATGCTACCTGGGAAATTCTGGTATTTTTCAGGCAAAGAGGTAACTTTCCCCAGCTGTGAGTGGAACAACATAGAGGACTACCCCAAGAGATTTACTGCAAGTTCAGATGAGGTAGAAGTAAAAGCAATCTTTCATGCAAGACAGAACTTCCCCTGTTGCTGCAACATAAGTACACCTAATTTATAAGCTTTTTCAGAGGTTAAGTAGCACTTGGTGACAAATTCAGGCCTATTGATTGTGAGTCTGCCTTGCTAGCACAGCTGATTTCTTTGCTTTCTTCCTTTCACTAGAGCTCTTTGGTGATGCATAACCAGACACCCTACCATCACCTTCATTGACCTCTCTGAGGTCCCAGGCCAAGAATCTGTTCTGTCCTCATCTTGGATGTACTTGAGAAAAAAATAATTTATAAGAATATGAAGTTGGCTATGGGTAACTTCAAAGCATTCATGGTGCAAAGATAAGCTAATGAGGTTTTAACTTTTCCTAAAAATTGTCCAATTGCCAAATGACATTGAGCCGAACCTTCAGATTTGACTATTACAGAACTCATGAATCGGGTTGCAGTTGAGCTTGTTTTAAGCTTTATGAGTTCTATAGGAAGAGAAGGAAGTGTTTAAAAAAATATTTCATTGAGTATAGTGATGCTTTTGTTTTATCTGGAATGTTGCAAGACTTATAATGTTTAACTTTTCTGGACATTTAAAACAGAAAATGTGTAACACTCCACGTGTCATTATACTGTAATTCCTAAAAGCTGAAGACAGCATGGTGAGATTTTTTTTTTCGTGTCAGAAGCAACTTGAGAAACTGCAAGTCACTTCTGGTGTGAGAGAATTGGCCGTCTGTAAAGACGTTGCCCAGGGGACACTCGGATGTTTTTATGTTTTACCATGCTTGTGAGAAGCTTCTCTTGTGTCCCTGCATGGAGAGCTGGAGCTGGCAGAGGGAGCTCACCTGCTCTCCCCAGATTCAAACTGCTGACCTGTTGGTCAGCAGACCTGCCGACACAAGGGTTTAACCCATTGCACCACTGTGGGCTCCTACATGATGATATGGAACCATGAAAATGAACAAAATCTGGCTACCACTCTTAAAAAACTCTAAAACCAGGACAGTAAATAAAGACAATTCTCAGAAAACAGGGGAATTCCAGGAAACAATCAGGGCCAGCTAAGACCTCTCAACAAAGGATTTCCCCAGGCAGGAAGCAGCCAGGCTTTGAAGCTGCAAGGATATTCAATGCTCATCAACCTGGCCAATTGCAGCATTCACACTTGCCTCAAACAGCCAAGAGTTCTTTCTCCCACCCTGGACTTTCCACAGATATATAAACCTCACTTGCCTAGTTTCTAACAGACCTCACAACCTCGAGGATGTCTGCCATAGATGTGGACGAAACATTAGGAGAGAAGGCTTCTGGAACGTGGCCATACAGCCCGGAAAACTCACAGCATTCTAGCATGGTGAGAGACGGAAATCAGAATCCAGCAACATCTGGAAGATCATGTGTTCTCTGACACATAGATTTTACAAGCTTTGAACATTGACCGGTACACCAATAATAACAACAACAACCACAACTATCCAACCCTGATCATTGCTCCCCAACTATGGCAAGGCCATCTGCAGAGGGAATCAAGAAGGCTCTTCTAAGGGAAAGGAGATCTCGAAGTTGCCAAAGTTATGAGCACTTCTATATCCTTCTTATTCTGAAAGACCATTAGGGAAAGGGGCAAAAGTGAGATGCACAAAGTATACGTCACAAAATGTAACAAAGCTGTGTGACATTCATAGTTTTTGCTGCTGTGCCTCCAAAGCATTTTACAGGAACCTGTCAAATTCAATCAAGCTTGTTTATTCTGCATGTAAATGTAGGACCTGAGGGAATCTTCCTTTTTAAAAAAAACATAGAAAAAAGCACATATTGTCCCTGGCAGTTACTTGGCAGGGCGTGATTTTTTTTAATGCAACCGAAGATAATCATATTGAGCTCTTCCTTTCATTCACTATAGCATTTAATCTATAAAGAGGACCATTTTGTTTGTCTGACCAGCAGGAGTAACAGCACAGCAACCTAGTTCGAATTGAGTATGGTTACAAATTCAAAAACCCAGCATGCCATTAAAAAGCAAGTGAGATCAGGGGACTCTAACTGCATGTTCGAAATCTTAGCTTAAGCTAACAATGGCAAATTATTAAGATGTGCTTGTTATGCCTATAGACTGTGAATTCTGCTTCAGTTTGCTCCAGTAATATTTCCAGCTGACAAGCTGCTTCTTAAGATAAATCTTTCCTGGCAGTTTACAATTGAATACCAACTACTACTGTAGCGTCGTCTGTGCTTTCACATTTGTGCTGATAGGGAGTGATGGGTCTCTCAGTAGGGTTCAGCTGCCCTCTCCTTACACGTCTAATTTTAAACACAGCAATTGTCTGGCCTGAATTTCCGTCTGACTCAGTCCATACTGGGAATGTATGCCTCCTTGGTCATTATCTGCAGAACTAGATCCCGAAAAAGCCATGGCTCATAATCAGGGGGAATCAGGCTTTTAGTGAATAGGGCAGTGCAATAACAAATCTGGAAATATGGAATTGACTGTGGTAAGGCCTGGATTATGATTATGGATGGCGTGATTTTAATGTCATGTTTTGAAATGTTTAATATGTTTGTTTATAATCTAATTTTAATGTCTGTTTTTAAGGCATTGATTTATTGCCTCCATGTAAACCGCCTTGAGTCCCCTTCAGGGTAGAGAAAGGTGGGGGTAGAAATAGAGCAAATAAATAAAATAAATAGAATAGAATAGAATAGAATAGAATAGAAGCAAAGCAAGTTTCCATGTAAATATTACAAAGGTCATATTTTTTGAAATGTTCCCCAATAAAATATTCTCAATAGCAATCAGCAATCCTTATAATAACTTTATAATAATAACTTTATTTCAGAGTCTTGCACAAGCTCACCCCTGCACGTACTGTACTTATGCTCAGATTTTTAAAGTATTTGATATGTTTTGTGCTGTTTTATGTTGTTTTATATTATATTGTTATATTGTTTTTAATTCATGGATTGCGTTTTAACTCATGTCAATGTTGGGCTTGTCTCCATGTGAGCTGCCCCAAGTCCCTTCGGGGAGATGGAGGCAGGATACAAAAATAAAGTTGTTATTATTATTATTATTATTATTATTATTATTATTATTATTATTATTATTGGTTTTTGTACCCCGCCTCCATCTCCCTGAAGGGACTTGGGGACGAGCCCAGTCAACGTAGTTAAAATATAAAATATGAACATATTAAGTACATACATCGTACATAGACGTGCATAACAGTAAATAAAAGTAAATCAATCATCAAACCAACCCATGAGGTAAAAACTGTCAATTCTTAGGTATAGGTGCGCAAGCTAGAAATCAATTTTGAAGGTAGGGCTAATGGGTAAAGTGCATATCCTTATACAGTAATACAATTACTACGGCATGCATGAATGAAGCAATACAGCTGAAAAAGAATTGAAAGCAGAACATAATTATGGTTACTAGGCATCTTTAATAATATACCTCTCATAGCACCGAATTTGCGACAATGCAATAATTAATGATATTAGACCCTGGTTCGAGGAGAAATGAAATGTTGTATAAAGTAAGATATTGAAAGTATGATCTGGTTAACCAGGCAGGCTTGGGTTTCAATCACTTTAATACCATAGTGAGTTTCATGTCATGTAATAAATATGCTGTCTCTTAACTGCTTTCATGGATCGGGTAGTAAATTCTGTTCCAAGATGCTTAAGAATATAGTGAGCACAGGTGTTTTCAGTCCACATCCCTTTAGATTTGTAAGCAAATCCACTGGGACTAGATGTGCAGACAGCCCAAAATGAAAGATTTTTGAACCACAAGAAAGAGAAGCTCAACAGGATTAGAATACTAACCGGATCTCAGCTACAACCACCAAAATCAGTACACCATTGATACACATTCAATGTGTCATCCCCTAAAATTGATCCGCCCACTCCAAAAAGCTGACATTTCAGAGGTAACCAAGACAACAGCAGCTGCAGCAACACTCATTCAGAACTAAAATGCTGGGAGCTACTCATATCGCCTAGCATCTTATACACATCCTTCTCTGTCTTCCTCTGCTTCCTTTTCTCTCAAGCCTTTCTCAATTGGTTCGGCGTTAAACCCGGCTGTCATCTTGATCCCCATTACATTTCCTTGGGATTAAAATCCACAAAGCCAAGAAGGACACTTCCTTCCAGGTAAAGTGCACACAGTTACAACCCACGTTTATGTTCTCAGAGGAATAAAAAGAGCTTCTGTATTTGCCATCGGGCCGTCGTGTGCCTTTTGATTTGGCATAACACAACTAGTCCGCATTGTACAAAGGGATCCCAAGTCCTATGCTTCAAAACCACCACCTTTCTCCACTAGGTATAGGAAGAGGATATTTCCAGGTGGGTTTCAATTATGCTAACACCACGATGGACTGTAATGTCGAGCAGTGGTTCCCAGCCTTTGATACTCCGGATGTTTTGGACTGCAGCTCCCAGAACTCCAGGCAATTAGCCAAGCTAGCTGGGGCTTCTGGGGGTTGGAATCAACATGCGCTTTGTTATCTGACACAAGACAACTAATCCACATTGTATTACTAAATCCTGTGCTTAAAAAGCAATACATTTCTCCAATGTGACTGGGAAGGAGATAGTTCAGCTATGCTGGTACCATTATAGACTATCATGCAGGCATGGGCAAACTTTGGCCCTCTAGGTGTTTTGCACTTCAACTCCCACAATTCCTAACAGACTGGGAGTTGAAGTCCAAAACACCTGGAGGGCCAAAGTTTGCCCATGCCTGCTCTAATGTATAGTTTATGATAGTACAGTATGTTGTCTGTGTGTGCATAACAATATGACAGTCGGGTTGCTGTGAGTTTTCCGGGCTGTATGGCCATGTTCCAGAAGCATTCTCTGCTGGCGTTTCACCCACATCCTCAAAGGTTGTGAGGTCTGTTGAAAATTAGGCAAGTGGGATTTAAATATCTGGAAAGTCCAGGTTGGGAGAAAGAACTCTTGGCTGTTTGACACAAGTGTGAATGTTGCGATTGGCCAGCTTGATCAGCATTGAATGGCCTTGCAGATTCAAAGCCTGGCTGCTTCTTGCCTGAGGGAATCCTTTTTTGGGAGGTGTTAGCTGGCCCTGATTGTTTCCAGGGAATTCCCCTGGTATTTGAGTGTTGCTCTTTATTTACTGTCCTTATTTTAGATTTTTTTTTAATACTGGTAGCCAGATTTTGTTCATTTTCATGGTTTCCTCCTTTCTATTGAAATTGTCCACATGTTTGTGGATTTCAAAGGCTTCTCTGTGTAGTCTGACATGGTGGTTGTTCAAGTGGTCCAGCATTTCTGTGTTCTCAAATAATATGTTGTGTTCAGGTTGGTTCATCATGTGAACCACACAGACAATCACAACCTCTGAGGATGCCTGCCATAGATGTGGGTGAAAAGTCAGGAGAGAATGCTTCTGGAACATGGCCATACAGCCTGGAAAACTCACAGCAACCCAGTGATTCCAACCACGGAAGCCTTCAACAACAATATGACACTCCTCCCTTGAAAACTTGCTCCCTTCTGTTTATTCTCCTCCAGCAGACAGGTTCCCATGGTTTGCAAAATTTTATCCTTCCCAACCTATCCTCAGCCTCCAGATACCCAGAAGCATCAGCCTACTTGACTATCAGGAATTCTGGGCACTTCAGGGCAAAACACCACTGCCCTACATCAGTGGTTCCCTTCCCAACCTTTTGTCCTCCAGGTGTTTTGCACTGCAGCTCCCAGAATTCCTGAGAATCAGCCAAGACATCTGGGGTTCATTAGAATCCCAGACACTTGGAGGAGGAAAAGTGTAAGGCAATGGTTCCTAACCTGTGGTTCGTAGACCACCAGTGGTCCCCAAGAACTAAAATATGGTCTATGACCTCACCGTTACACCGTTGTAACGAGAGAAATTAATCTCATGAAACCCTCTTATAGTGTCGAGGCAACAGGGATGTCGGGAGGGGAGAGACTGACTATCCATGAAAGGTGCCGACAACAAGCCGCCTGACTGCTGCTTCTCCTCTCTCCATCTGAACAGAGTCGTTCCATGTGGCACCTGGAAGCGGGGGCACCTTGGTGTCTTCGTTTTTAGGGCTATTCCTGGGGTTATTTGGGGTGCTTATTCAGAAAAATGCATTGGATAGACCACATCAGCTCTAGATTATTAAATATGGTTTTCTATGGATGAGCAGATGGCAACTACTGGATGGCATATGCACTGTATCAGAAACTAGAGCTGGTGTGGTCTATCCAATGCAATTTTCTGAATCAGCACCCCAAATAACCAAACCGTATCTTAAAGTTGATCAAAAACTGATTTGTAACCCTTTTGATACTAATGTTGGAGAGAGGACCCTGGTCAAAGTGGTCCCTGGTCAAAGCCAGGGCTATAGCTGGGGGGGGGGGGGGTTAGGGGTTCGACCCCTCCCCAAATGTTTCAGGTTTTTAAAAAATCAGGTTTACTCACGAATTATAACTGGTTAACCAAATCCCCATGAGTGTCCACTGAATTTTATCTGTCTTGAGTGTCCACTGAAGTTTATCAATGGAGCCTGATTACTAAATTATTTTGTGTTATGGAACTACTCTTCATGATTCATTAAAAAAATCAACTCCCCCCTCCCTCATTTTTTTTTTTTTTTTTTTTTTTTGGCTATGGTCCTGGTCCCTGGTCAAAGCAGTCCCTGGTCAAACGGTTCCTGCTTTAAAAAAAAAAAAAAAAAAGGTTGGGAACGACTAGTGTAAAGAATGAGGCAGGAGAGATAGCTTTCAGGGTACCTTGGGTACCTGTAGGATTGAGGAGGATACCCAGAAGGGTGTCTGTATGCTAGAGGGGAACAACCAGAACTTTAAAGGGTGGGGGAAAGTCATCTATAGTAGACACAGAGATCTAGATCTGCTGCATCGCACAGACAAAGTGGAGGAGGTCTCTTACCTTTGAGGTGCTGCTGGTGGACCCGATGGAAGCGGCTGGAGTTGCCCTGGGGCAGCGCTGGGATGCTGGAGAGACTGTTCCCCATGGCCCACGAAGGCTGCGAGGTGGAAGCCGAGGGAAGGCTGTGGGTGGCTTAGGGTCCCTTGCGCCTCTGGAGGAGAAGGGGGGCGGGAGGGGGCGAGGGGGCCGGCCCTCCCCTCCCTCTCCCTCTCCCACACCTTCCTTCCTTCCTTCCTTCCTTCCTTCCTTCCTTCCTTCCTTCCTTCCTTCCTTCCTTCCTTCCTTCCTTCCTTCCTTCCTTCCTTCCTTCCTTCCTCCTCTGCTCCTCTCCTCCTGCCCCCACTTGGGTCCCAGAGCCCCGCTTGGGTCTCCTTGTTGTCTCTTAATTGCACGGGGCGCCTTCGGCCGGGAGGGCTTGGCAATCTTCCTCTTCCTCCTGCTGCTCCTTTTCCTCCTCTTCCCCCGTTTGCTCCTCAGGTAATGCCCGCTTCCTCGCCCTCTTTGTGCCGCCGCTCCCTCCCTCCCTTCCTCCTTCCTTCCCTCCCTCTTTCCTTCCCTCCTCTCTTCTCCGCCTTCACCTTGCGGCGTCAAAGGATGCGGCTCCCTGCGAGACCGCCAACATGGTCCCCTCCTCAGCCGCCGCCGCTGCCGCCGCCGCTTTCCAGACCCGCTTGCTTCGTCCTTAGATCCACGGGTCGGGCTCCCCTTTTCGGGTCGGGTTGTTATGGTGACAGCTGCTGCCTCCTCAGCCCAGGGAGAGGATGAACCATGCATTGGGGGGGGGGGGGGGGGGGGGAGACAGATGTGGCACCTCTGGAGCGGGAGGGGGGAGAGGGCAATGGATTCCCTTTCAGTGAGAAACTCTGGCCAGAGACCAACAGGTAGGGGGAAGAGGGGTTATTCTTTCTTTATTTACTATACAGTTGAGTCTCACTTATCCAACATAAACGGCCGGGCAGAACGTTGGATAAGCGAATATGTTGGATAATAAGGAGGCATTAAGGAAAAGCCTATTAAACATCAAATTAGTTTATGATTTTACAAATGAAGCACCAAAACATCATGTTATACAACAAATTTGACAGAAAAAGTAGTTCAATACGCAGTAATGCTATGTAGTAATTACTGTATTTACGAATTTAGCACCAAAATATCACAATATATTGAAAACATTGACTACAAAATGCGTTGGATAATCCAGAACGTTGGATAAGCGAGTGTTGGATCAGTGAGACTCTACTGTATTTATATACCGCCTTTCTCACCCCAAGGGGGACTCAACGCCGTTTACAGCATAATAATATATTCACCCCATCACATAAACTTTGCAATTACAGAAGTATTATTATTATTATTATTATTATTATTATTATTATTATTATTACTATGAGGGTTGAATGAAAAGTAATGCCTCCACCTTCGTAACTCCTCAACAGATGGCAGTACTGGTATGCGGCAGGTACTGGCTTGTTCAGTAGACTCTCCTCTACAGTTCCATTTGGCAGGAAGCCTTAGTATTGAACAGTTGTGTTGTTAAAGTGCGAAGTATGGAACCCTGCACAGACAGTCGGTCAATGCAACTTAAGCAATGTGCAGTCACTGAATCCTTGACCGCAGAAGGTGTCGCCCCAAAGGAGATTCATCAGAGAATGCAAGCTGTTTATGGTGATTGTGTTGATGTGAGTACTGTGCATAGTTGGGCAAGTAAGGTGCACGATGGGTACTGTGAGACACTGCAGAAACAGAGTATCGACTTCTTCCTTGACAGCTTCAGAAAACTTGTTCATCATTGGCAGAAATGTATCCAATTGTCTGGTGGAAAAGTGAATAGTAGTAGTTAAAGAGCACATTCTAAGGATTATTTCTGCATTTGATTTATTAAAATATTCACATCCAAACACAAGTAACGAAGGTGGGGGTATTACTTTTCATTCAACCCTATTATTATTATTATTATTATTATTATTATTATTATTATTATTATTATTATTATTTATATCCTGCTTTTCTCCCTAAATGGGACCCAAAGTGGCTCACAACATTTCAAAACAATACAAATCAACCATACATAAACAATAAACAATAAAATCAACTTACAATAAAACATAAACATTTTAAAATCATTTAACAAATACCAGATACTATTGTTGACGGAACTCGTCGGTTCAGAGGTTCAGATGATAAATTTTGCTCGACTCAGTGAAAGTTAGCCTTCCTGTCATTCTGAATGAAATATCTTCCTTAAAAGCTTGCTTAAACAGGAAGCAAGTCTTCAGCTGTTTTTTTAAAAGATGTCAATGAAGAAGCTGTTCTAATCTCCTTGGGGAGGGAGTTCCAAAGGGTCACTGAGAAGCCCCCCCCCCACTCTCTTTTTGCAGCAGCAAGATAAAGACTTCTTTGGAAGATCTTAACGCTCGGGTAGATTGGTAATGAGGAGATGTGGTCGGATAGGTAGGTAGGACCTGAACCGTTTAGGGCAGTGGTTCTCAACCTGTGAGTCCCCAGATGTTTTGGCTTTCAACTCCGAGAAATCCTAACAGCTGGTAAATGGGCTGGGATTCCTGGGAGTTGTAGGCCAAAACATCTGGGGACCCACAGGTTGAGAACCAATGGTTTAGGGTTTTAAAGGGTTAAATTGTAATATGATCTCTGTGTTGTGTGTGTGTGACAATATGACACTTCTCCCTTAAAAGCTTGGTCCCTTCTGGTTGTTCTCCTCAAGCCGTTCTACCCACCCCACCCCAACCTCCAGATTTTGGGACTTCAATACCCAGAAGCCTGAGCCTTCCTCGTCCTCTTTGTGTCCACACTCCCCCCTCATATTGCCACATTGACCTTGTGGCACTCTCTGCGAGGTCACCCCCACCCTCTGGAACAGGAGGATGAGGCAATGGATTCCCTTTCAGTAGGACACTCCTTCCTCCTTAGAAAGAGTCAGGGACCAACAGGTAGGGGGAAGCCAGTAGGCGAGAGGGCTATAGAGCAGGGCAGCTCTGGAAAAGGTAACTTGTGCACCAGCCAATAGTGACCCTAAACCAGGCCTGCGCTACCTGTGGCCCTCCAAGTGTTTGGAACTCAGACTCCCAGAAACCCTGGCCAACTTATCCTGCAAACCGAAGTCCAAAACACCTAGAGGACTAAAGTTTGCCCATGCCTGGTCTACACACTTGGTTCCCTCAGGCACCAGGAAATAACCATTATATCAATAGGTCTTCAAAACAATCCATCTTCAGCTCTCCCTAGAAGCCAAGATCGCTAAACTGAGGCTGTTCTACTTTGATCATATCTTGAGAAGACTCATTAGACAAGGCGATCATGTTTGGAAAGGGCAGTAAGAATTGAGGAAGATCACATTTCAGGTGGATAGTCTCACGGAGCATCTGCATTGACCACATAATGCAGTTTGGAGTTAACTCAGGACCACAAAACATCTACTGCCAATGCGTGCTGTACCACATATCAAGGGTGATATGCCACCCTTGGAAGCCCCAGAAAAGTACAAATTTAGCCAAAACATGCAATGCAGCAGATGCTAGTGTCTCCCTGATCCAGGGTGCAGTCAGCTCGCATTGTAGATAACCACCCTGTTGACGTTCAGTAAAAAAATCTCCAATGGGATTGGCAATTGATTACCTCCATAGCTAGCTCTCTCCCTTTTTTATTTTCATCCCCCTCCTCTAAGCCTCTGGTGCGCTGATGCACATCTCTCTAGAAATGGGGAGATGGGGACTGCAAAGAGGTTTGATGTCAGGTTCCATACTAAATGTAATCACCTTCCTGGCCTCGAATGGTTGAAGCATGACAATCTGATCAACTTGCAGCAAAACTGGTTCCTTTTGAATGAGTTCCAAGCTGGACTTTTGTGTCAGTGTAGAAAGGCTCTCAGTCAGAGAAGCCATGCCTCTGAGTCTGCAGGACCTGCTCAGAACAGGATGCCTTGGAGATCTCTTGTTCTTGCGGTCACCATAAACCAAAGTCATCTTCAAGATAGTTAACAAATCTCACAAAGAGATTATTCCTAATATATAGCAATAACGTGTAGCAAGATATATGATATCCAAAGCCAGTCAAGCTGTTTTGCTACCTGAACACCTCTTCCCTCCCTGGTTGTAAAAAATAGTCATTTCAAATACTTCTAGAACACTTCTAGAACATAACCATACAGCCCGGAAAACATACAACAACCCAGTCGTTTCAAATTATATCATTTTAGCCATGGCCATGGAGGCAATGACACTGTAATAAATAAATAATAAATATATTTTTTATTTATTAGCCCTTAGGCCATATCACCTAACTGAACAAAGCTTGATACAACTTAATAAAACTTTATGTAGTAAGTTAAATAAGACATTTGTAATAATACAGTAAATAAGTATAATAAAACTGTATATATACATTATATTTCCTCCCCCCCCCCCCCCCCCCCCACAATTTACACTGTAGAATGAGTGCAGTTTGATACTACATGAACTGCCATGGCTCAATGTTGTGAAATCCTGAGAGTTATGGTTTTACAAGTTCTGTAGCTTTTTTTGGCAAAGAGTGCTGGTGCCTCACCAAACAACAAATCCCAAGATTCCACAGCATTGAGCCATGGTGTCAAACTGCATTAATTCCACAGTTTCAATGCACCCTTGAAAGTCTCTGTAGGGTTGTCATAAGTCAAAGTTGCCTTGAAGACAGTTAACAACAAATCCGGCCAAGCAGGGCATGATGTATGATACCCAAGGCTATTTATTTATTATTTGCAGTATTTATATTCCGCCCTTCTCACCCCGAAGGGGACTCATGGCGGATCACAATGTACTTATAATGGCAAACATTAAATGCCATTAGACATATGACATACAGGCAGAGACACAGAGGTTATTTAACATTTTCCAGCTTCTGGCTTCATGAGGGTATGCTTGATTCTGACCACAGGGGGAGCTGCTGCTTCATTATCCACTGTGACACCGAGTTCTTGATGGAGTACATCCTCATTCTTCCGCGCGCACACTGCTGGATGTTTTTATGGTGATGTAAGTTAATTAAATTAGCCTCCCCACATAAAGCGGTCCCTAAATTTTCCTGTTGTAACTGTCTTTCGGGTTGCTTAGGTAAACAACAAGCTAGGCTAGCCAAACTGTTTTGCTACCTGAGCACCATTCACTCTCCATGGTTATAAAAATAGTAATTTCAAATTAAATCACTAACTATGGGTGCATCTATACTGCAACTTGACACCACTTGAACTGTATTGGCTAAATGCTATTTAATCATGGGAGTTTGGGTTTTATAAGATCTTTAATTTTCTCTGTCAATGTGTGGTGGTGTCTCATCAAACTACAGCTCCCAGAATTCTGTAGCTATGGAGTTAAAGTGGTGTCAAACTGCATTCCTTCTACAGCATAGATGCACTCTAGGAGGTCTCTCATTTATAGTAAATTTGAAGGCAGTTTGACAACAATAAATCTGACCAAGCAGGGCAAGATGTATGATATCCAATGAAAGCCAAGCTGTTTTGCCATCCAAATGCCTTTCACCTCCCAGACTTTAAAAAAATGAGTAATTTTTAATTAAATCACAATTTCCCTCTTTTTAAAGGCAACATGGGTTTATTGAGGATTTTGTGTCATTGCACCTAATGGTAAGGACAGATATGCTTTTGCACATGTATATTGTTGCTGTTTATTTATTCAGTCACTTCCAACTCTTAATGACCTCATGGACCAGCCTATGCCAGAACTCCCTGTCAGCTGTTGCCACCCCCCCAGCTCCTTCAAGGTCAAGCCAGTCACTTCAAGGATACCATCCATCCACCTTGCCTTTGGTCGCCCCCCCTTCCTTTTTCCTTCCATATTCCCTAGTATCATTGCCTTCTCCAAACTTTTCTGTCTTCTCATTATGTGGCCAAAGTACTTCATCTTTGCCTCTCATATCCTTCCCTCCAGTGAGCAGTCGGGCATTATTTCCTGGAGTATGGACTGGTTGGATCTTCTTGCAGTCCAAGGCACTCTCAGGATTTTCCTCCAACACCACAGTTCAAAAGCGTCTACCTTCCTTCACTCAGCCTTCCTTATGGTCCAGCTCTTGCATTTATAGGTTACTACGGAGAATACCATTGTGTTAACTATGCGGACCTTCGTTGCCAGTGTGATGTCTCTACTCTTCACTATTTTATTGTATGCATTTTATGTATAGACACCCAGAAAGAAAGCTTGCATGTGTTCATACATTACACACTTATGTGTGCCTAAGAGCAGGGATGAAAGATGCTTCCCTAAAATAGTTTGCTACATTTTTCACTCCTCCCTCCCATTTTAATTAACAGCATATTAAAGTTTTGTGTGTCATGGATCATTTCCCCACTCGGCCATGGAAAGCCACTGGGTGCCCTTGGTTATGAATGCTGGACTGTGAAGAAAGCTGATATAAGGGGGAAATAGAAACATTTGAGATGTGGTGAGTACTGAAGCAAATTATAACTGAACTCTCCCTAGAAGCCAACATGACCATACTGAAGTTGTCAGACTTTGGTCAGATCATGAGAAGAGATGACTCACTAGAGAAGTCAAACATGTTTGGTAAGGCCTTATGAATTGAGGAATACCATATTCCAGATGGATAGACCTGAACGTCTCTCATTCATAGGGACGCCATAAGTCAAAGTGTACTTGAAGACAGCTAGCAACAACAAATACCAGGCATCTACTATAGCAATATATTTTGCTTTCTCAAACCAGTTTGTCCTCTCATTATTTTGTTGGAATGTTGGAAACAAGGGTACGTGCATCTGAGGGCAATTTATGTCTTGCCTTGGTGTCCTTCTACACAGAAAGGGCAGAGGTGACTAGTAGATCATTGCTGTGTTGAAGGGGCGGGGGCTGATGTCCACCCTAAGGCATTTTATACAAGACTTGAAAGTACAGATTGCTTCTCCATGAGTGCACAGTAAAGAAAGACACATGCAATGTTGGTGTGTAGGCATCTGTGCATTATATGTTGATATAAATGCCAGTGTGGGGAATAAGTGTCCAAAACATTACAATTGCATCCCACAAAGGATGTAGTGAACCATTCCAAGTCATTGAGAGATCCCTATTTAATTCAGGAGGATCTGGATTGCCACATAAATACGCCAAAGCACGAACATTTTTGCATGAGTGCAATTTCAATTTCTTTGCTATATTACATGGCAGTAGGGAAGTATGCCACACTGAGCCAAGAGTAGCCTTTTGTATAAAACATAAACCACGATACCATTTGATAGGCTTAGGGACATACAGATGTGTAAATTACATTATGCATGCAGGGCCAAAAAGTTGCCCATGCCCATTGCACAATGGACATATTCTGCAGATAGCAGTGAAAGGAGAGGTGTGTGGAAAACGTGTTCACCTGTGACTTGCCCTTGTGAGGTGTGCATTGTCCATTGTGATTGTATATTCTCTATTTTGTATTGTGGTTGTGCCTCCTTTATTTTGCATTGTGATTATTGTAGTTGTGCATTCTTTACATTACATTATGCTTATGCACTATGTACTGTGTATTGTGCAAAGGCATCCAGTCATTGACATATGTTGTAAAATGTTGCATGGCTACAGGGGGCCGACTATATATATACAGTAGAGTCTCACTTATCCAACATAAACGGCCGGCAGAATGTTGGATAAGCGAATATGTTGGATAATAAGGAGAGATTAAGAAAAAGCCTATTAAACATCAAATTAGGTTATGATTTTACAAATTAAGCACCAAAACATCATGTTATACAACAAATTTGACAGAAAAAGTAGTTAATTACACATTAATGCTATGTAGTAATTACTGTATTTACGAATTTAGCACCAAAATATCACAATGCATTGAAAACATTGACTACAAAAATGCGTTGGATAATCCAGAACGTTGGATAAGTGAGACTCTACTGTATATTTAGATAGTGGTCAGTGCTAATACTTTTTACCCAGTTTGGGTCTCCAGATGTTATTGAATGACAACTCCTATCACTTTTGATTACCCACCATGTGTATTGGGAATATTGGGAATTGCAACTCAACAGAACTAATGGCTGTGAGGTCTGGGGAAAGGTTAAAGGTGATTTTAAAATCAGACATTATATCCTTGTATCTAAATTCAAACCTCACTATCCTGGCTAAACAGAACAAACTACAGACATCCAAATGTTTCACAACTCCCATCAACTCTAATCGTGATGTCTAATGATGAGGAATACAGGAGTTGTAGTCCAGCATCTAGAGGGCAAAAACGTGGAGGACTTTGTATTTCTATGTGCAAAGATTACTGCAGACAGAGACTGCAGCCAGGAAATCAGAAGACGTTTACTTCTTGGGATAAGAGCAATGACCAATTTTGATAAAATAGTGAAGAATAGAGACATCACACTGGCAACAAAGGTCCACATAGTTAAAGCAATGGTATTCCCCATAATAACCTCTGGAGACAAGGGTTTGATTCCCTTCTTAACCACGGAAACCTACTAGATAAACTCAGTCACGCTACACTTTCTCAGCCTTGGAGGAAAGCAAAGGCAAACCTCTTGTCAAGAAAACACTGTGACAGGTTCGCTTTAGGACTGCCCTAAGTTGGAAGTGACTTGAAGGGATACAACAAAAGGGAATGTTAGAATGTGGCCACATTGTGAACAAGCCACTATCTGCATTTGGATAACTAACACAGTTTGCAACTAATGCAATTGATACTTCATTGTTGCAAAATCTGTCCTATAAAAATATAGATTTAAGTAAATTCTGAGAAGGTACATTACAATGCGTATAACTTGCAGAATCAGAAATGGGAAGAGACACAAAGGCAATTTAGTCAAAATTGTCTGACCTGTCAAGAATTGCCCATGCAGCTCAAACCACCATCTGTGACAAGCAGAGAGCAGGTGTGCTTGCTGTGCAGGGAGGATTCTAGATGACATGAGCTTGTTTGTGCCTGTGGAAGGAAAGCCCTTAGGACTGCTGGGAATCAGTCTGTGTTTGTAATACTATGAACACTACAACCGTATTAAACAGCTACCTGTTGCTGAACAACTGGGATGGGATACCTATAATCTTCTACATGTTGCTGAACTCCCCATCTGCCCCAACCATTGAAATTTGATGATTATTGTGCTCTGCCAACACGTGCTTTAACTCATTATATGCCTGTTCAGAAGCATGGGAGGAAAGCATCCACCAATACCATCCAAATCAGAGTCCCATATCATACAGAAGAATATTTATCTGAAAACAGAGATATTTTCCATAAAGCTTATACCAGTGTTTGATGAAACAGAATCTGGAAAGTTAATATTTCCCAGGCATAGCATTTTATTCTGATGGAAGATACAAACTATCCTAGGGTGCAGGAACTATTTGCAAACCAAATCTAACATTTTTTAGACCAAAGTCCTGAATCCTATTGACATTACCAATGAGAATTGACCCATTCATTCAGTTGGATTTACCTACCTATGAATTCACCATTCAGTGCTTAAAGGATCCGGATTTTGTGGTTCATGCTATTACCTCCACATTCTCAAAAAGGTTTTGGAGATGATATGAGCAAAGTACAGCGCCCTTGCTGCTTTTTCCTTTAGCAACATCAACAGTGTTAGAGTGACTGGTAGGGCGTGCCACACACGGTCGCTTTAGTGGTTATCAAGTTAATTTTGTAATTTTTTAGAATTTAATAGTAAAATATATTCTATTGACATTCAAACATTCACAATTTAAGGGATCCTTTCTATGAATGCCTACCAACATTTCCTCATGCACCACAACAGAATCATTGGAAGGTGTTCTAGGGTATTTGGTCTGTTGGCACATCGTGCCAGAAACCAGACCTGTCTAACTTCTCCGCTATCTTGTGAGCTAATCCTATCATAGTCCCCTTCTACATTGTCATATAATCCAAATTATCAAAGCAGATATTTGAACTAGATTATATGAGTCTACACTGCCACATGATCCAATTCAAAGCAGATAATCTGGATTTTAAATGACAGTGTAGAAGGGGCCTTAAGGTACCCCCACAACACCATTTTATTGCAGAATATGTGGAAATGGTTGCTCAGCTGTCTTTTGGATACACCAGCCAATTATTACTTATTAATTCCAGTTATTACTTTTCCAAGTCTTCTTGGAAAGTCTTATTTGTCTCAAAAGACCCCTGCATTCTCCTGCTATTCAAATTTGAAAGTTTCAGTAGGTGTGTAGTGAATATAGAATTTCTGTTAACAAAATGTGGACTTCTTGATTGCAGGTAGCAAAGGAAAAGAGGGATCCAGCAGCAAGAATGGCGACTGCTGGAAGAGCACTTTGGTTTTATCGATGGTCAATGAGAGGCCGAGCTTCTCGTATGCTTCTGCAAAGGTGTTTAGAGTGACTTGTAGGCCTTCTTCTGAATGCAAACAGACTATGTTATCATTGGCATATTGGAGTTCTATAACAGATGTTGTTATGACCTTGGTTTTGGATTTCAGTATGCTGAGGTTAAATAGCTTGCCATTTAACCACTCGGGTGGGAAGCTTCCCATCAACAAGATGAAGTATCAAAACGATGAAAATGGAAAATAAAGTTGGGGCAATAACACATCCTTGTGTTGTCAAAGGCTTTCATGGCCGGAATCACAGGGTTGTTGTGTTTTTTCTGGGCTGTATGGCCATGTTCCAGAAGTATACCTCACAACCTCTGAGGATGCCTGCCGTAGATGTGGGCAAAACGTCAGGAGAGAATACTTCTGGAACATGGCCATACAGCCCAAAAAAACACAGAACAACCCTAACACATCCTTGTCTGACATCTGATTTCATCTTAAATGGGTCACTTAGGGAGTCATTGCTGTCCAAGACTGTTGCCATCATGTCATCATGGAGGAGCCGCAGGATGTTCACAAATTTCTCAAGGCATCCAATCTTTTGGAGGATGGTCCAGAGAGCACTGTGGTTCACTGTGTCAAATGCCGTTGCAAGGTCAATGAATGCAATGTACAGAGGTTAATTTTGTTCCCTGCATTTTTCTTGGAGTTATCGTGCAGTGAAGATCATGTCCACTGTTCCACTGAGGGGCGGAAACCACTCTGAGATTCTGGGAGAGTGTCTTCTGAGAAAGGTAAAAGGTAATTTGCAAGGATTCTTGCAAAGATTTTCCCAGCTGAGGTTAGAAGGGAGATACCTCGATAATTTCTGCTATGAAAGAATATAATTTCCACACAAACAGATTTCTGTGCAAATAGAAAAATATACATGAGTTCAAACATAATTTTTGAAACTTTTCTGGAAATGGTTGCTTACCCCTAGTGTCCCCCTTTTATTGCTTTAGAAATCAAACATTTTATTAATTTTTCTGTTTTCCATTTTAACTAGGCCATGGCTCTTCTTATTACTGACTATGATGGCTTCTTTGAACTTAGGACAAAGACTTCATAATTGATGGGACCATAAATCGAGACATACTGAAAAGATTTAGTTTGAGCTCTCCAGAGACATATAATCTTTATACTTATTTGGATATAGGATAGACATAAAAAGTAGCATCTAAAAAGGGGCTGTCAGACAGTTATCATTGAATGATAAAGAGGAGGAGTGTGTGTGTGTTTAAACAATGCTCTCTAAAGCTCAGAGTTTTAAAATAAATAAGATGTATTCTTGCTTTCTTTTTGTTGCACAGTCCCATTTCCAGTGCTTCTTTTAATCCTGAGCTATCTTAATCCTCCTCTGCTTCTTCTAGTATGACAGAAGGAAGCTATGCACAAAGAACGAAAACATATAAAGATGGAATAAAAATAGAAGCAGCAGCTCTAGGCACTGGCAACCATTTCAAAAACATCAACCATAAAATTTATATAGATTTATAGAATTTAGCTGGGTACTGCAATGCTCAAAGATTACATAGGTTTACAAGCTAGCATCACTTCTGTTCTACACAAACTCATCAAGACAATTAACTCTTCCTTATTTTGCTATTCGTGTTGAAAATGCCCAGTATGGAATACATCTCAGAGACATGCCGCATTATCACAGGATGCCTACACCCTATACACTGTTTAGCTGGTATTGCATCACCTGACATATGTCAGGAAGTAGCAGCCAGTAATGAAAGGACCAAGACAGTGACATCTCCATCCCATCCTCTGTTTGGATATCAGCCAGCATGCCAATCAAGAAAAAGCTTTCTACGATCTACAAGGATACTCACAGGAATATCTCAGCAAGCAAGAATCCAAAAGTGGCAGGCTAACCTGAATCCATGGCTGATACCTGATGAGAAACTCCCTCCTGGGCACACAGAAGCCTGGGTGACTTGGAAAGGTGCTGAACAGACTGAGCTCGGGCACTACGAGATGTAGAGGCAATCTTAAGAAATGGGGCTACAAAGTGGAGTCCACAACATGCGAGTGTGGACCACTTACTACAATGCAGCCGGAGCCCTACCACATGCACAATGGAGGACCTCCTTACAGCGACACCAGAGTCACTCCAAGTGGCCAGCTTGTGGTCAAAGAAAATTTAATATAATGCCAAATTTTTAACTTTGCAGTTTTAAAAAAATCATTATAACTGTATTCTCAATTTTCTTTTGACCCAATAAATAAAATAGTTTAACAACCTCGTTAGATGGGCTGATTTGCTCATTGTACATCATTTGCTCTTCCCATTTGCCACTGAGCCCATTACACGATGCACAGTGACTTCCGGGTGGGCTCCATGACAAAAAGGGAGAGCAAGGGGCTTCCCGTGTTGACTTTGGAGCAATGGGGGGAAGCCGGGCGGCAAATATCAACATCATTGCACTATTTGCCCAATACAGTTCTATCTTACTGCTTTGTGTGATAAAACCCCTAGTCATTTTCATGGCAGAGAGAATATTGCCCACACATTAAGAAGTTATTGTCCCTTTCTGTTCTATTCTGACATATGAACCATGGGGACATCAGACGAATTAGCAGTGCAGCAGGGCCTGGCTCATCTAGCTGTGACTTTTTCTTCCTGCAACAGACATAAATGCAAGAGGTATGAATAATGACAGAACTGGTACAGTACCTACTGTCTAGATATAGCTGGAGGGTTTCACTTCAGATGTGTTTATTTTCACATTGGCCTTATATGAACATTACATACAGGAATGATCGTGTAATAATTTGTATGATGAGTTTGACCCATTGTCGCACAATTTCACTCTGACACCCTCTTGGTATATAATTCCATGATTAGTCAAGGGTCATCTTTCCTTGCTTCCCTTTTTTATTTTCTCTCAGCTTTACACAGAGGGAAGGCTATAAAGATTAAAATAACCAATAAAATGTTCTAGGCAGAAAGCCAATAAAATGTGAAAAATAAGTCCTTGTTACCTTCAAACAGCCTTCCCCAACCGATTGTTTTCCAGAGCCATGGGACCTTCAGCAACTGCACTGGCAACGGGGTGAACTGGGGCTGATGAGAGCTTTAGTCCAGCAGAGTCAGCTGGTGGAAAAAATGCTGCATCTGTGGAACATCTGGAAGTCCCTGAAAAACTGGAGGTCCCTGCCAAAAACTGTTTCATATTGAAGATATCGCAACTTCCAATGTAAAGCTTACAAACTACATATGAAAGGTTTACTCATGAAAGTGACAAATAAATTATGAAAATCAATAATCTAAGTAGTATAAATATTTCTAATATGTGAAGAAACGTGCTTTCAAACATAATTCACTGTAGAAAGTAAGACATTTTTAAGGCTTTCTTGAATGCTTGACATAGGGCCCTTCCACACAGTCATATAACCCAGAATGTCAAGGCAAAAAATCCCACAATAACTGCTTTGAACTGGGTTATCTGAATCCACACTGCCTTATATTCCAGTTCACAGCAGATATTGTGGGATTTTCTGCCTTGATACTCTGGGTTATATGGCTGTGTAAAGGGGCCCTTAGATATCTAAACAAATGTTAACTTGAAGCTTTCTCCACTGTAAAACACCACCAGAAACACCACATGTTCCCATCACAAACATAATCTATTTTAGTGACAGATCCATAAGTAGGAGGCATGTGAGCATAGATGACACTCAGGGTCATACACATACAAGTTGTTCTTAAAGGAATCTGTCCTAAACAATGTATGGCCTTAAAGTGAAAACAGCCCTTTCAGTTGGTTCCAGAAACAGACTGCTGCAAAATATCAGACATTTTGGGCCCCTTTGGCATGCAGGTGATCACATATTCTTCAAAGCAGGCACCAGACTGGAAGGAGAGAGAGTGCGTAAATATCTCCCTCTCTTTCCCCTGTCCAGTGCCCCAATATTTCCACTAAATCAGTGGTTCTCAACCTGTGGGTCCCCAGATGTTTTGGCCTTCAACTCCCAGAAATCCTAACAGCTGGTATTTTATTTATAAAGTATGTTATACAACTGCCAAAAAGCAAATCAGTTTAAAACACTACATTTTTGCATGCAAAATAGTTGTATAAACACAGTAACAGTCACTAGGGAATTAAAATCATTTTGGATAAGCCATCCTGTTATAATGATTAGACCTGCTGATAAAGTATAATGTGCTATGAATTCTCGGCAAACCTCCTGAAAAATTTTCCACTTGAAATTCCTTCATACATAAAATTCCTTCATAGATTTCTTTCAAGGTAACCAAGATTACCGAATTGCCTTTCTCTGATGAAGTGCTGAATACGTATATGGTATCTGAGAATGAATTTTCACGCAAAGCTATAGATCAATGGTTCTCAATCTTTGGGTCCCAGATGTTTTGGCCTTCAACTCCCAGAAATCCTAACAGCTGGCTGGGAGTTGTAGGCCAAAACACCTGGGGACCCACAAGTTGAGAACCACTGCAATAGATGCACCAAAGATGGGTCCTGGAGCATGTACACACATGGAAAGAGATTTCCTTGTACATGCAGAAGTGCTTGTACATGTAGTGCATTTGTGATGTCTTGTCCACACCATCCAACAGTTCAGTACCACTTCACAGCCAATCACACTGCCCCCCCCCCCCGGCTAAAGCTGTCTCCTGCTGTGACACAAGTCCTACCTGTTCACAGTTACATGTTGTGACATTTGCCTGAGTAATGCGGCACTGAGGGAAGAGCAGAAGAAGACCTCCATTCCCTTCCCAGTGCTTATCATTGTCCCAGCCAATGTCACAGAACGTGATGCTGGACAGGAATGATCCATGAAACATGGACAGTTGTGGCCAGAAACATGGACAGTTGGGCGGAAGGGGAGTGCCGTCTCACGTCTTTGGGCCGCCAAAAGCCTGAGAAACGTGAGATGGCAATGGGGACAGTTGAAGCCAGTTCTATTTGAAAACTGGCCCAACTGGCCCACTAGCTCCCAAGTCAGGGGGAAATCTAGATCCTGTGGTAGAATATAGACTTCTCACCAACTTTAAATAATGTGGGGTAAGACCACTAAGGTGGCCTTGTCCTGCATCATCACATACAGTGTTTGGCTGCTGCAGGGTTGATCCACATCTATGCTGATCTAAGTGGTCAGTGTAGATAAAGCCACCATTATCATTTTCTTTGGATCCTCCTTTGCTACTCCTGTACCCTAAACACAAGCTATACAAGTAGCTAAAAAGAAGATTAGATCTATATTACATGAATACTTGCATTTCCCCTTATGGTGTGAGACCCAAAGTCTTACCTCCCACAGAGACATATTTATAACTGGAACTTTTCTCTGTCACATCTCCTAGGCTGTGCAATTTATTACTGATTGAGGTCCTCCAGCAGGCAGATGCCTTTCTTCATAGAAGTGTCTTATTTTTCCCATGAAGGTGTCTAATTTTTCCTAATTGATCTATGTTAAATGGTGTTCGTAATTTTCTCTCAGCTTTACACAATGGGGAGGTTGAATGGGGTTCTTAAAACATATTAATTTTTTAATTAAAATGATATTTCCAGTATAATCCTATATTCATATGATAATTTGTCTGTGTTTGAACTGCATTTTGAGCTATGATGTGAGCTGCCTCAGGTCCAACAAATAAGCATTTTAAGGATTCCTATCAGACCCCACTTACCCTCACCAATACCAATTAACTCATATAATCCATAAACAGCATGGCACCATGAGAGTGTTAACATATAACATTATCCTTCTCTAGAGTTTTAAATTACTCAAACAAGGGAGCCACTTTTATTTCTACCACTGAGGAACGTAAGGACCTATTAGTAATTCCTTCCCAAAGGCAATGAGATTAGTTGGATCCTGAACAAGCTACACTGGAGCAACCTGTTTCTCAGTCATTTCATCTGGTCTTTTTCTGTACTGAGAGTACACCACATTCTTGTTCTGTTCTCCTTTGATCAAGTAGCAAATGTTCCTTGTGGAGGAATAAAAAGAAAGTTGCTTCTTGGGTTGTTAGCTGTACCCTGAGCTGGTAAAGGTACATTTTAAATACTCTTCGCCAAGTTTGATTTCTAGCATCTCTGTCCATAAAGATGTGCCCAGTGTCAGCATCAATAATGCAGAGTATTTATTTTGACCAAGCAGAATGAGATCCTGTGTAGGACACAGGTCTGTTCAGCAGTGTTATGCTTAAAGCCATATGGATGTCACATGTATGGCTTGCAGAGTTTCAGAAAGATATTATTTGGACTACAGGTTCAAGTATCCTTCAGACAATATGGTCACTGGGATTTTTGAAAGTTGTTGTTCTTAGAGTATTTTTTCTAAATTCTGATAGTTTATGCAGTATTTTTGTTCTGTTCCATCTTGCTCTTATCTTTGTTTCTCTCTAGCTGCCTATTTCAGTTGCCCGTAATCCATCCAATACCCCATCTACGAACTATTGCTGCTTGGCCAGACCATTACATTGCTGACTCACATCTGATATATTCAAATGTTGGAAACATTTTCTGCACAAACCTCATAGAACTAGGTGAAAGAAGCTGGGAAAGGAGCTCAAAGGACAACTTTACCAAGCTAGTTATACAGGTTCCAGATTGTAAGACAACCCACTGCATTTGCAAAAGGGAGCAAGAGACAACTGGTGATGGGATTTAACACTTGCATGTGACTAAAGCAAATTTAGATGTATCTCAGCATATCTCACATAACCTATGCTGCATTATCAGCAAACGTTACCCTGTATCCTTCAAAAATATAAAGAATAAGTCTTGTTGAGGCATATTTTCTCTGTGGTTGACTGCACAAGAAAATAAGTTAACTGTTCTGACATTCTTGCTGGAAGCCACAAAAGTGCAGATGTAGGGTTAACTGGCTTCATGCTGCATGCAGTCAATGTAACTGAAGGGCTATCCACAGTTTAGAAACTATGCAAAGTACAAACCTGTTTGCAGTAACAACAGGATAAGGCACATACATGCAATGGTGCTGCGCTGTATATCTAGCATGTGCATGCAGCAACCTACAAGTTTAGAGGCCTTGCTAGTACTGGAATCCAGACCTGTATGCTGCCACATGCACATGCCAGATATGTAATAAATACTGAAGTGAGATAAAGAGAAAGCCTCCATAATTCAGTGATGCCTCAGGTTCAAACTCCAGCATCTTCAGGTACACCTAGGAAAGGCTTATCTCTCAAGACTTAGAAGATTATTGTTAACATGAATTAGTAAATTGAGTTGCCTGACTTGGCAGAAGGCAGTTTCCTAAGTTGCTACAAAGAGCCTGGCAAAGTTAATTTTATGGACTATCCCTGCAAGTATCCTCCCATGAGCTATGGAAATTTGTATCATCATGAATGGGATTAAAAATGGGGTTCTAGCAGTTCTGCTCTGCCAACACATTAAAGATTTAAAAAGTAAATGCAGTAAGTAAAGCCAAGAGAAACATTCTGAAAGGGAAAATATTATAATCCATGTTAGAGCAATACTATTATTATGCCAACTCAAAAACTTGCACAATATTTAGTGGCCTTTGAGTTATGCAAGACATTCCTAGCAGAAACTGGTTGAAATGTTTTTACATCTCCACTTTCCCTGTTAACCACCATCAGATGCAGAAAGCATGCCCAGAAAATTGGCCATTCTTTCTTCTCCATCACCTATTAGTTTTTTTTTATAACGTGGCATGATTAAGTTTGGAAGAACTTAAATCTAGACTCATATATATTTAGTTAGAATTAACCCACACTGTTTTCAGTGGCTTTTACCTAGGAAGGTATATCTACACAGTATTTTAGCTCAGGATCCCCAATTTCAACTTCATAGCGAAGACCTAGAGTTAGATTGCCCTTCCATAAGTAGAAGGTCCCATCTCCAAGCACAAATACTTTTACAAACTTAAAGCAAGATCCAGGTGTAATTTAAATCTGTCAATGTGTTAGCACTGTTAGCACAGTGTGTTTATAATTTCTTCTACAAGTTCCAGCCTAAGCTCTCAAGATACCTGCTGACATAAGGTTTATGAAAACCAACATACCATCTTGCATAAGATACACGACTATAACCTTCCCCACTATTGTGACCATCACATATGTTGAACTTCAGCCTAAATCCATTTGATAGTTCCTATAATACATTAAATGAATGGGATTTATACAAGAACTGACTCCATCAAACTGGCGAAGGCTGTCCTAGTACCAGGAATTGCAATAGTTTAACCACCAGAACTTTTATACAGATCTCCAGATATTTTGCCTGTGCTGCACATGTTTTGTATGAGATTTCCCACATGCTCTTGCATAGTAATTCGCAGAATGTTGCCTTCAGCAGAATTTAACAATAGTCCACAGCAGGGGCCCTCAAATGTTTTAAGTGAAGGGCTGGTTCATGGCCCCCCAGTCAGTTGGGGGGCTGAACTGTAGTTTGAAAAAACCATCTTATTTGTAGTGCAAAAAACCATGAAAGAACAATACAACATTTAATATGAAGAACAATTTTAATCAACATAAATTTACCAGTATTTCAATGGGAAGTGTTGGACTGCTTTTGGCTGATGAGATAGTCAAGTTAATGAGAATTGTTGTTGCTGTGTGCCTTCAAGTATACAAGTTTAGGGCGGGGGCCAGGTCCAGCCCATGGGCCTTAGTTTGGGGACCCCTGGTACACAGCATTTTTCTTTAAAATGAATATGATGAGTTCTAATGCACCAAGGTGTATTACAATATGTTTCTTCTGTTCCTCTCACTCTGGCATGTTTTCCAGTAGATTCCCATAAGAGATACAAGCCTAACTTAATTTTTTATAATATCAGTTCACCAGCATTATTCAACTAGGTCTCGGAAAACGAGTCTCCAGAGAATGTTTGCTTCCAGCATGGTGTATTAGATCAACAATATTTGTAATGTTTGCATTAACAGTATGCCATCCATCAAACCAGTCAGAATCTCCATGCAAGAAGTAATAAACATCCATGAATTAATCTTCCCACTTCCACATATGAATCATCAAGGCCATCCATATCAATTGCAGAATCATATCTTGGAAAGTACACTGCACTGTTATAATATGTTATAGGAGGAACAATAAAATGAACTTGGCCAATGTGATGTTGATGTCACCATTTAATTATAATCCTTTTTATTTGCTGACTTGGCCTGCTCCCAAGGGATGTCCAATTACCACTTCCTTCCTTATTGTCATTCAGAGCACTGTGTCATCAGTAATAAGAGAAAAAGGTTCTAGAAGGTGAAACTGAGATGGGAAATGCTGGCATGGGAAATTTGAGAGGGAAGCCTTCCACATTATGTAGCCTACAAAGAGCAAATTTGTGTACAGGCATCTAGGAATGAATAAATGATTATTTCCCTCCAATTCAAAGTCCACAGACACTTTTTGGTTAGCATTCTGTTAGTGACATATGCACAAGTATATTGACTATGCATCTGGGATGAGTTATTCACTACAGTGTAAAAGATGCATTTTGCTGATTACCATGGAAATGAAATTGCATGTATAGCAATGTTGCACATTGCAGTGAAACATTGCAATTGTCTCATATACATTGTGGTTCCTTGTTGTGCATTATAATGGCATGTTGCACAACAGCAAGCAACCACTGGCATGTGTTACTATTCTGTATGTGAGTGAGTGGTGCTGGCAGCACAATGATGCCCAACTCTATTACTTCTTTCCATCTGCCGCTAAGGAGGCTGTTCAGGTCTTGAACCGGTGCTTGGCGATTGTGATGGTCTGGATGAGAGCAAACAAATTGAAATTGAATCCAGACAAGACAGAGGTACTCCTGGTCAGTTGTAAAGCCGAACGCGGTATAGGGTTACAGCCTGTGTTAGATGGGGTTACACTCCCCCTGAAGACACAGATTCACAGCTTGGGAGTTCTCCTGGATCATTGCTGAGCCTGGAATCCCAGGTTTCAGCAGTAGCCAAGGGAGCATTTGCACTATTAAAACTTGTGCACCAGCTGTGCCTGTACCTTGGGAAGTCAGACTTAGCCATAGTAGTCCAGGCTCTTGTTACATCCCAAATAGACTACTGCAACACGCTCTATGTGAGGTTACTTTTGAAGACTGTTTGGAAGCTTCAAGTAATCCAAAGGGTGGCAGCCAAGTTCCTTACTGGAATGGCGTACAGGGAGCATACAACCCCCCCTACTGTGTCAGCTCCACTGGCTGTCAGTCTGCTACCGAGTATAATTGAAAGTGCTGGATTTAGCCTATAAACCCCTAAACAGTTCTGACCCAGCTTATCTTCTAAACGTATCTCCCTTTATGAACCAGTTTGAGTGCTAAGATTGGCCGGGGAGGTCCTGCTCTCAGTCTCGCTGCCTTCGCAGGTGCAACTGGTGGGGACGAGAGACAGGGCCTTCTTGGTGGTGGCCCCTCCGCTGCAGAAACCCTCCCCAGCAAGATTAGATTGCCCCCTCCCTCCTGGTGTTCAGAAAACAACTCAAAACCTGGTTATGCAAGCAGGCGTTCAGAGAGTGATAGTAGCTAAGTGATAATCACAGGAAGAGTGCAATGCTAAAATGTCTAATATGTTTTATGTCTATGTTTGATGTTTTTGTATAGTTTCAGTGGTTTTAATTCATAGTTTACTGATTTAGATATGTTATGCATTGCTTTTATAATATACTGTATGTGGCATTGAATTTTTGGCATTTATTATGTTGTATACCATTTTGAGTCCCCCCGGGAGTGAGAAAAGAGGTATAGAAATGCAATCAATCAATCAATCAATCAATAATAAATTTCTCCACATGTGGATTGCATTGCACTGAGGAAGTGTTGGATTGCAACCTTTGTCAGTAAAACAGCTACATAGTTTTTTTTTTTTATTCTAACCAGTTCTATAACTACTGTCACAAAACCTTTCTGCTTGTTCTGATAGACACCTGCTTGATTTTTTTTTAAAAAAGCAATGCCAAGTTTAATTGAATCATAAAAATCTGTTGGGTTCTAGAAAAGCAATATCTGGGTTATTCAGCCAGAAAAGTGTTGCATGCCTCGTGGATATTGGGAATTGCTATGCTAAGCACAAAACAGGTACAAACACACATCCCTGCACACTTCCCAGGAATCTGTGTCTGCCCCAGTTATGAAGATTAATTCTACAGGCAACGTCAGTCTAAATTCCAGTTTGACAGTTAGTGGGCACTGCAAGGCAAGCAAATTGTGATCTTAAGATGCAGACACTAAACCATGTAGGGAGAGTTATGAATTTCCAGTGGTGTCGCTATTTGAATAATCCATCTGACAGTTCTGCTCTTCCATAAGAATTTCTAGCTACATTGCATCATTCTTTCTATATCAGTCTTCCACAACCTGGCGCCTTTCAGATAAAATGGAGTAAGTCTTAATGCAATGCATAGTCAAAACTGCAGGATTCATTCGCTCAGGTCGTAGAAATGGCGGTCCACACAAATACTTTGCAAAAGGATTAGGCAAAGCCATGCAGGACAAAGATATCAATAACTACTATCCATAATGGACACATCCTCAATATCAGTGGCTTATCTTATCTTAAAGATAAAAAGCCCAAAGGAAGAAAGGAAGGCTCCTTAAATGTCAGCAAACTGAATAATCATACAGACCAGTCTCTGTCTTCCTCATTATTACAAGGCAAATTTCTACTTAAAGCAGAGCAATTATTTCTAAATTTGAATCTATATGTAACAATTACCATATGCATATATACCATACCATACACTGGATAATGGAGAAAGGTAGAGAGTTTCAGAAAAACATCTATTTCTGTTTTATTGACTATTCTAAAGCCTTTGACTGTGTGACCATAATAAATTGTGGCCAGTTCTTGGTGGTATGGGGATACCAAGTCACCTTGTTTGTCTCCTGAGGAATCTATATAACAACCAAGTAGCAACACTAAGAATAGACCACGGAACAACAGACTGGTTCAAGATTGGGAAACGAGTATGGCAGGGCTGTATACTCTCACCCTCCCTATTCAACTTGTATGCAGAACACATCATGCGATGTGTGGGGCTTGACAAATCCAAGGCTGGAGTTAAAATTGCTGGAAGAAACATTAACAATATTAGATATGCAGATGATACCACTTTGATGGCTAAAAGCGAGGAGGAGCTGAGGAGCCTTATCACCAAGGTGAAAGAAGAAAGTGCAAAAGCCGGGTTGCCGTTAAAGATTTTAAAAAACCAAGATTATGGTATCCAGACTGATTGATAACTGGCAAATAGAGGGAGAAAACATAGAGGCAATGACAGACTTTATATTTCTAGGCACAAAGATTATTGCAGATGCAGACTGCAGCCAGGAAATCAGAAGATGTTTACTTCTTGGGAGGAGAGCAATGATCAATTTTGATAAAATACTGAAGAGTAGTGACATCACACTGACAACAAAGGTCCACAAAGTTAAAGCAATGGTATTCCCCATAGTTACCTATGAATGCAAGAGCTGGACCATAAGAAAGGCTGAGCAAAGGAAGATAGATGCATTTGAATTGTGGTGTTGGAGGAAAATTCAGAGAGCACCTTGGACCGCAAGAAGATCCAACCAGTTCATCCTCCAGGAAATAATGCCCAACTGCTCATTGGAGGGAAGGATGTTAGAGGCAAAGATAAAGTACTTTGGTAACATAATGAGAAGACAGGAAAGCTTGGAGAAGATCATGATGCTGGGGAAAATGGAAGAAAAAAGGAAGAGGGGCTGACCATGGGCAAGATGGATGAATGGTATCCTTGAGGTGACTGGCTTGATCTTGAAGGAGCTGGGATGGCGACAGCTGACATGGAGCTCTGGCGTGGGCTGGTCCATGAGGTCACGAAGAGTCGGAAGTGACTGAACAAATAAACAAACACCATACGCCAATATTATGCAAAACTGGCATAAAGCGTGGGACCTCTGTTGAGAGAAAGAAGGGGTATAATTTTTAATAAATAAATAGAATAAAACCCTTGTGGTGATCCCATATATCTCCTTGTGCAACATCCCCAGCCTTGAATGTCGTAACAGCAGCCAGGAGGGACTTGTAGTGACAGATCTGTCTCTGCAGTGGCTTCTCACCTGCCAAAATATAACTGTGTCCATTAGGAAGAAACAGCAGTCTTATGCTGGATGTAAAACCTGCTCCTTTTCCTGTGGTGTGTGTCACTGTAAGCAGGTAACTTGAAGGCACACAACAACCATAATAACAACAACATACTCTGGGAACAAGTGAGGAGAGATAGACTGAGAATAGCCCCTACCTCTCCAGATAATGGCATATGCATTCTGGCCCAGGCTTCCATTTCACCAGGCAGCTGTCATCTAATTGACTCTCAGCCACTGTGCTCTTGGGGTTTTGTCCCCTTTTTCTTCATGATGTCAAATTTTTTATCTTACTAAAGTTTGATAAAAATCACATTAAGCCATTACTAAAATAAACTCTGGGTACTTTGTTATGACAACGCATTCCTGATGGAGCAGGTTAAGAATTCAAGTCATAGGTTAAAAAATTACAAAGCTTCTAAATAGTTTGATGCTCATTGGCACTAAGTTAGTAATGAATAATGTGGTCTTGATTACTTTAGAAAAGACAGAAGGAGTTTGGTGGGAGGGAAAACATCTTTTGACTGAAGCTTCGGTTACGAGTTTGTCACTTGATCAATTACGTCTAGTTTGATTTATTATTTATTATAGTAATTTATATGATGCCCTCAAGGAAACAAAAAGGACAATATAAACATGAAAGCATTACAAGCTACAAGAAATGGCAGCAAATATCTTAAAGAAGTAGCAATGGAATCTTTAGAAGGTAAAATCATTAAGATGAAAAGACATGGAAACTTAAATAGGCTTAGTGTTGAGTTGACATTGCCATAACGGACTCTAAGCTATGCTTCATGGGGAAGTATTGCAAGTTCCATCATTAGGGAGCAGTTACTGAGACAGCCTTTTCTCAGGCTCCTTCTACACTGCCATATGCAATCCACATTATCTGCTTTGAACTGGACTATATGGCATTGTAGAGTAAAATAATCCAGTTTAAATCAGATAATGTGGATTTTCTTATTTGATAACATGGATTATCCGGCAATGTAGAAGGGGCCTTAGATAATGCCTACTGCATTTCAAGCCTCTTCTTCACTGACATCAAATCTAGAATTATCAAAGCAGATAATCCACATTATCTACTTTGAACTGGATCATATGAGTCTACACTGCCATATAATCAACTTCAAAGCAGATAATCTGGATTTTATATGGCAGGGTAGAAGGGGCCTCAGAAAGGAAAGGAACCTGGAGAAGAGACTCTCCAATAAATAATTTGATGTGCCTCATAGAGAATACAGTAAAAGGACAATAATAATGGGGTAGTTAAATAAAATGCATCCTGTATGTTAGTGAAATTGGGGTAAAAAGGGCATACCATACAGAAGAGATTCTTGTGTAGTATTTTACAGATACACATAATAACTCTATACTATTTGCCCTGCCCGCCATGATGGCAATATTACAGAATGATGTAGGTTTTTTCCTCCTCCCATTCTGTGTTAGATGGTTCATTGAATCCACAGCAGTTTATCCAGCACTGGTATACACCCAAAGAGAAAGGAATGGAAATGTTGACACACAGCTGACTTCCCAAGGTGATGATGGGAATTGTAGTCTGATACATCTTTGGGCCATCAGGTTACAGAGAGGAGAGATTATGTGTTGTGCATTGGTGGCAAGATGCAGCAGTCCCAAACCTGAAATGCATCTATTGGAGACTAAGATGAATGGGTCAAAACCTGGAAAATGGCAATTCTAGTATTTGTGACAACATTTCTCAAAGTATCTTGAAAAATACAAAATGAGGAAAGACTTCATTGTTCTAGTGTTTGTTGGTTTGTTTATTCAGTACCATCACTGTACATGGTGCCTTAAAAGTAAAAGAACATCAAAATAGTTCCCTGTCTTCAGGCTTGCTATCTAATTGAGACTCAAACCCAAAGGGCAAAGGGATGGCTGTGTGGAAGGGATTAAGTTCTGCAGAAATTGCCTCTTCTTTCTCTCCAGAGCAGTGGCAACTGGAATGAAAGAAAGATCTTTCATCTGCGTCTGGGCACAGTTTATGATAGTACTTTGTTTTGCCTCTCTTCTCCCTCCTTGGCCAGGGAAGGAGATAGACAAGAAAACTGGCCCTAGTAAATAAACTCTCCTGAGAACCTTTTTGGCTAAAGGTCAAGATTTATTTATTTCGTGTCAAAAGCATTGTACATTTCAAATAGTGGGGGGAAAAAAAAGGAATCACAAGCAACTAAATAGTTTTGGACCAAAAGCGGGCAACAGCAACCGCATTGTCTGTAGCTTTAAACAACTCCTCCTCCATACATGAGGCAGGGCATTGTGGGCAAGCATACATATGAGGAGTTGTTTGTTCTGCTCCACAGTCACACAAGGTGGAGGATTCCTCCAGGTAGTGCCACCTTGCCAAGTTGTCTTTTGATCTGCCCACTCCGCTTCTGAGTCTGTTCAGGGACTTCCAAGTTGCCCATTCTTGGTTTGCCCCTGGAGGAAGACCTCATGGGGGGCCATCCAGTTGGGATTGCCAGGTTTAGCTGCCCAGAGAGACACCCTTGCTGCTGGAGGAACATCAAGAGGAGTGGTGGTTCTCATGAAGCCCTTCCTTGATTTGAGTCTGGTGGGAGGAGGCTGATAGTCATGCAGTGGGTGGCTTTCACAATGTTCGACCTTTTTTCTCTCACCATTAGCAGCAACTTCCCGTCGCACGTCAGGAGGGGCAATGCCAGCTAACTTGTAGAGTTTATCAACAGGTGTAGGTTTAAGGCATCCCGTGATGATTCTGCATGTTTCATTCAGTGCTATGTCCACCTGCTTTGCATGGGCGGACTTGTGCCAAACAGGACAGGCGTACTCAGCAGTTGAGAAAGACAAGGCCAGGGCTGTTGTTCTTATTACTTGTGGGTCTGCTCCCCATGCGCTGCCAGTCAGTTTCCGCAGGATGTTATTGCGTGCAGCTACTTTGTGCTTGGTGTTCATGCAGTGTTTCCTATATGTTAGTGTTCGATCTAAGGTGACACCAAGGTATTTAGGATGGAAACAGTGTTCGAGCTCTTGGCCTTCCCAAGTAACTTTCAGTTTCCTGTTGGCTTCGCGGTTACGTAGGTGGAAAGCACGGCTTCAGGTGGTTCCCTTTGTAGTAGCTGGAGAGATCTTAAGGTCAAGATATAAACGCCATATATATGTATGCATATGGTAAAGACAATACATGTTTTAATATTGGTGGCTAAACACCACCTCCTTGTGGCTAAAATTGATACCGGTACAATAGTATTTTTTACCACTGCCAAGATAATAAATAAATTGTCCGAATTCTTTGTTATAATTTTACATTACTACATACAATTCAACTCTTTATAAAATTTTGAGGCAAGGTTCGAAAAGTGAGCTGAGACTCAGAAGTATGTGTATGTGAGAGAGAAAGTTTGATAATTATCTACTCAAGAAATATAGTAAAAGTAAAGGTTTTCCCCTGACATTAAGTCTAGTTGTGTCCGACTCTGGGGGTTGGTGCTCATCTCAATTTCTAAGCTGAAGCGTTGTCCGTAGACACCTCCAAGGTCATGGCATGATTGCATGGAGCGCCATTACCTTCCCACCAGTGCGGTACCTATTGATCTACTTACATTTGCATGTTTTCAAACTGCTAGGTTGGCAGAAGCTGGGGCTAACAGCGGGAGCTCACCTTGCTCCCTGGATTAGAACTACCAACCTTTCAATCAGCAATTCAGAGGCTCAGCGGATTAATCAGCTGCGCCACTGGGGGCTCCATTCAAGAAATATATGTCTATACAAATACAGCTATTTCTCAGTTGATGAAGTAGCTAAGTTCCTGGGCATGGCATCATCCCTAACTTCTGCATGTTTGCCCAAAGATTTAAACAATACAGGTAGCAGATATGAAATTTAGGTTATTGCATATTCACATGTCCATAGGTTTTAATCAGACCATAGATTCAAGAAACAGCTAGCAGACACAATCAACTTTGCCTTTCCTTTGTCCATATCCACAAATGTGTTGCACGAACAGATTTTCTGTCTCAGTACATGGCAAATGCAAGGACTCTGCATAAGAACTTGGAGACTAATGGCAGTTAGAGTATGATCAAGGAAAGATAATATGCTACTCTTTGGATGTTTTGGACTATAAGACCATAAGGAAGGCTGAGCGAAAGAAGATAGACGCTTTTGAACTTTGGTGCTGGAGGAAAATCCTGAGAGTGCCTTGGACCGCAAGAAGATCCAACCAGTCCATCCTCCAGGAAATAATGCCCGACTGCTCACTGGAGGGAAGAATATTAGAGGCAAAGTTGAAGTATTTTGGCCACATCATGAGAAGACAGAAAAGCTTGGAGAAGATCATGATGCTGGGGAAAATGGAAGGAAAAAGGAAGAGAGGACGACCAAGGGTGAGATGGATGGACGGTATCCTTGAAGTGACTGACTCGACTTTGAAGGAACTGGGGGCGGTGACAGCCGACAGGGAGCTCTGGCGTGGACTGGTCCATGAGGTCACGAAGAGTCGAAAATGACTGAACGAGTGAGACGACAACGAGCACAGGGACTGTATATAAGTGTCGTAAGCTATTATGCAATACACTGCCCTATGCTTTATCGCCATTCAGCTTGCCTCATGCAAGGCACATTCTCTGATCAGCATCAGGGCCTGGTTTTCTTCTTTTGTGGACACAACTAATCCCACTAAGCTAATTTTATCAAGCAACTACATCACACAAGCCTGTTTGCATTAAATTGAGAAGCTTACAAATGGGACCATACAGTCAACAATGATAATATCAATCAAGACTTATATTCTGGGTTCCCTGTGTTTAAGAATTTAAGAGATGATGAATGGAAGCTAACTCTTCTAACAAGGAGTAACAGGGTGGAGACTCATAAACAAACTACCTGATTTGATTAGCTTTTCATTTTTGAGCAATACAAGTGGACTGTCAGAAGAAGAGGAACAGGGAGGGCAGAAAAGGTTTTGAATATTTGCTTTTTAAAAAACCTCTCATTCCTTTTTGTGCACCAATTATTAACCATTCCACAATAGAGTAAACACAGCATCATACATTCAGGCTGCAGCTGGTTGGAATATAAAAGAGTTCTGTGATTTAGGGTTTTTTTGTTTTTAATAGAGCAAATATAATGGCAGGAGAGCTTTATTCATTCCCTTTGAAAAGTGAGATGACTAGGCTGTAGATTTCAGCTTGATCTGAGAAGATGTGGATAAGAGACCCAACTGTGCCCATGAAGACTGAATAGAAGGAACTCTAGATACGTAGCCAAGAAAGGCGCACAAAGGATCCAATGATGCTAATGTGAGCAGGACACAGGCAAACTGAAAAGGCCATCTGCGCAAAATTGAGTGCTCCACTGTTTGCTTTTGCAGTCTGTCATCTTTCTAGCTTTGAATGAAACAGACCTTATACACCTTGGCTAAACAGAGGGCTTGGCAAAGGCTGCCAACACCAGACCAGTAAGTGCTTCATCTTTCTGAAACTATCCTAAAAGAATAGACTCTTGGTCGTCATCGCAGCATCATGGATCGATTTCGAATGATTTTTCAGTACTTCCAGACCAATTCAGAGTCAGTAACAAATGGGATCTGCGGGCTGCTCGCACTGGCAAGTGTAAAGATTTACACCTCCTTTGAGTTCAACTGCCCTTGCCTTGCTAAATACAACATGGCCTATGGCTTGGGAATCATGTTCATCCCTCCAGTGGCACTCTTTCTCTGTGGTCTTATTGTCAACAGGCAGTTTATGGTGATGCTTGAAGAATGGAAAAGACCAACTGGTGACAGGAAGAAGAATCTGGCTATTATCAGGTGGGGGAATTTCAGTTCTAGTTCGAACTTTTTCAAAGACAGCTTTGGAAAAGTTAAGTTATGGTTTAAACCTCCACAATCCCGCAATCAGCATACTCACTAGGAATTCTGGAAACATATAACCTAAACAGTCAGTTTTCCCCATCCTGTCTCAGTTCATGGAATTAGTTTAATTATTGAGTACTCCCTTATCAACCATGTTCATTCAGTTCAATATCTGTATTTAAAATTTGCATAGAAGTTTTAATTAATATTGCTGGCAGATTTATTTAGATCAGAGCAAAATCCCTTGGCTGGTTTCTATACAGCTGCCATTACCTGCCCTAGTTGGCTGACAAAATAATATCCCAATTTTTAAAGGTCTGAGTGTTTTAATAGTCATAAATAGCATTGTATTTAATGTGTGCAAAAAAATTCCTTCATTTCTTTCATGCTATCTTTTTGTTTCAACCGTTCTTTTACACAAAACGAATGATGACATTTTCGTAGGAAACGAGAGGGGACACAAAAATTAAAGCCGCACAGTCATAGTTCTTGCTTTTGCTTTCTTTTCATTTCTGTCTCGTAACAATAAGCAAGTACTGAGAGAGGGTTGCTTTCCCATTACAGCTGATGTATACCAATGGATGTTAATAATAATGTCTATATAAAAATATATAACAATAGCTACTCTGGGAATCTAAGCTGAAACAGGGAGAGAAATGCCTCCCCATTACATCTGATGTGTGCCAATGGGTGTATATATATAATGATAGCTACTCCGGGAATCTAAGCTAAGTCTGGAAGAGGAGTACTTCCCCATGACAGCTGATGTGTGCCAAAGGCTGTTAATAAAAATAATAATAACAACAATAGTACTCTGAGGAAGATCCAAACATTTTAAAAGTTGGTGAGCCAAAAGGGATTGAAATGCCTTCCATGTGTGGTGATTTTCACCCCTCTAGCCAAAAACCGAGAGGGGGGGGGATGAGCCTCAGAAGCCCTCCCATTGCTGCCAATGGCAAGAAAATGTTCATGTTTTTGTTAGCCAGACGAAAATTCGTGTTGTATAGCGGGAACCAAAATTAAAATGAGATGACACGAATGAAACTACACAAAATGAACAGCAATTACATACAAAAGCACAGCACTAGTATTTATGCTGTTCTGTATTTTATATTTTTGTGTGCTTTAGTGTTTTGCATTTTTCACATACTAGTCTATGATGGAAATAAACTTCAAACTTCAAGTCTTGCTTGCTGTGAAATATGTTAGTATATTTCTAATACATAATCAAACATACAACTCTGAAGTTTAAAAATAGCCAATCAATAAATGAATATGGTCATAGCTAAGAAATCATCAGAGGAAAGTAATATAGATGTAACAAATACGTGATTGGAATACTTGCTTTTCAGATATACATCATGTCAAGGTCAAACTAAAGGTGATGTGAGAGTATATATCTATATATAAAATAGTATCTCAAGGATGGGTGGGAATCTTATCAGAACTATGTCCTGGAGGAGGAAAGTTTTAATTACTTCTTCCTACCTTATTTCCCCACATTGGAAATGTACTTAACAGAGCAAACTGTAATTACTGGTAGAGATGAATGCAGTGAGAATGAAGGAGCCCTGGAGGAGTACATGGGATGGAGCTGTATCCCAATGGCTATGGCCAGAAGGGATGACATGATTGTGCCGTTGGGGTTCCACTTGTGTACATCTATAGAGGGTACCTCCCTGTGCAAGATCAGGGAAAGAATAACTGCCAGCACAGGAATGCGGTTAGGAAATGCATCAGCAATGCCCTAACAGGAACTACTAATGCTGTATCTGGGTATAGGTAAAGGTAAAGGTTTTCCCCTGAAATTGAGTCTAGTTGTGTCTGACTCGGGGGGGGGGGGGGGGGGGTTGTTGCTCATCTCCATTTCTAAACCGAAGAGCCAGCATTGTCCGTAGACACCTCCAAAGTCATGTGGCCGGCATGACTGCATGAAGCACTGTTACCGTCCCACCTGAGCAGTACCTATTGATCTACTCACATTTGCATATTTTTGAACTGCTAGATTGGCAGAAGCTGGGGCTAACAGCGGGAGCTCACTCCGGTCCCTGGATTTGAACCGCCAACCTTTCAGTCAGCAAGTTCAGCAGCTCAGCTGTTTAATCTGCTGCGTCACCAGGGCTCTTTATATCTGGGTATAAACACCATAAAATTCTGAGGCCACACTCTTGTGTAACGAAAGTCACATTCGATCTGCATTGACAAGAAAACTTGAAAATTATTTATTTATTTGGTGAGAAATCCCATTAGTTCAGATCACTTGCACCATCATGAGTTTTATTAAGATTTATATCTTACTTTATATAATAATAATGATTATGATGACGACAACAACAACAACAACAACAACAATAACATACCTAACCATCAGCATTTTAAGGTCCCCACTTTTGCTTTTTTGATGTCGGTTACATGGAATCAGTCTAATTTCCCTGGTCCTTTTCTGCTCATTTTGGCACCTGGTTTTTAAGTGAGAGCTGCACAGATGGCAAATCTTTTTTGCCTAGAGCCAAACATTGTTTTCCTTAAAATGCTAACGCAGTGAGTTCTGTGAATGCTTAGTCCTTGGCAAGATTGTCCTAATTTCTCTCACATTTCTGAGGAAAACGTTTTGCCTCACTGCTTTTCTACCTAACATTGCTCAGATGTTAAATTTTTCAAAAAACATCTTGTGCTAGGCATGCTAAGCTGCTCTTGATGGGATTCAAATCATCACCCATTTGACAAGGCGAGACAGCTGCCTCAAGCAACATGTTTGAGGGGCAGCAGTGGCAGCCCTCAGTCATTCTTCTAGAACTCCCTGATCATTTCTCCCCACAGTAGAATCAGTCTTCTTATACCCACTAATCTACCCATTTCTCCCAAAACTATCCTTCATATAGTTTTGTAGCCCCTCCTTGCAGACTTTAAATTCAATATAATATTTTTTAGGTTCCTGCAAAGGTACTTTGCAAAATAATGGTATCTAGAGATTTAATTACATCCGACAGCAGGAGGAATCAGATGTTGTAAACTCTTGACCACAAAAATGTATGCCTTAATGTGTTGTTTTTAAGGTACCACTCTTTATAAAGACTCTTTATTGTTTTTGCTATATCAGAATTAACCAGCTGCCCAAACAGTAATAATTGAAGGTTTCCCCTTGATATTAATCCGACTCTAGAGGGTGACACTCATCTTCATTTCTAAGCCCAAGAGCCAGGGTAGTCCGTAGACACCTCCAAGGTCATGTGGCCATTACCTTCCTGCCAAAGTGGTACCTATTGATCTACTCACATTTGCATGTTTTCAAAGGTTGGCAGAAGCTAGGGTTAACAGCAGGAGCTCACCCCATCCCATGGATTTGAACCACCGACCTTTCAGTCAGCAAGTTCAGCAGCTCAGCTGTTTAATCTGCTGCGTCACCAGGGCTCTTTATATCTGGGTATAAACACCATAAAATTCTGAGGCCACACTCTTGTGTAACGAAAGTCACATTCGATCTGCATTGACAAGAAAACTTGAAAATTGACTCTTTTACTACTTCTTTATTATTTGTTTCTCATGCCCATAAAGTTCTGTGATTTAACTGAAACTTCCAATCTTGAGCTATATCAGCGTCATTTCTGCTTCTCTGTCCATCAACAGGTATATGTGTTCTTCTGTCTTACAACGGGCCATGATTGCACCCGTTGTTTGGATCATAGTCACCCTCCTCGATGGAAAATGTTTTGTCTGTGCTTTCAGCATTTCCATTGACCCTGATAAGTTTCCAGATTTTGCTACAAACATCACATCCTACGATGAGGTACAACGCTTGCTCTCCAAAGTCCCATGCAAAGATGATGCGCTCTGGAGGAACAACACTTCCCGCAAGGCAATATCAAGATACATCAGATGCTGGTCACAGGTAAACATATGCATTGGACCTTACTCTATATAGACCTGCTTTCCACAATCTCAAGCCCCTTCTACACTGCCATATACAGTAATCCTGATTATCAAAGCAAATAATCCACATTATCTGTGTTTATTGTTTTATGATGTCTATTCGAATGTATTTTATGTAATCGCTGTTTTTTACCACTGTGACCACTTTGAGTCCCACCCATGGGAGAAAATCAATATAAAATGCAATAATAATAATAATAATAATAATAATAATAATAATAATAATAATAATCGGCTTTGAACTGGATTATATGAGTCTACACTGCCTAATTTACCTGTCTGAATGTATCTCCTCCTATCAACCATCTTGCAGTTTAAGATCGTCTGGGGAGGCCCTACTCTCGGTCCCACCTGCCTCGCAGACGCAGCTGGCGGGGACGAGAGACAGGGCCTTTTCGGCCCCACAACTATGGAACTTCCTCCCTGGGGAGGTCAGATCTGCCCCCTCCCTCTTGATCTTCCAGAAGAAAGTAAAGACATGGCTCTTTGACCAAGCTTTTGAAAACCTGGTGCAGCATAGACATGAAAGACTTGGAATTGGCCAATGGAACAGCCTGGACCTTGCTTTTGGATCACGTGATATTATTGGTTTTAACTGTGTTTTATTATAATTTAATGTGTATTTTAAATGACTTTTATGTAATTTCTTTGTAATTGTTTTAAATGTCACTGAATTATTGGCTATGTTGTTAAGCCACCCTGAGTCCCCTCTGGGGTGAGAAGGGCAAGGTAAAAGTAAATAAATAAATAAATAAATAAATATAATCCAGTTCAAAGCAGATAAGATGGATTTTGTAGAAGGGACACCAGTGACTCCTGGAGGTGTTGGATTACACTCTCATCATCTGTATCCAACATGGCTCCGGTGGAAGAAGAGAATAGGGATTGTAATTGGGACATATCTGGATGGGGCCAAACTGATGTAAAAATTGAACAAAACATTTTGCAATTACTAATTCTCCCAGAACAGAAAACACTTTACAGCCAGCCCTCCACATTTGTGGATTTCACTTTTGCAGGTTTGATTATTAGCAGATTTGACCAATATGTTGTCTCCAGGAATTTCTTGATCCTCCAGCTTGACTCTAGAGTCAACTTCCACCATAGAGTTGTGCTGGAAAACTGCATTGTGAAACTGCATTATATGGTAATGTAGATGAGGCCCTAAAGATGTTTAAGTAAAAAAATAGTGCTTTCTTATTCACAGTTTTTCCTCTTTCACAGGGTTCATGTGTCCCTAGCCCATGTAAATGTGTAGGGCTGACTGTAAAATCAGTTCCTCAAATGAATTAGGCTTGTGTATAGAATAATCTCCTCGATCATCCATACATTATATCACTGTGCTCGTTGATTTCAATAATTTAGGGCAGGTCCCCATGTTGATGCAAAGTAGTCAACTATTATTTATTTATTTCCATCATTTCTACCCCGCCCTTCTCATCTGAGGAGACTCAGGGCGGCTTACAAAAATGGCAATTAATGCCAATACACCAATATACAATAAAATAAAACATTAAAACAGTTAAAACATTTAAATAGTATCATAATATACAATAAACAAATTAAAACAGTGCGAAATGCTTGTGCCATTCATCCGCCAGACCTTGTACAAAAACCTTAATCTATACCAAGTTGAAGCCAACGAAACTTATTCTTTAAACGCTTGCTCGCATAGCCAGGTTTCTTTCTGAACCCCAAAGGGATGGAGCCTGCCAGATGTCGCTGGGGAGGGAGTTCCACAGCCGAGGAACCACCACCGAGAAGGCCCTGTCTCTCGTCCCCACCAGCCACGCTTGAGAGGCGGGTGGGATCGAGAGCAGGGCCTCCCCAGATGATCTTAAAGTTCTCGTAGGTTCATAGGAGGAGATACGTTTGGACAGGTAAGTTGGACCAGAACTGTTTAGGGCTTTGTAGGCCAAGACCAGCACTTTGAATTGGGCTCAGTAGCATATCAGCAGCCAGTGGAGCTGTCTTAACAAGGGAGTAGTACGCTCCCTGTATGCCACCCCAGTTATTAATCTGGCTGCTGTCCATTGTACTAATTGTAGCTTCCGGGCCATCTTCAAAGGCAGCCCCACGTAGAGCGTGTTGCAGTAATCCAAGCGGGATGTAACCAGAGCATGGACCACCATGGCCAAGTCAGACTTCCCAAGGTACGGGCGCAGCTGGCGCACAAATCTTAGTTGTGCAAATGCTCCCCTGGCCACCACTGAAACCTGGGGTTCCAGGCTCAGCAATGAGTCCAGGAGAACACCCAGACTGCAAACCTGTGTCTTCAGGGAGAGTGTGACCCCGTCCAATTGTTCAGAATCTCAAACAAAAAACCATTGGGCAAGTCATCATCTTTCATCTTATCCTTTCACAGTATGTCATGATGATTATATACTGTAATTCCATTTGAGGAAGTAATGGGAACCTTTTCTAGTCCAATAGTGGACAGGACATACATTTTACCATAAGGGCTTTCTGTTAATGATTATATTCCTCTTTTTCTGTATAGCATCTAACTCTAAATAAATGTTAACCAATGCCACTAATTCCGCCATTCTGAGATCTTTTGTGAACTGTAGTAATAGCCCTCTATATTGTTGAACTACAGTTCCTATCAGCTTTGTTCAGCACAAGCAATGATGAGGGATTAGAGAGGTGTGGTCCAGAAACATTGCGAGGGTAACCTTTTCTTCCATGGACAGTAATGCTTCTGTGTTGTGTTGAACTAGCAAGGTTTTCCTTGTAATGTAAAGTCCATTAACTATAATTGTTTCTTCCTTTCCTGGAACTGGAACAGCAGCCAGTAGCTCATGGACTGGCACTAATCCATGGTCTACCACAGTGGTTCTCAACCTTCCTAATGCCGCAACCCCTTAGTACAGTTCCTCATGTTGTGGTGACCACAAACCATAAAATTATTTTTGTTGCTACTTCATAACTGTAATTTTGCTACTGTTATGAATTGTAATGTAAATAGCTGATATGCAGGATGTATTTTAATTCACTGGGCCAAATTTGGCACAAATACCCAATATGCCCAAATTTGAATACCAGTGGAGGTGGGGGGGGGGATTGATTTTGTCATTTGGGAGTTGTAGTTGCTGGGATTTATAAATCACCTATGATCAAAGAGCATTCTGAACTCCACCAACGATGGAATTGAACCAAAATTGGCACACAGAATACTCATGACCAACAGAAAATACTGGGCGGTTTTGGTGGACATTGACCTTGAGCTTTGGAGTTGTCATTCACCTACACCCAGAGAGCACTGTGGATTCCAAACAATGATGGGTCTGGACCAAACTTGGCACGAATACTCTATATGCCCAAATGTGAACACTGGTGGAGTTTGGGGAAAAGAGACCTTGACATTTGGGAGTTGTAGTTGCTGGGATTTATAGTTCACCTACAATCAAAGAGCCCCTTGAACCCCACCAACGATAAAATTGGGCCAAACTTCCCACACAGAACCCTCATGACCAACAGGAAATACTGGAGGGATTTGGGTTCCTAAGACCAACAGAAATATGTGTTTTCTGATGGTGTTTGGTGACCCCTCTGAAAACCCCCTTGCAACTCCCCCCCCCCCCGGGGTCCCGACCCCCAGGTTAAGAAATGCTAGACTACCACTTTGAGTAGCACTGCCGTGAAAAGTCCTTTGAAAAACAGTTATTATTTCATATTCCAGGAAGCCAGTATTCATATCATCCTATATTTATTTTTCTTCCTTGTATCTGCTTGCTGTAAAATTCACATGTTGTTTGCTGTTACCCTTCAGGCTTTGGGATGGAGTATACTGTTGACTCTCATTGTGATCGCCTTCCTGGCCCGTTCTCTGAGACCCTGCTTTGATCAAGCTGCCTTCTTCCAGACTCGCTACTGGAGCAGTTACATTGATATGGAACAAAAGATATTTGATGAAACCTGCTGTGAACATGCCCGAGACTTTGCACACAAGTGCATCCTCCATTTCTTTGAGAGCATGCAAAAACAAATCAGATTAAGGCGGTTCAATACCTGCACAGAAGACAAAGAAGGCAAAGAAGAGGAGGAAGATCATTTGAGGGGGATCACTAGCGAGGAGCAAATGAACAAGGTTCTTCAGTCATGGTACTACAGCAAACCTCCACTAGATCTGAATCGAGCAACACAACGTCAGTTTGTAAGTACAGAAAGGACACCCCTACCTTTGGGAGGCAGTATGAGCAACCAGTGGAACACTGTCACAAAGCAAACAGATGTTTAAAAGGAAACCAGTTTGCAGACCACCCATAGAAATTGTTTCATGGTTGGACAAATTCGATGTCACACCTGGAATGGCCAGATGCCAAAGAAAATAGTGCAGCCTGATTCTGAACAGATCTGTAGAAGAGGGATTTTCAGCAGGAATAGCTTGTTGTAAAGGAGGATCTTCTAAGTCAGGGGGGTATCTTTATTTTGATATCCCATCTATGACACACACACACACACATATATATATAGTCTCACTTATCCAATGTAAACGGGCCAGCAGAACGTTGGATAAAAGAATAGGTTGGATAATAAGGAGAGATTAAGGAAAAGCCAATTAAACATCAAATTAGGTTATGATTTTACAAATTAAGCACCAAAACATCATGTTATATAACAAATTTGACAGAAAAAGTAGTTCAATACGCAGAAATGCTATGTAGTAATTACTGTATTTACGAATTTAGCACAAACATATCACGATATATTGAAAACATTGACTACAAAAATGCGTTGGATAATCCAGAACATTAGATAAGCAAGTGTTGGATAAGTGAGACTCTACTGTATATATATGACGACGACGAGGAGACACAACTGATAAGGAGAGAGGGAAATTCTCCCAAACTCTGTGGCTTACAGTTCACACCTGAATACACTATCATTATCTGTGTGTCATCTTTAACTTTATACGTTTATTACAGGATTCAATTTTAAATGTTTGTATATATCTCTATGATGTGTAACTTAATCCTGGAGTCAATATGTAGCTTCCAACTTCTCCTCACAGGTTACATCAATATGATCTCCGGCCAACTCTCAGATATGTAGCTTCAGTCCTGTAACTTGTCATGAGACTTTAAGTTGAAATAAAGAAATATTTATTTATGAAATCTTTTGCACATAAAGCGTATTTGTTACAAAGTACTTCAGTTCAGTTCCACTTGGATATTATTGCTATTGTCTTTCATTCTTTGAATATATAAAACTGTTATTATATAACTTCCAGAACAGTTTAACTTATTTCAATTTGGTTATGCAACTTTCTTCTCCTTCTAATGTATATTTCTCCTCAGCTTTCCGGCTGGTTAACTTATATCTTATAGTCACTCTTTTCCATCGATAGTCTGACTGAAAACTTAGTCCCATAGGACTAAGGACTGAGGACTGTCTCTCAGTTTCACCTGACTGAAGACTTAGACTCAAATTAGTCTCTTTTTCCTTCAGTATGACAACTGAAGCCTCGATCTTAAACAAAGATCCTCTCCACTCTAGCTCCCTGTCTCTAGAGAGACTGTCTCTAATTTCAAACTGTTTCCTCTTTTACCTTCCAGCTAGCTCCGCCCCTTTTTCTTGCTAACCATTCTAAAATGGATACATTTCTACTGCAAAAGCTGCATAACCATGGTGATGCATCAACCAATCAGATATAGCCAACTCCTGCCTGCCCATGACATAATGTCAACATTATTAAACCTAAACAAAATCCCCATTATAATTAGCTTTTCTGTTACACTTGCACAACAGTACGAGGATAACAAGTTTTTCATGTAACCAATATTAAAGTTTAAAGACTCCATTCACATTGTCATCTGTCAACCCAAATCACAACCTTCTTCAGTGTGTTGCCCTCCAGGCACTTCTATCAGGCCGAGCCACCCTGACCCATAGTTAGAATGATAGAAACTGTAGTTCAAAAACTTCTAAAATGCAGCAGAATTTGGAGTGCTGTTCTATTTCATTTCTCTACCTATATGGTTTTCAAGTAGCTAGTGGAAAAAACTGACCTTTCTTTCGTGCCCCTAACATAAACTTGGCATTTAAGTATCAGAAACTGCAGCCTATCAAGTCATGGGGTAAAGTATAATTCTCTGCCCATCATCTTTCTCAGTTCACCTCCATTTCCACATAGGCCACAGGCCATGACAGAAACACTATATCCTGACCATAAATTGAACAGAACCCACACGTTGCAAGGCAATTATTATAATGGCGAAAAAGTAGGTCAACCCAGCTGAATTGTCACTGAAGTAGTCATGATAGCAGTTCACCTCATGAAACGTATGTCAAGCTGCTCTCAAAGATGCAGGGTAGATGGGCTGAGAAGAAAAAGAGATTGGCAGCTTCAGACAGGAGAGAGAGGGTTCAGACTAAAGTATCAAAAACAGATTGAGTTATTAGAAAGACAATGGCCTGAATCCACTAGAGAAGATCCACTAAATTGAAGAAGTTTAAGCTTTATATTTACTTTCCATTCACCAACTGATTCAATAATTCTACTCTAGTTGGGACTTGGATCATTATAGCACATTACTGATGAATGATAGACCATGGAAACATATATCATTACTAAAGGTAAAGGTTTTCCCCTGACATTAAGTCTAGTCGTGTCCAATTTTGGGGATTGGTGCTCATCTCCATTTATAAGCTGAAGAGCCAGAGTTGTCCGTAGACACCTAGGTCATGACTGCATGGAGCGCCGTTACCTTCCTGCTGGAGCAGTACCTATTAATCTCACATAAGAGTATTTCCAATTACAATTAGGCGATCCCTCATTGTCCGAGTATAATGACCTTCCATGTTCTTGAAAGATGCCTGTGTGTCTGTTTTTTTTTTTAATGTGTGGAGGTCAGTGCAACTGCCGATCAACACACAGTCTTCACAGAGTGAGGGTCCCAATCAGTGGAATGGTAACATGATGATGGTGGCTTTTCAATCTATTGCAGCCTTCTTCCGCCTTCACAGTCATTGTAACATGTACCATGTTATCTTCTGCCTGATCTGCTGTTGAGGTCTTCAGATTATGCTCGGTCTGGAACTACCACTGCCCCCCCCCCTCCAAGAAGTGCATGACTCTGGTAGTTACGCCCACAGGTTCATTGGGACATGCAAGCCTCCTCACCACGACAAGGTGACAATCCATCGAGAGGGTTAAGAGTATTAAATGCAACTAGATGCATGTAGAAAGTTTTCCTTGGGGTTCTATATAGATGAGGTCTGGATGCTTGGCAATCCCAAGGATGTAGCAGGGATAAGTCCATATGATATCTTGATTAGAGGCCAAGGTAGCTAGTGCTCATGAACAAAGTAATTTATGATTACGTTACACAGTAGAACACCTATTATTCTTAGACATGCATACTGTCCCATGTACTTCTTTTTGTGTGGTCTATGAGATTGCTGCCACACCTTCTCCATAACTTACTCCATATGGGTGTCCAGCTAAGAAATCCTTCCTGCTTCTTCTCTAGCTTATATTCTACTGTTTTTAGAGGGCAAATTAGTTTTTAAACTCGTTTTACCAATGTTTATACTATTGCATTATTTTGTTGTATTAAGTGATATATGATTATTGTCTGTGCTATATTATATATTATATTTGTTTGTTGTTGTAAGCCACCCAGAGTCCCTTCGGGGAGAGGGGGCTGGATGCAAATAAAGCTTCTTCTTCTTCTTAGTGAATATTATTTGGGCCAATCACATGGCTCTCCAGGTGTAGGTTGACTACAACTCCCCATCACCCTCTGTCATAAACTCTGCCAGTATTTTAAGTTGGTCATAGTGATTAAACAGGCTCTTGACTCCTTTATATTCCTTTATGGTGCTTTTTGGAACCAATGTTATATTTTTAAAATATCTATTTATAATATATTTCCCACATTTGAACTGCAATATATTCCCACAGGAACCTAGATCGTCTGCAAGGTAATACATCGCTAATTTTCACAAATACATGCATAAACACTAATACAAGGAAAGAACAGAAGAAAACAGAAGCACAGACAAATGAAGAAGGCTATTTTATCACTTTATTTTTATTTTTGAAAAAAAAAAGCAATAAAGCTATTATTAACACAGGAAGAAGGGTTTATATTACTCATATAGTATCACTTTCCCTTTTGGAGGCCCCCGGTGGCGCAGTTGATTAAATTCTTGTGCTGGCAGAACTGCTGACTTGAAGGTTATGTTGCTGACCTGAAGGCTGCCAGTTCGAATCCAACCCAAGGAGAATGTGGATGAGCTCCCTCTATCAGCTCCAGCTCTATGTGGGGACATGAGAGAAGCCTCCCACAAGGATGGTAAAAGCATCAATACATCCAGGCGTCCCCTGGGCAATGTCCTTGCAGACAGTCAATTCTCTCACACTGGAAGCGACTTGCAGTTTCTCAAGTCGCTCCTGACACACACACAAAATTTTCCCTTTTCACCCATGGGGCTAACAACTGTCTCTAAAAAGATATGTCACTATTGTCCAGAAGATCAGAATTGGTTTACTTTCATTGTTCTGCACAAGAATCTGCTATGATCACTTAACACGTATTTAATTCTCTAAATTGGCTAAGGCTAGAAATGGAACAAAAGAGAATTTTACATGCAAGTAGTCTATATATCTTGACATTAGGACACTGGGTCTTTTTCCTTCCCGTATGATTATTACATAGAACCCTTTCACACTGGCCAACAATAACAATATGATTCCACTTCAACTACCATATCTCCATCCTATGGAATCCTGGGATCTGTAGAATAAGAGCTGTGATTTTGAGCCAGGGAGCACTAGGGCTTTAGCAAACTACAAATTCCAGAATGCCATAGGATATAGCCATAGCCATTAAAAGGGAATAGTAGTGATATATGGTGCAGCGGGTAACCCTCATACAATACTCATACACTGGCTCCTGGGGGGCGGGAAATGAAATTTAAAGAAGTCTTGGCAGTGAAGGCAGATGAATTTGAATATTATAGAATTTTGCTGCTTCTTTTTTCCCTTTTTTGCAGAGAATGTACTCATTGTGGCTGTAGCATTATTAATTAACATCATCATTATCACTGCCAGACAAGAATACACTTGTCATGCTGCCAAACTGCTTGTGTCTGGGATCCAGCTCCAAGCATATGCCAGCATGATCAAAGGAAATGAATGTATTGTTAACAAAACTTTTTAATAAATCAAAGTTTTACACACACACACACATATATTTAAGAGGAGACAATTCATCCTTTGATCCCTTTATACATCTGTGCTTCGGCAGCTCTGAATTCATACATGAAAATAAAGAAAACTGGATCAGGCATGTATTTTCCCTCTACTGTGGATTTCTAAATTTTAACTGCAGTTTTTTAGAGAAAGCTTATTTGGAATTATTTTTCGTATAACAAGGAGCTGTTCTAATGTAATTTTAAGCAGACACCCTCAAAAAGAGAGAAAGTGCAGAGATTAAAAATGCCGTCATCTTCCATATTTACCCTGGACTTCAATCTAATTAGCTATTTTCCTAAGTAGGCTACTGCTGCTGGAATAATTTAATATACTGTAGATTTACTTTGCATACTGGTTTCCATGAAAGGGTATTTTTAAATCTTTCCTGACACAGCTGAAAGATACAAATGGAAGAGGAAGGAAAACACAGTCTGATTACAAACTAAGTTCTGCAGCACATTTTATTGGTTTCTGACACTTGAAACCACTTTCACTGTGAATATTGCATGCCGTGCCTCTGATATTTATTACTCTAAAAGCATTAGATCCCACCTGATCTTTGAAGCTGAGTTAGCCCTATTCATTAATTCAATGGTAGACTAATACCAGATGATGTTGTGTCCAGACTACACTTCAGAGGAAGGCAATGACACACCACCCCTAAGTAGTCCTTACCTAAGAAAACCCTTTGAAATAATTGGGGTCCCCATAAATGGACAAGTGACTTGAAGACACAAATAAGGTGACTTTTTCTACCCAATGATGAAAGCAGACCATTCTGCAATATTTCCTGTACAGATTGAAAATCCCTTACCCAGAAATCTGAAATGTTCCAAAATCTGGAATTGTCCACATGGGTGCTGAGACAATGACACTTTTGCTTTCTGATACACAGACTTTGTTACATGCACAAAAGGATTTTAAAATATGTAATAAAGTTACCTTCAGGCTATATTATTATCTATATACAGTAGAGTCTCACTTATCCAACATAAGCGGGCCGGCATAACATTGGATAAGCGAATATGTTGGATAATAAGGAGAGATAAAGAAAAAGCCTATTAAACATCACAATAGGTTATGATTTTACAAATTAAGCACAAAAACATCATGTTATACAACATATTTGACAGAAAAAGCAGTTCAGTACACATTAATGCTATGTAGTAATTACTGTATATACGAATTTAGCACCAAAATATCACAATGCATTGAAAACACTGACTACAAAAATGTGTTGGATAATCCAGAATGTTGGATAAGTGAGTGCTGGATAAGTGAGACTCTACTGTATATACAAATGTAATGTTCGTTTTACTATGGAGTAAACAACAAAACCACTGAACCAAATCACACCAAATTTGGCCACAAAAGACAGTCATCCAAAATATGTCTTTCAATCAAAAAAAAAAAAACCTAGAAAAATAGTCCAAATTACAAAGGATGAGGAAGAGCCTTTCTCCCCCTAACTGCCAGTTAGAAAGGTAGGCTCTGCTGCCTTTAGGCCCCACCCCCTTCGTGTCCTAGCAACTCCCTCAGCCAAGATGGTGCCCAGGGCACAAGCAGAGTGCATTTAGGCCTGATCCACACTGCCTATCAAATACAGATTATCTGATTTGAACTGGATTATATGGCAGTGTAGACTCAAGGTCCTTCCACACAGCTACGTATATTACCCATTTATAATCTTATATTATCTGCTTCGAACTGGATTATCTTGAGTCCACACTGCCATATAATCCACTTCAGTGTGGTTTTATACAGCTGTGTAGAAGGGGCCTTATATAATCCACTTCTAAGCAGATAATATAAGAGTATAAATATAATATGAAATAATTACTGTGGTATAATAATTCAGAACAATACAATCTCTAAAACCAGGACAGTAAATAAAGAGCAACACTCTGAAAGCAGGGAAATTGGGAATTCCAGAAAGGAAACAACCAGAGCCAGCTAACACCTCCCAACAAAGTATTACTCCAGGCAGGAAGCAGCCAGGCTTTGAAGCTGCAAGGCCATTAAATGCTAATCAAGGTGCCTAATTGCAGCATTCATACCTGCCATACCGAGACTATTTATTGCTATTCAACCTGGCCAACCAAGGATTCCGCAAGGTAGAAAGCAGCCAGGCTTGCAACCAGCAAGGCTATTCAGTGCTTTTCAACCTGGCCAACCAAGATTTCCCCTAGGTGAAAAAACCTCAGGCTTTGAAGCCACGAGGCTACTCCGTGCCATTCAACCTGGCCTAGCAATGATGCCCTATGTAGAAAGCGGTCAGGCTTTTAAGCTGCAAAACTATTCAATGCAATTCAATCTGGCCAAACAATGATTCCCCTACAAAGGAAGTATCCAAGCTTCAAAGCAGCTCTTTGATTGAAGGTGCTACTCCAGCTACTCCAGAAAACGGCCAGGCTTTGAGGCTGCAAGGCTATTCACTGCTATTCCACCTGGACAACAAATGATTCCCATAAGCCACAGCAACGCATGGCCGGGCAAAGCTAGTAAGATGTATAAAAGTAAAGCTAAAGGTTTCCTCCTGACATTAAGTCTAGTTATGTCCTATTCTGGGGGTTGGTGCTCAGCTCCATTTTTAAGCCAAAGAGCCGGCACTGTCCATAGACACCTCCAAGGTCATGCGCCTGGCCTGACATGACAGAGCACCGTTACCTTCCCGCCAAAGAAGTACCTATTGATCTACTCACATTTACATGTTTTTGAACTGCTAGGATGGCAGAAGCTGACAGCGGGAGTTCACTTCACTCCCCGGTTTCGAACCACCAAGCTTTGGGTCCGCAAGTTCAATAGCTCAGCAGTTTAATCTACTGCGCCACCAGGGGCTCCCTATAAGATATATGTGAAATGCAAATCAATTTAGCGTTTATTCTTGAGTCCCACTTCTCAGAAATCATTATGAACGTATATGCAAATATTAATATTCCAAAAATCGAGGAATGAGACCCAGATTCAAAATATTACTTCTCCCAGATGTGTTAGATAAGAGATACTCATTCTGAAATAGTGGTTTAATGCTATCAACCTCAATGCTTTGTTAGGAATGCAACTGAATTTGACAATTTTATCATCTTGGAGCCAGTCCTACTATTAGAAGGGTCAGGCAGGTGACTGGAATGCTATGCCAGTAATATTCCGTGTCAGTGTCTGCCATTGAAGAGGTTTGGAAGTACAGGTGCATCTAGTTCTAGAATGAGAAAGATTTGGCACAATTTTCTTTCCCTTCCTACAACAATTTCCCTGACTGTGAATGCCATGCACTTTAATTGAGCAGGCATTGGTTCTTTTGCCTCTGACAGCAAAACTGCTTGGCTTAACTGTGCTTCTGGCTTGACACAGGCTCTATCTGATTTTGTCCAGGACCATTTCCATACTTGAGTTTTTAATTCCTCCCTCATTAGAGAAGTGAAACAAGGGCAGGAAGCAGTCTTCACTGCTTGGTTGCCTCACTTCCCATTCCCCCATTGGTCCTCCGCCCATAGAAATTTAATAACCAAAGAAGGGCCCCATGGCACTTGACAGCTACCTAGGGAGACATTTTGAATGAAGGGCATGAAATCAGTGAATAACCTCTTCTAAGGTAAAGGCAAAGGTTTCCCCCTGACATTAAGCCTAGTGGTGTCCAACTCTGGGGGTTGGTGCTCATCTCCATTTCTAAGCCAAAGAGCCGGCATTGTCCATAGACATCTCCAAGGTCATGTGGCTGGCATGGCTGCATGGAGTGCCTTTACCTTCCCGTTGGAGCAGTACCTATTGATCTATTCACATGTGCATGTTTTTGAATTGCTAGGTTGACAGAAGCTGGGGCTAATAGCGGGAGCTCACCCCACTCCCCGGATTCAAACCGCCAACCTTTCAGTCAACAAGTTCAGCAGCTCAGCGTTTTAACCCACTGCGCCACTGGGAGCTCCATATAACCCCTTGTACCTTCTCCAAAAATAGAATTCTATGCCTGTCAAGAGAAGACTTCTGCAGATTCCACAGACTGCTAAAAAATAATAACTACAGTAGGTCTTTGAACAAATCAAACCTAAATTCTCCCCAAAGTGGAAATGACTAAACTGAAGATGTCAAGGATATCATGAGACAATATAGCTCATTGGAAAAGACAACAATGCTTGGTTTGAGGCTTGACAATGAGTCAGAGACAGGTTAGGTACCCTTGATGTATGACTGACACAGAAATGTGTCCTGGACTGGACTTCTCAGCAGCTTTCCATACCATTGACCATGATATTGTTCCTCATCTCATTTATATAATGCAGCCCTTCTCAGAATACGAGGCAGAGAATTAGGGAAAAAAATCCTTAACAAACAGCAAAATTTGGGCAATGATGGAGAAGCACAGAGTTTTTATTATTCAGACCATCTTCTTCTGAACAGGTTGTACCTACTCTGATCTTTGCATAGGTGCTTTGCTTTCCTTTCTTCCAGCTAAAACTACAAAGGTGGGGCACAGCTTTCTCCTGTTTTTCATGGGAGGAGCGTGTGGCATTTGCAAAGGCATTCATTGAAAATAGTGGAATCTCTTCCTTGTCACAAATGAAGAGTGCCTGTAGAGATTTTAAAGGACTACTAATAACTCTTCTTCCACAAATACGTGGCATCAAGAGCAGTGATGGTGAAAGAAATTACATCTATGAAGGAAGAAGGATTACTTTTATTAAACCAAGACCTACCTGGCAATGGCACCCAATTGGCTTTTCAGAAGAGGAAATAGACTTCAATCCAGGTCAACGAGAGAGGAGAGGTTCGGTCATAAGGTAAAGATAATCAAGTCATTTGTTTTAGGTGATGAGAAGGAAATAGGCAAATACAGTTTCTAAGCCATGGAGACACTGCTGTTAAACCAGATTATATAAAAATATACATTATCAAGGTACAATGGAATTTCTTTAACTAGCACGCTGCACCACAAGAAAGAAAAAGGGGACAAGACCTCTGATTTTATCCTTATAAGAGAGTGCTCATAAAGCAACAAAGAAGATGGATAAATTTCGAATGATCTTCCAGTTCCTCCAATCCAACCAGGAATCATTCATGAATGGCATATGTGGCATTATGGCTCTTGCCAGCGCCCAAATGTATGTGGCTTTTGATTTCACCTGTCCTTGCCTACCAGGTTATAATCTAGCCTATGGGATGGGTATCCTGGTTGTGCCACCCCTAGTGTTGTTTTTACTGGGCTTTGTGATGAATAACAATGTCTCCATGTTGGCCGAAGAATGGAGAAGGCCCATAGGGAAGCGGCAGAAAGATCCATCCGTTTTGCGTTACATGTTCTGCTCCATGGCACAGCGGGCTATGATTGCCCCCGCTGTCTGGATTTCAGTCACTCTGTTGCATGGGGAATGCTTTATATGTGCCTTTAGCACCACTGTGCCCATAGAGAAGTTGGGAAACGACAGCTATATGCTCCTGCCTGAGAAAGAGATAAGGAAAATTCTGGCTCGGATACCCTGCAAAGACATTTACAATGGACAAGAACTTATTGCCAAAGAAGTCGCAACCAGGTATCTACGCTGTATCTCCCAGGTAAGAAAAAAACACGTTTTCAGGAGCAGGCTTAATGCAGTTTTCTCTAAGAAACCTCTGTATCTGTGGGACTTGTAACCCCAGTTTCATTTATCCACATCTGACATCTAAGCAGTTTCTAGGTCCTTCAGCATGACTCCATACTTTTGGAGCCAAAGTTCTTCATGCCAAGAGGATTCAAGCCTATCCATAATTTCATGTATCCACGCAACATCTGGGAACATATCCCCATTGATATAGGGATTGGACTGTACTTGTTTCTAGATAATGGAAGAGATTCTAGGTGGAAAAGATGTCTCAGCCAAGCTCATATTTGTTGTAAGCATTTTTCATTCAATGCAAGCACTCCAAATACTCCTGTCAAAGTAACAAAAAGTACAGCTCTTGTCCACATCTTTTAGAGATCCTGTTAAGTACAAATTTTAATGGTGTAGCTGTATTATCATTCTTATGCTACAGTGACAGTTTATTGCTTCCTTTAATCCTAGTGCATGTAATCACTCTGGCCAGAGGTTAAATGGATATACAGTTAGAGACTTTGTATACACTACTGCATACACCAGATAATAGATCCACTTTAAATCCGGTTTCTGTCTCCTGCAGAATTCTGGGGCTTGTAGTTTAGGGAGGGTAGATCCTGGGCCTCACTAAACTACAAACCCCAGAATTCTGCAGGAGGAAGAAGACAGATTTAAAGTGGATCCATGCTCTGGTGTGATGAGGCAGTAGACTGTGTGCACGGCAAAATACAATGTAATCATGATCACTTGTGTTGTTTTCAACAATCACAAATTATAAAAGGAAGATGAGAGAAAGAGTGAACCCTTGTGCTTAAACTTTTCTTGAAATCCCTAAGATTAAAACGACCCCAGTTTCAAAATGACCCTGCCATATTCATTTGCTATACAAATGAAGTCAAATATACTAAGTGACCCCAACCTAAGTTAGACAGGCAGGTTAAAACAGTTCCTTCCTGTTGTTTTCTGTGTTCTCTGCCTCTCATATACAATGCAAATCCCCTGTGTGTTTTCAGCTGAAAACTATTTGAAAGTCACCATGAAAAATCTGTTTTGTGCTCTCATCAATCCAGTGCTGCCACCATTCTGTATCTATTGACATTTCCTGGCACTTTGGATTTCAATCTTTCCCATGCTGTGTGTATTTGGCTTTTTTCAACAATCATGCATTAACTGGCACATCTAGAAACAAATTCATTCTACCTCAATGCATTAATAGCCGCCGCCACACCACCCCCCATGTGTTTAATATAGTGGGTAATAAATCATTTAAAAAACATTCCAGAATAACTTGTGATTTCTCAGTAATATTCTTTTAATGTTTCTGATTTATCATGATCCTAAGATGGAGATTTCTTGACCAGATTTGTTTGTGGTACAGGTTGCCTTTGCTTTCTCCAGCACCTGAAAAAAATGTGACTTGCTTACATTTTTTGTAGGTTTCCACAGCCAAATGGGGATTTGAACCCTGGTCTCCAAAATCACAGTCCAATGCTCAAATCGCTATACCACATTGCAACATTATGCAACTATCCTGTTATTCTTTTACAAAATCAAAAAAAGCCAAAGGACAAAATTATATAGAAAGGAAATTGGGGAAAATGTGTTGTTTTTTTAATGTGACTCACAAAATGATCCAACCCAAGCCCTTAGTTGCCACATAAGTCACCACTTAGGCTGAAACCATGGGCAATACCAGCACTGTAGTGGTTCTTTTCAGATGTGCTTCTCTCTCTTTTTTTTTTTTTTTTACATTTCAGCTAAAGAGTCAAATTGGCTCAGGATCAAGGAGGTTTTCAAATAATGGAACAAATTATGTTCTGGTTCAAAATCTGGTTCAGGAAAATGTTTTTTGGGGAAAAAAACGTAACCACCTTACAACAATTAAAAAATACAATAGTCTAAAACAAAAGCAATTGCAATGATATGTCTATAATACAAAGCTGTATCTCCTTCTATGAATAGCAAATTATGTAGATCAGTTGGCACAATGCTGATATTAAAAACTCCCAACCACTTGCTATCAAATGCCTAGGAGAAGATAATATATTAATTTGCTGTGGAAAATCAGGTCTGTTTCATTGGGGACAGACTTTTATAGGCAGAGGGCAAAACAAAATGGTCCCCCTATCACTAGCATCTGATCCTTTCTTGGAGAACATACATTCCTCAGATTTTCCTTTCAGGATGTGGACAGGTTAATAATTAGAATAATCTAGTACTGTGATCTGAAAGCCATAAAATTTAAAACTAGCACAGATTCCTCTCCATGCACATACACACATAAACCTCAGAGTACCAGTGTGATATGTTATGACTACTTTGGTTTTCTCATGCAGGCAATGGGCTGGTCTTTCGTGTTGCTGATGACCTTGTTGGCGTTCCTTGTCAGATCCTTACGCCCCTGCTTTACACAAGCAGCCTTCCTGAAGAGCAAGTATTGGTCCCACTATATTGACATTGAGCGCAAGCTCTTTGATGAGACCTGCACAGAGCATGCTAAAAGTTTTGCCAAGGTTTGTATCCAGCAGTTCTTTGAGGGCATGAACAAGGACCTGATCATGGGCCATACACACGTTCCTGAGAAGACACCTTCAGAAGCTGACGACGAGAAGGAAAAATTGCGGGGTATCATGGATCAGGGGACTATGAACAAACTTCTGAAGAACTGGCACAAGTGTAAGCCACCTTTGTGCCTCAACCAAGAGGTGGTCCAGAATGGGAATTGCTGGACTGGAGAAATCACACGCCCTCACCTGCCTAGAAGAGAGTATGTCACCTATTATAGCAAAGTCTAGAGATGAGTTGAACGCAAATAAACAAGTCATCTCTCATCAGAGAAAGACCTCGTCTGATCCTTCCATCAAAGTCCTTCAAGTATTCGACTGTTATAAGCATAGCATCCAAAATACCTGTCCCGAAGTGAGTTTCACTTTTCTGTGGGGCAGAACAGAGTTAAGGTTGCTAGCTTCATGCAGAAGCAATGAACACAGTGTTGAGCACGTTTGTTGGTTTGGAAGAAAAGGACTGGACTGGTCCAGGTGAGGATGACACCTTGATTCAGTGGCTTCTGTGTGTAACCAGGATAACAAAAAACAAATGGGTGTTTCTTCTATGGCACTGTTCATAGGCTCCTTGTTGCTTTTAGTCGGAAGTTTCTTCCCTGTTAAACTTCAAAGGATGGTGCATTCTTACTCATTTTTCTCAGCGGCAGGTGATGTCAAATTTCATACAAAGAGCACCTGCTGAGTCCATAGTGAGTGTAAAAGATTTTTTTTAAAGAGAAGACATGATAACCATGTATAAATATGTGAAAGGATGTAATAAGGAAGAGGGAGCAGACTTGTTTTCTGGTGCCCTGGAAATTGACTCAGAGCAAAAGTTCAAATTACAGGAAAGGAGATTTCACCTGAACATTAGTAAGGACTTCCTGACTGCAAGAGCTGTTCAGCAGTGGAACTTTCTGCCTCGGAGTATGGTGGAAACCCCTTCCTTGGAGGCTTTTAAACAAAAACTGGATTGGCCATCTGTCAGGGATACTTTGATTGTGCTTTTCCTGCTTGGCAGCGGGTTGGACTAGATGGCCCATGTGGTCTCTTCCAACTCTTATTATTCTATGATTCTAAGATACTGAATCAGAAATATTAATAAAGGATCCTTGGTATTCACTGGATTTTAGCTCTAGGACCAACCATGGGTACCAAAATCCATGGATGCTCAAGTCCTATTACAGGTTACAACATCACAAAAAACATACAACCATCTAAAAACATTCTACAAAATACTCATATTAAAAAAGTTTTCTACAAAATACATATAAAAATACACAGAACAAAGAGCAAACATAAGATGAAAGTTCAAAATTCATAATTGAAACTGGTTGGGTAGGGCTGTTGGAAAATATAAGTTTTTAGATGGTTTTTAAAATTCTGACAGCTCATTTAGCAGGTTGTTTCACAGTTTTGGGGCAGCTGATGAAAAGGTCCTGTATGTGATCGTCGCCAGTCGGGTTCTGGCAAGCTGAAGTGGCTGCCCCCCAGAGGACCTACTGTAAGTGTTCAGGTGGATTGTATGGGAAAAGGCGATCCTGCAGGTAACTTGGACCCATAAAGATCAAAACCAGCACTTTGTGCTTTGCCCGGAAACTAATTAGCAGTTATAGATTGGCTTTAGGATAGGTGTAATATGCTCACTCCTAGATGTTCCCATAATCAATCTAGTTCCTGTATTTTGAACCAACTAGAGTTTCTGAACAAACATAGCGCAAAGTAAAGTGCCTTGCAGAAGTCCAACCTTGAGGTTACTGTGCGTGCACTACCATCTTTAGGTCCTCCAAATCTAGGAAGGGGTGCAGCTGGCGTATCAGCCGAAGCTGATAATAAGCACTCCTGACTGTCACATCTACCAGGGCTGACATTTGGAGAGATGGATCCAGGAGCACTCCTAAGCTGTGAACACAGTCTTTTTAGTGTGTGTGTGTGTGTGGGGGGAGGGGTGACCCCATCCACAACTGGTTGACACACTTCCACCCCCAAATTAGGACCTTGAAGGCAAGCACCTCTGTTTTGTCTGGATTCATTGATTCAGTTTCAGTTTGTTTTTCCTCATTCGGCCCATTATCTCCTCCAGGCATTTGTTCAGAGGAGACACACTATCCTTAGCTGAGGCTGTTTTTGAAGGCATGGAGAAATACATTTGGGTGTCATCAGCATACTGATAGCACCCTGCACTATACCTATGGATAATCTCTCCCAGCAGTTTCATGTAAATATTAAAAAGCATTGGGGATATAATGGCGCCTTGTAAACTGGTGTTCTTTATATAAAATGGCAAAATGAAACCTGCACTTTCAAAAACATTTCAGGTGCCAACCAGTATCTCAATGGCACTAGAGGGCACTGTTAATCAGAAAGAGATTCCTAACTACTTAGCATTTTTTATCACATGCTGAGAAAAAAAAACAGTTTGGAGTAAGAAAATGTGCTTAGAATAGAGAAAAGCAAGCTTATGACCTCATCAGACCTCATTTTTCCCCATCCTAGCACACTGCCGGCAATCTGCTGGGACAGAGTCTGCTGGAGCTCATCCTATGACGGAGGGCTACTTTTGACAGGGGGCTCCGCTGGGCTCCATCCCAGTTGCATGCCGGCAGTGCACTAAGAGGGAGCCCTGAGGAGATGGACAACTACCCGTCTCCTCATTGAAGAAGCTGGGGACAGCATGGGAGGAAGCTGGGAAAAAGTTGTAGGATGGCCGCCCATGACCAACCACGGTAAGGGGACGAAGCTGCCTCACTGTTTTCTCCACTGCCCTCTGCTGTCTACCGACTTCTGGACCTACATGTGATAAAATCTTTAATTAGGGTGTTTAAAAACCAGTATTATAAGTACACTAATAGGGAGAGTAGAAAACCACATCAAACTCAGGCCAAACTAGTAGCATTGTTGCTTGCTACATCACTAATTTCTCTATGGCGGGCTTCATGATCTTTGGCTTTTTGATAAATACAGAACAGCTGCGCAGATTGTCATGGACAGTTTCTCTAAAACTGAAGATTGGAGACACTGTTCAATTAAAGCATCCATTCACCATATCACCCAGGTGTCCCAATACGCTCTTATTTGACTTCAATGGGATCCCACAGGAAGAACTGTGACTATATTATTGGAGCTGTAATTGGCATTTTAGCCTTGTGCCCACCCTCTAAGTCTTCTGTTAAAAGGGGCTATCAGAGATCTTTTCTGATAAAGACCTCTAGTTAAAGCACTGTCCCACCAAAAGAAAGGAGATCAAGGACATTAGTGTTCTAATTAGACTGAGCAGGTGCACAACTCATTCAAAGTCTTCCCTACTTCTCTACTTTGGTGAGGTGTATTGTTTCTCTAGAGAGCCAGCATGATATAATGCTTTCACTATTGGACTGGGACTCTAGTAGACCAGTTTCCATTAGGCTCAGCCATGGAAACCACTGGGTGCCCCTTGAGAATTCAAATTCTCTCCTCTTCTGAATACAATGCTAAGAAAACCACACAATTGGATTGCCACAAGTTGAAGTTGATCTGAAGATACAAAATGAGTAAAATGAGAAATGATATCTAATTTTGCACAGTACTCATATAATAATAATAATAATAATAATAATAATAATAATAATAATAATAATAATAATAAAAAATTTATTCTTATATCCCGCCCCATCTCCCCAAAGGGACTCGGGGCGGCTCACAGCAATAATAAAAACAGTGACAAATTACACATTGTAAAATCAAACCAAAAAAGCAGTCATACAATCAATACATACATCACATGTTAAAAACAAGGAGCTAAACAATAGGCCGAAATAGAGGGCTACATGGAGAAGGTAGCTTCGTGGCAGAAGTCCTCAGCAAGGTATCAATAATCATGGGAGAACACTCTCTAATTAAATGGGCACACAAATCAACCCCAAAATTTAATCGTCGAAGGCCCTCCGGAAAAGCCAGGTTTTAAGGCTTTTCCGGAAGGCAAGGAGGGTGGGGGCCTGTCTAATCTCCCTAGGGAGTGAGTTCCAGAGGCGGGGGGCCACAGCGGAGAAGGCCCTCTCTCTCGTCCCCACCAGCCGCAACTGCGAAGGTGGTGGAAGCGAGAGGAGGGCCTCCCCCGAAGAGCGAAGAGATCGTGCAGGTTCGTAGGGCGAGATGCGGTCTCTAAGGTAGGTGGGTCCCAAACCGTTTAGGGCTTTGTAGGTGATAACCTGCACCTT